>NC_134689.1:373547842-374172842 GCF_050947455.1 Rhinoderma darwinii
GGTAGGTCCCGGTGGGGGGGCAGCGGGAGAAACCTACATCCCCATGCCCAGCCAGAGTTCCAGGGTGATTGGTGGTAGGTCCCGGTGGGGGGGCAGCGGGAGCAACCTGCATCCCTATGCCCAGCCAGAGTTCCAGGGTGATTGCAGGTAGGTCCCGGTGGGGTGGAAGGGGGTCAGCGGGAGCAAACCGCATCCCCATGCCCAGCCAGAGTTCCAGGGTGATTGCAGGTAGGTCCCGGTGGGGTGGAAGGGGGGGCAGCGGGACCAACCTGTGTCCCTATGCCCAGACAGAGTTCCAGGGTGATTGGTGGTAGGTCCCGGTGGGGGGGGCAGCGGGAGAAACCTACATCCCCATGCCCAGCCAGAGTTCCAGGGTGATTGGTGGTAGGTCCCGGTGGGGGGGCAGCGGGAGCAACCTGCATCCCTATGCCCAGCCAGAGCTCCAGGGTGATTGGTGGTAGGTCCCGGTGGGGGGCAGCGGGAGCAACCTGCATCCTCATGCCCAGCCAGAGTTCCAGGGTGATTGGTGGTAGGTCCCGGTGGGGGGGCAGCGGGAGCAACCTACATCCCTATGCCCAGCCAGAGTTCCAGGGTGATTGGTGGTAGGTCCCGGTGGGGTGGAAGGGGAGCAGCGGGAGCAACCTGCATCTCCATGCCCAGACAGAGTTCCAGGGTGATTGCAGGTAGGTCCCGGTGGGGGGGCAGCGGGAGCAACTTGCATCCCCATGCCCATCCAGAGTTCCAGGATGATTGCAGGTATGTCCCGGTGGGGTGGAAGGGGGGCAGCGGGAGCAACCTGCATCCCCATGCCCAGCCAGAGTTCCAGGGTGACTGGTGGTAGGTCCCGGTGGGGTGGAAGGGGGGGCAGCGGGACCAACCTGTGTCCCTATGCCCAGCCAGAGTTCCAGAGTGATTGCAGGTAGGTCCCGGTGGGGTGGAAGGGGGTCAGCGGGAGCAAACCGCATCCCCATGCCCAGCCAGAGTTCCAGGGTGATTGCAGGTAGGTCCAGGTGGGGTGGAAGGGGGGGCAGCGGGACCAACCTGTGTCCCTATGCCCAGCCAGAGTTCCAGAGTGATTGCAGGTAGGTCCCGGTGGGGTGGAAGGGGGTCAGCGGGAGCAACTTGCATCCCCATGCCCAGCCAGAGTTCCAGGGTGATATCAGGTAGGTCCCGGTGGGGTGGAAGGGGGTCAGCGGGAGCAAACCGCATCCCCATGCCCAGCCAGAGTTCCAGGGTGATTGCAGGTAGGTCCCGGTGGGGTGGAAGGGGGGGCAGCGGGACCAACCTGTGTCCCTATGCCCAGCCAGAGTTCCAGAGTGATTGCAGGTAGGTCCCGGTGGGGTGGAAGGGGGTCAGCGGGAGCAACTTGCATCCCCATGCCCAGCCAGAGTTCCAGGGTGATATCAGGTAGGTCCCGTGGGGTGGAAGGGGGTCAGCGGGAGCAAACCGCATCCCCATGCCCAGCCAGAGTTCCAGGGTGATTGCAGGTAGGTCCCGGTGGGGTGGAAGGGGGGGCAGCGGGACCAACCTGTGTCCCTATGCCCAGCCAGAGTTCCAGAGTGATTGCAGGTAGGTCCCGGTGGGGTGGAAGGGGGGGCAGCGGGACCAACCTGTGTCCCTATGCCCAGCCAGAGTACCAGAGTGATTGCAGGTAGGTCCCGGTGGGGTGGAAGGGGGTCAGCGGGAGCAACTTGCATCCCCATGCCCAGCCAGAGTTCCAGGGTGATTGCAGGTAGGTCCCGGTGGGGTGGAAGGGGGGGCAGCGGGACCAACCTGTGTCCCTATGCCCAGCCAGAGTTCCAGAGTGATTGCAGGTAGGTCCCGGTGGGGTGGAAGGGGGTCAGCGGGAGCAACTTGCATCCCCATGCCCAGCCAGAGAACCAGGGTGATTGCTGGTAGGTCCCGGTGGGGTGGAAGGGGGGGCAGCGGGACCAACCTGTGTCCCTATGCCCAGCCAGAGTTCCAGAGTGATTGCAGGTAGGTCCCGGTGGGGTGGAAGGGGGTCAGCGGGAGCAAACCGCATCCCCATGCCCAGCCAGAGTTCCAGGGTGATTGCAGGTAGGTCCCGGTGGGGTGGAAGGGGGGGCAGCGGGACCAACCTGTGTCCCTATGCCCAGCCAGAGTTCCAGAGTGATTGCAGGTAGGTCCCGGTGGGGTGGAAGGGGGTCAGCGGGAGCAACTTGCATCCCCATGCCCAGCCAGAGTTCCAGGGTGATTGCAGGTAGGTCCCGGTGGGGTGGAAGGGGGTCAGCGGGAGCAAACCGCATCCCCATGCCCAGCCAGAGTTCCAGGGTGATTGCAGGTAGGTCCCGGTGGGGTGGAAGGGGGTCAGCGGGAGCAACTTGCATCCCCATGCCCAGCCAGAGAACCAGGGTGATTGCTGGTAGGTAAGGAGATCCATTTGGTGACCAAACAGCAGTGAAAATAAAAAGGCCCAAATGTCAAAGAATGACACTTTTAATACTGAAAGTGAAACATTTAAAATCAAGTTAAAGTGGGGTATGTTCAGAAATGTCAGAGACGGTAATGAGCAGCAGAGGCAGGCCGGGGCAGAGTTCCAGGGCCAGGGGTGTGACGGCAGGCAGCGTAGGCCGGGGCAGAGTTCCAGGGCGGTGGGGAGAGGACTAGGCCTCAAATCCAAGGAGATCCATTTGGTGACTAAACAGCAGTGACAATAAAAAGGCCCAAATGCCAAAGAATGACACTTTTAATACTGAAAGTGAAACATTTAAAATCAAGTTAAAGTGGGGTATGTTCAGAAATGTCAGAGACGGTAATGAGCAGCAGAGGCAGGCCGGGGCAGAGTTCCAGGGCCAGGGGTGTGACGGCAGGCAGCGTAGGCCGGGGCAGAGTTCCAGGGCGGTGGGGAGAGGACTAGGCCTCAATCCAAGGAGATCCATTTGGTGACCAAGCAGCAGTGAAAATAAAAAGGCCCAAATGTCAAAGAATGACATTTCTGCTACTGAAAGTGAAACATTTGAAAGTGAAACATTTAAAATCAAGTTAAAGTGGGGTATGTTCAAAAATGTCAGAGGCGGTGGTGAACAGCAAGGGCAGGCCGGGGCAGAGTTCCAGGGCCAGGGGTGTGACGGCAGGCAGCGTAGGCCGGGGCAGAGTTCCAGGGCGGTGGGGAGAGGACTAGGCCTCAATCCAAGGAGATCCATTTGGTGACCAAGCAGCAGTGACAATAAAAAGGCCCAAATGTCAAAGAATGACATTTCTGCTACTGAAAGGGAAACATTTGAAAGTGAAACATTTAAAATCAAGTTAAAGTGGGGTATGTTCAAAAATGTCAGAGGCGGTGGTGAACAGCAAGGGCAGGCCGGGGCAGAGTTCCAGGGCCAGGGGTGTGACGGCAGGCAGCGTAGGCCGGGGCAGAGTTCCAGGGCGGTGGGCAGAGGACTAGGCCTCAATCCAAGGAGATCCATTTGGTGACCAAGCAGCAGTGAAAATAAAAAGGCCCAAATGTCAAAGAATGACATTTCTGCTACTGAAAGTGAAACATTTGAAAGTGAAACATTTAAAATCAAGTTAAAGTGGGGTATGTTCAAAAATGTCAGAGACGGTAATGAGCAGCAGAGGCAGGCCGGGGCAGAGTTCCAGGGCCAGGGGTGTGACGGCAGGCAGCGTAGGCCGGGGCAGAGTTCCAGGGCGGTGGGGAGAGGACTAGGCCTCAAATCCAAGGAGATCCATTTGGTGACTAAACAGCAGTGACAATAAAAAGGCCCAAATGCCAAAGAATGACACTTTTAATACTGAAAGTGAAACATTTAAAATCAAGTTAAAGTGGGGTATGTTCAGAAATGTCAGAGACGGTAATGAGCAGCAGAGGCAGGCCGGGGCAGAGTTCCAGGGCCAGGGGTGTGACGGCAGGCATCGTAGGCCGGGGCAGAGTTCCAGGGCGGTGGGGAGAGGACTAGGCCTCAATCCAAGGAGATCCATTTGGTGACCAAGCAGCAGTGAAAATAAAAAGGCCCAAATGTCAAAGAATGACATTTCTGCTACTGAAAGTGAAACATTTGAAAGTGAAACATTTAAAATCAAGTTAAAGTGGGGTATGTTCAAAAATGTCAGAGGCGGTGGTGAACAGCAAGGGCAGGCCGGGGCAGAGTTCCAGGGCCAGGGGTGTGACGGCAGGCAGCGTAGGCCGGGGCAGAGTTCCAGGGCGGTGGGGAGAGGACTAGGCCTCAATCCAAGGAGATCCATTTGGTGACCAAGCAGCAGTGACAATAAAAAGGCCCAAATGTCAAAGAATGACATTTCTGCTACTGAAAGGGAAACATTTGAAAGTGAAACATTTAAAATCAAGTTAAAGTGGGGTATGTTCAAAAATGTCAGAGGCGGTGGTGAACAGCAAGGGCAGGCCGGGGCAGAGTTCCAGGGCCAGGGGTGTGACGGCAGGCAGCGTAGGCCGGGGCAGAGTTCCAGGGCGGTGGGGAGAGGACTAGGCCTCAATCCAAGGAGATCCATTTGGTGACCAAGCAGCAGTGAAAATAAAAAGGCCCAAATGTCAAAGAATGACATTTCTGCTACTGAAAGTGAAACATTTGAAAGTGAAACATTTAAAATCAAGTTAAAGTGGGGTATGTTCAAAAATGTCAGAGGCGGTGGTGAACAGCAAGGGCAGGCCGGGGCAGAGTTCCAGGGCCAGGGGTGTGACGGCAGGCAGCGTAGGCCGGGGCAGAGTTCCAGGGCGGTGGGGAGAGGACTAGGCCTCAATCCAAGGAGATCCATTTGGTGACCAAGCAGCAGTGACAATAAAAAGGCCCAAATGTCAAAGAATGACATTTCTGCTACTGAAAGGGAAACATTTGAAAGTGAAACATTTAAAATCAAGTTAAAGTGGGGTATGTTCACAAATGTCAGAGGCGGTAGTGAACAGCAGAGGCAGACCGTGGCACAGTTCCAGGGCCAGAGTGTGACACTGTCCGCCGATAGATAACCCTTTGCACATTATCGTCATCATCATTATCAGCAGCAGTTGCTGTCAGCCAGCTCCAGAGTGTATGAGCGGGGTGTGCTGCCCATTGCAGCCCGGGGCAGAGGAGCCGTATGCAAGCTGTGCATGCCCGGTGGCAACAGTGTATGAGCTCCACAGCGCCAGCGGGGGGGGGGGGGGGGTCCCACTATGTCCCAAGCCGCCTGACATGTACTTCCGGTCGGCTAGGAGGTGGCATGTCACCTGGGCTGTCAGCCAGCCCCAGAGTGTATGAGCGGCGTGTGCCTGCACCCGTGGGGGGGATACAGGAGCCATGGGGAAGCTGTGCAAGACCGGGGGCAGCCGTGTAGGTGCTCTGCAGTGCCCGCTGTGGACTTCCAGGGCAAGAGCGGTAGGAGCGGCCAACTCATGCCGACCTCCTGGAACTCCCCGTCGGCCTCGCTCGCGGGTCGGTCCCGCTGATTTTTCTACCTTCATAATAAAAAAATCTTTTTTTTTTTATGGCATTTTCGGAAGCCTCAAGCCCACCTGGAGTTGCACGAGCAAGGCCACGTCGGCGTCTCCTTCCGAAAGCGGCCGGGAGCCAGTTCCGAGTATGAGCGGCGTGTGCCTGCCTTTTGCACCCGTGGGGGGATAGAGGGGCCCCTGGGGAGCTTGTACATGCCGGCAGCTTCCTTGTGGGAGCTCCACAGCGCCCGCGGCGAGTCCCGTTGTGTCCAGCCGGCTGACAAGCACTTCCGGTCCGCGAAGGATGCATGTCAGCGGCGGTGTGCCCGCTCCGGGTGTGAGCGGCGTGTGCCTGCCTATGGCATCCTGGGGGGGATAGAGGAGCCATGGGGAAGCCGTGCCAGCCCGGTTGCAGCCGTGTACGAGCTCCTCAGCGCCAGCGTCGGAGTTTGAGGGCTTTAGCGGTATGCACGGCCAACTCATGCCGACCTCCTGGAACTCCCCGTCGGCTTCGCTCGCGGGTCGGTCCCGCTGATTTTTCTACCTTCATAATAAAAAAATCTTTTTTTTTTTATGGCATTTTCGGAAGCCTCAAGCCCACCTGGAGTTGCACGAGCAAGGCCACGTCGGCGTCTCCTTCCGAAAGCGGCCGGGAGCCAGCTCCGAGTATGAGCGGTGTGTGCCTGCCTTTTGCACCCGTGGGGGAATAGAGGAGCCATGGGGAAGCTGTGCATGCCCAAGCTTCAAACTGTCACCATGTCAACAGACATGGTGACAGCGTCCCGATCGCAAAGCAGGATTCAAACAGGACCAATCAGAGTGGTCCCTGTGCCGGAAACGAGCTGTGATTGGTCAGTACTGACAGGCCAATCACAGCGCAGGAGCAGTGGTTTGCCGGCATCTCCGTCTCTGACAAGCTCTTTCCTGTCAGAGAGCTTGTGAGAGACGGAGACAGGAATAAATACAGTGCGTAAGTTCAAAAAAACCAGCGATCTGCCGCTTTTCTGCCCTTTTGTGCCCACTAACCTGTTTTTAGTTAGTTAGGTAGCACAAGTTTTTCAGTATGGCCAAAAGAGTCTTTTTAGCCGAGGAAGCATCTGCAATGCTGTGTTCCGACACGGACAGCGCAAGTGAAGGTGAGGAGCAGTTCGTGCTTCCATCTTCCTCTGCATCTAGTGACTCTGAATCTGCACCCCCCAGTCGGCGTAGAAGAGCCGTAGTTCCTGATCTGCCTGAGCTGACCTGGGAAGCTGCAGAGAATTATACCCCCCAGGTGCCTGAGTTTACAGCCCGCTCAGGCATTCAAATTGAAATGACGGGTTTCAGCCCCATTGATTATTTTAACCTTTTTTTTTCAGACTCCCTTTTAGCGTTAATGGTCCAGCAGACCAACATCTATGCGGAACAATTTATCGCCCAGAACCCTGACTCTTATTATGGGAGAAGCCAAAATTGGACCCCCACAAACCTAGTGGAATTGCGGAAGTTTTGGGGCATATTTTTAAGTTTTGGCCTAATAAAAAAGCCTAGGATTAGAGACTATTGGTCCCTTGATATTTTATATAACACCCCCATTTACCGCACAGTAATGCCAAGGAAGCGCTTCGAAGCCATCCTGAAATTCCTTCATTATAATGATAATAGCCAGTGCCCACCCCCACAGGCCCCAAATTTTGATAGGCTATATAAAATACGACCATTGATTGCCCACTACTCCCAAATTTTTTCCCACGTTTATACCCCCCAGCAAAATATTTCGGTAGATGAATCCCTAGTCAGCTTCAAGGGTAGACTGCACTTCAGGCAGTATCTACCCAATAAAAGAGCCCGGTACGGCATAAAGCTCTACAAGCTGTGCGAAAGTGCCACCGGTTACACCTACTCCTTTAGGGTCTATGAGGGAAAAGACTCCCATATAGATCCCCCAGAATGCCCCCCTTTCCTTGGAATTAGTGGAAAGATCGTATGGGATCTTATCCATCCTTTACTTGGGAAAGGCTATCATCTTTATCTGGACAACTTTTATAACAGTGTCCCCTTAGTAAAAGTTCTCTTGTCCAGATCCACCTTGGCATGCGGAACAATCCGCAAAAATAAGAAGGGCCTCCCCAAAACATTGCTGGGTCAGATCCTAAAATTAGGAGAGAGCAAAGCTTTCTGCTGCGACAATCTGCTCCTCCTAAAGTATAAGGATAAAAGGGACGTCCTTATACTGACCAGCATACACGACAGCAGATGCAGCCTAGTCCCTGTACGTGGATCCACTTCCCAAGTCCCAAAACCATATTGTGTACAGGAGTACAACAAGTATATGGGTGGCGTTGACCTGTCCGACCAGGTTATAAAACCATACAACGCCATGCGCAAGACCAGAGTATGGTATAAGAAGCTGTCTGTGCATCTTACACAGATGGCTTTATACAACGCCTTTGTCCTCTATAGATATGCCAGCAGTGGAGGTACGTTCCTGCAATTTCAGGAAAAGGTCATAAAGTCCCTGATGTTTGGTAACCAGGAAGGAGAGGGCAGTTCATCTGGCTCTTCCGTCAGTAGGATAATTCCCGGCCAGCATTTCCCCACAGAAATCCCCCCCACTGAAAAAAAAAAGAAGCCCCAAAAAAAATGCCGTGTGTGTGCCAAGCGAGGCATTCGTAAGGACACCACATACCATTGTGAGACATGTCCCACAAATCCCGGCCTGTGCATGAAACAATGTTTCAAAATTTATCATACCTCCTTGGATTTTTAATTTATTTATTCATTATTCACCTTTTCTGTCTCCCATACTGGCCATGACCAATTATTAATTTTTCTACTGACCAGCCCCATTTAAAATTTGATCATTTAAAAATTGTAAAAAAAACACCTAAAACAAAACTAAAAATTCTCACTATACCCCTAGATAATTTCCTCAATGGGTGTAGTTTCCGAAATGGGGTCACTTGTGGGGGGTTTCCACTGTTTTGTCCCCTCAGGGGCTTTGTAAATGTGACAAGGCCTCTCAAACCATTCCTGCTAAATGTGATCTCCCAAAGCCAAATGGCACTCCATCCCTTCTAAGCCCTGCCCTGTGTTCAAATATCCGTTTATTACCACATGTGGGGTATTGTTTTACTCGGGAGAAATTGCTTTACAAATTTTACGGTGCTTTTTCTCCTTCAGTCCTTGTGGAAATGAGAAAAAAATGGCTAAACCTAAATTTTCTTTGAATAAATGTTGATTTTAATTTTCACGGCCTACTTCCAATAAATTCTGTAAAAAACCTGTGCGGTCAAAATGCTCACCATACCCCTAGATAATTTCCTTGAGGTGTCTAGTTTCCCAGATGGGGTCACTTGTGGGGGTTTCCACTGTTTTGTCCCCTCAGGGGCTTTGTAAATGTGACAAGGCCTCTCAAACCATTCCTGCTAAATGTGATCTCCCAAAGCCAAATGGCACTCCATCCCTTCTAAGCCCTGCCCTGTGTTCAAATATCCGTTTATTACCACATGTGGGGTATTGTTTTACTCGGGAGAAATTGCTTTACAAATTTTACGGTGCTTTTTCTCCTTCAGTCCTTGTGGAAATGAGAAAAAAATGGCTAAACCTAAATTTTCTTTGAATAAATGTTGATTTTAATTTTCACGGCCTACTTCCAATAAATTCTGTAAAAAACCTGTGCGGTCAAAATGCTCACCATACCCCTAGATAATTTCCTTGAGGTGTCTAGTTTCCCAGATGGGGTCACTTTTGGGTGATTTGTACTGTTTTGTCACTGCAAGAGCCCTTCTAACAAAATAAGGCCCCAAAATCCACTAGGTGTTCCTTTGCTTCTGAGGCCTGTGCTTCATTCCAGTAGCACGCTACGACCACATGTGGGATATTTCCTAAAACTGCAGAAACTGGGCAACAAATATTGAGTTGAATTTCTCTGCTAAAACCTTCTGTGTAATAAAAAAATAGTATTAAAAATTTATTTCTGCCAATAAATATGAAATTTGTAAATTCCACCTCTACTTTGCTTTAATTCCTGTGAAATGTGTAAAGGGTTAAGACATTTTCTAAATGCTGTTTTGAATACTTTGAGGGGTGAAGTTTTTAAAATGGGGTGACTTTTTGGGGGTTTCTAATATATAAGGCCCTCAAAGCCACTTCACAACTGAACTGGCCCCTGTAAAAATGGCCTTTTGGCATTTTCTTGAAAATGTGAGAAATTGCTGCTAAAGTTGTAAGCCTTGTGATGTCATAGAAAAATAAAAGGATGTTCAAAAAACGATGCCAATCTAAAGTAGACATATGGGTGATGTTAATTAGCAACCATTTTGTGTGGTATAACTGCCTGTCTTACAAGCAGATACATTTAAATTGAGAAAAATGCTAATTTTTGCAATTTTTCTCTAATTTTCGGTGTTTTTCACAATTAAATATAGAACATATCGAGCAAATTTTGCTAGTAACTTAAAGTGCAATGTGTCACGAGAAAACAATCTCAGAATCGCTTGGATAGGTGAAAGCATTCCAGAGTTATTACCACATAAAGTGAACATGTCAGATTTGAAAAATGAGGCTCTGTCAGGAAGGTCAAAAGTGGCTAGGGCGGGAAGGGGTTAACCTAGTTCGGTCCCCACCGTTACAGTCGGATGTCAGCTGTAAGATACAGCTGAGATCCGGTGATGATGGCACCGACTCAGCTTCTGAGCCGGTGCCAAACATTGTACGGCATTTTGCGGGAAGTCAATGCTTTCCAGGACGTACATATACGTCCAATGGCGGGAAGGGGTTAAGCTTGCTATATCAATAGATTAAATAGGTCAGGTGAGGGGATATACATATTAAATGAATGACAAGCTCTCCTTTCCTTCCTCGCATGGTCCTTAGCACCCGTGAGAATGAAAGCATGGGTAGGAAACCAGCCAACTACCCTGCGCCAGTCTCACCGATATGTCGTCCAAGAGATTTCCCCGAGGAAGGAGATCGCCATTAGACAGATCAGAGGCACGACCCCCATAGGCACCTTGAGAATCCGAATCCCCGACAACTCATCAATTTATAGTAAACACACATTACAATATAAGTGTATTCCCCATGAGCAACTGTTCTTGAAACCATATAGTGGAATCAAAGCAAGATTTTATCTTCATTTGTACATTCCGCGGGAGGAGTGAAATAAAGGTTTCTCATGTATCGAAAAATTGTTTGACCTTTTGCTCTTTATGGAGAGATGTTTCCATCCAATCCATCTTCAACAGGTAAGAGAGTTTGTCAAGAAACATTTTGAAAGGTGGGGCCTGAGATCGTGAAGCCAGGTTTGCAGGATAGCCTTTACCCCTGCTGCTGCCACATAATGCAGTGGTCTGTGTGCCCCGGGGGAACAGTTGTGTGTATCAGGGTCTAGGTATCCAAAGATTGCCCATAACGCTGTATTGGGAACAAAATTTGTTAGGTGTTCAGAGGTGAATAATCGTATTCTGGACCAAAAAGTATGGATGTTTGGGCAGTACCATAGACAATGGTAGAGGTTAGCCTCTGGTGTATGACATTTGAAGCAGTGTGAGGTGTGGTAGATGCCAATTTTGTGCCCTATGTGTGGAGTTAGGTAAGACCTATGAGCAGTGGCGGATTAAGTAGACCATGGGCCCTGGGCTGTTATCCAAACTTGGGCCCCCCTCCCGCACCGCTGCCCTGCCGCGCCGTAACTATTTTTAACACTACCTTTTTGGGCAAGCATTAACAAATGGGTGTTACGATTCCCCTTGTCACAGGGCTGTGTCCCTACATACTGACAGTATCACACTGTGCAGGGATACATCCTCCTGACAAGGGGAATTGTCTATCAGTCCTGGACTGCAGAAAGACTTTTTGTGAAATACAAGGATTTCCTATAATAAACATGTCAGGAGAGGTGACAGATTCTCTATAAATCTAGGGACTCACAGGTGACGACGTCTCAGATTCTAGTAGTTTTTTTCCTTTTTTCTTCTCCATCCGGTCCAGAGCTCATGACGACTTCTCCCGACCATGACTCTTTTTTGCAGAATTTGCCACTCAGATGTCTTCGGCTCCTCACTTTTCCAACATTTCCACACCTATAAACGAAAATAAAGTTATCATGGTGCCACATACTGTGCCCCTAAATATAATAGCACCAAACACTGCGTGTCTGAATATAATACTACACACTGTAAAACACCACATACACACAGCCCACTGTACATAGTGCCATCCACAGCCACACAGCCCCTGTAGATATTACACACCCCCATAGATAGCGCCACATACAGCCCCCTGTAGATATCACACATCCCCTCGTAGAGAGCGTTACACACAGCCCCCTATAGATAGTGCCATACAGCCCCACTGTAGAGAGCGCCACACAGCCCTCCCCCTCTTGTAAATAGCACCAAAAAGCCCCCCCTATAAAGACCACCACACACATACCGCTGTGGATAGCGCTACACTGCCCACCCCTTGTATATAGTGCTACACAGCCCTCCCCTTTATATATAGTGTGACAGAGCACTCCTCCCTTTGTACATAGTGTCACACAGCGCTCCCCCTTGTATATAGTGTGACACAGCGCTCCCCCTTTGTATATAGTCACACAGCGCTCCCCCCTTTGTACATAGTGTCACACAGCGCTCCCTCCTTGTATATAGTGTCACACAGCGCTCCCCCTTTGTATATAGGGCCACACAGCGCTCCCCCTTGCATATAGGGCCACATAGCGCTCCCCCTTGTATATAGTGCACACAGCGCTCCCCCTTTGTATATTGTGCCTCACAGCACGCCCCCCTTGTATATAGTGTCACAGAGCACTCCCCCAATTTGCATACAGGCCCACACAGCGCTACCCTTCCCCTTGTACATAGGGCCACCCAGCACTCCCCCTTGTATATAGTGTAACGGAGCAATCTCCCCCCTCCTTGTGTATATATTCAGCGATAGTCCCCACCTAAAAAAATATATACAGTTTACTTACCATACCCCGTGGCGGCTGCTCCAGCTGGACGCATGTGAATCTTCCGGACTGGACGCATGCGCAGACCGACATGATGCAGTACCTCATCACGCCGGCCTGCGCAGTGAGTCTTCCCAGCGCCTTATAGGCTACAAGCCGAACGTGACCTGCAGCCTATAGTATGCATTTGTATCTAAGTCCTGAGGACTCACCTACAAATGAATGTGGCTGCCGCTAGCACCGGGGCCCCCTCCGGTGCTAGCGACCCCACCGGGCATGAGGGGGCCCGTGCGATCATGTGCGGTTCGGCCGGCCATGGGCGCCCCGGGAGCCCTGGGCCCCAGGCGGCCGCCTGAACCACCCTAAATGATAGTCATTGCCTATGAGTGACTTTCAATCTCATCTCCAGGAAACGTGCAGAAGAAATTTATGTGCCTGTGTCAAGGCTGCTAAAATGTTTCTGTAGATGAGCGTTTGGTCATCTGTTTGCCATTTGGTTAGGGGGTTTTGGTTTGGGAGTAATCTAAGGAAACATGGATAAGTTGGTAATTGCAAGTTATTTGTCCCTTGAGGTAGTTAAGTATTGTTTATCTTTATGATATTTATGGTTTTTACCCAGAACTCTTTACCCTTCGCAAGCAAGTACATCTGGTCCCGAAATGTCTAAGGCCTCATGCCCACTTCAGTTATTTTATTCAGGGTGCTATCCGTTTTTTTAACTGATAGCACCCTGACACATTCATTTCAATGGGGCCATGCACACATCCTTTGTTTTGACGGTACCTTGCATGCGTTCCGTCAAAAGTAGAGGATGTCCTAATTTTGTCCATCGTTCAGTGACCATGGGGCTCATTGTAGTCTATGGGTCTGTCAAAATAACCGACGGCACACGGAAGGGATCCGTGTGCCGTCTGTTTTTGATGGATCCGTTGCCAAGCAACGGCGGGGCGTGCCAAAGTTCCCGGCATTCAACACACAAGATGGATGTGGACAGACTGATCACAATGGTGCATGATCATCCAGAACTATGGGATATGCGGTCAGAATCGTATCACGACAGCTACAAAAAGGATGCTGCGTGGGAACTTTCAAAGGAGATGTTGCAGTGTAGTTGGGAGCAGGGAACTTGTGCACAGTGTCAGAAAATAAGTAAGTAAATACACACATTCCACTTTGTTGTAATTGCTTATTTATGACCAATTTTGAGATTCTGCCATTAATATATGCTTGGTTGTGGTGAAACTTTACGTACCCACTCAAAAGTTTTTTTAAAAATGGGCCGCTGTTCATGTGCGAGTGCTGCAGCCATTTCAATGATTACCGGCTCATTACTGTGCTTTACCAACACAATTGTAGGTGTGGTATACAGTATGCGATGCTCCAAGTGTGTCAGGGTAAACGGAATACTCGCACAATCGCCACGGCCCCTTCCGCTTATCCGCGTGGGTGCATCTAGTTTGACCGCCAACGATCTTACATATGGGCTGTACTATGTATAATGAATTAATAACCACATTTTTCCTAATATTTTTATTTTTTAAAGTATACAAAGTTTAAACACGGTGGAACTCTTGTCAGGACCAATTTCGCCGCGAGCAGAACCAAGTTGGGAAAAGCAGAGAGGCTCCATTTAAAAAAAAAGCCTATGTGTTCACCCAGCAGCTGATGTTCCTGAAGGATGTCATGGAACTTCGACAGTAAGTTTTCTTTCTATGATTTTGGCGCATTTTTTTTAACTTTACTGTAATTTGTTCATAAAAAATGAAGGCAATGTTCATCATGCTGTATTACAGGCCTAGTAGTATTGTGTGAAAATATCGCATGCATATTTCCTATTTTTTGTGCCAGCCTTCATTCTTTTTACCTGCTTGTAATGTCAATCACACTCACACATGTAGCGGAGATTCACGGTACATACTTCTATGGACTCCAACTACAAGTGTGTCAGGAATTGACAGTACTTTACTGGTTAAAAGCTATGTTGCTATGCAACGTTCAATGGAGCTAGTTGCTAGTAGCACTCTGGCAAGGACTCCGGTGCTGGGGTTAGGGGATTCCACAGAGTCCCGAAGTAAGAACCTATGCTAGCGCTCTGCCCGGGACTCCGGCTCTGGGGAGGACCCTAACAACACTGTCCATATATGTACAGTGATGTCAGGGGACTTCCCAGCATCCCGGAGCAGAGCCTATACTAGCGCTCCGCCCGGGACTCCGCTCTGGGGAAGCCCCTGACAACACTGTCCATATATGGATAGTGATGTCGGGATTCCACAGAGTCCCAGAACAAAGCCTATACTAGCGCTCGACCCGGGACTTTTTACCCTGGGGAAGACCCTGACAACACTGTCCATATATGGATAGTGATGTCAGGGGATTCCACACATTGTCCATATATGGACAGTGATGTCAGGGGATTCCACAGAGTCCTAGAGCAGAGCCTATACTAGCGCTCTGCCCGGGACTCCGGCTCTGGGGAAGACCCTGACAACACTGTCCATATATGGACAGTGATGACAGGGGATTCCACAGAGTCCCGGAACAGAGCCTATACTAGCGCTCTGCACGGATCTCCGGCTCTGTGGAAGACTCTGACAACACTGCCCATATATGGACAGCGATGTCAGGGCATTTCACAGTCAAGGAGCAGAGTCTATACTTGTGCTCTGCTCTGCTCTGGGACTCTGGCTCTGGGGTCAAATTAAGCTTTTTTTTACCATTATGTAAGAGAGTGTTGTTTGGTACAGCACTGATATGTTGATATGTTGCAGGGTTATCGTTAGCTCTCACTGATCTAATGAGAGCAGTAAAATGGCAACGGAGATTGTTTATAGCTGGGTGTAGTAGGCGTGATGAGTCCCTGCTGCCGGCGCATTGCAGCTGGGACACAAGCGGTGTATTCCGCAAATGTATGACCAGAAGACCAAGACAACAAATACACAGAGGTAAACAAGAGAGAATAATGGTAAATAAAAATGTAGATGACGATATTCAGGGGGCATTAATAGATAAATTGAGAAGCATTGCAGTGATTAAAAAAAAAAGTATTGGAAAACTCCTTTAAGTTTATGCTGCTGGTCAATACGATTACGGCAATATCAAATTTATATAGCGTTTATTATGAAAAAGGAGTAGCACTCTAGCTCCATGGAGCATCATAGGAAAGTAGGGAGGAGGAGGAACGCTGTCAGAGAAGGGGAGGGGACAGCATGCTGCACTGATCAGCCTGTGAGTTTGCTGAGAAAGGGAGCCTGCAGACTGTCATTGGGGTGTCAAGGTTAGCAGTGAGTGGGATATGGAGAGTCTAAGAGGGGAAACATGCGCATTGTACTGTATTAGAATAAGAGGCGGAGCAATACTGTGGACCAGGAATGAGAGGGGAGCCATGCTGGGGACCAAAAAAGGACCATATTGGGGAACATGATTTGAAGGGGATATACATTCTAGGGACCAGGAATGAGAGGTAAGCCATGCTGGGGACAAGGAATGGGAGTAGAGCCATTCTGGAAACTAGGAATGAGAGGTGAGTCATGCTGGGGAGTAGGAATGAGAGAGGAGGCATGCTGGGGACTAAGAATGAGAGTGCTGTGTATTTGTGTGCGCAGGATGTTGGCTCAGTGTTTAGCACTGTTGCCTTGCTGCACTGTGATCGTTTTTTTTGCCTACTTCTTTATACACTTTAACCTTCATTATATGTACTTTTTTCTTTGAGAGGACTTACCCCCATAAAATACCACTTTTCTTTGTAATTTCGGGTCGTCGGGTCAAAGAGGTTTCACGATAGATAAATATCTAATGACGAGTTTAAAAGTGATTAAAAACAGGCATGTACTTGTTCTTCATATCTGGATGAAGGCCCAAGGTACCTCAGTCTGGTAATCCTGGGAAAGCTAGGTGAAAAGCACAGTGGGAGCTGTAAAGGCAAGATATATCTTGTCACTTAACTTTCACAAAAACAAATACAACCAAGAGACAGTGGGATAGAATATTTAACAACTAGACAGAACAGTGTGAATGAGAGACTGCAGTTATATGGCCGAAGGGTCTTGGCAATGAACATGGTCCATGGCAAGGACATGTATAAAGAATACACCTCATCACCCTGGACCAGAATACTTGAACACTAAGAGACAGAATTAGTTCATTCACATTTATTTAGATGTTGAAAACCCTTTGAGATAAATTTGTACATTTTATTTCCCCCTTCGCACTAAGATGACGTTAGAGGTTGATGCTTCTCTGTTTTGCAACAATTGAAACAAGAACTTGCAAGATGTTTTTTGGTCAATGTCTAGGTAGCAGTTTTGTCCTGTATATATGACTCCTAGTTGTGTGAAATGTCCCTATACCCAGGGCCGATTCTAGCTTTTCTGCTACCTGAGGTGAAAATTAAAATGGTGCCCCCCAGATTTTGATTGACGTCCTCCTGGCTGTTCTACATCACTACCAGCCTCTTCCAACTCTTGTGGATGCGCCGTTGCCTTGTACTCCCCTGGCATTCGCGGTGCAGCGATAAAGCCGGAGAGAAAACACCTTGCTGCACGGTGCGTGCCAAAGAAGTACAAGGTAATGGCGCATCTGAGTCAGTTGGAGGAGACTGGTAGGGATTTATAACAGTCAGGGTGATGGCAATCATTCAAGGAAAGGTGGGTTTGGAGGCAGGACTATGTGACTCTTTAGGATAGCGGCACCGCCCCATGACCCTTTAAAGAGTTAATTAGCATATAGTGTGTGCCATTTTAAAAGTTGATGTTATAGATTTTGCTGCATCTGAAATAAAACGTACAGAGGAATGTTTGGAAATATTGTCAGGTCATATATTACTGCATAGTAGCAGTTCAAGGGGTTAAAATTAATTGACAGGTTCTCATTAAATATGCAATAAGTTGAAAAACTACAATTTTGTTGTTATGAATATATCCTATATAATTACAGATTCAGAACTAAGCTCGTACATATATACAGCACCAGAACAAAGCCCAGTACATATATACAGCACCAGAACAAGGCTAGATACATATATATAGAGCATCAGAACCAAGCTCAGTACATAAATACAACACCAGAACAAGGCTCAGTACATATATACAGCACCAGAACAAAGCTCAGTACATATATACAGCACCAGAACCAAGCTCAGTACATACATACAGCACCAGAACAAAGCTCAGTACATATATACAGCACCAAAAACAAGGACGATACATATATACAGCACCAGAACAAAGCTCAGTACATATATACAGCACCAGAACGAAACTCCGTACATATAAACAGCACCAGAACGAGCTCAGTACATAAAAACAACACCAGAACAAAGCTCATACATATACACAGCTCCAGAACCAACTTTAGTACATAAATATAGCACCAGAACCAAGCTTAGTACATAGATACAGCACCAGAAGAAAACTCTGTACATAAATACAACACCAGAACCAAGATCAGTACATAAATACAGCATCAGAACCTTTCTCATTACATATATACAGCCCCAGAACCAAGCTCATACATATATAAGATAAGGAGATCCTTTAATTACAAAACAGCAATGAAAATAAAAATGCCCAAATAACTGAAAGTGTTAAATTTAAAGGCAAGTTAGTGTATGTTCACAAATGCCAGAAGTCTAGCAAGCAAAATGGGGGAGCTGGAGGCCTTGATACTGGAAGAAAATATAGATATGGTGGGTGTTGCTGAAACATGGCTAGACTCTTCACATGACTGGGCTGTAAATCTACAGGGAAAGACAGAACAAATAGGAAAGGCGGTGGTGTATGTCTGTATGTGAGAAGTGATATGAAGGTGGTGGTGTATGTCTGTATGTGAGAGGTGATATGAAGGCGGTGGTGTATGTCTGTATGTGAGAAGTGATATGAAGGTGAGTGTGAAAGAGACATTAGAGGGTGAAGATTGTGAGGAGGTTGAAACCTTGTGGGTGGAATTAAAAAGGGAGGTAAACACTAAAAAAATTACTTTTGGAGTAATCTATAGACCCCCCAATATAACTGAGGAGATGGAAGTTCAGCTATATAAACAGACGGAGTGGGCTGCACAGGCGGGTACAGTAGTGATAATGGGAGATTTTAATTACCGGGATAATAATTGGTGTCATGGTTCGGCTTCAACTGCAAAGGAGAGACATTTCCTCAACCTGTTGCAGGAAAGTTTTATGGGCCAGTTTGTGGAAGACCCAACTAGAGGTGAAGCTCTGTTGGATCTGGTAATTTCTAATAATGCAGAGCTTGTTGGGAATATTAATGTTCGTGAAAACCTCGGTAACAGTGATCACAATATAGTTAAATTTTACATATACTTTAAAAAACAAACACAGGCTGGGAGGGCAAAACCACTTAATTTTAAGAAGGCCAATTTCCCCAGGTTGAGGACTGCAATTCAGGATATAGACTGGGAAGAACTAATGTCAAATAATGGTACAAATGATAAATGGGAGATTTTCAAATCTACTTTGGGTAATTATAGTGCAAAATTTATTCCTATAGGTAACCAGTATAAATGACTAAAATTGAACCCCACATGGCTTACACCTTCTGTAAAAAGGGCAATACATGACAAAAAAAGGGCATTTGAATGAGGGTACAGCTGTAGCCTTTGTGAATTATAAAGAGCTTAATAAAATTTGTAAAAAGGTAATAAAATCTGAAAAATACAAAATGAAAGGCAGATGGCCAAGGATAGTAAAACAAATCCCCAAAAATTATTCAAGTATATAGGTCTGAACATGTAGGACCCTTAGATAGTGGTAATGGGGAGTTGGTCACAGGGGATCAAGAGAAGGCAGAGTTACTAAATTGGTTCTTTATATACAACAGTAGAAAGAGCAGCTGATATAGCCGGTGCCAGTGCTTTTAATATATCAGTTGATATACTGAATTGGATGAATGTAGTTTTGGTCTAAGCTAAATAAATAAATGTGCACAAGGCCCCGGGACCAGATGGGTTACACCCTAGAGTTCTTAAAGAGCTTAGTTCAGTTATTTCAGTCCCCCTGTTCATAATATTCAGAGATTCTCTAGTGACTGGTATAGTGCCAAGGGACTGGCAAAGGGCAAATGTGATGCCTATTTTCAAAAAGGGCTCTGGGTCTTCCCCGGGTAATTATAGACCAGTAAGCTTAACATCCATCGTGGGGAAAATGTTTGAGGGGCTATTGAAGGACTATATACAGGCAGGGGCATAACTAGGAAAGACTGTGCCCCATAGCAAACTTTTGACTGGGGCCCCCCTCCCCTGATTGTCACACAACCCCACCCCCTTGTAGATAGTGCCTTTTTTTACAGCCCCCCGTAGATAATGCCATACAGCCCCTGTAGATAACGCCATACAGCCCCCTGTAGATAACACCATACAGCCCCCTGTAGATAACTCTATACAGCCCCCCTGTAGATAACTCTATACAGCCCCCCTGTAGATAACTCTATACAGCCCCCCTGTAGATAACTCTATACAGCCCCCCCAGTAGATAACGCCATACAGCCCCCTCTGTAGATAACGCCAGACAGCCCCCTCTGTAGATAACGCCATACAGCCCTCCCCTGTAGATAACACCATACAGCCCTCCCCCTGCAGATAACGCCATACAGCCCCCGCTGTAGATAACGTCATACAGCCCCCCTGTAGATGGCGCCATACAGCCCCCTGTAGATAACGCCATACAGCCCCCCTTTAGATAACACCATACAGCACCCCCTGTAGATAACTCCATACAGCCCACCCCCTGTAAATAACTCCATACAGCCCACCCCCTGTAGATAACGCCATACAGCCTCCCTGTAGATAATGCCATACAGCCCCCCCCCTCCCTGTAGATAACACCAAACAGCCCCAACCCTCCAAAAAAATCCGACCTATAGTATGTCCTACAAAATACATGTATCCCCTATCCACAGGGGATACATGTGTGATCGGTGGCAGCAATAAGGAGAACAGGGGACCGAAAGTCCCCCGAAGTTCTCCATGATAAATCTCAGACTACCGGGGTCTTCTCAGCTCAATAAAAATTAAAGGAGCGCTGGTCACGCATGCGCACAAGCGCGACCGGCGCTCCAGTCATTTCTACGGAGCTGCCGACACAGACCCTGGAAGTCCGAGGTTTCTCATGGAGAACTTCGGGGGACTTTCGGTCCCCCGTTCTCCTTATCGCTGCCAGCGATCACACATGAAACCCCTATCCTTTGTATAGGGGATATATGTATTTTGTAGGAACAACCCCTTTAATGGCAGAGCGGGGAGATACCTCCCTGCTCTGCCTTATTGTTCAGTGGCGTCGCGCTGTAGCAGCCATAGCGGCTGCTAGCGGATTCTCCGGCCATGGTGGGGGCCCGTGCAGGCGGGCGGCACGAGCCCCCTCATGCTGCGGGCCCCGTAGCAGCCGCTATGGCTGCTACAGCGGTGGTTACGCCACTGTATACAGGATTCTGTGACAAAAATAGTATTATAAAGGACAGCCAGCATGGTTTTACTAAGAACAGTGTCAAGTTGGGTTCGTGGACCCACTGGGCCGTATTGTCTTGGCGGTAAGGCAGCTGGCCAATAGAACGCAGGTCAAAGTCTATAGTTCGTATAGGGTACCTGTGGCAAATCGGACAGTAGCAAGGCAGGCTTAGCAGGAACTTGGCAGCAGGTGGACGTCAGGCGTGGAGAAGCAGGACATGCGTGGAATACAGCACAGCACGGCACTAGATCAGGATACAAGTATAGGATACAGGAACAGGAACACTGGGAGCAGGGGACCATATGCAAGACAGACTAGGAATACACAACAAAGCTCAGGCATATAACTAGGGGGTGGACCCCTCTTATAGTCCAGAGTACTCACGGGTCAAGGTTCATGAACGAGGTCTGGTGCACGCGCTACCCCTTTAAGAGCGGGCACGAGCGTGCGCGCGCACCCTACGGGATCCGACTGTGGTGAATAGACGCGAGCGCTGGCTTCTCCTGAGGGGGAGGCTGGGGCCAGCGCTTGCCGACTCGTGGCTGTGGCTGTCAGGGGAGAACGGAGCTGACAGCCCGCAGCCACGGACATTACAGTATCCCCCTCTTACGCCCCCTCTTCTTGGGACCAGAGCGAGAGAGAAACTTATTCAGAAGAGCAGGAGCATTGAGGTTCTCCTCTGGCTCCCAAGACCTCTCTTCAGGACCAAATCCCCTCCAATCCACCAAATAAAAGGTCTTTCCACTCACTCTTTTGGAGTCTAGGATCTCTTGAACCTGAAAGGTGTCTGAAGGGCCGCTGGCGACAACCACAGGGCTAGGAGTCTTGGTGTAGCGGTTCAGGACCACAGGCTTCAGGAGGGATACATGGAAGGAGTTGGGGATCTTGAGGGTAGGAGGCAGTCGAAGCTTATAGGCAACAGGGTTGATCTGTTGTAGGATCTCGAATGGTCCAAGGAACTTGGGAGCAAAATTGCATGACGGCACCCTTAGTAATGTTCCTGGAGGACAGCCAGACCTTTGTGCCAGGAAGAAACTGAGGCGGTTCTCTTCTCCTTGTGTCTGCCCTCCATTTCATACGGTCAACTGCCAGCAGGATGGAGGATCGAGTCTGCTGCCAAATCTGTAGAAAGTCCCTAAAGGCCGTGTCAGCAGCTGGTACCTTGGATGAATCAGGAACCGAGAGAGGTATTCGTGGGTGTTGGCCAAGGACTATGAAGAATGGAGTGTTTCTTGTGGACTCGCTGGTATGATTGTTGTAGGAGAATTCAGCCCACGGAAGATACTGCACCCAGTCATCATGCTGCCTAGAGACGAAGTGACGCAGGTAGTTCTCCAAGATTTGATTCATCCTCTCGACCTGTCCATTGGACTGAGGATGGTAGGCCGAGGAAAAGTCCAAGTTCACAACTAGAAGTCCGCAGGGGGCTCTCCAGAACCTCGAGGTGAACTGAACCACCCGATCAGACACAAAATGCTGCGGCAAGCCGTGCAGGCGGAAGGTGTGTTGGATAAACAGCTTGGCCAGTTGAGGAGCAGATGGAAGGCCGGTCAGAGGAACGAAGTGGGCCATTTTTTCGAAAATCGATCCACCACCACTCAGACAGTACTGCATCCAGCAGAGAGAGGCAAGTCAGTAACAAAGTCCATAGCTATATGCTGCCAGGGTCCATCAGGCACAGGCAATGGCTGGATCAGACCAGCGGGTCTGGAGTGAGCGACCTTGTTAGCTGCACACACAGAGCAGGAGGAAACAAAGTCCATAACATCTTTGGGCAGCGTGGGCCACCAGAAATGACCGGCAATCAAATCCTGGGCCTAACAGATCCCCGCGTGACCTGCCAGTCTTAGAGGCGTGTCCCCAGCAGAGGACTCTCCTTCGGTCAGCCATGCGCACAAAAGTCCTCCCTGGAGAAATATCCACATACCCTAGACTTGCCCTTGGAACCTCTTTGGAACAGGAGTGCACCAGCACCGACAGAGGAGGCGTACACCTTCAACGAGAACTGTAGGGAAACGTCTGGATGATGGAGGATAGAGGCTGACGTGAAGGCACTCTTCAGGGTTTTGAATGCGGATTCTGCCTCAGGAGTCCACACCTTGGCATTCATGCCCTTCTTGGTGAGGTTAGAGATAGGAGATGTCAGTGAAGAGAAGTTTGGGATGAACTGTCTGTAAAAATTGGCGAATCCCAGAAAGCGCTGTATCTCAATCAAGCCTTGAGGACGTGGCCATTCCAGGACAGACTTTAACTTTTCAGGATCAATCTTGAGACCTCTATTCGAGATGATGTAGCCCAGGAAGGGTAGCGCATCTCTCTCAAACACGCACTTCTCCAATTTGGCGTACAGATGATTCTTCCTTAACCGCAGCAAGACTTGACGGACATGTCTCCGATGAGTCATAGGATCTGGAGAAAAAATCAAGATGTCATCAAGATAGACTACTACACAAACATAGAGAAGGTCACGGAAAATGTAATTAATAAACTCCTGGAAGACCGCGGGGGCATTACACAAGCCAAAGGGCATTACTAGATATTCATAGTGTCCGTCCCGGGTGTTAAATGCCGTCTTCTATTCGTCACCCTGGCGAATCCGGATTAGGTTGTAAGCCCCACGCAGGTCTAACTTGGAAAAAATCTTGGCACTACGTATACGGTCAAATAATTCTGAGATCAATGGCAATGGATACTTATTTTTCACCGTGATCTGGTTGAGACCCCGGTAGTCTATACAGGGACGAAGAGAACCATCCTTCTTTTTGATGAAGAACCCGGCTTCTGCCGGCGAGGAAGACTTGCGTATGAAGCCCTGCTCAAAGTTCTCTCTAACATAGGTGGACATAGACAGAGTCTCTGTCAGAGAGAGAGGATATACCCTACCACGGGTTAGGGAAGCACCAGGGACCAGCTCGATAGGATAGTCATACGCCCGATGTGGGGGCAGTGTCTCCGCCTCTTTCTTGCTGAAGACGTCCGCAAATGAAGCAAAATGACTAGGCAATCCTGCCAGTGACTGAGGCAGAGGAGGCTGAGCCGAACGAATCTGTCCCAGGCAACGATTGTGACACTCGGAGCCCCCTGGAGAACTTCTCCAGAGTTCCAGTCCAGGACTGGAGCATGCAATTGGAGCCAAGGCAGGCCCAGCAACACAGGGTCAACGGCTCTGGGTAGGACATAGAACGACAGCAGATCGGAGTGGAAAGCCCCTACTTGGAGCCAGTGGCGTAGCTATAGGGGTCGCAGCGGTCGCAGTTGCGACCGGGCCCCTAAGCCTGAGGGGCCCACGGGCCCCCCTCGCCACTCTTAGAGTGACCGTATCATTACTTCTCAGATAAGCTTGATTTTTACACAGCGCAGGTGCAGCAGCGTGTGTAATCCCCCTCCCTTCTTGTGCTCTGAGGCACTGGATTGGAGGAGACAGGGGAGGAGGAGTCTAGATACACATACTGCCGCATGCTGTGTAAGCAGAAGCTTATGTCTCATCCCTGCTCGTTTCCCCCCACATCCATGTAAGTGCAGTACAGGCATCACTCGTAATTACATTGTCTTTCTTTAGTGTTTTTTCCCTATACTGTGTTTGATCTTTGCTGTCTCTCTCTGTTCTTTCTATCCTGCAAATAGAGGATAGAACGGGAGGATTCAGCAGTGAGAGCGCAGACAGGACACTGATAACAGGTTACTGAGGGTCATAATTCATTACAGGACAGCTCCTGCCTCCAGTTATCGGGAAGACACTGATAAGGGGGCTAGAGGTTACTGTGGGTCATGAGCGCACATTACTAGAGGTCTGGAGCTGTGTTGTAATATGAAGCACACAGCCAGGGGCGTAGCTAAAGGCTCATGGGCCCCGATGCAAAAATTCTTACTGGGCCCCCCCCCCCGCAAACTTCTCATGGCCGATGGTCCGCAGCTTTCAGCTGCATCGCTGGGTCTCCTAAGTGACCCAACAATGCAGCACTAGCAGCCGGGGGCGTCACTAAGGCTGGGTTCACACATCCTATTTACGGACGTAATTCGGGCGTTTTAGCATTGAATTACGTCCGAAAATGCGGCTCAAAAGCGTTGGCAAACATCTGCCCATTAATTTGAATGGGTCTTACGATGTTCTGTGCCGACGGTCATTTTTTTTTACGCGCCGCTGTCAAAAGGCGGCGCGTAAAAAAGACGCCCGCGTCAAAGAAGTGCCTGTCACTTCTTCAGACGTAAATGGAGCCGTTTTCCATGGACTCCATAGAAAAACAGCTCCAATTACGTCCGTAATGGACGCAGCGAAAGACGCCTGCACATGCCATTACGGCTGAAATTACGGTGCTGTTTTCTCCTGAAAACAGCACCGTAATTTCAGCCGTAACAGACGCTGCCGTGTGAACATACCCTCAGGGCTTAAAATGTCAGGGGAAATAGACCCAATACATATGTGTCCGCCCAAAAAAACTTGTGTATAGGAGACAGCATAGCATATCTATAGCACTATGACCCTATAAACTATGGATAGGATTAGATACAGTGGCTCAGAAGACAGTATCACACATGATAGGATTAGATACAGTGGCTTAGAAGGCAGTATCACACATGATAGGATTAGATACAGTGGCCCAGCAGACAGTATCACACATGATAGGATTAGATACAGTGGCTCAGCAGACAGTACCACACATGATAGGATTAGATACAGTGGCTCAGCAGACAGTACCACATATGATAGGATTAGATACAGTGGCTCAGAAGGCAGTATCACACATGATAGGATTAGATACAGTGGCTCAGCAGACAGTATCACACATGATCGGATTAGATATAGGGCCCAGCAGACAGTATCACACAAGATACGATTAGATACAGGGCCCAGCAGACAGTATCACACATGATTGGATTAGATACACAGCTCAGCAGACAGTATCACACATGATTGGATTAGATATAGGGCCCAGCTCGCTGACATTGCGTCTCCAGCGCTGGACCCAGGATAGGTAAGAATAATAATTTTGCTTCTTTATGTGTTACTGATTATTTTTGTGTGTTTGTGTTTTTTTACAGGTTCGGTTGTTGGACTTCGGATTCGAGGACTTCAATGACGGCGGTTTTTTTATTCTCAATAAAATGGTTAATGAGGGTTGTGTTTTTTTATTTCGATAAAATATTCTTTCTATGTGCTTGTATCTTTTTAAACTTTATTATCACCGCCTTAGTAATGGCCGCTGGCAGATTGACAACCTCCATTACTAAGGCGAGGCTTAATGTTAGCCAGTGCAGAGGCTACACTAACCCCCATTATTATCCCGGTACCCACTGCCACCAGGAGTACTGGGAAGAGCCGGGTACGAACCAGTACCCGACCATCTGTAGTGCCGGTCAGGCACCGGGGTGGCCGCAGGCTGGTAGTATTAGGCTGGGGAAGGCCAAAAACAGTGGCCCTTCCCACCCTTGTAATGCTGCCTGCTGCTTCTGTGTTGTATCTGGCTGGTTATGAAAATTGGGGGGGACCCCACATCGTTCTTTACAATTATTTTTTTTTTTAAATGACGTGGGGTCCCCCCCATTTTTCATAACCAGCCAGATACAATAAAGCAGCAGCAGCCTAGCATCACCAGGGTAGGAAGGGCCACTGTTTTTGGCCTTTCCCCTCCTGATAATACCAGCCTGCGGCCACCCCAGTGGCCGACCATCACTACAGATGGTCAGGTACTGGATCGTACCCGGCTCTTCCCAGCACCCCTGGTGGCGGTGGGTACCGGGGTAATAAAGGGGGTTAGTGTTAGCCTCTGCATCGGCTAACAATAAGCCCCGCCTTAGCAATGGATGCTATCAATCAGCCGGCGGCCATTACTAAGGCGGTAGTAATATAGTTTAAAAAAAAACACAAAGACATAGAAAAAATATTTTATTGAAATAAAAAAAAAACCCCACACAGCCCTCATTAACCATTTTATTGATAATAAAAAAAAAGCTGTCATCGAAGTAGTCCTGGAATCCGACGTAGTCCAACGACCGAACCTTTAAGAAAACACACAAAAAATGATTAGTAACACGTGTGTTAGGCTTAGATACAGGGCCCATGTGTGATACTGTCTGTGGGACCCTGTATCTAAGCCTACCACAACGTAGGCTTAGATACAGGGTCCAGCAGACAGTAATCTTATGCAGTATGGTAGGCTTATATACAGGGCCCATCAGACAGGATCACACATGGGCCATGTATCTAAGCCTACCATGTGATTGGCTTAGATACAGGGCCCAGCAGACATTATCACGCATGGGCCATGTATCTAAGCCTACCATGTGATTGGCTTAGATACAGGGCCCAGCAGACAGGATCACACAATCTGTGATCCTGTCTCATGGGCCCCCTAAGCCTTCTACATCGTAGGCTTAGGGGTTGTACAGTCCCTAAACATTGATGGCCTATCCTCAGGATAGGCCATGAATAGCTGATGTGTCTCTCGGGACCCGCAAATCAGCTGTTTTGAAGGGGTCGCAGCACTCGTACGAGAGCTGCTTCCCCTTCATTTCACTACTCGCCCACACTGTGAATCGCCGACACGGATTCACAGTGTGACCGGAATGAAGGGGAGCAGCTCTCGTACGAGTGCTGCGGCCCCTTCAAAACAGTTGATTGGCGGGTCCCGGCAGTCGGACCCCGCCAGTCAGGGCTAACCTTACCTTCCTCTTCGGCCGCGGCGGGAGTTCTGTCGTCTCGATGCTGTGCGCGGCGCAAAGCGCTGTGACGTCATGCGCTGCGCACAGCGCTTGACGTCAGGACCTCCGCTGCGATCCGGAACCAGGAAGGTAAGTAAAGTATGTTACTATAGTAACAGGGGCCCGCGGCCCGAGTTACTATAGTAACTTTTTATTGATGTGGTGCGCGGGGCCGTGGTCCCCCCTGGCTTCGGGGCCCGGTCGCAATTGCGACCGCTGCGACCCCTATAGCTACGCCAGTGCACA
Source organism: Rhinoderma darwinii (assembly GCF_050947455.1). Classification (NCBI taxonomy): domain Eukaryota; kingdom Metazoa; phylum Chordata; class Amphibia; order Anura; family Rhinodermatidae; genus Rhinoderma; species Rhinoderma darwinii. Next base: position 373,575,563 of record NC_134689.1, read on the forward strand.
CAGCTCTGCTATGCCAGTGTCAATCTGAAACTATAGATAATAAAGAGGCTGCTCCTACAGATTTGTTAGATAATATCTAGTAACAGGCATTTTCTTAACGTTTTTTTTGCTAGAATCATAAATTATCACCTATCCTTAGGATAAGTGATCATTTTGTTATCGCTGGGACCCCCACCAATTATGAGAACTGAGGTCCCGGACACCTCATTCCTCCGCACTGTAAGCAGAACATTGAATGGAGCAGTGATTGTGCATGCACTCTACTGCTCCATTCAAAGTCTATGGGAATGACAGAAACAGCCGAGTATAGCGCTCGGCTGTTTACGTCATTGTCATAGACAGTGAATGGAGCGGCGGGCGTATGCTCAACAGCCGCTCCATTCAAGCTCCTCTTTACTGCAGGGGTGCAGTGAGGAGGATCTGAGGGTTTGGGACCCCTGGTCTCTAGATCGCCTCCAGCAATAAGAGAATGATCAAATATACTGTGGATAGGTGATAATTTATGATTCTGGGAAAACCATTTTAAATATGTTGCAATTAATAAAATTATCAACTGCCCAGGTGGAATTTATCTTGTGTAGGAGGACATAGGGGGCAGCAATCCTTTTGTGGGGGCAAAAAAGTTGGTATGACTGTATAAGGCACAAAGGAGGGTATTACTGTGGGGCACAAAAGAGGCATTATGATTTTGTGGTGGGACACTATTACTTTGTAGGGAACAAAAGGGGGCACTAGTACAGTTTGGGCCACAAATGGGGCCACTATTAAGGTGGAGGGAGCACTAAGAGGGCTATTGGGGCTAGCAGCATAATTTGTAGTTTGTGTGAAGAGACAAGTTGCGGCTGGAAGAAGTCATGACAGTCTGGCCTGGATAGAGTAGAAAAGGGAAATCGGGATACAACTGTAGTGTATTAATTTTTCACTGTGTAGAGCTGGTATATGACCTTTATTTTGTGACTTCATTATTTATGTATACTATCATACATAGAACTGCGCCGCTTTAAGCCTGCCGTGTTATAAAAGTTGTTTTATTTGTCTCTGATGTATATATTTTTGTTTTGAGGGAGTTACTTTAGAGACCCAATAATGCAGCTGAAAGTTAGAGAGAAGATACGTAGGGGGGCCCAAACTGAAATTTTGCACCTGGGCCCATGAGCCTTTAGCTACGCCCCTGCTTGGAGCCTCAGTGGTTTGGTCACAGCAATAACTGGGTCTGGCAGGGGTAGACCATCCACTGAAGCAATTGTCAACGGGCTCTCCATAGGGGTGGTAGGCAATTGAAGAAGGTCCACCAGGTCTCTACGGATAAAATTAGCTGCGGATCTAGAGTCCAGATACGCAGAGACCTGATGCGCTCTCTCGCCGGACACTATGGTAACGGGTAAGGACAATTTGGACGGAGGTCCTTTTTTACCCAGGGTTGTCACTCCTAGCAACCCTAGGTTTTGGGGCTTTTGAGGGCACAGGCACACAAGATAGCCACTGTGGCCGCAATATAGACAAAGTCCCGAAGTGCGTCTGCGTTGTCTCTCTTCGGTGGATAGCTTACCCTGGTCCATCATCAAAGACTCCTTAGGAGGATCGACATCTGAGGACAGCAGGGGTTGCTGCAAAGTAGGTACCAGACTAGGATGGTCTCCCTCCGGATGAACCTCATGGAGGCGTTCTCGGATCTGCATATCAATCCGGGAGGACAGAAGGATGAGGTCATCCAGTGTAGATGGCAGGTCTCGAGCGGCAAGTTCGTCCTTAATTTTAGGAGACAGTCCATGCCAAAATGCAGCTACCAGGGCCTCATTGTTGCACAACAGTTCTCCCGCCAGGGTGCGGAAGCGGATGGCGTACTTGCACACGGGGGTGTCTCCTTGGCGTAGTTTAATCAAGGTAGCCGCTGCAGATGAGACCCGTCCAGGCTCCTCAAACACCATACGAAAAGTCCGGAGAAGAGCTTGGAAGTCACGGGTCTCTGGTCCTTGTCACTCCCCGATAGGGTTAGCCCATGCAAGAGCCTTGCCAGTGAGGAGAGAGATGATGAAAGCGACCCTTGCACCGTCATATGAAAATGTCCTAGTATACAGACTGAAATGGATCTGGCACTGGTTCAAAAATCCACGAAAGTAACCTGCGTCTCAATCATAGCGGTCCGGAAGAGACAAAGAAAAACGCGGGTCGACACTGCCAGGTGGTGTAGTCTGAGGATCAACACTGCCAGGAGGTGTAGTAGGAGGAACGGCAGCTCGTGCCTCCTGCTGACGTACGAGAATGTTCAAAGCCTGCAGGAGTTGGTCCTGTCGAGACTGGAGGTCTAGCAAATCCGCCCGCATCTCAAGTGACGTCGTCATGGTCTTGGATCGACCAGCGGGGTCCAGGGCCTGAGCTTACTGTCACATTGGGTTCGTGGACCCATTGGGCCATACCATCTTGGCGGTAAGGCAGCTGGCCAACAGGACGCAGGTCAAAGTCGATAGTTCGTATAGGGTACCTGTGGCAGCTCGGACAGTAGCAAGGCTGGCTTGGCAGGAACTTGGCAGCAGGTGGACGTCAGGCGTGGAGAAGCAGGACAGGCGTGGAATACAGCACAACCCGGCACTAGATCAGGATACAAGTATAGGATACACATGGAAAGAAAAAGACGCCAGCAGTTGGTAGGAATTAAGGACAATATATTTACAAAAAACTGCTACCAGCAGAGAAATTCCTTTTAATCCAACTGACAATGACTAAATAAATAAATGAACAAATGTTATTGTGCTTCTATAAAGCAAAAAGACTGACTACACTGATTGATTAAAATAAGTAACATTACCTCCGTTTGAGGTATAAACAAGCAGTGCACATTAGACCATGTGTATGTATGTTATGATCGGTAGTGCTCGCGGCTGCAGACCAGCGAGTCAAACAGACAACATGTGTAGAGAGCAACGGAGGTACATATTAGATTAAAATTGTAGGTATCAGAGCCCCCCCGACATGTTTCGCTATGCTAGACAGCGTCCTCAGGGGTTCAGGGGCTTAATGGTATGTAAATCATAATAATTATTTTAAATTGGAATGTGCGCATTGGTGCGCTATATACTCCAATAAGTATGGTGTACAAATTTAATATAGTAATTAGCCCAACCGAACGACCGGCATGCACACTTTTGTGCACGCGTGTTATCCGACTTTTAATGGTAATTGAAAATCGCAGGAAAATCGCAGGAGGTACTTTCATTAGATGAAGGCTGCAAAGTTGAAACCCTCATTGAGTCCAACAGGACTCAAAGTATTAAGACGATAGATACATCTGGCCTCCTCCTGCAACAATTTGCGATCAAGATTGCCCGAACGTGGGCCCATCTTAACCAGAGATATACCCCAGAATTTCAGCACCCGGGTATCACCACCATGAAGAGAGAGAACATGTCTCGATAGTGGTGTATCCTCTTTTCCATTGATGGAGAAGCAATGTCGAGAAATTCTTCTTCTAAGTTCCTGTATCGTCTTTCCTACGTACAATTTCGGACAAGGGCATTGTGCTGCATATACTAAACCGCTGCTCTGGCAGTTCATAAATTGTTTGATCTGATATGTCTTGCCATCCGAGATGTTACAAAAACTTTTAGTAGCAGGCATATAGGGGCAGAATGAACATCTGCCACATGGATGTGAGCCCGTAATTGTTCTCGACCAACATGTGGAGGTAGGTGACGGTTTTGAATAGTGGCTATGGACCAGATATTCCCGTAGATTCTTCCCTCTTCTGTACGTTACACTGGGAATGGGAGAGATCTGATCACGTAGATCAGGATCTGCCCTTAGAATAGGCCAATATTTTTCCAAGATCTTTCTAACTTGGGAGGAACATGCATCGTAAGTACCGATGCATCTGATAACAGGGGTGGATTCTATGGGGTTGACATTTCTGACGCATGTGGATTCACAGAGAAGATCCTGCCTTTTTGTCGCCCTGGCCCTGGCATAGATCCTATGTAGATGTTTTTTTGGGTAACCCCGAGCCAAAATTTTTTTAAATAAACCATCACATTCGATTTTAAAAGATGTTTCATCTGAGCAGTTCCTTCTTGCTCTCAGATATTGACCCATTGGGATACCCCTTTTCAACGCCGGGGGGTGATGACTATCCCAATGGAGAAGACTGTTAATAGCTGTGGGCTTACGAATGATCTTGGTCTGGACACTACCATCAGGATCCAGGGAGATCCGAAGATCTAGGAATACGATTTCAGCATGATGAATCTCGTGTGTCAATCTCATGCCAATAACGTTACTGAGAGTACAGACATGAAGTCCAAGAAAGTGGCAGAGTCTCCCTCCCAAAAAATCAATATGTCGTCTATATAACGACCCCAAAATAATATGTGACACGTGTAGCAAAGTAAATCGTCCGAAAAAACAAATGTATCCTCCCACCACCCCAGAAATAAATTGGCATAAGTGGGGGCACATGCTGTGCCCATTGCCGTGCCTTTTATCTGATGATAGAATTTCCTATCAAAGATGAAGTAATTATGGGTCAAAAGAAACCGTAGGAGTGACAGAACAAAATTGTTGTGCATATGAAATTGTGCACAAGAAATGAGTGACTTCAGTGATACCCATCTCGTGTTGCATACTTGTATATAAAGACTCCACGTCTATACTGGCAATCAAAGTGGATGGATTAACCTGGATGTCCTGGATCCTGGTGATAGTGTCTTTAGTCTCTTTGAGATATGACGGTAATGAGGTAACAAATGATGAGAGCACCTCATCTGCATATAAGCTAATGCCTTGAGTAAGGCTATCATTACCTGATACAATAGGCCTGCCAGGGACAGGGCGAGAGGTCTTATGTATTTTGGGGAGCGCGTAAAAAGTGGCAATTGTGGGACTAGAAATGAACATAAATTGAAACTCCTCTCTAGTGATGATGTTATGTGCCTTTGCTTCGACAAGAATGGCATTGAGTTCAGTCAGATACATGTCTGTAGGATTTTTATCCACGATTACATAGGTGGCCCTATCGTCTAATAACCTGTGCACCATATGGACATAATCCTTTTCATCCATTACAACGATGTTGCCACCCTTGTCAGAGGGTTTAATGACAAGTTGTTAGTTCTGACATAAATCCTCAAGTGCCATTCTTTCTGTCTCATCCAAGTTACTATCATGGATAATACTATACCATATTTTTGTGTAAATTATTTGCACAGTCCCATGTATCATCATCTTCTGCTTTGTCAATTCAGGCACACCTGGGGACACGAGACACTTTTATATTTCCACACCATTACTCTTAGGCCCCATGCACACGACCGTATTTTTATCTCTCTGTAAATACTGTACGTAAATATGGATCCGTAGTCATCCGTATTTTATCCGTATATACGGAAGGGTGTTCGTAAATACAGTCCGACTTGCATGTGTATTCCTTATATACGGATCCTTATATACGGATCCGTAAAATAACAGGGAGGATACAAATGATGTCACCAACATGTTGCATAGCAACACTTCCGTAAATACGTAGCCGTCCGTATTTACGGAGGCACCCATAGGCTTTTATGGGAGAGTCCATGGCGTAATTATGGACAAGAATAGGACAGGTTCTATAATTTTTTTCAGCACGAACACCCATCAGTAAAAATACTGAAAGGTGTCCGTGGCCAATAGAAATGAGTGGGTCCGTAATTATGGATGAAAAATACGGTCGTGTGCATGGTGCTTTACCATGTAGAAAATTACTTGTTTTTCCTTTATACTCCATGTCAAATTTTGATATGGCATTATTACAATTAGTTTCTCCCACATATTCCTTAAGTAGATGTAATATGTGATCCTTTATTTTGGCTTGGAGAATACATACATGGGCCCTACACATACATTGGGTGGTGTGAGTAGGCCAGCCATTTTTAAGTATGTTTCTTGGTCTGACAGACTATTGTGGATAGTGTGATCTACGTCTATTTCAACATTATGGCTTTAATCTGTGAGAAAGAGGTTATTCATTAATATTGGGATACCAAGCAAAAGGAATCTTTTATGGTTTCTGGAACATGGGAACATATTCAGCAGTCCGTGGTGTTCAGCTGTTTGTTGATGTATTTTTTCTGACGTTCTCCCTTCACCTGTACACAATAGCATAAAACCCGAAAAAGCAGGCAATTCATTTTGAAAGTCTTTCACTGCTCAATACTCTCCTCCCCGAGTGGCTTCACCTTTTGGCGCAGGTATGCGTCACCGACCTGAAAATTTACATTTTAACATTGGAAAGTGTGAATCCATTTGGGTTGCCCCTCCACTATCACTGAGGTAGGAGTGGTCAGTAGTACTTGGTATGGGCCATCAAATAATAGTGCTAGATGACTTCGCACGTATCTTTTTATCACGACCCAATCTCCAGGTTGTAGGTAGTGAGTTCCAGTTATGTCTTGTGGATCTGCTAAAGAAGAAAAGACCTTGTCATGCAAATTAGTCAGCTGCTTATGGAGCTGGGCAACATAGTTAGTTAGAGAAGAATACTGTCCAGGTGTTAGGAAAACACCTGCTGCCTTAAAGGGAACCTGTCACCAGCATTTTCGGTATGAAGCCTGCAATACCATTTGAAAGTGGGTGAAAAATCATTGTTAACTAACCTCTAAATACGTTAAATGTCGGCTCTGTACCTTCAGTATTCCTGTTTTCAATGGTCCCGCGCCGTATGCAAATGACCACAAAAGAGTCAAATCTTCACTCGAAAAGAGTCAGATTTTTCTTCCTCCGGCGTTTCAGAGTTGGCTCCGCCCCCTTATTGTTGATTGACAGCTTCTCTCACTTCACTGCACTTGAAATCCCGCGCTTGCGCATTGAGACTGTAAAGTAGATGGTCTCACTGTATAGGACTGCGCATGCGCGGCGCTCTGTGTGACGTCATCACAGGCCGTCGGTTCCTGTTCTAATCCAGCCCCCGTCTCCTGACAGCTGAGTGAACGCAGCAGTGCAGAGGTAAGCTTTTCTCTATTGCTCTCCACCACACTTCTCATCTCCAGCTGCTTCTCCCCTCGCTTTGTGTCTGCAGCAGTGGCCGAAGAGGAGGTAAGTGTCTTGCTGATGTGTTGGTGTCCGACACCCCCCCCATTCAGCTGTTTAGAAGGGGTAGTAGCCGCTCGTACGAGCACTACTTCCCCTTCATTCCGGTCACATTCTCACACTGAATTGCCGACACGGACGTGTCAGCGATTCACAGTGTGAGCAAGGGCGGGAAATGAAGGGGAAGTAGTGCTCGTACGAGGTGCTGCAACCCCTTCAAAACAGCTGGATGGCGGGGGTCCCGCTAGTGGGACCTCGACTCATTAGCTATTGATGGCCTATCCTTGAGGATAGGCCATCAATGTTTAGTGTCTGTACAACCCCCTTTTAGGCCTACCGTTTGTTAGGCTTAGATATAGACCCCAAGCTTATACTGCATAAGAATACTGTCTGCTGGACCCTGTATCTAACCCTACCTTAGGCTTAGATACAGGGTACAACAAACAGTATCACACATGCACATGGGCCCTGTATCTAAGGCCCTGTTCACATCACCGCTGCCCTTCCGTTGAGAGGTTCCATCTGGTTAACCCCTCAACGTAAAGTCCGTTTGCATCACCATTGATCTCAATGGTGATGGAAACTTTGCTAATGGTTCCTGTTTGTCACCGTTGTGAACGGGTTCCGTTGTTTTGGCAGAATCAATAGCGCAGTCGACAACACAAAACAACGGAATCCTGCCACAACGGTGAGAAACAGAAATCTTTCACAACGTTTCCGTCACCATTGAGATCAATGGTGAGGGAAACTGAAGCGGCGGTTTCAGTTTGCCTTTCTGTTGAGGGGTTAACCCGACGGAACCTATCAATGGAAGGGCAGCGGTGATGTGGACAGGCTCTTACTAATGAATTTTTTTTAGTGTTTTTTTTTGCAGGTTGGGTCGTTGGACTACGTCGGATTCGAGGACTACTTCGATGACGCCTTCTTTATTGTGAATAAAATGGTTAATGAGGGTTGTGTGGGGGTGTTTTATTTCAATAAATCTATTTGTTCTGTCTTTTTTTTTTTTTAAACTTTATCGTTACCAACTTAGTAATGGCCGCTGACAGGTTGACAGTATCCATTACTAAGGCGGGGCTTAGTGTTAGCCGGTGAAAAGGCTAAAACTAACCCCCATTATTACCCTGGTACCCACCGCCACCAGGGGTGCCAGGAAGAGCCGGGTACGATCCAGTACCCGACCATCTGTAGTGATGGTCGGGCACGGGGGTGACTGCAGGCTGGTATTATTAGGCTGGGAAAGGCCAAAAACAGTGGCCCTTCCCACCCTGGTAATGCTAGCCTGCTGTTGCTGTGTTGTATCTGGCTGTTTATTAAAATTGGGGGGGACCCCACGTCATTTTTTTTTTAAACTTTATAGTTACCAACTTAGTAATGGCCGCTGACAGGTTGACAGTATCCATTACTAAGGCGGGGCTTAGTGTTAGCCGGTGAAAAGGCTAAAACTAACCCCCATTATTACCCTGGTACCCACCGCCACCAGGGGTGCCAGGAAGAGCCGGGTACGATCCAGTACCCGACCATCTGTAGTGATGGTCGGGCACGGGGGTGACTGCAGGCTGGTATTATTAGGCTGGGAAAGGCCAAAAACAGTGGCCCTTCCCACCCTGGTAATGCTAGCCTGCTGTTGCTGTGTTGTATCTGGCTGTTTATTAAAATTGGGGGGGACCCCACGTCATTTTTTTTTTAAACTTTATAGTTACCAACTTAGTAATGGCCGCTGACAGGTTGACAGTATCCATTACTAAGGCGGGGCTTAGTGTTAGCCGGTGAAAAGGCTAAAACTAACCCCCATTATTACCCTGGTACCCACCGCCACCAGGGGTGCCAGGAAGAGCCGGGTACGATCCAGTACCCGACCATCTGTAGTGATGGTCGGGCACGGGGGTGACTGCAGGCTGGTATTATTAGGCTGGGAAAGGCCAAAAACAGTGGCCCTTCCCACCCTGGTAATGCTAGCCTGCTGTTGCTGTGTTGTATCTGGCTGTTTATTAAAATTGGGGGGGACCCCACGTCATTTTTTTTTTAAACTTTATAGTTACCAACTTAGTAATGGCCGCTGACAGGTTGACAGTATCCATTACTAAGGCGGGGCTTAGTGTTAGCCGGTGAAAAGGCTAAAACTAACCCCCATTATTACCCTGGTACCCACCGCCACCAGGGGTGCCAGGAAGAGCCGGGTACGATCCAGTACCCGACCATCTGTAGTGATGGTCGGGCACGGGGGTGACTGCAGGCTGGTATTATTAGGCTGGGAAAGGCCAAAAACAGTGGCCCTTCCCACCCTGGTAATGCTAGCCTGCTTTTGCTGTGTTGTATCTGGCTGTTTATTAAAATTGGGGGGGACCCCACGTCATTTTTTTTTTAAACTTTATAGTTACCAACTTAGTAATGGCCGCTGACAGGTTGACAGTATCCATTACTAAGGCGGGGCTTAGTGTTAGCCGGTGAAAAGGCTAACACTAAGCCCCATTATTACCCTGGTACCCACCGCCACCAGGGGTGCCAGGAAGAGCCGGGTACGATCCAGTACCCGACCATCTGTAGTGATGGTCGGGCACGGGGGTGACTGCAGGCTGGTATTATTAGGCTGGGAAAGGCCAAAAACAGTGGCCCTTCCCACCCTTGTAATGCTAGCCTGCTGTTGCTGTGTTGTATCTGGCTGTTTATTAAAATTGGGGGGGACCCCACGTCATTTTTTTTTAAAAATAATTTCACAGCACGATGTGGGGTTTCCCCATTTTTATAACCATCCAGATACAACACAGCAACAGCAGCCTAGCATTACCAGGGTGGGAAGGTCACAGTTTTTGCCCTTTCCCAGCCTATTAATACCAGACTGCGGCTGGTGCCCCTCTGTCACTACAGATGGTTGGGTACTAGATCGTACCCGGCTCTTCCTGGGGGCGCTGGGTAGCAGGTTAATAATGTGGATTAGTGTTAACCTCTTCATGTCTAACATTAATTCTCCAACTTAGTAATGATCGTTGTGATTCAGCCAGCGAAAATTACTCGAGCATTAGTTATAAAGTTTAAACAAATACAAGGACATAGCTAAAATATTTTATGGAAATAAAAATTACACACAACCCTCATTATACATTTTATTGAGACTAAAAAAAAAGCAGTTATTAAATTAGACCTCGGATTAGAAGTAGTACAACAACCGAACTTGTAACAAAACACAAACACACAAAAATAATTAGTATCACGTCAAAAAGCAAAACAATTATTATTCTTACCTTTCCTGGGTCCAGCGCTGGAGCTGCAATGTCAGCGACCTGGGCCCTATATCTAATCCTATCATGTGTGATACTGTCTGCTGAGCCCTATATCTAATCCTATAATGTGTGATACTGTCTGCTAAACCGCTGTATCTAATCTTATCCATAGCTTTAGGGTCGTAGTGCTACAGATATGCTGTCTCATATGGATTTTGAAGGCTAAATTTCACTTCGGGGCAGTTGACAATTTTTTTTTTTTTTAAGTTTTTTGAGGCTGAAAACGCACCCGGAACACGCACCAAAAATGGACGAAAATGCCTCACATTTATTTCAATGGGAGGCGGAGGCCTTTTTGTTCCGCAAGTGAGTAAAATGGCTGGCGGGAAAAATAAGGGAATTGCCCCATCTTCGGTCGTTTACGCCTCTGGCCTCCCACTGACATCAATGTGAGTCTGAGAAAGCTTTTATCGCAGCGATTTTAGGATGCGTGCTTAAAAGCAGGGCAAATCCAGTTACAACAAACTCTGTGTGAACCCATCCTTAGATTACAAAAAATGAATATTCTATTAACTGCTCTTGTTTATGTATTTTTCCCTTTTTTTTTTTTTTTAGCCTCAAAACTGATTACATAAAATGTCAGAAAACGAGCATCAACTGATGCAGCGCCGTCCTCCGTGTGTGGTCTGTAGTCTCACAGGTTCTGCGACGGCGACTACTTGACGTCATTGTGCCTCCTTCACAGATCACGTGAAGACAAGAGGCCACACGTGAAGTACACCGTGCTGCATCGGTGAGTGTGTAGGGCATTCTGGCAGAATTATATGTTGGGTATTGTTGTGCTGACTACAAGGGTAGTGTAGAACTAGTACAGGGATCATTGTTGTCAACTGTAGCGAATTTTTCTGCACTGTCCAGAATATCTGAACATACAGATATAGTCCCGTAAGATTACTACCGGTAGGAGGGGGGGGGGGGCATCATCTACAGGGGGGGGGAGCTGTATGGCATCATATACAGGGGGTCAGCTTAAAAATGTACTATGTGGCAGTGAGTTTACTTCCAAATATCTTTATATCATGGCCAAAAATGTATTAATTATCTTATGCTAAAACATTTGGTTTTTATTTATTATCCTATAAGGCGGCCCTTTCTCTGGAAGAAATACATTCCGAAGAGCACATTGGACACACCAATCCCACAAATTATAGTTCTCAGCCTGGATTGGTTACTGCTGAAATATTCAATACAGATGATGAGGTCAGCAGTTAAAAATTAATAAAGGTTGATTTCTGTGTCAAACTGTATATTTGATAGGTGCATAACACAGATTGACCACAGCTCTCTATTTTTTATTCTCCATCCATAGATGCGTTTTTTACTTGCAAATCTTCGAAAAAAATACTCTGGACAGTCAAGACACGCACCATGTTTTCCCAATAATCCACTGCGTAATGTCAATGCCAATTTTATAGAATTTGACAATCTAATGTTAGAAGGGAGGATTGGAAGAGTAGACTGGTGCAAATGTCTTCAATGTGTTATGATGCCAACCAACCTTGAATCAATCTGCTGTCAAGAAGTTGAAAACGCTGTTGAATATATGAGTAACTTACAGTGTATCTCTGAGCATGAATTTTTTTCTTTTTTTTGCACCCGTGAGAACACCGTAAATATTACTTTAAGAACTATAGGGGATGTAAGGCGTCCACCACCAAGAAAGGACATAAATCGGTAAGTTGGAACAAAGTCGAAAGTCTAAAGTATACAGCCATACTGTGTGTATTATGGTCGCACGATGCATCGAGACTGTTCCCATAACGCGCACCCTCCAAATTTTAAATAACGTTCTTTCATGGATTTCTATACTAAGCTGTGCGGACGCATATCTAAGTATAGTAATACATTAATGTTGTTAGGGTGTGGGTGCGGCTGTTTAATACAGCATTTGCCCTGCTCCTGAGAAGTGCTGTACTAATGAGCTCAAGCACTGAAGACAGAACATGGTGTGTGCACTACAAAACGCCATGTTCTGTCTTCTGTGCTGGAGACGCCGCTCATTAGTGCAGCGCCGGCCGCATAACCTGATGCTGACCGCACACGCACTTATTGTCAGGAGCTGGCCAATGGTTGTACTACACAACCACAGCCCCGCTCTAACCTCTAATCTACAACGCCATTCCTCTGAATGCTGCGAACAAAAGTTAATCTCAGCATTCAAGGTGAAAATGAGAAGGGGGATGCCTTTTGGATCACACCTGGAGGAATTCTTGGGATGTGATCGAGGGACATACCAGAGAAGGGCAGACAGCACAGGCTCCATTAAAGAACCCCAGGGCTGTATGACCATATTTCCTGTTGTTATGGCAGACAGAGCCTAAAAAAGTTAATTTTTATTTATAACCCCTTCACAAGATTTAACGTATCCATACGCCAAAGTCGGGTAGGTGAAGTACGTAACGGGCTCACGGAGTGAACACGCTCCATACGATGCGGGTGTCAGCTGTTTATTACAGCCGTCACTTCGTTAAATGCTGCGGCCAATAGCGACGGCAGCATTGAAGTAGTTACAAAGAGGGGGGCTACATTAGTATTGCAGTATGTCATGCAAGCGATCTAACGATCGCTGGTTGAAGTCCCCTAGGGGGACTAATAAAAAAAACAAAAAATAGTTAAATCAAAAACAATTGTTTTGGTGTGAAACATATGAATAGTAAAAGTTCAGAAAAACCCCCTTTTCCCATTTTCCCCCTAGAGCATAGTAAACAATAAAGACATTATTGCTTTCGTAAGGTGGGGAGGTAAAAACGTAAATGAAAATCGGCAAAAGGGCTGCTCTTGTATTAAAAAGTAATTTTAATTATGAATGCATATATTTTTATGATATGCCTGCGTTCTGCTTGTGTTCATTTACCTGTAGGCACCTTAGAAAGACTGCATATAGATCCTTTACTGCGTGGATTCACGGCTATTTAGGTATAGGAAATAGACGACCCATTCCGTCCTGCGTCGTACGCAAAGTCCGCGCTGCTTTTCCCGATTTGGATGGAGAATACATGGGATTCCTTCCTTGTAGTGATACTCCAGCTGAATTCATGGCCTTTGAGTAGTGATCTAATTCATTTTTCAATTCGTTCTGTTCTTCAAGCATTATGTTGCACTTTATACACTTTTATTATTTTTTTGTTTAGGGCTAATGCAATTGATCATTTTAAACCTTTGTAAAAGCTTGAAATCTTTATTAAAAGTGAAAATGTCAACAGCATTTCAACTATTGAACTTTGTTTGTGTTCCGACCGTCAACACTCCTGCCGTTTAACCCCTTCTGCTTTGGCCACTATTGACCTTCCTGAGGAGCCTCATTTGTAAAATCTGACATATTACCACCGAAAGTGCAACAAGTTCTGAATTGTCTTTTATCAGCAATTTCTCACATTTTTATTCCGTGAGAATAAAACTCCACATTTTTTTGTTAACAAATTCGGATTTGCAGTTCTTTTTCTCATTTCCACAAGGACTAAAGGAGAAAAAGCATTACAAAATTCTGAAAGACATTTTTTCCCAGTATCAAAAAAATACCCCCCGTGTGATCATAAACAGGTGTTAGGACACACGGCAGGGCTTGTAACGCAAACGCTAAGATGCAGCGATCGATTACGATCGCTGCATCAAAGGTGTTCATGGCAGGGATTGGAGCTACAGGGGTTAATGGCAGGGATCCACCGTTACAGGTGGATGTCAGCTTTAACATACAGCTGACATCCACCGCTGATGACGCCGGCTCAGCCCCCTCGACTGCGCAATTTCTTCAGTAGAAAAAAATGAAACCTGCCGGAACGTTGACAGACGGAAACCATTATCAATGTTTCCTTCACCATTGATATCAATGGCGATGCAAACGGAAGATAATGTTTCACACTGGCTTTCCGTTGCGGGGTTCCACGATGGAAACCTCCGACGGAACCCCTCAACGGAAAGCCAACACTGATGTGAACAGGCCCTTAGTGTAAGGTAACGTGTACTCTTTTGTTTAATCTTGATACACCATATTAGACTTTAAAAAAACAAACAAATGTACAACACTAAACTCGTATTTTTCGTACACAATTTCAGAAAAGAAACATTACACCTAATAGTAATAATAGACTTGACACAGTTCATGTTATTTTAATATTTTTATTTTAATAAAAAATTTTGTTATATATTTATATAGCACTGTAACGTCAACTTTTGTAATAAACTTATTATAGAATAAACTTTGTTCCATGTTTTTTGATAATATTTTTTGCCCAAAAAATTTATTAAGCATCCTATCATATTATGACTGTTTCAAAACACTCTCTATCTTTTATTGGGTTGTAAACTTAAAACTTATTTATCAATAACTGTGCCATAAACCAGAAGCTTTGCACAATAGATTTGTATTTTTTTGGTAAAAAATAATTTTGGTATTTGAATACTACTTTTTCGGGAATTTTGTTTTTCAATAAACAATGTAAAATGTACCATGGAAAACAAATGGGATAAAATTTATACACATGCTAATTGGTGGGAGGGGCACAAAACTTGTTTGTAAAATTAATTTAAACAACCACATCCATTTGCTGCTTTTTAAAAATCTCTTCATGTGTGATGGACTTCTAAAATTGGCATGTCTGTTTATATGGGCATACTGTTCAACTTACCTAATAATTTAATTCATGGGCTAATTAATGTTTTCGTAGTTGTTTTTTCTTATTTTTTTGGCGTATTGTATCCACTGTAATCTTAATTTTATATGCAATAAAAGCTAATTGTTAAAAGCAATGTTGTAATAAAAAATTTTGTTTTAAAATCAGGAATGTTGTCTGGTTATTATTTTCATCTGTATGTAGTGTTCACACTGTAGGAAAAAGAAACAACAAATATTAAAAACATAACCCTGATCTATATTCAAATTCAATACTGAGTTCTCTCAATACTTATGCTCTATTCACATCAGCGTTGTGCCATTTAGTTCTGCTACATCAAATCAGCATAACAAGGGAATAATGGAACCAAGGGTTCCATAGAACTTGGGACACCGCGGTTTGACTATGGAACACATTGACTTTGTGTTTCATCGGCTTTACGTGGTTGTATCTGTTATTTTACAGGACACAATAGCTTTGCTATTGTCTCAGGTAAACAATGCGTAATGGACCTACGTCACAGATGTGAACAGAGCCTTACATACATAATGTTGTGTAGAACAAGAGTATAACATCACAATCTCAATACTGCAACAAAACAATAAGGTTTTTCTTTCACAAGATTTATTGCCTCACAATTAACACATGTAAACGTATGCAATCACGTAATATGATACTTTAAAAACTAATAAATACATGAGAGTAGCATCTGGGCAGCAAGACTAAAAAACTAACAGATAGAACAAAGTAAATAAAGTTACTCACTTTTTCATTTTTCTCTTCATAGTCCGAAAAGATCTTCTGTAATACAAAATATAAAAATGTTATCTCAAATATAAAAATTGAACAATAACTGTGTTCATTTGGATAATTAAAGAGGATCTGTCACTAGGTTACTAATGGCCAATGTACTCTATAATCTAAGAGGCAATGTCATAACTATAGTGTATCTGTCAAACCAAAGGAAACATATCAAACATAGATAAACGCAAAGCAACTGATATTAAAAAAAAGTTGGATTGTCAGTAGAATAGCTGTCGTTGACATTTGAAGGAACTATCGAGCATCTATCTGGCAGGAGGTACGGAAGCGTGCTATTTTTTGTTGTTTTATTTCTTCTTTATTTGGCCTTTCTAAATTCGCTAAATTAGGTGGTAGGCTTGGTGCTCTAGAACTCCACGCTGATGTTACTTCTCCATTGGCAATCTTTAGAACATTAACGGCCAGGTCTTCCAAATATTCAACGCTTATTTTCTCATATACATTTTTAACTATCCATCTAGATTTTCCTTTTGGGACAATTAATCTGGTTCTCTTTGTGCCCTTTTCTTCAGTGTTTTTATTTTGTTTTTTCACGGTGGCCTGCTCTCTTCCCACATTTTTATTATGAGTAAGGGCAGCTAATTTAGTTCTTGCCTCCATTGCATCAATACCGAAGTGTATCCTTTTGGTTCTATATTTGAGGACCAGACTATGAAAATTCTCAAGACTTCCTGTATGACAGTTGTTTACTAAATGTGGCAGTTCGGCAATTAGTTGTGGGTTGTTTACAATTTTTTCAATTGTGAGATATGGGGCGGTCTCCTTATTGAGCCACAATACTTTACCTTCTTGTTCTACAGCATCCAAGGATCCATGGCTACATTGGGTATAAAGTTTTCCATCCCATTCGTGTTCGTCTGCAATGTGGTGAAGCAGAGACAGCCATCTTTCTTTAAGATTTTCCTCGTTATCATCACAGGTTTGTATAGACCACCAGAAATGAAGGCCGATTTTATCAATCCAGGGAGTAATTTCTTTACAAAACCTCTGGTGGCTAGCTTGGGTTAATTTTTTTTTTATGGACTTGGCATAATGCCAAACATCGAACTGATGTCGGATATGTGGATAGTCTAGCCTCATAGTTTTTCTTATGCTGACATGTCTATCGGAAGCAAATATTAGAACTTTTAAACCGGAGTTAATTATTCTTTCAAGACAAATTTTAAATCCGAACTTCTCCATTGCGACGGATGAAGTACACTGTGATTTTTGAACAACTTCAAAATCAAGGATCTTGTCTGATAAGCTATCCAGTATGGTATATGTACAGTATTTTGCATTGTGACCTGGGCTGTCACATTGGCCATCACCTGACACACATAGTGGAGTGGTCTTCAATTCCTCAAAGTTTTTATTTTTCTCCTCTTGCCACGCAATGTCAATGGACGGAAAAAGAAACTTACTCTGGTGACGGTAGTAAGTCTTTTCTGAAATACTTACCATGCCAAGTATGTTGAATAGTTCGTTGACCTTCTGAAAGTTCAACCCACTAAACAAAATCGATGCAGACAGTAGTAGGTTTCCCGAGGACATTCTTCCGATTTTTGGTTGGGACTCAAAAATTGTAAACTGATGGCCTTGGTAACATTTTCCATAAATTTTACATGCGGACGCATCAAATTTTTTGGTAAAGCTCTTTACTAGGTAGTTACATTCTGGTGTATACTGACATTTAACTTTCATGATTAGATTGTCTAAACATGATTCAAAGACCAGAAGCTTTCTGTCAATAACTTGCTGTCTAAGAGTTAGAGGTGTCATTTTAGGTGGTGAAGGAGGATGGTGCGGGTAAATTAGTGAAGCAGAATCTAATAAATCTGAATCTGTCATACTGGTATCTTGGGGTAGATAGTCTTCATCTTTATAGCCATCATTTTTATCCAGAATAGCATCACTTTCTGTGTCAATGCTTTCTTCTAGTATCCCAAAAGCTTCTTCAATAGGAGAAAGTGGTATGATGTCTTGAAAGTTGATGTCGTCTTCTTGAAAGTCGCAAGTCTCTTTTGTCTCAATCTGTATAAGTGCCTTTTTTTTTTGGGGAGAAGAGAATTCAGAGCTACTTACCGTTTTTGGGCTGCTTGTTTTTTGAAAATTTGGGTTAGATTTTAAAGTTATTGGAGAGAGAGAAAGAACATCACTGTTACTTGAAATTTCTCTCGATGTATCTGTTCCAGAGATGTAAAAAATCATCGCATTTAATAGGGTGTAATCTGTTTGAGTAGACACAGAACACTGCTTTGGATGACACTCAGAGAGACTTTCTTTGCAAAAATCGTCCAAGGCAAGATCTTCACTGGTCGAGGTACCAGCAACGGCATGATCAAATGGTCTCTTCATTTTTTTCTTCTTTCTGTCCTTCTTCAGGGTCTCTTCTATGTAACACTTACCCTCTGGAATTTGTTGGAAAATGGTAGGCAGTGCATCTTGACGGAGTGTTTGGCAATGTTTGGTTTCCTTATAACAATCTTGGCTGAAATGTAGTGAGCACATGCGGAATTTTTGGAACTTATCTTCAATTATTGTTTGTATCATTTTGTTGATGTCTGTAAAATTCTGACCAGTTTGATTTAGCCATTGTTGTATGCGTTGTGGATCCTTTGGAAAGGAATGCAAGCGGATAGCTATGCTTTGATCCTTTCTGCCTGTCTTACTCAGGCAATTGCTAATAACGCATGAAGGCATTGTATTTATCTGTAATCGCAAAAAAAAGAAAATTGACTGAAATCTATTGAAAAAAAACCCATCAAATTAAGCCGCATGCACACGACCGTAAAAACACCCGTTATTGCGGGTCGTAATTCCGACCCGCAATAACGGGCCCATAGACTTCTGTTAGTCACGGGTATCTTCCCGTTTTCTCACGGGAAGGTGCCCGTGCCGTTAAAAAAATATAACATGTTCTATTTTTTAATTTTACGGGCCGTGCTGCTATACTTTATAATGGGAGCACGGCTCGGAAAAACGACCGGCTGCCCGTGGCCGCCCGTGCTGGTAATTAAGATTCGTAATTACCAGCACGGTCGTGTGCATGAGGCCACAAACGGTTAGTTGTAAGAAAGACACTTACCAACGTTTAAGAAAAATAAGTTAACGTTTTTACCTTGGTAAGTTGATTGGTTGACATGTGCGATGTTATCTGTTTCAGTATTGCATTCAAAATTGTTTAGAATATACTTACCAAGGCCACAACACATGAACGAATGTACGTCCTAAGATTTATTGATTGCCTAGTGTACAAAATTAATATAACAATTAAAAAATGTTTGATACGTTTTCCAACGTTTTAATGTAGCCTCAAATTTTTTTAAAACTAGTACTTACCTATTTTTTATCTTTTGTAAGTTTCAAACTAAGATAGAAAATGTGATTTGCTGTACTTCAAGTAAGCAGAATCCAAGCTGGAAAAAGGGACACAATGTAACATTTCAGTACATGACATAACTACATAACCAAGAATGCAATGCAAGACATCACTACATAACCAAGAATGCAATGCAAGACATCACTACATAACCAAGAATGCAATGCAACACATCACTACATAACCAGCAATGCAATGCAACACATCACTACATAACCAGCAATGCAATGCAACACATCACTACATAACCAGCAATGCAATGCAACACATCACTACATAACCAAGAATGCAATGCAAGACATCACTACATAACCAGCAATGCAACACATCACTACATAACCAAGAATGCAATGCAAGACATCACTACATAACCAGCAATGCAATGCAACACATCACTACATAACCAGCAATGCAATGCAACACATCACTACATAACCAGCAATGCAATGCAAGACATCACTACATAACCAGCAATGCAATGCAACACATCACTACATAACCAGCAATGCAATGCAAGACATCACTACATAACCAGCAATGCAATGCAACACATCACTACATAACCAGCAATGCAATGCAACACATCACTACATAACCAAGAATGCAATGCAACACATCACTACATAACCAGCAATGCAATGCAACACATCACTACATAACCAGCAATGCAATGCAAGACATCACTACATAACCAGCAATGCAATGCAACACATCACTACATAACCAGCAATGCAATGCAACACATCACTACATAACCAGCAATGCAATGCAACACATCACTACATAACCAGCAATGCAATGCAACACATCACTACATAAACAGCAATGCAACACATCACTACATAACCAAGAATGCAATGCAACACATCACTACATAACCAGCAATGCAATGCAACACATCACTACATAACCAGCAATGCAATGCAACACATCACTACATAACCAGCAATGCAATGCAACACATCACTACATAACCAGCAATGCAATACATCACTACATAACCAGCAATGCAATGCAACACATCACTACATAACCAGCAATGCAATGCAACACATCACTACATAACCAGCAATGCAATGCAACACATCACTACATAACCAGCAATGCAATGCAACACATCACTACATAACCAGCAATGCAACACATCACTACATAACCAAGAATGCAATGCAACACATCACTACATAACCAGCAATGCAATGCAACACATCACTACATAACCAGCAATGCAATGCAACACATCACTACATAACCAGCAATGCAATGCAACACATCACTACATAACCAGCAATGCAATGCAACACATCACTACATAACCAGCAATGCAATGCAACACATCACTACATAACCAGCAATGCAATGCAACACATCACTACATAACCAGCAATGCAATACATCACTACATAACCAGCAATGCAATGCAACACATCACTACATAACCAGCAATGCAATGCAAGACATCACTACATAACCAGCAATGCAATGCAACACATCACTACATAACCAGCAATGCAATGCAACACATCACTACATAACCAAGAATGCAATGCAACACATCACTACATAACCAGCAATGCAATGCAACACATCACTACATAACCAGCAATGCAATGCAACACATCACTACATAACCAAGAATGCAATGCAACACATCACTACATAACCAGCAATGCAATGCAACACATCACTACATAACCAGCAATGCAATGCAACACATCACTACATAACCAAGAATGCAATGCAACACATCACTACATAACCAGCAATGCAATGCAACACATCACTACATAACCAGCAATGCAATGCAACACATCACTACATAACCAGCAATGCAATGCAACACATCACTACATAACCAGCAATGCAATGCAACACATCACTACATAACCAAGAATGCAATGCAACACATCACTACATAACCAGCAATGCAATGCAACACATCACTACATAACCAGCAATGCATAATATATAGGCCTATACACATCTAGGCAAGCATACTATAGAATTTACACAGGGAAAATCAACATGAATGAACATTTGAACAAAAATGAACTTCAAGACTTAGAGTTACATACCTGAAAAACTGTGGTTGATGTTGTGTCCAGGAAGGAAACGATGTCCAGCGTCCTGCGTCCTCTTTCGTTGCTGGAAAACATTTATTATGATGGATACAATACGACGAGGGGGGTGTGTACCCGCGCGGCGCATGCGCAGTTAAATATTTCAGGATGAATGAAGCAGGGAAGTGTGGTGAGGCACGCATGCGCGAGATGTGAACCGAGAGTTCGGCAATTAGGGCTGTACAGGCAGAGTACGTGGGTGGAGTCAAGATCGTGAGTCACAAAGCTAAAATGAATTAGCATAAAAGGCGGGAAAACGTTTAATGGCTATATTTCGGGCAAGAAGAAGAGGAAGGGAGAGAAGAACACATCAATGCACTATGGACAGCAGCGGGCACTACAGGGTCAGGACGTTTTAAAAGGTAAGATGGTGATGACAGGATCCCTTTAAGGTCGCTATGACGACTTCTCTAACTTCTGGGCGGTTCTTCCTTTGCCTTGAGCCTATCTCTTTTTTCTGTCCATCTGACAATTAGCTGTGGGGTTGTATTTATGCCTGTCTTTTCCACCTATCCTTTGCTTGTGAATTTCCTCCTTTGGTTTCTGATCAGGCTTCTGACATCACCTGCACTTCTGATTCTGGAACCCCTGTACACTGACCCCGGCTTGTCTCCCGTTTACTCTCTGCTGACCGATTTTCATTATCTGCTCCCAGACGGTTTTGACATTTTGCTATTCCTGTTATCCACTTGCCTTTTGTTTTGAACTTTCAGTTACCCTCTGGCTGTCTGATTTCCAGCTCAAGTTTGCCTGCATTGCACCTCTCGTCCCAGACTGCACTCTGCTAAGACAACCTGGGTTCTGAGCAGCAAAGTCCATCCCACCTTGCGGTTGGCTCTTTAGAACACCTCAGAGTAGCCTTAGACGCTGCCGATCAGAGTGGTTGCGGATTTGGGATTGTGCTTATGTGCACGCTCTCTCCCGGCAGACTCCAGCAGCCTTGAGGTAATCGCTAACATTACACCAGGTAATTCCTCTGGAAAGAAAATAACTGTCAGCAGTGGCCTGCCAAACAATATTTCGAACCGTTTTGTTTGTTCACAGATTTTTAGCTATCTTGTTTTATAAGAAACTATTTGCTCTCTAAACCTTTCCTGATGACTGTGGGTGGAAGGTCGTATGTAGGTGCTGGTCAATTTACAACCCATTCAACATTTCTGAAAATACTCTACTGCCTCATGTAGGCCAGATCTGAACACAATCTCTGATATCAGTAGGCCAGACCTCTATCCAAGAGAAGGACATGTCTACATATGCTAAGATATACCCATAGACTCCACATTTAGGTAGCTGAAAGTAGACTATTTGCAGTCTATGAAAAAGGTAGTCAGGTTTTACAAGGCGTTTCATCTGCCCTCATTCATTTTGCCTGAATTGTATTTGACACATATGGTATCATGCATTTCCATTCTGATGCAATTTGTGGAAAACCAGATGTAAACTAAAATGTATTAACAACCGCAACCATCCCTCCATACTTTGCTAAAGAGCCGGGAGAGTCCACAATCGACCATACTCATGTTTCAAAACACTATTTTCTGGTTTGCAACCTGTGTTCCTCCATTTTCTGTGTGTTTGGGGACCTTCTTGTCTTGTTTTTTCAACATTATACAGTTCTCAGATTTTATGTTTTTTTTTAGGACTCTTGGAGAAGCATAAGAGCAGGCTTTTTGGCCGCTTCATCTGCCCTGTTGTTACCCATAGTGATAGGATCTTCTTGCTGATGTGCCCGGCATTTGATAAAAGCTATGGATCGAGGTAGCTTTACCTTTTATGAGGTCTGTGTGATTTATAACTTTCCTGCTGGAAGTTAGGAAACCTCTGTGTTCCCACAAAAAGCCAAAGTCATGCAGTACTCAAGTGGAGTTTGTGTATTAGTCTACAGTCTTTCTCTCTGCCAATTCACATGCCTTGATCAGGGCAAGCAACTCTGCACTTTGGGCAGAATGTATGCCAGGATCAAGGGTTCCACAGTACAAAATGGAGGTGTTCTCTGCTACGGCAAAACCAGTAGCAAACCCTCATTCTGGCTTTGAACCCATCCACATACAGGGTCACCTTGGCATTTGGGATGGGCTCATCAAGCACAGGACTGGGAGAGGTGCAGAAAAGTTCCACTACCTGCTCCCAGACATTCCCTGATACTGTCCATCATCAGCCTGGAGTGGCAACAGAGTAACAGTATTTAGCACATTACATCTAATTATGGTGATGTTGGATAGTGCTAAATATCACATTTGTTTAATTTGGCAGCAGAGAAGTGTCTGGTGGATAGGCCGGAGCTTGCACAGTATTACATTTAGCACCAGATTCAATTTAAATATGTCACAAAACTATTTTGTTTGTTATATACAATAACCATATATTCTCTGAGCATTTTATGTTTTTGTCGATTAGTTTCAAGAACAACTTCACATTTCTTCTCACACTAGCAGCAAAATAGCTATGAGGTTAGGAGGACACCATTGTATTTGTAACTGTAAAACTCATTTCGAGAGTATCTTTTTAAAGAAGCAATCTGCTCAGACAACCTCCTTCAATTAATGTCAATGTTGAGGGCGCCTTCACACACAAGGATATTTTCTGCATGGATTGACATACATTTCTCATTGAAAAGTGCTGGGGGACTATTATTTCTCATGTAATAAGGACAGTTTGTTCGAAACAAGTTGACATTTGTATTTTAACACTCACTGTACCACGGATGTTGGAATAAATATTTTAACATTTGATCCTTTACCTGAGTGCCGGATGTATCCTTCATTTGTGAACTATTATCTACCACTGAGTAGATTTACCTATAAGGTGGAGGCTCATTTGAGTTTTCAGATCCCTCAGTACCTGATCCTTCCCCAGTAATAGATGCTACTCTTTTTCCAATATGTTTGATGCTTGTAAAGATGCTAGACCATGTTTCTCTGCCGAAATGGACAACAAATCCGGTATTGCCCGGTACTACTATCCCTCGATGCTTGAAAAGTTCCTAGACCATGTTTCTCTGCCAAAATGGTCAACGAACCCGGTATTGCCCGGTACTACTATCCCTACATAGCAACCATAAAAGTATTTACCGGACGCTCTTACATAAACTGATAAGTGATATTGTCACAGGTATAATGATTCGGCCCCAGGCCAATCTCTCAACAAGGGCATCCACTTGTGGGCAACCACTTATGGACTTTAACCTAATTTTCAAATGTCAAATGAGCCTGAAAACTTCTTGTGTTAGTTTTACACGCACTCAAAGCTCAGTGAGAGATGACAGATTCAAAACAAAATGTATCTGGTATAAAAACTAATCTCTCCACTCACTGCAATTTAAAAAAAGGGGCAACAACCGGATCATAAATTTTTACCGCTCAGACGGTTGCAAACAAAAAGTCTGAAGTGTTCTCTTATCCCCCAGCCTGCGTGCAGAAGAGAGAATTCCAACTTCCACCGGTGTGTTTCTCTGTAGTGCTTGTTCTTATCGCTCCACGAAGCAATATAGCAGCGTGCTGTAAGTTCTCACAGTTGCTGATCTATACCTCCAACAAGGGAGAAAAGACAGATAGTACACCACCTTTGGAAAAGTATAAACTCCACGTTTTTAATCCATACTTACAAGACAAACAGAATAAAAAGGCATATAATAATCTCATGGGGCATGCCAAGTTCTGCAGCCCGACCCTGGGTTTCGCCCTACCTGCTTCCTCTAGGGCATATAGGCGTGTACCCTTAGCATGTTTAAATAGCCGCCAAGAATCAACACACAGTAATTACTCAAATTTAAATGCAACATAAAATTATATAAAACCATCATATCTAAACATTCATAAAAAAGAATAAATATAGCAAGTGTATTATGAAAAAAACTAATTGTTCACAAACACTCTAGCACACCGCATAGCAGATTCTAACGTGTGGTTATCTTATAGCAAAGAGAGGGTTGGATCCAGCGTGATTTAAAGTTAAAATGGAACCTGGTTCCAAGTTTAATTAGTTCGGTTAAAACAGGATCAAAAGATAGAAAAATAAGGTCCTGGGATATAAGGAGAGGTATTGTGGATATGAAGAGCCAGAACGTGTGGTTATCTTACTCCGTACTGCTAGGCTTGATTTTTATACCTTTTCCTCCGCATAGAAAAATTCTTAAAATTATTACACAGTATACAAAAAATTATTATAAGCACATTAATGTAATTATATGATAGATGGATATTGCTTAATCCAAAATATCTTATATGTATACCCCATTCTCCTCATTCATAAAAAACTAGCCAATCCGAATGCAATACATTTAGACCAATACCTGAATACTATATCATGACGTATTATCATAGTAAGCCGTACGAAATATCCATTGAAAGGTTACTTATAAAAACATCCACTATTTAGATAGAAGAATTCATCTTCCCTCCCACTATTATATATATATACAATGAATAAACCATCAATTTACAAACACATTACAAATAAATGCACTAGAGCTATATGCCCACTAATTTGTAATTCGAGATGGCTTATAGAGATGGTGTTTTGGAAAAATTTTTATGGACAGTGATAGATTAGAGAAAGCATTTTAATTCAAAATCTGATTTTAATCCCAAAGGGCATAAAGTTTTCAAATGGTATATCCAATAGGATTCTCTCTGACTCACTCTTTTAATGCAATTTTCACCTCGCCAATGATTTTCAGTTACCTCAATTCCATAAAACTTGGTTCCATTTGGAGTTTTATAATGAAATTTGGCATAATGTGCGGACACACTGTGATCAATTTTACACTTTCGAACATTATTACAATGTTCGGCTATCCGCGTTTTTCATTTTCTTGCGGTTCTACCCACATATGCAAGTCCACACGGACAGATCAACATGTAAATAACTCCTTTAGTATTACAAGTAATGAAATGGTTAATATGATAATTTTTTTTGTCCTACTAGTGTTTGTAAATGTTCTAAACACACCTTTGACCCTATTGTAGCCGACCTCCTTACAAGCCTTGCATTTATTGCAAGAAAAAACAACCTTTTATAGCGATAACAGACTCCAATCTAGATTTTATAGACCTTGTGGTTATTGTGTCTTTAATATTTTTCGGCCTACGATAAATAACAGTGGGATTTGCTGGCAACAAAGGTCCAAAGGTAGGATTGCTCCTAAGGATATGCCAATTTTGTTTGATAATGTTTTAAACTATTGGTGCCCCTGAAGAAAAAGATGTAATAAAAGGTACGTTCACACATTCCCCTTTAATTTTACCCATTTGTTTATATTTATCAGATTCTCCCTGATTATTTAATGATTCTCCCTCAATCTCTTTGAATGCAGTGTTAATAATTTGTATATCATAATTACGTTCCTTAAGATGTGATTTGATAATTCCAGACTGAGTATAAAAATCTGCTACTTTAGTGCAGTTCTTTTTTATTCTTTTGAACGGTGCTTTTGGTAAGTTATTAAGCCATAGTTTATAATGACAACTAATATACTCAATGTAACTATTACAATCTTTTTGAAGTAATTTCTTGTACTCAATTTTTCTAAAAACCTCTAAATCCCAAAAACTAATTTTAGCCTGACTTTGTTCCGAAGTGAAATTTATATTATGAACATTCATATTCATGTATTCAATAAAGGACGCCAAACTATCCTCATTTCCCTCCCAAATTATGAAAATATCGTCTATATAGCGTTTATATACATTTATATTGTCCAAAAATACGTTCTTATTTGAATAGATATGATTGTCCTCCCAAACAGCCAGGTATAAATTAGCATAACTGGGAGTGAATTTAGCCCCCATAGCTGTACCTGCAGTTTGTAAATAATATTGGGAAATAAACCCAAATTTTTTTTTTTCCAAACTGAATTTAATCAGTTTTAGAATTAATTCCTTGTGTTCTGTTCTCATATTAATGTCTAGCTTCAATATGTATTGTATTGCATCTAGTCCAAAGTTGTGTGGTATACATAGTATATAATAATGATAAGTATATAATGACGATACATCACATGTACATAAGATGGTATTATCAGTGATATTTTTCCCTTCTAATTCTTTAATAAGGTGGGTAGAATGTCTAAGATACGACCTAGTGTTTATAACTAATTTTTGGAGAAAATAATCAATGCATTCCTAAATCCGGCTAGTTAGGGAATCAATCCCTGCCACAATCGGTCGCCCAGGTGGATGTGTTTTGTTCTTATGAATCTTAGGAAGATAGTAAATCACTGGAACTTTAGGATATTTTATATTTAAATACTCAAATTCTTTTTTTATTCAATATGCCTTTGGTATTTGCCTCCCTTAGAAGGCAGCACAATTATTTTTTATATACCTCGGCTGGATTATTTTTTTATTTTTTGTATCTATTCTCATCTGATAATAATCTTATCATCTAAATATTATAGTCTTTTAGTTTTAACATAACCATCTCCCCCCCTTTATCTGCTGATTTTATAATTATATTTTTATCTTTTTTCTCATCCTTTAGGGCCATTTTTTCCATAAAATTTTAGGTTTATTTTTTTATTTTCCCATGTTATATTATCTAATTTTTTAAGTAAAATTTTTTTGAAAGTCTCAGTACAATGATTATTACTAATGATTGGCATAAATTCAGACTTGTCCCTCAAACCCGTATGTACATAGGAATCTGCATAGTCAGTCTCAGACGGAGTATTATGTTTCTGCACTGCTTCTTTATTTATTTGCAACGAATTTGTCCAAAGGTTGAGTGGGAGCAAATTGAATACCTTAGTTGAATACTCTATAGTGTGCATCTGTTAATGTTTTGTTGCTCAGATGAAAAACACCCTGTGTATTTAAACTTCCTTCTGTTTCTTTGGGGCATGGTGTTTTCTTATATCTTTTTTCCTTCTTTGTCTTCTAGTTTTCTTTTCCCTGGTGTCACCCTGTCTTTTGCATGAATGTTTTCCTTTTGTAGACTTATATTCTGTGACTTCATTAGTTTGGTGGGGACATTTTTTTTGGTTCCTATCCTCAATAGGGGGAAACCGATTCCTAACTGGTGGTAGTGGAGAAAAATAGGATTCATCCTCGAATCGACGATCATTATAAAATCGTTATCTAGCAGGAGGATGAGCTCTAAACTGATAGGGGACATCATAATGATAGCCTCACTGTTGTTTCTCAAAATACCTATGTTGATACATATTTCTAGAATTGTTACTGTTATACAGATATTTATCCGAATGCCAATTACGCATTCTTTTTGGACTTTCACCAAATTTATTAGGATTATAAGGCCTATGCCAATTTCTCATATAATTATGGTTAACGTGTCTGTAGAAAAGGTCAAACCCCTGTTTATGGACATTAGCCTGCTGACGTATTTCTTTATCCTTCGTGTCAACTTCAGCTTGTGTTATGTCATAGCTCACTTTTGTTTTATTCCATTTATAAACTGTTTTATTAATATAATCATTTTTAATTTTTGCATATTTTTTCATAATGCACTTGCTATACTTATTCTTTTTTACGATTGTTTAGATATGATGGTTTTATATAATTTTATGTTGCATTTAAATTTTAAGTATTATTGTGTGTTGATTCTTGGCGGCTATTTAAACATACTAACGGTATACACCTATATGCCCCAGAGAAAACCGGAAGGGCGAAACCCAGGGTCGGGCTGCAGAACTTGGCGTGTCACATGAGATTATTATATGCCTTTTTATTCTGTTTGTCTTGTAAGTATGGATTAAAAATGTGGAGTTTATACTTTCCCAAAGGTGGTGTACTATCTGTCTTTTCTCCCTTGTTGGAGGTATAGATCAGCGACTGTAAGAAATTATATAGCAGGCTGCTATATTGCTTCGTGGAACTATGAGAAGCAGCACTACAGAGAAAAACGCCAGTGGAAGTTGTAATTCTCTCTTCTGCATGTAGGCTGGGGGATAAGAGAACTCTTCGTGAACACTTCGGACTTTTTGCTTGCAACCATCTGAGTGGTAAAAATTTATAATTGGACAGATTAGAAAGTCAGAACAAAAGGAAAGATATATTCTCATTAATTCTAAATGTCCTTTTAGACTGCCCGATTTTGGCTAAGCCCCAATCGAAAATACAGCATGTCAATCGGCGCTCGTTTTCTCCAGTCACAAGGAGCAATAATTGATAATAGTAGGGGGATGAATGATTGTTACTATAATCGTTTGTCCCAATTTGCATCTTGACGACAGCATATCTCCCTATTTATACAGGGAGATGTGCTGCCGGCTAGCGACCATTTTATTGGCCACATAAAAGATCTGATCAGCCCACGAATGAGCGTTTGTCCGCTCATTGGCCAATGTAAAATGTCCCTGGCTGTCAAATCAGGAGATAGAGACTAGACTTGTTTCTGACTGCTGCAGCTGTGTAACGCAGCCAACAATTGTATTTGCAAAGGCTCTATCCGCACACAAGTTTCATGAAGGTACCGTTCACACACCCAAAAATAACAAACAGTTCAATTATGTTTGTGGATACAGAAAGTAATCTCTACATGGATTCAGAGAGGTGATTTATATTAGGCAGCACAAGAAGTTCAGGAGTGGCAGAGCATTGAAGTATACATTATACCGTGGCCACTTGATCTCCCAGCCCGCCATACATACAGTTCCCGCTTAATAAAAATATAGAATTTATCTAATGCCAAAAATATTGAGTTTGTCAAGGCATGAGTCTCCTAAACTTGTGCAAGTATACCAGACACCCTGAAGGTTCTGTTCTGATTTGCACTATAAAGATACCTTGGGCACTTTGTTGCTTATTAAAAGATGCTACAATCTAGCGACTCCAATCTGTTTTCTCACTTGAATAATTTTTTGTCCTACCATCTTTACACAAATAATTTGTGGAACAGTTCAATTGTCTCTCCCTTGCGAATACCCAGATCTGTTACCCTTACACCTATTTTAAAAGATGTTTTCTGACCCACATGCCATACCTCTTATTCATCTTATCCTGTGTGTGTAGGAGCCTGGGGACGTACACCAGTCGGATTCTGGTCATTAGCCTGATCGCCGTTTGCCGTGACTGCTGCTCATAGTAACAACTATGATTGACCAGACCCACGTCTGATATTATTTGTACATGTGAGTGTCAATGTATTCAGCAGCATGCGATTAGGATTTCTAAAAATCCTATACACTTGTATTGAACAGATTTCCACAATGTGTGAACATAAAAGTGATATATTTTTTTATATTTTTTGCTGTGGATATCCACTACCAAATGCTCACACTGCAGCGGGATAATTTCACTGTGCGCCTCAGGTAGCCACGCCAATCATAGTGTTTGCCTACAGCACCAACTCTGGTGGAGGGGACTCCTTCCCTTCTCACTGGGCACTGATCTATGGCTCTTGACTGTTAAGGAAGGTCCCACATTATGTATCCTGCTTTTAAAACTTACAAATCTTCCAAAAGGGCCAGTGATGGACAGCAATGAGAATTCCAAAAACAATTTGCCTTTTTGTATTCTATACAGTATAATTTTTTTTTGTAAGTAGAGACAAGCCGGCTGCACCTGTGTAGCACATCATCAACGTACAGCATGTAACACTGATATATTTTCACTTTTATACTTTCGTGCAGTCCTTGATCAGTTAAGACAAAAAAAACTCCGGAAATAGAGACATTCGTGGCTGAGGATAGGGTTTTCTTATCACTTCACTGCCCCCACTGTGCTTTCTCCTTAGTGTTGCATCTTGAAGCAGTACAATCACTCAGCCGTGAAGGACTACTTTCTCCCTGATGTGGTAATTATTACATCAACATCCCCATGTACTTACACATACATATCAAAGGATATTAGTTACAGATAACAACCTTGGGAACCGTATTCACGGCCGTGAAAAGAGAGAGTAAAGCCCCTATTACACTGGCTGATAATTGTCCGATGCAGCGAGCGCTGATCAACGAGACTTCATTGATCGGTGCTTGTTTGATCCTGTCACAAGGAGCTATGCATGGGGACGAGCGGTCATTACTTCGATCGCACGTCCATATACACTATTATCATATCGGCAGCGCACAGGGAGATGAGCTGGCGGCAACGAAAATATTTTACTTTTTTAAAACGATACGATCAGCAGCTGAACGAGCGTTTGCTCGTTCATCTGCTGATCGCTGCCCTGTTTTTACAGGGCAATTATCGGCACACGTTCTATGAAAACTTGTTTACCGGACAATCGCCCCGTGTAAAAGGGCCTTTAGGACCAGAGGAAAGAGAAAAAAATAAAAAAATTATCACCTTATTAATGGACCCTGATTGGTCTCCTGTCTTTGGTTATCCTGGTTCAGTTCCAACCGCTTTCAGTTCCCGGGTTTTGGCACCAAATTTTTGTGGATAAAAATAATGATTAAATATTTGTTCCAAATTAATCTTATTTGATTATTTATTACATAAGGAATAGGTTACAGGATAGTGACATGAATTGTGTCACTTGCATGTAGCATATATGGACCGCTTCTGACTAATCCCATAACAAGGTGTTTTTATAGAGTTTGACTGAACACTTATAATAAGCAATTCTCTATGTAGAAATACTTTCCCAGCCAATCCAGAAGCAGGCACATAGACATTGTAGTCCTCAGTATCCGTTCTCATGTCCTCAATTAGGCTGATGCAGCTCGATGTGCAGGAGGAGATATTGGGGCCCTTGTTAGTCATGCCAAAAAGTTTATTTTTCAAGGCCAAATCTGATACGACAGAATGACGTCACAGACCGTCCTTGTGATAGAAATGTATTTGTGTATCTAAGCAACATTTTTTTGAACACAACAAAATATATTTATTTAAGCATCTAAATAATATAATAGACAAAATGTAGTATAGGGCAAGATGGTGGAATTAATTATTTCTTTCACATGCCGGAACAGAGAAGGTCGTGTATCTGTTTATAGACATATACCTTCCATGGTAGATTCTGTTATTTTATACTTCCTTCTAATATGCAAAGTCATGTCCAGACAAGAAGTGGTGCAAGAACTGGTATAAAACTCTATTTTATTTATCTAATCTTCATTTCTCCTTTATGGTTTTGTAAATTGAGTGGAAATAAGTGAAACAGTTTCCAGCAGATGCACTGAACAGAGATAAGACAGTTACACATGACATGCGTACGAACTAGTGGATGGACCATAGGCTGCAGACTGCAGATAGGGTCATTGCAAAAAAAAATCATCACTTACTACTTATCTGTTCATCATCTTTATCACTATTTAAAGACTTTTAACTTCATAATTATGCCTCAAGGGAAAGTACCCGTTTAGTTTGTTTTTCTTCCACTAATTAACACCTTAAAAAAGCACTCCCTCAAATTTTTTTATTCTCTGGCCCATTAGAGAGGCACATTATGTAAATTGTGGTGAAGGGAATTTTCTTACTGGTGGCTTTATTTGTGAGTTATCAACTCTCTTCTGGTCCTCAGCTGTGTCATGTGACCAGCAATGGGACTCTAGAACGGACACAGCGTCTCATGGGTGGACAGGAAGTCAGTTTCTCCATTCATTCCTATAAGACTCACATGGAGACTGTGATAGTAATGAATAGAGAAACTGAATTCTTGTCCACCCATGAGACGCTGTGTCCATTGTAGAGTCCCATTGCTGGTCACATGACACAGCTGAGGACCAGAAGGGAGTGGATAACTCACAAATAGAGCCACCGGTAAGAAAATTATCTTCACCCCAATTTACATAATGTGCCTTTCTAATGGGCCAGAGAATAAACATTTTTGTGGGAGAGCTTCTTTAATAACCAGGCTTTTTTTTTTAAATCAATTGATTCCTTTCTTGAAACATCTAATTTCACAAGTTATATGTTCTAGAGTCTGGAGATGGGTTATTTATCCAGGAATTATCCTTTACACTTGACCTGTATCTTATTTCAAAACCTAAAGTTCGGAGTCTGACACACCAAAATAGTATCACCGTTCTTACACAAATAGGGAAAGGTTAGGGAAAGGGTCTAAATGCTTTTACACATCATGAATTAACAGGTCTCATGTTTATATATTTATTGTAAACATTTGTGTTGGAGGTGCATATTTATTTATTTATCTATTTGTTTATTTATTTAATAGTATTTGCCATGCATAACTTTGTTTTTTTTCTTGGTTTGTTGCCACTTCATATCGGCTAAGTAATTATTGTGCACCATCATTGATTATCCGCGGAGAGTGCTTTGATCGGCCCCTTCTGCGTTTGAAACTTTGATATGTTTGTTTCTTAAACTGTTTCCTTTCTTCCGTCCCTTACTTGTATACGATCCAAATGTAGCAGCTTACCTGGATTAGTTCGACACTGTGTTTGTATGCGCGGCGTCTGTTGCCATGGTTCCACCCCTTGCCTGGGGCCGGAACACTGGACACGTGATCACGCTCTCTAGTGTTTCCGGGTCCAGTGCACCGGAGGTGTTTGCCTACAACGACGTCGCTGTAATTTTCTTTACCGAGTCACAGCTGCTGGACTCTTTTAATGCAAACTGTGATTGGCTTAGGGTTGCTTTAAATGGACTGTATGTTCAGTCCCAACACCACCCCCAGACGAAGGCTTCCGGGCCGAAACGCGCGTCGGGGTTGACACCAGAGACGGTGACTGTCACAATGGGTAAGAGTTCCTCTTCAGCATATGCAATCTTTTCAGCAAAAAGGTCTTTTTATTGTGTTATATCCACTGTGTATTGAGTGTTCAATTCATGGCTGGTATTATAGGTATTGCCCTGATTCTGACATATGATATGCGTTTTTCCACTTGGTTAAACTGAGCTATGCATCTTGCTCTTGTATAGTATTATTGCCTTTTTCATATGGCTCTACCCATGGGCATTGATCTACACTCATTTATTTAATAAAAATTAATACATGTTAATTAATCTTTTTCCTTGCTGAATAGGTTCTCTTGCCGTTTTATGTATTAGAATATATACATCATACAATTGCAATATGCTGCTAATTTACTTT
This sequence comes from Rhinoderma darwinii, assembly GCF_050947455.1. NCBI lineage: Eukaryota > Metazoa > Chordata > Amphibia > Anura > Rhinodermatidae > Rhinoderma > Rhinoderma darwinii. The sequence continues at coordinate 373,609,770 of NC_134689.1, forward strand.
TGTGAATAAACTGTGTCACCTATTATCTATGTATTTATATGTATTATGTATATTCAATCTGGTTGTCCTTCCGCACTGTGGAAATCATAAATATTCTGCCTGTATAAACGTTTAAAATAATTGTTTATTATCAAAATTATTAAAATTGGTAGGGCACGGAGTGCCAAAAGATCCAGGTACAGGCGTTGGCAACCAGATCAAGAGCGCAGACTGAATTGTATGTGAAAAAAAGGGGAGACAATCAGCACGCACCCATTCATGGATGCCTGATTGTATCAAAGGTGAATTGTCACATAAACCGGCTCAGAGTGCTTGGCAAATATTTATGAGATCTGATTGCCACAGATTAGTTAGCAGGCACACTCCCAACGCGTTTCTGCACCATGTAGGGGAGCGTCCTTAGGGGTACGAGTTGCCTGAATTATTAACGTAAAGTTTAGAAAGAGCCTGTCAGCTGATATTCAGCTGTTCGTTTGGTGTAACGGCGCATATGAGACATCTGATGGTGGTCTGACGCGCGCCGGGGAAACTCGGAAGTTTTATCAACCCAAGCCCCACCCATAGAGGCATTGCGTAGTGTCGGGCCGTCCAATGAAGGAGTAAGGCGTGTGAAAACACACGCCCCTACAGAGGGCGGCTCCATAGTAACCACGCAGCCAATAGAAGAGATGCATAAAGCATCAATGGTAACAAGTGGGAGCTAGAGGTGGCCAGAACATACAGCGCCGATACCAAGGCTGGAATAAGCGCCATGTATGCAAAACAGGGGATCTAGTGAGCAGATCAGTGCACACAATCCAGCAAAGTAGCGTATCAATGGCAAAGGTCATACAAGAAATGGATCATTAGATCCAATATTAGGGAAACAGTACAAGAATGAGATCGGGAACCAATCTCATGGCACACTAAGATGTCAAAGAGAGGTCAATGCAAGAACACCCTGGTCAGGTACAACAGCAAAATTTGGAGAATTTGTTTCTAGTCTTAATATCAATGACCTGGGTCTTTACTTTACCTCTGAAATTAAGGATAATCATATCACATTCCTTGATATCCAAATAGAGAAGACTGACCAGGGACATATCCAGACACAAATCTTTAGGAAAAGTACAGCCACCAATAGCCTTCTCAGATGGGATAGTTGTCACCCTAGACCCCTGAAGATGGGCATCCCAAAGGGTCAGTACATTAGAGCTAAGCGGAATTGTACCACACTGTCAGACTTTCAAATGTCGGCCAACAGTCTGAGAAAGAGATTTGAGCATAAAGGGTATCCCAGTGGTGTTTTGAAATCGGCATACCAACACGCCATTACATCAAATAGGGAGTCCCTATTGAACCATAAAATGTCTCCAGAGAAGGATAACGTCATGAGGATAATTGGTACTTACGATGTTGCACACTTTGAGGTTAGAAATATACTTACCTCATACTGGGACATCCTTAAAGCGGACCCGGACGTAGGTGATTACTTTCCGCAGGGGCCGTAATCTTAAGGACAGATTGGTGCACAGTCATCTGAAGATGCCTGCTGTCACCACATGGCTTTCTACCAATGTCACTGGGTCCTACCAGTGTGGTAGATGCAAAGCATGTAGCTCTGTTTGGATAAGCAAAACATTTAAGAGTACTGTGACAGGAGTCATGTTTTCCAACAGGTCATTCATCAACTGCCTCACCAAGGGGGTGGTGTACCTGATTACGTGTCAATGTGGTATGCAGTATGTTGACAAAACAATAAGGGAGTTCAGACGCAGAATTCGGGACCATATCTGTGACATTCAGAATAAAGCTGACACTTCTGTTTCTCGACATGTATGCGACCACCACAAGGGAGATCCCTCTTCTATCAGGTTCCAAGGTATGGAACATGTTAGTATTCCTGTCAGGGGAGGCAATTGGGATAGACGTGTCTTACAGAAGGAGGCCCAGTGGATTTTCAGGATGCAAACCATCAAGCCACTGGGCCTTAACGAGTCTATATCCTACCTTCCTTTCTTATAATATGCCTTGCCCTTTTAGGGTGTTCTTGCATTGACCTCTCTTTGACATCTTAGTGTGCCATGAGATTGGTTCCCGATCTCATTCTTGTACTGTTTCCCTAATATTGGATCTAATGATCCATTTCTTGTATGACCTTTGCCATTGATACGCTACTTTGCTGGATTGTGTGCACTGATCTGCTCACTAGATCCCCTGTTTTGCATGCATGGCGCTTATTCCAGCCTTGGTATCGGCGCTGTATGTTCTGGCCACCTCTAGCTCCCCCTTGTTACCATTGATGCTTTATGCATCTCTTCTATTGGCTGCGTGGTTACTATGGAGCCGCCCTCTGTAGGGGCGTGTGTTTTCACATGCCTTACACCTTCATTGGACGGCCCGACACTACGCAACGCCTCTATGGGTGGGGCTTGGGTTGATAAAACTTCCGAGTTTCCCCGGCGCGCGTCAGACCACCATCAGATGTCTCATATGCGCCGTTACACCAAACGAACAGCTGAATATCAGCTGACAGGCTCTTTCTAAACTTTACGTAAATAATTCAGGCAACTCGTACCCCTGAGGACGCTCCCCTACATGGTGCAGAAACGCGTTGGGAGTGTGCCTGCTAACTAATCTGTGGCAATCAGATCTCATAAATATTTGCCAAGCACTCTGAGCCGGTTTATGTGACAATTCACCTTTGATACAATCAGGCATCCATGAATGGGTGCGTCCTGATTGTCTCCCCTTTTTTTCACATACAATTCAGTCTGCGCTCTTGATCTGGTTGCCAACGCCTGTACCTGGATCTTTTTGCACTCCGTGCCCTACCAATTTTAATAATTTTGATAATAAACAATTATTTTAAACATTTATACAGGCAGAATATTTACACCTTAGGAAATTAAACGTATACCTTTACACTGTTACTCTTTGGAATATTACTGTGGAAATCATCTCTGTTTTTAATATATGTGTTATTTTAGAATAATTCAATAAAGTTACTTTGTTTTAATACTATTTTGGTGTGTCAGACTCCGAACTTTAGGTTTTGCTATTAATCAGCGGGTTTCACCGTTACTACCATGCTTAAAGTCCCCACAGATACTATGTACTATGTCAAATAGATGACTATAACAAATGAACTTGGGGAATTTCTTCTGTGGTGTTCTTCATTTAGGTATACTGTGTCTTATTTCAGTCTTACCAACTACTGTATGTAACTATGTAAAGGTGAAATGAAAGAAAATAGACAACGGAAATTATTTCAGTATCTGAAACTTAAAAAGTGGTCACCACAAAGGAAAAGGAAAACCAGACAATGGGAACTAATGAGCAACACTGCAAAGAAAACATTACTCATAACGCTTCTATGTCTTTACTAAACATGCAAGCATTGTAAAGTTGTAAAGTAAGAAGATCGTGATTAAAGATACAGAAAATAGGCGTAATAAACAGTAGGGTCAGACAATACCAGTGCATCCTCTGACGGGCCTCACACAATAATGGGCCCCAACAGCCAGGGCCGGCTCCAGGTTTAGGTGGGTCCTTGGGCGACACAGACTTAGTGGGCCCCTTTGCGCGGTAAATCACGGCAGCAGTAAAATGTCAGAAAACTTCACTTTGTGCCCCATATAGTAGTTAGGCCCTGATTATGGCCCCATACAGGAGTTAGGCCCCCAGTTTGTACCCCTATAAATTAAGTGCCCACTGTAGATAGTGCCACACAGCCCCCCACCCAGGTAGTGCCACACAGCCCCCCTCCCTGGTAGTGCCACACAGCCCCCTCTCCCAGGTAGTGCCACACAGCCCCCCTCCCGGGTAGGGCCACACAGCCCCCCTCCCAGGAAGTGCCACACAGCCCCCTCCTAGGCAGTGCCACACAGCCCCCCTTCCACGTAGTGCAACATAGCCCCCCACCAAGGTAGTGCCACACAGCCTCCCTCCCTGACAGTGCCACACAGTCCCTCCTCCCAGATAGTGCCACACAGCACCCTCCCATGTTGTGCCGCACAGCCCCCCTTTCAGGATGTGCCACACAGCCCCCCTCCCAGGTAGTGTCACATAGCCCCCCTCCCATGTAGTGCCACACAGCCTCCCTCCCTGTAGGTAGCGACTTTGGGGCTCCCTCTGGGAGTGGAATCCCCAACCAGAGCATTGCCGACACTCTGACCGTGGATTCCGCTTCAGGAGGAGCCCCTGACGTCACTGTCCATATACGGACAGTGAGGTCAGGGGCAACACCAGAGCCATAGTCCTGGGCAGAGCACTAAGAGCACTCCTGCTCTGCTCCTGACATCACTGTCCATATATGGATAGTGATGCCCGGTGCAGAGCTGAAGTCCCCGGCAGAGCGCTAGCAAAGGCTCTGCGGAAGCCCCTGACATCACTGTCCATATATGCACAGCGATGTCAGGTGCAATACCAGAGCCAAAGTCCCAGGCAGAGCGCTACTACCACTCTTCCTGGGACACTGCTCTGCTCCTGACATCACTGTCCATAGTTGAACAGTGATGTCCGGGGCTTCCCCAGAGACAGAGTCCCGGAGCAGAGCTGCTTGTAGCGCTCCGCCTGGTACTCCTTCTCTCCTCCTGGCATCACTGTCTATATATGGACAGTCATCACTGTCCATATATGGACCGTGATATCAGGGGCAACCCCAGAGCCAGATTCCCGGCAGAGCGTTATTAGCACTCTGCCTGAGAGTCTGTAGCCTTTTAAATGGCAGAGTAGGGAGCTACCTCCTAAGGATGGAGATACTATTGAATGTGTCATCGCTACTGCTGTAGCAGCCATAGCGGGTGCTAGCGGGGCCGCTGGGCATGGGAGGCCTGTGACGGTGGGTGACACGGGCCCCCTCATGTCGCAGGCCCCGTAGCAGCCGCTATGGTTGCTACAGCGGTAGTTACACCTTCTCCTAGACAGGGGCTCCCTCTAGAATCGTAACTCCGTTGGAAACACTCTGGCCGGGGATTCCAGTCCTGGAGAAGCCATGACAGCAGCGTCAGCATCCGGTGGCCGAGTAGGCCCCCCGAAGGGTAGTGGGTCCCGGCACTTGCCCAGGTTCACCGGGTGCTGACGCCTGCCCTGCCAACAGGAATGAATCTCGCCATTCTGCTCCCTGAGTTGAACACTGAAATGGTGCCCCCACTCCTGTTGAAGGTTGAGCGTATAGTAGTGGACATCCACAGATAGTAAAGAAAATGATTGTTTAACTTTTATGTTCACACATTATGGAAATCTGTTCAATACAAGTGTTTGAGATTTTTAGGAATCCTTATCGCATGCTGCTGAATCCGTTCACACTCACATGGACAGATAAGGTCAGACTTGTTCTTGCTCAAAGTCACACACACAGTCAGGGAAAATATTTGTGCACACAGCAATAATATCCTGTAAATTACATACACTATATGGACAAAAGCAGGGGCGTAGCTAGGGGGGGGGGGCAGGCGGGGCATGTGCCCCGGGCGCAACTTAGAGGGGGGCGCCAACAATCAGTGTCAGTGGCCTGCCTTCTAGGTGAGCTTCTGGCCTCAGGCGCAGGGCACAGCAGCTAAGAACTGCTGCCTGATTGTAACAGTAGTCTGTGCTGCTAACAAATCTCCCTCTCCAGCCCCCCTCCCTACTGTTTACACCTCTCCTCGGGCTGCTGCTGTTATCAGTCGGGACTTGACAGAGGTGAGACTCTGCGGCACTGTGTTGGGCAATCAAGCTGCAGAACTCCCTTCACAATTATTCTACATAAAAGGTAAGTGCATGTGAGGTTACAATGTGTACTTTATATGTGTATAATTTGTGCAAGTAATGTGCATATTTGTGTGTGTGTGTGTGTGTGTGTGTGTATATATATAGTGTATGTGATGTGTATATATAGTGTGTGATGTGTTCATGTGTGTTCATGTTCTGCAGCAATTCTGTTGTGTGTGTGGACAAACCCTAAATCCGCAGTATAAGGGCTTCTCCACACGTATTGGAATTGCTACAGAAAATTTCTGCAGCAACTAGCAGAAATTCTGCTGTGGAAAAACAGCACCATTTCTTGCGTTTTTTGCTGCATAAAATGGTGCGGAGTTTACAGCATTTTTCTCAATGCTGGGAGATGGTGACATCTCTGAAAAACGCAGCAATTCAGTCCACTTTCCGCAGCAGGAATTGACATGCTGCGGTACGAAAAATACATACCACAGGTCAATTTGTGGTCAGAAATTTTACACAGCGCGTGGATGGAATTTGATAAGTATCACCCACTTTGCTGCTACTGTATTTTGCGGCGTATTTTCCGTCTGCAATTCCGGATGGAAAATACGCAGCAATTCCGTTACGTGTGGACAAGCCCAAATGCAGTAGCAACAGAGTGGGTGAGATTTGAACAAATCTCACCAACACGATGAGCGGGAAAAAAGGCTAAGTAATTGACCTGCAGTCCGTTTTTTTAATACACAGCATGTTAATTGTATTTGCGTAAATGCTGCTTATTTGTTTTGGGTTTTCCCCATTTAATTCAATGGGGAGGTAAAGCTAGCAACAAATAGCAGATGTTGTGGTTTTTTTTGTGGCGGAAATGCAGCGATTCCACTGCAAAAAGCGCAGCTCAGGAAAAACTTTAATCTTATACTTACCTAGAATTCTGTTTCTTTTTCCGGGCCAGCCGCCTGGGACGACGTTTTATTCCATGTGACCGCTGCAGTCAATCTCAGGCTGCAGGGGTCACATGGGATGAAACATCATTCCAGGGCTGCAGGATGTAGGAGGGAAGCGTCGCCATGGTAAGTATCCATTTTTTTTTCTGCTCAGTTTTCCGCAGCGGCCATTCCTGGCCGAAAAACTGCACCACAGGGCAGTGCTTTTGCACAGCGTATCTGCCCAGTGTGAACATACCGGTACAGTATATACATATAGTAGCTGCTGTCTTACAACGATACAGCTGCAAACCACATCAACATGCTGCATTCCCACGAGTCAGCGCAGTTTTCAACTGATTGTTAATGTCCCATGCAGTTTTTTGCAGACATTAACAATCATTTAAAAACTGCACAGACTTTTGGTAAAATTGCATGTGCTGAGTGTTTTACTGGACAATGGTTGTTACGATCTGATTGTTTGCATTAAAGGTTATGTACACCTTTGAAAGGGATTTTTTTTTTTAATGTCAGTGTGTTTTATGCAACTTTATAATTAGGTTTTATTAAAAAAATCTTTTTACTTTTTAGATACAGCAGCTGTATCTTATGCTGAATCCTGAACTTGTCAGGTCTGTGGGACTGATGGGTTCTGTGTCAGCGGGTCCTGTGTGTCTCTGACACGCTGGATCCACCTGTAATACATCACATCTAAGTTAGATGTGATAGATTACAGGTGGATACAGTCGACTACTCTATTGATACCGCCAATAAAACGGAAACCTTGTGAAACGGAGACAAACAGAAACAATTAGCAACGGAAGCGTTACCATTGAAATGGTAACGGAAAGCTATGGTTTCCGTTTGGTTTCCGTACGTGGGTTCCTCTGACGGAAAGGTCTGACAGAACCCATGAACGGAACCCCGATGCAGGTGAGCACGAAGCCTAATTATTACTGTATGATTTTTACAGATGGTGGAGGGTACTATTTTTTGGGGTTATAAGCAACTCCCAGTATATGATTACCATTATTCAGCTCATACTGGAAGCTGCTAACCTGACTTTGCAAATGATCTCTGTACTGAAATGTATTTGTACTGAGCTTTGTTCTGGTGTTGTATTCATGTACTGAGCTTGGGTCTGTATATATATAATGAACTTTGTTCTGGCACTGTATACATGTAATGAGCTTGGTTCTGGTGTTGTATATATGTACTGAGCTTGGTTTTGGCTCTGTATATGTGTACTGAGCTTGGTTCTGTTGTTGTGTATAGAACTATATTGCTTGTAAGGGTATGTTCACACGGCTTATTTACGGACGTAATTCGGGCGTTTTCCGCATCAATTTACGTCCGAAAATGCGGTTCGATAGCGTCGGCAAACATCTGCCCATTCATTTGAATGGGTCTTACGATGTTCTGTTCCGACGGTCATTTTTTTTACACCCAGTTGTCAAAAGGCGGGGCGTAATTAGACGCCCGCGTCGAAGAAGTGCCTGTCACTTCTTCAGACGTTAAATGGAGCCGTTTTCCATTGACTCCATGGAAAAACAGCTCCATTTACGTCCGTAATTGACGCAGCGAAAAAGCGCCTCAACATGCCATGATGGCTGAAATTACGGAGCTGTTTTCTCCTGAAAACAGCCCCGTAATTTCAGCCGTAACGGACGCTACCGTGTGAACATACCCTAAAATGTACAAATGTTTTTATGCTCGAGTGACATAAAAAAAATGTGGAAAAGAAATGACACGTCATTGATTGGTAGAGAAAACAAACATGGCAAGGGGGAAGGAACTGTCGGGAAAGAGGTAGGGGTGGGGGCGCCAGACTGAATCTTTGCCCCGGGTGTTGGAGAACCTAGCTACGCCTCTGGACAAAAGCATTGGGACACACCTCTTAATCATTGTATTCAGGAGTTTCATTTAGTTTCATTGCCACAGGTGTATAAAATCCAGCATCTCGCCATGCAGTCGCCTTTACAAACATTTGTGATAGAATGGGTCGTTCTAAAGTGCGCAATGAATTCCAGCATGGTACTGTAATAAGACGTCACCATTGCAACAAGTCAGTTCATGAAATTTCTTCCCTCCTAGATATTCCACAATCAACTATGAGTGGTATTATTGCAAAGTGGAAGCGTTTAGGAACCACAGAAACTCAGCATGGAAGTGGCAGAAAAGTAAAGTTACAGAGCGGGGTCACCAAGTGCTGAGGCGCATAGTGGATAAAAGCTGCCAACGCTCTGCTGACTCAATTATTGCAGAGTGCAAAACCTCCTCTGTCATTAACATTCGCACAAAAAATGTGCCCACGGAGCTTTATGGCGTGGGTTTCCATGGCCGAGCAGTTGAATGCAAGCCTTACATCCACATGCACAATGAAGTGTCGGATGGAGTGGTGTAAAGGATGCCACCACTGGACTCTGGAGCAGTGGAAACATGTTCTGTGGAGTGATGAATCACGCTTCTCTGACAGTAAGATTGACGAGTCTGGGTATGGCGAATGCCAGGAGAACATTACCTGACCGGTGGACCATAGATAATGCTATAGGTTGTTTTTCAGGTGTTGGCCTATGCCCCTTAGTTCCAATGAAGGGAAAGTTTTAATGCTTCAGCATGCTTAGACATTTTCGACAATTGTATGCTCCCAAATTTGTGGAAACAGTTTGGGGTTCAGCCCTTTTGTGTTCCAGCATGGCTGTGCCCAGAGTGCACAGGGTCCATAAAGACATGGTTGGGTGAATTTGGTGTGGAAGAACTTGACTGGCCCACACAGAGCCCTGAACTCAACCCCATCGAACCCCTTTGGTATGAACTAGAACGGTAATTTGAACTAAGTCCTCTCATCCAACATCAGTGTCTGACCTCACTAGGTGTATTCCTTCCTGCGATATGCTATCCACACCCTGTTGTCATGCATAATCCATCTAGTTACAGATCAGAGACGATGGACTGCAGGATGAAGAGCTCTGTCTTTTGACTGCCTACCAGTAGAAGTATATGGGGAGGGGAGGGGGAGTAGGAAGAGGGAGCAGGAGCAGAGAGACATAAACACTGCCTAAAGAAGTTTATGAAGAGGAGAGAAGGTAGCAGGAGCAGAGTGGGAGAGACACATACACTGCCTATAGAAGTCTATGGAGAGAGGAGGGGGAGCAGTAGGAGGGTTCATGAAGAGAGAGACACAAACACTGATTTCAGAAGTCTTCGGAGGGAGCAGGGAGAGAGACATGGACACACAGATGTGCTGCAGCTGCTGGTAAGAGTTATATGTCACTCCAGTGCTGTATTATCAGCTGCACTGCTCATTACTGCTATATGATGTCCTCCATGTTCCTGTGGCTTCTATATATGTGATAAATTAAGATAGGACAGCGGGATTCTCCTCTTCTCTGTGTACAATGTATAGAAGACATGATAGCCATTCGGCTCCACCCACTAGCTCAGAGAAAACTGAGAATTAGATAGAGCCTGCAGAGCGGAAAACTGCTAAAAATGTTTCCATATGCATGTCATATAACGGTCAGAAATAGTTTTATTTGTCATGTAAACACATATGACAACTTATTCGGAAAAGTCACCTGAAAAGTTTGGTGCGCTTTAAACCTGAATTTTCAGATACAGTATCTGTCCCAAGTGTGAAGAGTCTTCTGCCTCTATTTTCTATCAGTTTTGAACGTGCCCAACTCTAAGGCTGGGTTCACACGACCTATTTTCAGGACACTTCTTTGAAACGTAATTTCAGCCGTTTTTCATTGAAGTCAATGAAGAACAGCTCAAATGTTCGGCCGTCAAAGACGCCTCGCATAATGCGAGGAGGAGCTTTTACGTCTGAAACGACGCAGCTGTTTTCTCCTGAAAACAGTCTGTCTTTTCAGACGTAAAAGCCAGTTCTCGTGTGCACATACCCTAAGAGGTTATTTGGAACAAGTATGTTAATTCCTCTCGGATTTTATGTAAGTCGCTGTACCAGACGACTGTAAAATCTGTCTCCTCTTTATTGATCTGGAGAATGTACCTTCTCCCCATGACCGTATCTACGTATGTCTGTAAGGCTATTTATCATGCTAGAAAAATAGTAGCTTAGTTTTGGATGGCATCTGCTTTCCCACACTTTGTGACTGGATACACACTGTATATCTCACGCTGCCCCTTAAAAAATTTATGTATAAGCATGGGAATAAGTAGGTTAAGTGCCACCAAATCTGGAACAGATCGATTAATTCACTGGATACAGTTTCCTCCCGTTAGCCTTTCTTTGACAATTTGGGTGTGAACCCTGCCCCCTCATACATACTGTAACGCCGGCGGCGGGCCCCGCATCTACCAGCGATCCTCTGCCCCAGGTCTTGTGTCCCTCTTGGCGCTGTGCTTCTTCTGCGGCTCACGGCTGCTGGATCCCTTGTGCGAAATTCCAAAAGTTCAATTAGCGCTGCTGTGTACCAAGACTATTTAAGGCACCTCCTCCTTCTCCCAAGTGCCTGAGCAATGTTGTTGTTAACCTTGTGTTAGTCTGCAAAGGTTCTGTAGTTTGTTCTTGTATCTAGTGTCCGTGCCAACTCCAGTACCATGATGACTTCAGTATCCGTGTCTTGTATCCGTGTCAAGTCCACTATCTGTGACGACTTTAGTATCCGTGTCCGGTGTCCCTGTCAAGTCCAGTGTCTGTGATGTCTTTAGTATTTGTGTCCGGTGTCGGTGACAGTCCAGTATCTGCATGCAGTGTCTGAGACTAGTTCTGCCAGCTTCCGTTAACCCAGCACAAGCCAGCTTCTGATAATCCAGCACAAGACAGCTTCCAGCTATCTGGCACCAGCCTGCCATCCAGGTACCACTGACTGTTCTATATTTGTCTGACCAGCTGCTACTCTGTTACGATGAAGTGGCCCAGTGGGTCCACAATCCCGGTGGACATTACAGTTTGCTCAGGCCATGGACCCTGCTGGTCATCCCAAGACTGCAGTTCAAGTCATGCAGCTTGAAATGCGAGACCTTCATTACGCCAGGATCAGCTTCTACAATCAGTCAATACTATTGCCACGCGCATGGATATTACTCCTGTTACATCTCTGGCAACCCCACAAGCAGCTGCTTTATCCACTCCTCAACCCATCACAGCTTCAGAGCCGGAATATCATTGCCACTTCCACCCTGTTATGATGGAGAAGCAAAAATCTGTCAAAGCTTTCTAACCAATGAAAAATAAATTTCGCACTGCATGCACAGCTGTTTCCATCAGATCGGACCAAAGTAGCCTTCATTGTCTGCCTGTTGTCTGGCAAGGCCCTGTCATGGGAAAATCCTATTTTGGAGTTGTCTAATCTGCAGCTTTTCTTGGTCACTTTCCGCAGCGTGTTCGAGGAGCCTGGCCATACTTCGTCATCCGCTGCTTCGCTTCTGTCTCTTTGCCTAGGAGGTTTGACCGTAAAAGAGTAAGCCATACAATTCCGTACCTTGTCAGCAGAGCTCACTTGGAACAACGAGGCCTTGGTGGCAACCTTCTGGCAGTGATTAGCCAGTAGATTCAAGGATGAATTGGTGGGTCGTGATCTTCCATTTACCCTGAATGCCCTGATGACTCTAGCTACACGCATTGATATGATATGTTCTGAGAGCACTCCCAAGAGGCCCTTCAAGAGAGAAAGTCCTGTAGACTAGCACACAATTTTTAGAGACCCCTGTTACCTCCTCCTGCTGCAACCTCTGAAGAACCTATGCAGGTTAATTTGGCCAGACTGTCGGATCAAGTGCGGCAGCATAGATGTGCCACTAATCTCTGCATGAACTGTGGAAGAAAGGGTCATTACGTGCGTCAGTGTCCCCAGAAGCCGGGAAACTCCAGCATCTAGGGTTGATAGGAGAGACTACCCTAGGTGAATCTATGCCCTCTGCAAAATTCTCTCCTAGACTTTTTACTGCAGTCTTTATCTTCACAGGTGAAGCATCTCATCCTGTCTCTGCTTATCTAGATTCAGGAACAGCTGGACATTTTATACATCAAGACTTAGTGGATCGTCTTAATTTGCCTACGACTCCACTGAAGAAACCTCTAGCAGTGTCTTTAGTGAATGGATGTCTGCTGCCGGATCCAATTATCTCCACTACCGAACCGTTGAAATTACAAGTGGGTGCTCTACACACTGAACAGATAGTCTTCTATGTTCTTCCTGAGACTACTAACTCAATCCTACTGGAACTTCCCTGGCTTCGTAAACACGCTCCAATTCTTGACTGGAATTCCGGAGAAATCCTCTAGTGGGGACCTCAGTGTTTACATAATTGTCTGTCCCAGGTTTTTCCTGTTCGACCTCCTATACTTCGGTCTCCTTGTCGGCCTACACAGTATGCTTGTTATGCTGACATATTTAACAAGGAGGCTAAAGTTCTGCCTCCGCATTGTCCTTATGATTTTCCAATCGAGTTACTCCCTGGGACTTCACCTCCTTAAGGACGAGTATATCCTCTCTCTCACCCTGAGACCCAAGCCATGTTGGCATACGTCAAGGAGAACCTTGAGACGGGGTTCATTAGATAGTCTTCTTCTCCTGCTGGGGCCGGTTTCATCTTTGTCAAAAATAAATTTGGATCCCTCCGCTCTTTTATCGATTATCGTGGTTTGAACCAAATCACTGTCAAGAAAAAGTACCCCTTACTGCTGATTTCTGAGCTCTTTGACAGAATACGTGGGGCCAAGATTTTTACCAAGCTGGATCTACACAGGGCTTATAACTTGATCCATATCCGTAAAGGTGATGAGTGGAAAACCGCATTCAACACCAGAGATGATCACTACGAATATCTTGTGATGCCCTTTGGACTGTGTAATGCTCCAGCTGTGCTCCAGGAATTTGTGAAAGACATATTCTGGGATCTACTGTATGTCTGTGTGGTGGAGTATCTGGAAGATATCTTGATCTTCTCACCAGATCTGACTACTCACCGGAAGCATGTCCACCAAGTCCTGTCATGGTTAAGGGGTAACAATTTCTAAACCAAATTGGAAAAGTGTGTATTCGAAAATAAATTCTTGCCCTTTCAGTGTTATATAGTTTCTGATCATGGACTCCAGATGGAGCCGAAAAAAGCAAAATCCGTCTTAGAATGGCCTCGTCCTCAAGGTCTTCGTGCCATACAAAGATTTTTGGGCTTTGCAAATTTATATCATCAGTTCATCCCAAACTTCTCATCATCCACTGCTTCTATCTCTTCTCTCACCAAGATGGGGGTGAACGCTAAAGGTTGGACTCCTGTAGAAGAATCTGCATTCAACAATCTCTAGAGGGCCTTCACTTCTACCTCCATTCTTCACCATCCTGATGTGTCCCTGCAGTTCTCCCTGGAGGTTGACACCTCTCTTCCATTGGTGCTGGAGCACTTTTCTTTCAGAAAAACTCCAAAGTTAAAGCTGTCTCCTGTGGCTTCTTTTCAAAACTCTTCTACGCAGTCAAAAGGAGCTACTCCAGACCGTGAGCTCCTTGCCTTGCCTTTAAATTAGCCTTAAAAGAGTTGAGATATTTACTAGAGGGTTCTGCTCACCCAATTATCATCTACACTGATCACAAGAATCTCACTTACTGACAGTCTACACAAAGCCTGAAGCCTCGTTAAGCCAGAAAGTCACTTTTCTTTGCCAAATTCCTACTCCATTTCCATCCTGCTCATAAAAATGTCAAGGCTGATGCTCTGTCTTGTTTGTTTGAGACAGACGATGCTTAAGATGATCCTCAGCATATTATTGACACTTCCAGTATTATTCCTGTTAAACCTCTACAGATTAAAGACATTCCACCTGGGAAAGTTTTTGTTTGTCCTATTGACAGGAAGAAAATTCTCATCTAGGGTCGTAATTCCAAGTTGGCAGGTCATTCAGGCAAGACTCAGGAATTTATCTCTCGCCACTGCTGCTGGCCCATGTTGTGGACTATGTCTCCTCGTGTACCAACTGTTCCCAAAACAAAGCTACTCATTCCAAGCCTGCAGGGATACTCCAACCTCTGCCAGTTCCTGATAGTCCCTGGCAGCATTTTGCCATGGATTTTATTACAGATCTTCCTCCCTCTGCTGGATGCACCACTGTCTGGGTCGTGGTGGATTGTTTCTCCAAGATGGCACATTTCGTTCCTCTGTCTGGTCTTCCCTCAACTTCTCGCCTGGTGAGTATTTTTGTTCAGCATATTTTTGTTTTCACGGATTGCCCCTCCGTATCGTGTCTGATCGGGGCGTGCAATTCACATACAAGTTCTGGAGAGCCCTGTGTAATCTTCTGGATGTGAAATTGGACTATTCATCTGCATACCACCCGCAATCCAACGGCCAAGTTGAAAAAATTAACCAAGTGCTTGAAAATGATCTTCGTCATTTTGTAGCTACTCAACACGACAACTGGGTACATTTCCTTCCATGGGCCGAATTTTCTTATGATAATCACACGAGTCAATCTACTGCTACATCTCCATTTGTCATTGTTTACAGCCAACATCCGCGTGTCCCTCTTCCTGTACCTGCTACCTCTCAAGTGCCTGCAGCCAGTGCCGCACCTGCCATGAGGCGGGGTGAGCCGACAGCCTCAGGCGAGGCCACATACCCGAAAATGGGGGGCGGCATTTTCAGCCAGGGACGGACTGGACGGGGGAGGGGGCATGCAGAATTAGCAGACGTGCCGCATGATGGGCACGTCTGTAACACTCCTCCTCTCTGACGCTGTACGCAGCGCGCGCCGCCAGACAGGAGCAGGTCTGCAGGAGGAGTGGTCGAGCGAAGAGGAGAAGTGACGAGATGCACGAGGTACGTTCCTGCCTTAACTCGGTTGGCCGAAGCTGCTGGGACCGGGACCCGGGAGTATACTGCAAGAGGGGGTCTGGGCATTTTAGTGACAGCCAAGAGCTCTATGGGGCTGGTATAATCCACCCCATAGAGCCCTCACATCACTATAATGGAAGGATAGGGGGGGGGGGGTGTCTGAGCATCTGACTTACTGCAGAGGGCTCGAAAGGGGGGGAATCTGCCCCCCCCCTTTAGAGCAGTCAGTCAGATGCTCAGACCCCCCTAACCTTGCAGTATAGTAACTAGTCATGGCTCTATGGGGGGGATAATTCCCCTCTATAGAGCCCTCTGCTGTCAGTAAAACACCCAGACCCCCCCTTGCAGTATACTCCCGCCCCCTCCAGCGTTGGCCGACCCCTTTTAAATTAGTAGGGGCAGGAAGCTAAGCGCAGTATAATCCTTCCCCATAAACCTTCCACCGCTAATTCAAAAGTGATCGGCCGATGCTGAAGGGCGGGGGGATTCTACAAGGGGCGGTCTGAGCATCTTACTGACAGCTGACGGCTCTATAGGGGGGAATAATCTTCCCCATAGAGTCCTCACTAGCTACCATACTGCAAGGGGTCTGAGCGTCTGACTGACTGCTGAAGACTTTAAGGGGGATCCGCCACCTTAGAGCCCTGAGCAGTCAGTTAAACGCCCAGAACCCCACCTTGCAGTATAGTAATTAGTGAGGGCTCTATGGGGGGGAATTATTCAGCCCCATAGAGCCCTCATCTGTCAGTAAGATGCTCACACAACCCCCCCATCACTTAAATTAGTGGGGGCAGGAAGCTGAGCGCAGTATAGCTCCCCCCACAGCACTCCCCCACAGCAGTCAGAGTCAGTACCCTCTTGCAGTATAATCCCCCCAGTGTGATTGGTGCAACTTTCTAATTACTTTGTATTAAAAATTATTTTTAAGAAACAGCTGCTTTTGTATCCTGTATACAGAGCAGCTGTATATAGCGATGAATCCTGTATCCGTCAGGTCAGCGGGACTGACTGATTCAGTGTCAGCGAGTCCTGCAGGATCGAGCTGTCACTGATCACATCTAAGTTCATAACTTAGATGTGATCGATAATAGACGACCCAATGGATTCAGGTCTCAGTGCTATATACAGCTGCTCTGTATA
The DNA here is from genome assembly GCF_050947455.1 of Rhinoderma darwinii. Lineage (NCBI taxonomy): Eukaryota > Metazoa > Chordata > Amphibia > Anura > Rhinodermatidae > Rhinoderma > Rhinoderma darwinii. Next base: position 373,626,311 of record NC_134689.1, read on the forward strand.
CAGGATACAAAGCAGCTGTATCTCAAAAAGTAACAATAATTTTCAATAAAAAGCAATCAAAACTTGCACCAATCACATTGATATCTATCTATCTATCTATCTATCTATCTATCTATCTATCTATCTATCTATCTATCTATCTATCTATCTATCTATCTATCTATCTATCTATCTATCTATCTATCTATCTATCTATCTATCTGTCTATCTGTCTGTCTGTCTGTCTGTCTGTCTGTCTGTCTGTCTGTCTGTCTGTCTGTCTATCTATCTATCTATCTATCTATCTATCTATCTATCTATCTATCTATCTATCTATCTATCTATCTATCTATCTAAATGAGTTTTCAAAGGTGTACATAGTCTTTAAACTGTAGCTAAACGTTTATCATGTCATAGTGACACGTCAGAAGTTTTTATCGGTGGGGGACCGAGCACTGAGACCCCCACCGATCGCTAAAATTAAGCAGCAGAAGTGCTCGGGTGAGCGCTGTGCCACTAGATTTATGATCGACTTTCAGCCGAGTGAGCGGTGTTATTGACTCATAAACTTTCTATTGAAGCGGCACACCGCTCACCCGAGCACTTCTGCTGCTTCGTTTTAGCGACTAGTGGGGGGTCTCAGTGTTCGGACCCCACTGATCAAAACTTGAAAAGTTTTTTAAAAAGTTGTTACACTTTAAAGAGAACCTTTCACCTGCTCATAGATTTGCATTTGAATGCAGCATGTAATGGTCAGGACTACACAAACTCTGGGGCACTTTAAAAAAAAATTCCTACCCTTTTTCCTTATTTAGATATCGGTGCCGTAATATTTGGCACCCAATATTTTAATAACCCCATGAACTGTAAATGGGTCGGTAATTGGCAAGAGGGCGTGTAACATCGCTGTGACACTGTCCAATCAGCTACGGACAGTGTCAACAGCAAGGGCTGGGGAGAGGAGAGCATGTGCGCGCACACACTCTCACTCTTCAGCTCTCGGCAGGCAAGTACAAGACTCTGATATCTCTGGCGTGAGATCAGTCTTGTCCTTGTCTGACGAGAGCTAAAGAGTGAGAGCGTGCGTGCGCGCACAGCTCTAATGCCATGGAAAAGAAGAAGAAGAATTCACACTCTTTTTCTCCTCTTCTGTTCTGTAGTGGTGGCGCAGCTGTGCGCTCGCGCATACACGCTCTCCTTTCTTCAGCTCTTGCTGTGACACTGTCCGTAGCTGATTGGACAGTGTCATAGAGATGTTACACCCCCCTTGCCAATTACCTCCCCATTGACAGTTCAGGGGGTAATTTAAATATCGGGCGCCAGAGTTTGTGCAGCCCTGCCCATTACATGCACTCCTATGGGCAGGTGAATGGTTCTATTTAAGGCCCCATGCACACGACTGTATTTTTCCCTCCCGTAAATGCTGGCGTAAATACGGATCCTTTGTCACCCGTATTTACAAACCCGTTTTCTCTGCTATATTGCACTGCACTAATCGGCAGGCCCTTCTCTCCATCCAGCACTGATAGAGAGAAGAGTGTGCTAGATAGAGAGAAGGGGCAGCCCGTTCTCTCTATCCAGCACTGATTGCCAGCCTCTTCTCTCTATCCAGCTCTGATCGGCATCCTCTTCTCTCTATCAGTGCTAGATAGAGAGAAGGTGCAGCCCTTTTGGGCAGAGTTTCCGCAGCGGAACGCAGCGATAGAAAGAAAAACAAGTTCATACGTACCCTGGCCGTTGTCTTGGTGACGCGTCTCTCTTTTGACATCCAGTCCGACCTCCCTGGATGACGTGGCAGTCCATGTGACCGCTGCAGCCTGTGATTGGCTGCAGCAGTCACATGGGATGAAACGTTATCCCAAGAGGCCGGACTGGAGGAAGAACAGAGAGTTCTGGGTAAGTATGAACTTTTTTTTGTTGCAGATTTTTACTCACTATCCAGGCTGCTGAAAGTTACTGCAGTTCAGTGCAGCCCCTTCTCTCTATCCTGCACTGATCGTTTAACTCTTTCAGCACCCTAGACAGTGACTATTCCCTGACGTCGCTTGGCAACGCTCCCGTAATTACGGGTACTCACACGTAGCCACCCGTAATTATGGGAGCCCCATAGACTTCTATGGACCTGCCCGTGTCGTAATTACAGCCTGAAATAGAACATGATCTATATTTTGCAATGGCCCGGGCACCTTCCCGTAAGCAAACGGGAAGGTACCCGTGGCCAATAGAAGTCTATCGGCCCGTAATTACGGGCATTTTTACTTTCGTGTGCATGGGGCCTAAAGGAAAGGTGTTATCATTTTTTCATTTTTTTTTAATTTTAGATATTTTACTTTATGGGCCTATTTTTTTCTAATTATTTTAATATGTTCCCTAAAGTAACTATTTATTCATATATTTGTACTTTTGTGGGGGCAGCCATCTTTATTTTTATTTTTCATACTGCTAATTTTTGTTTTGCATGTCCTGCTGGACCATTTGGTCTACATCGTAGATTCATTGGACTACTTTGCTGATGTAAGTTTTCTTTCTTTTTTTTTTTTATAAAATGGTTAAAAGGGGCTTAGTGTTAGCCAGTAAAAAGGCTAGCACTAACACCCTATTATTACCCCGGTACCCACCGCCGCCAGGAGTACGGGGAAGAGCCGGGTACAATCCAGTACCCGTTCATCTGAAGTGAAGGGTACTGGGGTGGCCGCAGGCTGGTACTATCAGGCTAGGAAGGGCCAAAAACCGTGGCCCTTCCCACCCTGGTAATGCTAGGCTGCTGCTGCTTTATTGTATCTGGCTGGTTATGAAAAATGGAGGGGATCTCATATAATTTTTTTTCAATTTTTTTTTTTTTTTTAAATGACGTGGGGTTCCCCCTATTTTTCATAACTAGCCAGATACAATAAAGCAGCAGCAGCCTAGCATTACCAGGATGGGAAGGGCCACAGTTTTTGGCCCTTCCCAGGCTGATAATACCAGCCTGCGGTCGCCCCGCTGCCTAACCGTTGTTTCAGATGGTCAGGTACTGGATCGTACTCGGCTCTTCCCGGTATCCCTGGTGGCAGTGGGAAGCGGGGCAATAATAGGGGTTAGTGATAGCCTTGTTACTGGCTAATGCTAAGCCCAAGCCTTAGTAATTAAACTCTGTCAATCAGACAGCAGCCCAAAGGCCATAATAAAATGTATATATTTCGTGTTTGTTGTGTAAAGCTAGTAATGGCAAAAACACCTCCAGAGGTTGCGGCGCACCCCTGTTTAGCCTGGGCCCCTGACAGGAGTACGACCTGTACTGCCACGATGTCGGCCCTGGAGACACAGCCAGGCTTGACCTATTGGACACAGCCCCATTTTTCAAATCTGACATGTGGTAATAACTTTGGAATGCTTTTACGAAGCGATTCTGACATTGTTTTCTCGGGAAACATTGTACTTTACGTTAGTGATAAAATTTGGTCAGTGTTATTTGTGAAAAACACCAAAGTTTAGAGACGCCAAAATGTAGAGAAAATTTGGAAAAATTAGCAATTTTCCAAATGTGAAAGTTTCTGCTTATACGATACAAAATAGTTACTAATTAACATTTCCACATGTCTACTTTATGTTGGCATCTTTTTTTTGAATGTCTTTATTTTTCTAGGATGTTAGAAAGCTTATAACTTAAGCAGCATTATCTCACATTTTTAAGAACATTTCCAAACCCTATTTTTTTGGGCACCAAGTCAGTTCTGAAGTGACTTGGAGGGGTCTATACGTCAGAAACCCCCATTAACCACTCATTTTAAAAACTGAAACCCATATTTAAGTCAATTTTTTTCTGTAAGGGTATGTGCACACACACTAATTACGTCTGTAATTGACGGACGTATTTCGGCCGCAAGTCCCGGACCGAACACAGTGCAGGGAGCCGGGCTCCTAGCATCATACTTATGTACGATGCTAGAAGTCCCTGCCTTGCTGCAGGACAACTGTCCCGTAGTATAATTATGTTTACAGTACGGGACAGTTGCCTTCAGCGAGGCAGGGACTTCTAGCATCGTACATAAGTATGATGCTAGGAGCCCGGCTCCCTGCACTGTGTTCGGTCCGGGACTTGCGGCCGAAATACGTCCGTCAATTACGGACGTAATTAGTGTGTGTGCACATACCCTAACAGTAAAATAAAACTCAACATTGATTGCCCGTAATCTGCAGTTTTTAGAAATACCCCCATATATATATCTATCTCCTGTGGCCCAGTGTGCTACTGGACTGGACTCAAACACAGTATGTATGTGTATATATATATATATATATATATATATATATATAGAGAGAGAGAGAGAGAGAGAGAGAGAGAAAAAAACATAGGACACAGTGATGGCACCAGGACTTCAAGGTAGATGAAAGCAAAGTGGATTTATTTACCTCAAAGCAGCAGCAACATTTCGGTTCAACAGGAACCTTTCTCGAGCCATATATATATATATATATATATATATATATATATATATATATATACATACTAATCATCAGTTATCATAGATAAAGACTATAATGTCCCAGATCAAAATACATACACCAGACAAAATGAATTGTCTAGAAAAGTCAATCTTTATTACTCCAAATATGTAGACAAACACCCCCCCAGAAAATGTATACAAAATATTCCGTAAAAACAACCTGAGTTGAGGTCAACAATAGCCGCAATTACATAGAGGTAATGTGCAAGTATAGGTGGTAATAACTCATTCAACCTAGGTTCAATGTCTAAAGCAAGAGCCTCAGTATATAGACCTAATCAGTATACATACTATAAACATGAATCAATTAACTGGGACTGACATAGTGGCAAGGGGAGATTACATCCCAGGAGATAAGCAGGCCACAGAAATGAAGGAGCATAGAGAATTCTGGGGCCTCCTTTTCATTAGAATATACTCTAGGCACCATGTCAGGTTTAAAGAGGTCTTGTGGTGCCAAAGCATAAGAAAAAAACGCAAAAGACCCCATTTTGGAAACTACACTCCTCAAGGAATTCATCTAGGGGTATAGTGAGCATTTTGACCCCACAGGAGTTTCATCGAATCCCTTAGCATTGGGCCATGAAAATAAAAAATCTATTTTTTTAATAAAATGTAGATTTTTTTCAATTCCACAATGAATAAATGAGAAAAAGCAGCCCAACATTTATAAAGCAATTTCTACCGAGTACGGAAATACCCCATATGTGATCATAAACTGCTGTTTGGGCACAAGGCAGGGCTCAGAACGGAAGGAGCTTTTGGAGCTCAAATTTTGCTGGATTCGTTTTTTAGTGCCATGTCGCAATTTCAAGGCCCCTATGGTACCAAAGCAGTGAAAACCCACAAAAGTTACTCCATTTGGGAAACTATACACCTCAAGGAATTTGTCTAGTGAAATAGTGAGCATTTTGACCCTACACATTTTTTTTCTGAATTTATTTGAATTGGGTCGCAAAATCTAAAATCTTAATTTTTTCCAATAAAATGTAGAATCTTTTAATTTCCACAAAGAATAAAGGAGAAAAAGCACCCCAATATTTGTAAAGCAATTTCTCCCCAGTACGCTAATATCCCATATGTTATATAAGCGGCCAGCAGGCAAAGTGCTGGATGGCAAGTACGTTCCACTGAGATTGTTAATCTCAGCGGCATAAATCCCAGAGAAAGTGGTACTGAGCAACATGTAGGTTACCAAGCAGGTTGTTTTAAAAACTGAATTTTGGAGCCCGGAATTTGGGAGTGGCCATAGTGTAAGTAAAATGGCCACTCCTGTACTACACTCAAGGATTTCACCCTGTCTGACTTGGAGTCAAGATGGGGCTCCAAGTTTAATTAAAGGAGACCAACTGCTTTGAGCAGTGGAGAGTGTTACGTGTGAGAGGCAAGAAAGGTGAAGGGCTGGGTCTGGTGGGTTTGTCTGAACTGGAAAACTGGAAAACTATTGCCAGAAACTGAACGGTTCCTAGGTGAGCAACGAACTGAGTTTCAGTTACTTAAAAAGACTTTTAACAATGTTTGTTTCTGGAAAAGCCCCTTGTTAAATTTGCCATGAACAAAACCCTGTACTGTTACATCAAAACCCGTGTGTGGTCTACCTGTCTGACGCTGACCAGGCCACAGTGCTCATAAACTGCTGTGTGGACACACGGCAGGGCTCAGAAGGGTAGGAGCAAAGTGAAAATGGAAATTTTCCACTGATGTTTAATCGTAGTGCACAATATGTTGTGCACAGCTTGTGCCACTGAAGACAAACTGTTAAGCGGGTTCTCCCAGGTATGGCAATGCTATATATGTGGAAGTAAACTGCTGTTTGGGCACACTGTAAGGCTCAGAAGGGCAGGAGCGCCATTTGGCTTTTGGAGCGCAGATTTAGCTTGGTAGTAGTTCTGTTTGGGGTATTACTGGTATTTCAGTTTATAATGTGGTGGCATATGTAAGCTGTGCGGAGTACATCAGGGCATAATAAGGTGGTAGAATAATGAGGAAACAAAATAATAATTCATAGATGTGTGGCCAGTATCACACTGATAAATGGTGCCCAATCTTATCCCCCCTTTGGAACACACTCTGAACATTTTGTATCGCCATATTCTAAGATCCATAGATTTTTTATTTTTTTGTCGGCGGAGCTGTGTGAGGGCTTATTTTTTCTAATCTGTAGTTGTTAATGGTAGCATTTTGAGGTAAGTACGATTTTTTGCTAACTTTTTATTTATTTTTTTGGACGGTGAGATGACAGAAAACCATAAATTCTAGTATTGTTTTGTGTTCTTAATCTTATTTTTTTATAATTTTTTTTCTTTACGGCGTTCACCTTGCACTATGAATCACATATTAACTTTATGCCGCAGGTCGACACGATTAAGGTGCTACCAAATATATATTGTTTTTTTTATGTATTACAACGTTTACACAGTAAAATCTTTTTTTTATAAAAAATCATTTATTTTTTGTTGCCATATTCTAAGAGCCATAACTTTTTTTATTTTTCCGTCAAGAATGCTGTGTGAAGACTTTATTGGTGTTATTTTGGGTCACTTCTTATTCCATTTTTTGGTAGGTGACCAAAATAACAGCGATTCTGGCATTGTTTTATATTAGTCCTAATTAGGCCTAATAGGCTTCCGTAGATGGCAGAGCTGAAGGCCATTGCAAAGCCGCAGGTTGCCATACCAACCATCGGCACCCCACAATCGCATCATGATGAGGGAGGAGCAATGGCGTTTTTTTGTAAATTCTTTATTTAAGGATTTTTAAACTGGGATAATGGTACAGAAATTAGAAAGGGGAGGGGGGAAATATCACATTCCTAGTGTAATATATAAAAGAAGTCAATAACATTTATCATTCAATAATATGCTGACTATTTCAAGAGGTGTAACCAATTCTTCTAAACTGATATTTTAGGATAAATGTATACATATATGTGTCACAGCCGTTGTCGCGGAGCGCCACCGTACATTGCCTTGTGACGGCCGCGACCACAGAGCGCTGGTATTCTGCCAGCGTCTTCCTCCTAGGAGATGCCGGCATTCGTGGCCGTCCAACCCTGCTCTCAGTGTTTAAGGCCGGGACCGAGCTCGCGCGCGCCTGTTAAAGATTCCCTAATCTATCCCTGATCATCCTGGACTATAAAAAGGGCTCCGCCCTTCCACTCCTTGCCTGAGCGTTGTAGTTTTTCCATGTTCGTATTGCAAATAGTCCCTTAGTGTTATCCTGCTCCCAGTGTTCCCGTGCCCTGCTACCTGTATCCCGTGGTGTGCTTTGTTCCTGAACCTGTCTAGTGATGGAGTCGTGTTTTTCTACCCGCTGTTATACACCACGTCTGGTGCCATCTGCCATCCCTCGTATCATTGTGCAACCTGCCACGCCTGCTGCTATACACCACGTCTGGTGTCATCTGGTATCATATGCCACATCTGGTGCAACTTGCCATATCTAGCCCCATCTGTGCCAGAGCTTCTGCCGCTGACTGCACTATCTTAGGTACCCTTGTGCTACAAAACCTCCTGTAGAGACTTTGCATAGACGGTGACTTGGCAAGCTGCCTCTCCGCTACGACGGAGCAGCCTAGTGGGTCCACATACCCCTAGATCGTGACAATATGGAATCAAGTCCAAATAGTTTAGAAGGAGGGAATCAATGTATTGAAGTATTTAAATTGTAAAAGTAGATAAGTAATGAGTTAATTCTCCTGAGATGTAAAACATTATCCAGTCTTTCCATACCTGTTGGAATGTATCTAAATGTTATTTTAATGTCTATTTCGTATGATTGGATTTTTACTTTTAGCCATTCGATGATTGTAGGATGTTCATCGTCCTTCCAGTGTCTCACTATTAGGGTCAATGCACATGATGCGTATTACGGGAAGTTTTGCCGCACGGATTTGCGTGCAGCAAGTACGCAGTGTAATACAGTACCAGCATAGACAATAAGAATCCAGGAAATCTCATGTACACGTTGTGGTTTTTTTCGGGACTAAAATTTACCTGTGGTGCGTTTTTTAGAATCCACTTGCGAATTCTATCTGCCTAGCACAGAGGAAAATCACACCAAAATCCACAGCATCAAAAGGCGCCAAAAAACGCATCAGAATGGAAAAACTGCACCAAAAAAATTAATCAAAAAATTATTTCCTACGAATTACTTGCGGTTTTACTGCATATTTTTCGCAGCAAAATACGTAACGTGTTCATATAGCCTTAAAGTTTTTGCTGCACTTCTAAGGTGTGGTATGATAGAGTTACGGTTAATATAGTGTGGGAAATATCAAAGTTAATTTAGACTAGTTCTGTTGTAAGGATAATAACTTTAACTATAAATTTTCTTGTGATTGAATGGATAGTTTGCCAGAGGGAGCGGATTGTAGAGCATTCGAACCAAATATGCAGCTACGAGCCTCTGTCCATTTTGCATCTCCAACAAATAGGCAAATAAGATGAGTCAATTTTATTCAAAATTTCCAGAGTTTTATACCATCTCGCAGTGACCTTATAATTAAGTTCTTGAATTCTGAGTTGATATTGATAATGAATGTGAGTGTTTTAGAATCAGTTTGGTTTGTTCTGCCGTAAAAAAATTGTGTTAAGTTCATGTTCCCACTTTGGAATATATGAGGCGGATCATGGAGAGGCAATAGGAATTTGTATAGTTCAGAAATATAGATTTAGTTTGGGGGTAAAATTTTGTCATTAGGTTGAACGATGTTGAGTCGCTGACTTCTGGAAGAAAAAGTCTCACAGATTCCAGGATAATTCTAGAGTCTTGAGTGTTTAAATCAGATTGTTTAAAGATAACATTTCACCTGCCCATACATGTGCAGCTGAGTGCAGCATGTAATAGGTTGGGCTGCACAAACCCTGGGGCAGTTTACATTTTTTTCCTATCCTCCTCCGTTATTTAGATATCGATGCCGTTATATTTGCCACCCGATATTTAAAGAGAACCTTTCACCTGCCCATACATGTGCAGTTGAGTGCAGCATGTAATAGGCAGGGCTGCGCAAACCCTGGGGCAATTTAAGTTTTTTTTCTACCCTCTACCCTAGTTATTTAGATATCAGTGCCGTTATATTTGATGCCCGATATTTAAATAACCCCCTGAACTGTCAATGGGGCGTGTAATTGGTAAGGGTGCATGCAACTTATTGCTGTGACACTGTCCAATCAGCTATGGACAGTGTCACAGCAAGAGCTTGAGAGAGGAGAGCGTGTGCGCGCAGACGCGTAGCTCGGAGCTGTGCACGCATGCGTGCGTACGCTCTCACTCACTCTTCAGCTCTCGGCAGACAAGAATGACAAGACTGTGTGATCTCTCGCATTATTAGAAATTTTCTGTTTCAGAGATCTATATTTGCTTGATATAAGAAATAAGAAAGGGGTGAATTCACATATCTTGGGAATAAGCAAACATTCTTTATTAAGCCTGCGCCACGCCCTTAGGCAGGATTCACACGAGTGTGTTCAGTCCGTGATATTTAAATAACCCCCTGAACTGTCAATGGGGCGTGTAATTGGCAAGGGTGCGTGCAACTTATCGCTGTGACACTGTCCAATCAGCTACGGACAGTGTCACAGCAAGAGCTTGAGAGAGGAGAGGAGAAAGGCACCGAATATCGGGTTTAAAGGGGTTTTCCCATCTTGGACATTTATGGCATAGCCATAGTATATTCCATAAATGTCTGATAGATGCGGGTCCCTCTTCTGGGACCTGCACCTATCTCTAGAATGGGGCCCCTAAACCTCGTTCTAGCTTACTCGGCTGTGTCCCGGCCACTTCCTGGTTAGGTGGTCGGGAGTTACGGTAACAGCCTAGTTCACTGAGCTACGCTGTTTCTGTAACTCCCATAGAAGTGAATGGGTGTTATGGAAACAGCATAGCAGGGTGAGCTACGCTGTTTCCGTTGCTACCGACCACCTAACCAGGAAGTGGCCGGGAGGTAGACGGGAGCTGAGTAAGCTAGAATGTGGGGCCCCATTCTAGGGATAGATATCGGACATTTATTTAATATCCTGTGGATATACCATAAATGTCCAAGATGGGAAAACCCCTTTAACTCTAAATCCTTTAAAATGCTATATAAACGTTGATGTCATTCTTTTAAGACTTTTGAAGAAGGATTGAGGGATATTAATGGGTAGAGTCTACAGGAGGTAGAGAACTTTTGGCAAAATTATAATTTTGACAAGATTGGTTCTTCCAAACATGAAGTCTGTATTGAGGTCCAGTTGTTGAGATCTTTCTCTACTTTGTCCAGCAGAGATTTGAAGTTTAGTGCATATACAGGGTGGGCCATTTATATGGATACACCTAAATAAAATGGGAATGGTTGGTGATATTAACTTCCTGTTTGTGGCACATTAGTATATGGGAGGGGGGAAACTTTTCAAGCTGGGTGTTGACCATGGTGTGCCACAAACAGGAAGTTAATCTCACCAACCATTCCCATTTTATTTAGGTGTATCCATATAAATGGCCCACCCTGTAGTTTCGTTAAGTTTGGGCTTATATTTGTGCTGAAGTCATTCATATTAGTACAAAAAATTTTGAAGACAGAGTTTTAAGATAAAGAAATCCAATTTCTTGAGCCGACGTTTATATTAAATAAAGTTCCGACTTTGAGTTGTTTATTTTAAAATTTGATATTTTCCCGAACAATTCAAATTCTGTGAATAAGATTTTAGGTGATTTTTGTGGGTTGGTCATAATAATGAGCACCTCATCTGTGAAGGTCTCAGTTTTATGTTCAATTTTATTACATAAGATTCCTTTAATTTTTGGATTTTCTCTGATTCTTTGTAGTACTTCCTTTGTTAAAATGAGTAACAGGTGGTATAATGGGCAACCTTGTCTCGTACGGTTCACAATTTAAAATGGATGTGAAAGCTCCCCATTAATTTTAATTCTGTCAGTTGGGTTTATATAGAGGGCCATCATTTTTTCTAGTAGATAATCTGGAAATACAAACTTTAAAAGTGTTAATTTTAAGAATTGCCAATTAAGCCTAACAAATGCTTTTTCAGTCGTTAAAAGGACTAGTGGAATGTTTTGTTTTTAAGCACATTGTATAATATTAATTATTCTCAAGGTGTTATCTTTTGCTTCTCTATTTGGAGTGAATCCTACTTGTTTAGGGATTATGAGGGAAGGTAGCCGAGATTGTATCCTATTAGAGAGTACTTTAGTGTAAATTTTTACGTCGTTATTAATTAAGGAGATTCGTCTATAATTACTGCATACTGTAGGATCTTTCTTTGCCTTCTTAAGGGATCAGAGTGTGGTGGACTGTCAGAGATTCTTTGCAAAATGTCAAAGAGGTCCAAGGAGTCACCTGAATAGAGATGCACGTCTTTTATTCTTATCGATAAGGAGACAATATGGCAAAATGTCTGCCTCTATTCTGAATGACAGAGTTTTTATACATATTCTGAGAATAACATGTCTGGACTAGTTCTTGTTACATTTTGCTTGATATATCACAATTGACAACTAATTAAACGAATTAGAAGTTAAACCTCTCTCTGGAAATTCTAATCTCCCTTTTTAGGAATTCAGCTACCCCCTCCTCATATATAATATCAGTTATCTTAACAATAAAACATATTAGACATTTTGTTAGTCAAGGCTTCACAGATACACGGTTTTAGGCTTCAAAAGATAAAGTAATCATAAATGTAAAATTTTCCTGACATTCCCCCCTGTTGTAAATTTATCAAGGAATGTTCTGTGACACATCCAAAACAGATATTCTTCTTTAAATTTTCACCAATTTTTTCATACATCAGAATTTTGTCATGAGGTGTTTCCAAGCCATTGTATTGTCCTCATTTTGAATCTCGTAGTACATTGACTTAGTAATGGAAGTGTCAATGAGTCTCTGAATTAATCCTCTTATGCAAGAAATGCAACAACATCCACGAGTTACAGGTATGGCTGCCACTGTTGCTAAGGAAATCAATAGACTGGATATGTGGTTACTCCATTTTCCAAACCATCCTTCAAGCCAATTAGTGAAGATGTTGTTTATTTCAGAGCTCTTTTTTACAAGCTCTTTGGACAGGGAATTGAGTCCTTCCAATGCCTTGGTAATACTACCATCAGGAGCTGTATTATTGGAAATAAAAGTTCAACAGAAGATACAAACATTTTGCAGACAGCCCATTTTTCTGCTAGTAACATATCCAGGGCTAGTCTATTTTGCCATGTCATTAAAGATGTAGGTTCCAACTGCTCTGCAATACCCTTTATTGCATCTCTGGTATAATTAACAAATCTCCGTTGATTGTAATAAATATAATTAATCCAGTCGACATTCTTATTTATCGTAGACCACCAGAAAAGTACAGACTCGAAACCTGATGCAATCTGATTTTGGGCCTTAAACTCATTTGGTACCCCTCGGGGTACTCCTATTCCATCTATGTATTGCAGTGTCGATGGCCATTGGCTGTCGGGTTTACTCACCTCCCGACGCCCGCAGCCATGGATCTGTGACTTCCGCTCTAGTCTGCTGTGTCCCGTAGGGTGCACACGCACGCTCGTGCCTGCTCTTAAAGGCCCATCGCGCGCACCTGTAAAACAATCATCATTATCAACCACATGATTTCCTGGTCTATAAGAAGGCCTCAGCCCTTCTGATCCTTGCCTGAGCTTTGTTAGTATTCCCAAGCCTGTCTTGCAAATAGTCCCTTAGTGTTTCCCGTTCGAGTTGTTACCCGTACCCTGTTACCTGTTCCTGTATCCCGTGCTGGATTCTTGTTCCTGTGCCTACTAGTTGGAGTCGTGTCTACTACACCTGCTGTTGCCTTACCACGTCCTGTGTCATCTGCCTCGTCCAGAGGGATTCGCTACATCTGGCACAACCTGCGGCACCTGCTGTCATCTGCCATGTCCTCGGTCATCTGCCACGTCCAGAGGGATTCGCCACATCTGGTGCAACTTGCAGCACCTGCTGTCATCCACCTCCATCTGTGCCAGAGCTGCGACCATTGTCTGTACTATCCAGGTACCCTTGTGCGGGACTTTGTATTTCTGGGGTTCCTGTTTCTTGGCCATCTGCCTCCCTGCTACGGCGGTGCGGCATAGTGGGTCCACATACCCACATACTGTGATATGTATATTCTATGGTCAAAGGAACCTCCAGGGATAGACCGCTTTTAGCGATTCAGATAGTCTCCAGGGCTATTTTCTCATTCTCTGAATCTCAGCGGCTGAAAACAAGTGGATGTCATCAGAAGCTGAACCAGAGTACAGCTTCCCTGCCACTTGGCCTTCCTGTCTCCACATAGCCATCAGAGATCAGTCCTTGTCCTTGTCTGGTTGGTAAACCAATTAGATGAGTAATTACCATTATCGGTACCAATATCTATGGTGGTTTCACAAAACTCTTCAGTGAGGTTCTCTACTTTCTTACCTTGCCCATTCCTCAGAAAGCAGGTGTAGTTGCCTGGGTAAGCAACTACTAAGGGAGGGATTTCATCTCTCCCCACAGGTGGGTACAACAAAGAGTTTTACATAATTTATCACCTGGATTATATGATGCATTATATAAAGATAACACACATTGCAAACCTTGTGTGTTCTCCTTATCTAATAGCCTGAAAGGTATAGTAGCCAGATGTGTTAGTTTCAAATGCCAATTTATCTTCATAAGTGAAGTTGGCCAGATAAACTATAGAAGGTAGGTCTATCTTTGGGGCAAAAGGACTTTCAGTTACATTCTTTTTCTTAACTTCAATAAAATGCCCTATAGGGTCAGTGTCTTAAACATCAGCTCCTATAGCATATAGTCCCTTATCCTTTTATTAGGATTTCGGAAGGTCAAAAATAACTAGTTACAGTTGGTGGAAATTTGTACAGGGAGAGGTAAGTTTCTTCATAATACTTAACTTTTCTTTTAAAGAGGGATTAATGGCAGACATCATGGAATATCCATAATGATTATGGGCTGTGATCCATTTGGCCGAAGACCATGAAGAACATCTCCTTTTCCCTAGGGTATTTACATAGATAGTACAGGTGTATTTATCTGAATATGCTGGTTTGTGAGCTGTGTTTCTATCCGTGCATTGGTCTCTAACTACAGCACAAGAATCTATTTCATATGTTGCAGTCTTACCTTCAGTGAAATTAAAATATTTAACTCTCCAAGCTAAGTCTTTAGGGAATCCTTTCCCCTGACCCTGTTTCCCAGGGATCCCATACCTTAGGTTGACACACCTTGGAACCCCTTAGGATACCTAGAATAACTAATAAAATTTTGCCCTGTCTCCTCCCAGGCTCTGGATTTTTCCTTCTCTGAAGTTTGAGACCAATCACTTCTAACAAATGCCCACCCTTTGTAATCAGTCTTTTATAGCGTAGGAGGATAGTGGCAATTCCCTAACTACCTTACAGTGTGATAAGTTTATTTAAGAGGTATGTTCGGCTATCTTTACGGCCGTAGGTGTGGTAACCAGAACCTGATATGGTCCTTCCCAACGAGGATGATACCAGTGTTTTCTTTTTATAACTTTGAACAGGACCCAATTTTCTGGCTTCACAGGTTCAGGTTCAGGTACAGGGTCACCTGGAATACAATTAAAGCTAGGAACTTCCTTGTTGGTTAACATTTTTGCCATATATTCAGTAAGTGTAAAATCAGGCTCCTCATCCATCCTAGAGAGTGGTTTTCAATGTGGTATTACAAATGGTCTATCATACATCATTTCGAAAGGTGTTAAACCTGATGCTGTAGGAGTCACATGCATATTTAGGACTACTAATGGTAAACAATATACCCAATTCTTCCCAGTCTCTTCCATTGTGTTCTTGAGTTTGTTTTTTAGTATCTCATTGTCTGTCACTTAGGGTTCGTGGACCCACTGGGCCGTTCCGCTTTGGCGGTATGGCAGCTGGCCAACAGGGCGCAGGTCAGAGTCTATAGTTCATATAGGGTACCTGTGACAGCCAGGACAGTAGCAAGCAAGGCTTGGCTGGAACTAGGCAGCAGGTAGACGTAAGGCGTGGTGAAGCAGGACAGGCATGGTATACAGCACAGCACGGCTACAGCTCAGCACGGCACTAGATAAGGATACAGGTTACAGGATACGAGAACAAGCAACACTGGGAGCAGGAAACACTAGGGGACCATTTGCAAGACAAACTTGGAATACGACAACAATGCTCAGGCGTGGGAGGATGGGGCTGAGACCTTCTTATAGCCCAGGGTGCTCTGGGGGAAATCAGCTCAATCCCCAAAATGCGTGAGCTCTGGCTTCTTAAGTCTGCACTGAGCTCGCACCCTGGTGGTCACTGTGGAGCAGGACGGTCGTATGTACAGACATCTCTTGAGAGAAGGGTGTCGACTGGATGGAAGGAGTTCGTGGTCATCGACCACGGACGTTACATTGTCGCTGTATATTTTCTCAAGTATCCCCAACCTAGGTATTATCTCCTTTACCAATGCTTTAGCGACTGTGATAGCATCTCGGCTCGCTGTGGGGAATAATTCTACCCATTTGGTAAATGCATCAATACTGACTAAGCAATATTTCTTCCCTTTGAGTTTCGCATGAGAACCAAGCTCAAAGATAACTAACTTTAATAACATATGAAATAAGCATTAATATACTTGTCTTAAAAGAACAATGTCTTTCTTATTCACTTCATAAGAACAAGTTGGGGTCTCCAGACAAAATGGCTGCTTCACAAAATGAAACATTATTTTAATCACTTTCACATTTACCCAAGTCAGTTACTTATAAGAGGACTTATCCCCCTTACAGACTTTATTTTATTAGCTTGCTCTACGGTCATACTTGTCCTGCATAATGCCAAAAAGGCCTATACAGTGGCAACAGGATGGGCCAACTACTTGTCAAATGCCCCCTTGGGCATCATTCAAAACATCAAACACATAATCTGTAACTGTGTCAAATCTGTCGCCCACTTTCTCTATATTATGAGCATTCTTTACTGCTAAACCTACTAATATTGGCAATAATCCAAACTTGTCCTGCCATGGTACATATTGGTCATAATTGTCACACTGTCACTTACTGTCTTAATGGGACTTTTACCCCTGCAGATATAACAGGTCGTGGGTAGCATCTATCTCAAACCTAAAGACATCCAGGTAACATAACCTCCGGACTCTCATTGCTGCCATGTACTTCTTATTTATGAGTGACAACAACCAGTGACCTTCACCTCATAACTCCACGTAAAATAACTCAACTTGTTATTCACAATACCGTGGCATGTTTACATACATTATAATTATAAACCTCAGACAATAGGGTCTCAACTAATAAAATAATACTATCACCAATGCCATGCTATCACCCTTCAGGTATGGGTCCCATCAGTTCATTGACAAGTTCTGTACATCAAACAAACAAACAAGCAAACAAACAAATAAACAAACAAACAAACAATCAAACACCTTTATATAAGAAAAACTTCTCTGTCCCTCTGGAAAGGGCACCTAGAAATATGTAGTTACTGGGTACATTTTATTTGCACTTGGTGTTACACCTTTCAGCAGGATTTGTACCATGATCTGAGCTGATTACCTGTAACAGCTCCTACTGACAATAATATTCACAGATACCATATGTTTATCTGACAAGTGTCTCAAACCAAAATTTGTCTTACCTACTCTGAGATTCAAATTAACAGCCTTATACATATACTTAATATCTTAGGAAGCTAAAATTCAATGAAATCCATACAAATATGGTGGAATGGATATTGTGGACTTGGGAACTGTCCTCTTTTTGGTCTTACATTCCCCTGTGAATTATGTTTGGCGCATGTTAAACAGGTTAAACAAAATTTTTAGAGTAGTTAGTAAAGCCATATGCCGTGAACACTTTAGATTTGATTTATACCATCCCCCCCTGTTGAGACATGGCTTGTCCCATGGCTCAATATGACTGCATATCTGAAAAAGTTGCTGGGTAAGATGTATTTGTTCTTACAAGATCCATCTACAAACAGTATGAGATCACTATTTGGTAGTAGAGTGATCTGATCTTGATAACACTCTTTCTGCTATGGAGGATAGGCAATCATGTGGATCACTATTCTCCGCAGTAGACATCAAAGTAAAAGAATTTAAAGTGGTACATCTTTCTATCATAAATAACACTAACGTATTGGAAGCTCTCATAGCTTCTGTGGCAGCTACAACTGATTGAACATGGGGAGGTTAGGCTCTAGCTACTGGGTCAAGTTTTGATGAGTAGTAAGCTAGAGGTCTATCCTTTCCTCCATACTCCTGTGTTAGCACTGATATCATGTATCCATTTTTACAATCTACAGTTTGAATAAAGGGTTTTGAATAATCAGGTAGTTCAAGCACTGACGATCCTACAAGAACCTATTTTAGCTGCATAAATCAAACACATCAATGGTCCTGTAATAGCATCATAATTGGCTATCCAACTTCTGCAGAATTTAGTCATACCCAAAAAGGACATCATTTGCCTTTTTGTCAGAGGTTTCGGTACTTGGAGTATTGCTGACTTTCTTTCTTCATCTAGATGTTTACCTTCTTGGGTAATATGGTGTATGGAATGCCTGTGTGATGCCAAGGCTAATAAGTATATGCCCTAGTACTTCTCCTGTGATGTGGGTTCCTCTGTCACTCTCACTTACTTCAGGGACCCCATATCGGCATACTACTTCACTGAGTATTTTCTTAGCAGTATTTTTTAGCTGTGGCTTTGGTTACTGGCCATACCTCAGGCCAGTTTGAAAACACGTCAGTACTTACGGGGACATATTCATATACACCTACTTTGGGTAGCTGTATATAGTCCACCTGCAGTCGCTGAAAGGAGTAATCAGGGCGAGGCATGTGCTTACTGGGTGTTTTTGTCATTTTACCGGGGCTGTGTCTGGCGCATGTCAGGCAACCCTCTACGTGTTGAGCAGCTGCGTTCTGAAATCCAGGGGAAAACCAGTGTTGTATTGGTTTGCCTGCTGAAGTCAGAAAGCCTCTGGCTCGCCATATTGTGTCATAATCTTTTGCGACTCCAAAGGTGTACCTTGAGTCTGGAAACCGTCACCATTTTACCTGTGCCCAACTTACATGCTTCTGCGAGTGCCATGAGTTCTGCCTCCTGGGCAGAGCTGCTGGAGGCCAGTGACTTTTGCAGCACTGTCTTACCTTCCTGGACTACTGCATACCCGGTGGTGAAATGTCCTGTCTGCACATTCCACTATCTGGATCCGTCTACAAAATACTGAACATCATAGTTAGTCAAAGGTACATCAGTGACACCTGGTATCCCTTTGGGCTTCAAGACATTGTCATTTGCAAGTTCGTACATTGAGGGTCTGGCATCCCCCCTTTCCCCTCCTTTCTCTACAACCATATTCATAGTGATGGTTGTGTGGGACTGGGTGGTCTTGGATGGCAGTAAACCTATATGGGCTATAGATAAGTGGTGGAGTGTTTGGGGGACCATTTATCCAACAGCTCTTACATTGCACGGATCACAATATCAGGGAAATTTGCTGCACCGTGAGGAAGCACGATCCAGGAATACAGTTTGCCTCTGTGTGTAAAGGCAAAAAAATAATAACAATCCTTCGACAGAAGGATAGAAAAAAACTAGATATTATAGGGAGACACAATGGGAGTTATAAGTTTATATTATTAACTTAGCAATAATCATTTATGCAGACCATGCTTGATAAATATTTCAATAGAGAGAGGGAGCAGCAGCATTTACATTCCTTCTAACATGCTCATACGCTGCATTCAGCTGCTGCCCCCAGCCCCCACCTTTTCTTCCCTTTTCTTTTAGAACTAATAAGCTTTAGTGAGCCAAAATGCTGTAAGGAAACTAAATTTCTGCTATATTTATAACGCTAAAACCTGACTGTACACAGATAACTTTAATTATTTAAACCTTATAGATATGGTACATAAAAAACGCAACAAAACAGTCTATTACACAACCTTATACTGCAGTTCATTAGCCATATTAACAAATGAAAGCCTATATAGCCAAGTATGCAAAACAAAATAGTTCAGAACATGGTTTGAAGTATACTCATCAGCCATCCTGCTATTCCTTTAAATCAATTAGCTTGATTTTAAGAAAGAAAAAGTATTATTCCACCCGGAGTCTTTGTTAACCTCTTGTTCTTGTAGCTACTTTTCTCTGAAATCAGCTATTTTTGCTAGACTAGCTTTAACACATACTGTAGGTTGCCTGCAGGATCAATATAATGGCAACATTTTTATTATTATTATTATTATTATTATTATTATTATTATTACCTTTCTCTTAGTTCCTTCAACGCCAACAATTTAGTACAAGTTCAAGACTTTCTATAATCACCTAGACTTAATCACATTGGAGATATCTACATTAGTGTTACCATCAGTCATCAAACCTTCTTTTTCTAGGCTTTGGCATTATGCTTATCATGGTTAATAGATCATCATCATCATCATCATCATCATCATGTTAGGTGACATACAATAAATTGGTGAAGCATGTAGGGTTATAATTGCTGTAAGATCATTACTCTAATATCTGTGTTAACTAAATCCAACCATTTATAATATATTTTCTTTTCTACATCAGTTTTACAATACAGAGCAATAGTTATCAGCACTTTAATATCTAGAGTACTCCCAATGGTGGAGCTGGAAGCATAGTTCTCCACCCGTTCCACATTTTGTATACTTTCTTACCATGTGCCTAGATCATTATGATCATACGGCTTCCTTCTGGATATGCCACAAACCATGTCCCCTGCAGTGGGCTTTTACCATAACCCCACATTTCACTCTTATCTATGGAAGTCCCAAACTATAGGGACACAATATGGATCTTGTCAGACCATCTTTAATAGGCAATATCATCGTACTAAGCCTTACTACTACACGTCACATTTTGCTTCTATAGCATAGCAGTCAGAGATTAGCAGCTTAAGCACAGGCACAGAAATATACAATAGAGAAACACTTTTATATCTACAAAGGGTCAAACCCTCAGTCAGTACACAAAAATTCCTTGCCTCACTCTCTACCAACTCCTGCTACTGAGTGTAACACGGATTATTAAATTAGACAGCGGACCTTTTATGGGATTCAGAGACTTTTACCGTCCCTCATAGCAGACAGACATTTCAGGGGTAACCCTTCACTTTCCTTATATATTCACACACATTTCAAAGGTCCTTCTAATACCCATTCTCTGTATTGTTAGTGAGAGAACAGTCCATACATCCACATCACAAGAGAACACCACATAGAAGTATAGTAGATAATGCTTATAACCCCAACAGAAAGATGCAGAAGTTATGTATACAAAATGAGTCATACATACACTTCTATATTACTTTTCTCAATTGTTAACTCGCTAACTCACTCCTGACCATGAGCGCAATAATAGTCACAGCATGGACGTACAAGAGTGCTGTCCAGATTCGCGGACGGGAGTGGTTACCCGCCACTTCACACACAGAGTTTATAATAAAGTGTCTCAACTTAGACCTACGTTCTGGTGGATAAGTCTGTAAAACACAGAGAGACTATACCATATACTTCCGTTCATTCAAACAGCAAACATACAGTTAGTATAACAATATTACATATTTTACAATATTACACATATTTTTACAATACTACACATATTTTACAATCTGTAATATAAACCAAAATCTTCCTATGGAGATTGTACATCAAATCATTAATTACAGCACTTTATATAGCCAATATGACGTACGCACACCAGGAGATAGAGAGACTAAATATACAATGCCACTGGCACATGTCTATATAATATAATGTGGTAAAGATAAAGGTTAATTTATTATATACAATGGTCAGTTGAACAGATTTAATTCCTGTGACTCCATGTCTGGTAACTCACACAATAGAATCAGTATAACTTCTGTTCTCCTACAAGACACGTCATCATTCTCCATGTTAATACATTAGTAAAAAGTTACATTTCTTTTTTTTTTTCTATCACACTTCATACACCAATATTTACAAGTATTATGCTGATCAGTCATATACTTAATGTTCCTGGGTGTTTTAACAGTATTTTTTCTACTAATTTGTCCTGGTAACAATTTTACCTAGGGCCATACCTAATTGGTCTCCCTTATACACACAGGGTTTTATTTATTTAACCCTCATACATTCATTCTTCACAGTCAAGGAAAGGAGTCTCATATATGTTTCGTATCATACATTCACAGAAGCATTAACCTATACACATCATTACCTTACACAACACAATTCAGACACTCACAAAGACAAACAGCTGTTCCCCTCATATCTCAATCATTCAACACTTTTAACCACAATATTGAACTTTATACAAAAAAATAATTCTAATACTCTATAATCCTTAATCTATAGGAGATCCTCCAAATCTCCAAGTACTTTATCGTTTACGTGCTGCACGAAGTTATTTATTACCTGTAGCCTTCTCACACAGGCTATGGACTTCTAACCTCGAGAACCGTTATTCCCAGGTTTTTATATTAAGACCTGTGCTTAATATAACTAAGACCCAGTCTTGGTACCTAAAATACAACTTCACTCCACCCCGTCCGTCTCATCAGACTGGCCTCAGTTTGATGGCAATTCAGCCGGAGGTCTTTAGATTTAGTGAGTTCATTGAATAACTCACCCTGTGCACGGTATACAGTCCTTGGGTAGACAAGGGTTCTGGAGATGTTGGATTCCCGACTCACGAAGGACCAATTGATTAAAGAATTTATGTACTTATCAAAGAGATTTAAGGAGTCACCTGAATAGAGATGCAAGTCTTTCATTCTTATCAATAAGGAGACAATATGACAAAATGTCTGCCTCTATCCTGAATGACAGAGTTTTTATATATATTCTGAGAATAACATGTCTGGACTAGTTCTTGTTACATTTTGCTTCATATATCACTATTGACAACTACTTAAACAAATTAGAAGTTAAACCTCTTTCTGGAAATTCTAATCTCCCTTTTTAGGAATTCAGCTACCCCCTCCTCATATATAATATCAGTTATCTTAACAATAAAACATATTAGACATTTTGTTAGTCAAGGCTTTACAGATACACGGTTTTAGTCTTCAAAAGATAACGTAATCATAAATTTAAAACTTTCCTAACAGAAATGGTTTAGAGGAGTTAATGCTGTTTAGATAATAAGTCATGTAGGGGGTAAGGACATCCTTAAAAACCTTATAGTAAATGGATGAAAACATGTCCGGACATTTCCCATTTGGGCTTGATTTAATTATATTTTCAACTTCTTGAGGTGAAAAGGGGTAATTTTTGAGTATTGTTAATGCATGGTAAATTCACATTATCTAAAATGTTAATTATTGCTCTCTCTCTCTCTCTCTCTCTCTTTCTTGGTCGTTTTGGATATCCAAATTATAAAGTTCTTCATAGTATGTATTAAGTATCTTAGATATTTCATTTGTTGTATGTACCAGGTTGTTCTGTTTAGCTTTTTATCTTCGGGATAAATGTTGCGACCTTATGGTTTTTTTTATCAGAGAGGCAAATTTTTTGCCACATTTATCAGATTGCGCATAGGACCTGAATTTTGAATAAAAAAAATGAATTTTTTAGTATTCATGTTTAATAGTTCTCTAAGTTCTGATCTAAGTTTTTATAGATCTTTTTCTAAAGTGAGTCTTAAGGTTCTTTAATGTGTAGCTTCCAGACGACGGATCTCCTTATATCCAGAAATATCCAGTGATGGTTGCTGAGGGGTGTTTAAATCTCCACTTAATATTAGTAAACCTTCTTTCCAATTTTTCAAATGTATGTTTAACCCCTTATCCCGTTAGTGACCGACCCATCGTGTTTCTACGTCGGTCACTAACGGGCCTTATTCCGATGCCATAGACTTTTTACGTCGCGGCATCAGAATAAGTTTACAGAGCAGGGAGCTGTCAGATCTCCCTGCTCTCAGCTGCTAGAGGCAGCTGAGGGCTGGGAGCGTCCCTGCTATGCCATGTGAGATCGATATTAGTATCGATCTCACACGTTTAACCCCTCAGATGCGGTGCTCAATAGCGAGCACCGCATCTGAGTGGTTTTGGAGAGAGGGAGGGAGCTCCCTCTCTCCCCCACCGACACCCGGCGTTACGATCGCCGAGTGTCTGTGTCTCTAATGGCAGCCGGGGGTCTAATAAAGGCCCCCAGGCTGCCTGGAGTGAAGGCCTGCTAGATCATGCCGCAGGCATGACCTAGCAGATGCCTGTCCGTGTTAAACGGACAGGCAATAATACACTGCAATACAAAAGTATTGCAGTGTATTATAAATGGATCGCAGAATCGCATATTATAGTCCCCTAATGGGACTAGTAAAAAAGTGAAAAAAAAGTTTAATAAGGTTAATTTAAAAAAAATGTGAAAAAAAAATGAAAAACCCAGCTTTTCCCCTTACAAAATGCTTTACTATTAAAAAAACAAAATAAAGTTAAAAAGTTACACATATTTGGTATCGCCGCGTCCGTAACAACCCTGACTATAAATCTATTACATTATTTAACCCGCACGGTGAACGCCGTAAAAAAATTTATAAAAAACTATGGAAAAATTGCTGTTTTCTGTGAATACTGACTTTAAAAAAATGTAATAAAAAGTGATCAAAAAGTCGCATCTACTCCAAAATGGTATCAATAAAAACTACAAGTCGTCCCGCAAAAAAAAACGCCCTCATACAACCGCATCGGCGAAAAAATAAAAACGTTACGGCTCTTCAAATATGGAGACACAAAAACAAATAATTTTGAAAAAAAAGCGTTTTTACTGTGTAAAAGTAGTAAAGCATACAAAAACTATACAAATTTGGTATCGTTGCAATCGTAACAACCCGCTGAATAAAGTTATTGTGTTATTTATACCACACGGTAAACGGCGTAGATTTAGGACTCAAAAAAGCGTGGCGAAATTTCAGATTTTTTTCTATTACCCCCCAAAAAAAAGTTAATAAAAGTTAATCAATAAATAATATGTACCTAAAAATGGTGCTATTAAAAAATACAACTTGTCCCGCAAAAAACAAGACCTTATACAGCTACGTCGACGCAAAAATAAGAAGGTTATAGCTATTGGAATGCAACAATTGAAAAACGTAAAAAATTGCTTGGTCATTAAGGTCCAAAATAGGCTGGTCATTAAGGGGTTAAGGACGCAGCCTAGTTTTGGCCTTAAGGCTCAGAGCCCATTTTTCAAATCTGACATATTACACTTCATTAACAACCAGAATGTCTCACAGGTATGGTAATTTGGCTAGGTATCACCCACACAGTGGTGTCAAGACACCTCCAAGAACATCACTAGAGAATAGCGAAACTCCGAAATTACATTGAAAACATGAGAAAAAGGAGTCGTGAGCCAAAAGTACACAAAGAATATATATATGATTTTATTATTACATCAAAATACAAAGTATAAAAACACAACGAGGTATTAAAACTGAGAGTAAACAAGTGGATCAATAATCCAAAACACCTCAACACAGGTATGCTAAAGATACTATGTAGAAAACGGTTCTGTTAACTATGGATGAGTTGGGGAGGGAAACGCACTGCTGTCCCATACAGACAATGCTGATTCACTGCAACAGCATGTGCATTAACCTACCACCAAAAGACACATGCATGTCAAATAGGAAGAAATTGCATCTATAAGATAATCACAGTGGAGTAGCGTCTAACTCTGCTTGATGCATGATCCTAAATATCGAACAGGAAATAAGGTAACCTGAAATGACCCGATATGAAAAAAAACCTAAATCCGCATAACAGATACCAATAAATAACTAAATGAAAGCTTACCCATGGAGGACTTGGAAGTAAGGTGATCCACCTAGTGTTAGAGGCACCCCGACGCGCGTTTCGCGTATGTCGCTTCCTCAGGGGGAAGATGCAATTTCTTCCTATTTGATATGCATGTGTCTTTTGGTGGTAGGTTAATGCACATGCTGTTGCAGTGAATCAGCATTGTCGTTGTGTTTTTATACTTTGTATTTTGATGTAATAATAAAATCATATATATATATATTCTTTGTGTACTTTTGGCTCACGACTCCTTTTTCTCATGTTTTCAATATTACACTTCATGTTGTAAAAACGTCGGAATGCTTAAACCTACCCAAGCGATTCTGAGACTGTTTTCTCGTGACACATTGGGCTTCATGGTCGTGGTAAAATTTGGTCGATATATTCAGTGTTTATTGGTGAAAATGTGCAAAATTGAGAGAAAATTTTGAGAAAATAGCATTTTTCAGAATTTAAATGCATTTGCTTGTAAAACAGACGGTTATACCACCCAAAATAGTTACTAGTTCACATTTACCATATGTCTACTTTAGATTGGCATCGTTTTTTGAACATTCTTTTATTTTTCTTAGACGTTACAAGGCTTAGAACATAAACAGCAATTTCTCATATTTTTAAGAAAATGTCAAAAGCCTTTTTTTTAAGGTACCTCTTGAGTTTTGAAGTGGCTTTGAGGGGCCTATGTATTAGAAACCCTGATAAAACACCCCATTTTAAAAACTAGACCCCTCAAAGCATTCAAAACAGCATTTATAAAGTTTTTTAACCCTTCAGGAATTTCACAGGAATTAAATCAAAGTGGAGGTGAAATTTGCAAATTTCATTTTTCTTGCTGAATGTAAATTTAATTCATTTTTTTTTCTGTAACACAGAAGGTTTTACCAGAGAAACACTACTAAATATGTATTGTCCAGATTCTGCAGTTTTTAGAAATGTCCCACATGTGGCTCTACTGCGCTCGTGGAATAAAACAAGCCCTAGAATCAAAGAAGCACCTAGTGCATTTTGAGGCCTCTTTTTTTATTAGAATATATTTTAGGCAGCATGCCAGGTTTGAAGAGGTGTTGAGGTGCCAAAACAGTAGGAATCCCCCAATAGTGACCCCATTTTGGAAACTACACCCCTCAAGGATTTAATTTATGGTATTTGTTACCATTTTGACCGCACAGTTTTTTCACAGCACGTATTTGAATTGGGCTGTGAAATGAAAAAAATTTCATTTTTTCCAATAAAATGTCATTTGTGATCAAAATTTCTTCTTTTCACAGGGAACAAAATACCCAATTTTGTTGCCCAATTGGTCCTTAGTGTGACAATACCTCATTTGTGGTGATAAACTGCCGTTTGGGCCCATGGGAGGCCTCAGAAGGGAAGGAGCGCTGTGTGTTCTTTGGAGTACAGATTTTGCTGGTTTGGTTTTAGGGTGCCATGTCACATTTGCAGAGCCCCAGAGGTATCAAAGCAATGGAAACCCACCAGAAGTGACCCCATTTTGGAAACTACACCCCTCAAGGAATTCAGTTATGGGTAATGTGACCATTTAGACCCGATAGTTTCTTCACAGAACTTATTTTAATTGGGCTGGGAATTAAAAAAATTTTTATTTTTTTCAATAATATGTCATTTTAGCTCAAAAATTTTTATTTTCACAAGAAATAAAATACTCCATTTTGTTGCCCAATTTGTCCTGAGTGCGGCAATACCCCATTTGTGGAGGTAAACTGCCGTTTGGGCCCATGAGAGGGCTCAGAAGGAAAGGAGCGCTATTTGTTCTTTGGAGTCCAGATTTTGCTGGATTGGTTTTCGGGTGCCATGTCGCATTTGCAGAGCTCCAGAGGTATCAAAGCAATAGAAACCAACCACAAATGACCCCATTTTGGAAACGACACCCCTCAAGGAATTCATTTATGGGTGTTGTGACCATTTTGACCCCATAGTTTTTTCACAGAACTTATTTGAATTGGGCTGGGAATGAAAACAAATTTATTTTTTTCAAATAATATGTAGTTTTGGCTGAAATTTTCTTATTTTCACAAGAAACAAAATACCCCATTCTGTTGCGCAATTTGTTCTGAGTGCCGCAATACCCCATTTGTGGTGATAAACTGCCGTTTGGGCCCATGGGAGGGCTCAGAAGGAAAGGACCACCATTTGGCCTACTGGGGATTTTCTAGTGCGAAGTCATGTATGCAGAAGCACCTGAGGTACCAGTACAGTTGAAACCCGCAAGAAGTGACCCCGTTTTAAAAACTGCACCCTTAAGGCATTCATCTAGAGGTGTAGTGAGCAGTTTGACCGGAGACCTACACCCCATAAACTGTAATGTGGGTTCTCCCGGGTATGGCAATACCCTACATGTGGCTGTCATCAGCTGCCTGGGCACACAGCAGGGCTCAGAGGGGAAAGACGAGGGGGATAAGCTGTGCGGAGTGCATCAGGGTAAGTAAAATTGGGGTAAATTATAAACCAAGGGATGTATGATAAATTTTAAAACACTCTTTCATACAGAGCTCTGGTTATTCAGGACACGTGTCACATTGATATATTGTGTCATCCCTTATCGCCCTCTTATAGCAGACTTTGCACCTCTTTTGACTTTTTCCCTTCTTGCCAGTTTGGGGTACTTCTCCTGGAAAGTGTTGCCGCCCTGGTACGATGCGTGTGGCCCCACTTCCAGAATACTGGGTGCCCCCCCTTCTTGGTCCCTAAAGATTAGGTTCTTGATAATCACCTCTTGAAATTCCAGGAAAGTTCCCGTCTGGCCTGCACATCGACGTAGCACGTACGCATTGTACAAAGCCATCTGTATGATGTGCCTGGCCAGCTTCTTATACCACACCGCATGGCGCTGTAGGGCTTCAGGATTTTGATCTGACAAGTCCATCCCTCCCATGTACCTATTGTAGTCCAGGATGCAGTCTGGTTTGGGGGTGGCCTTTCCTTCCTTCAGGTACTCGCGGAATTGAACCCTCCCTTTAAAATGTACCAGGGACTCATCAATAGAAATACACTTCTCGGGGATGTATGCTTGGGAACACCGGGCACTGAAATGGTCTAATAGGGGTCTCCGTTTATACAAACGGTCAAGACTGGGGTCATCTTGGGGTGGGCACGGCTCATTATCAGTATAATGTAAGAAGCGAAGTATTGCCTCATTTATTTATTTTTTTAGGTTACAGTTCAGTTCTGAAGTTGCTTTGAGGGGCCCATATATTAGAAACCCCTATCAAATACCCCATTTTAGAAACTAGACCCCTCAAATTATTCACAACAGCATTTAGAAAGTTTATGAACCCTTTAGGTGTTTCACAAGAATTTAGAGCAAAGTAGAGGTGAAATTTACATTTTTTTTTTTGTCAGAAAATCCTCTTTATACCATTTTTTTTATAACACAAAAGGTTTTGTCCTGTGGACTGGCAGATATTCTTCCCCAGCTGATCAGTCCTGATCAAGTGGGATTTGTAAAAGGGAGACAAACAGTGGATAGTACCAGACGGTTTATAGATATTATTTCTGAGGTTGAGGTTAGGCGGATGCCTTCTCTGCTTCTTACCTTGGATGCGGAGAAGGCATTCGATCGGGTTCATTGGGGGTACTTAAGGGAGGTATTGGGGAAGTTTGTGATCCGAAATTCTTTTTTATCTGCCATTATGGCCATGTATACCTCTCCCTCGGCTCAGGTTTATAGTACAGGCGCGTTATCAAGTCCCTTTTTTATAACCAATGGTACAAGACAGGGATGCCCTTTATCACCCATGATATTTACATTGGCGATGGAGCCCTTTGCTGCGGCGGTCAAAATATCATCCCGTATTAGAGGAGTCTCCATAGGACACATTGAACATCGTATAGGTCTCTTTGCGGATGATGTTATATTATGTTTGTCCTCTCCTGGAGACACTTTGCCTTATATACTCCGACTCATCCAGGTATTTGGGGAGATCAGTTATTATAAAATCAATACATCAAAATCTTTAATATATAAACATGGGCATTCCAAAATATACACAGTTGCAATTACAAAAGGAATTTCCCTTTAAATGGGCTGAAGGAACAATTACTTATTTAGGGATTTCTCTTACTTACCCATGTGGTAAGTTGATGTCGGTTAACTATAACACTTTACTGCAGGTTTTGAATAAGGACATCATATCCTACTCTAGATTTCCTTTATCCTGGATGGGCCGTATTGCAGCCTCTAAAATGCTACTTCTCCCAAAAGTGTTGTATTACTTTCGAAACCTCCCAATCCCAATTCCCAAATCTATTCTAAGACGTATTCAAATGGTGTTTACAAGATTCATTTGGAATGGGAAGAAGCCAAGGGTTGCAGCAAAAATACTGCATTTGTCTGTAGCTAAAGGAGGTCTGGGATATCCGAATATTGTTGCTTACTATAATGCGGCTATTCTGGACCAATTAAAACATTGGTGGTTATATGATCAAAATAAGCGCTGGGTGGAGTTAGAAGCGCATATATTACACAGTTCAGACTTAAAGGATGTGTTGGGCTCTGTGAGGATGGGGGAACACATATTGGGTAAATTATCCCCTACAATTAAAGCATCTATTCAGATTTGGAAGGGTGTGTCTGATAATGCCTCTATTCTTCCTCTTAGACGTAGTATGGTTTCCTTAGCTATGGTGCAACGTTGCATACCTAATTCACATTTTTCAGAATGGACTACTAAAGGTATTAGTTCATTGGAATTATTATACGATAACAATTTATTGTTACCCTATTCTATAATCTCTTCTAAATATGATCTAAACCCTAAGGATTTTTATAAATATTTTCAGTTGAGACATTTTCTTTCCACTGTTAAGTTTACAGTCAATGCCCCCACTTCTAATTATGAAAAATATTTTTATAACCTCAAGTTGATAACTAAAGGAATATCTAAAGCCTATGAGGCAATTCATCAGAATGAATCTTCTTTGCCTACCCTTAATTTTATACAAAAATGGGAATTGGAGTTGGGAGGTACATATAGTATTGAACAGTGGGAGGCGGCTTTTAAAATCTGTTCTAAGTCTTCCCACTGTGTAAATCATCTGGAAGCCTCTCGAAAATTGCTTTATAGATGGTACATGACTCCATACCGCCTATCCAAAATGTTTCCTATGGTGTCCTATATCTGTTGGCGATGCAACGCTTCTGTTGGCTCATTATTACATATTTGGTGGAGTTGTGATGTCATCGCTCCGTTTTGGGTAGAGATACAACGAATGTTAACCAGCATAATCGGTTTTCCGGTTCCTTGGGGACCAGAAGTAGCACTGCTTTCTTTGAAATTAGAGGATATAGGCATTGAGAATAGTACGGTTATGGTACATGTGCTAACTGTAGCGAGAACAAGTATTGCTCAGAGATGGAAAAGCGCTTCTATTCCGTCTAAGGTAGAAATCTTGCACAAGGTTCAGTACAATTGTATTATGGAACATTTAATTTCCACAAGACTACATAAAACACAGGAATTTGTTTACAAATGGTCTAAATGGCTTGCTTTTAATGGCTCACAGCTTCCTTTATAGAAAGACCTCATAAAAGTGTATTAGGGTCCTTATGTATATTCTAAATCCTAGGGCAGGGACTTTATGTTTGTCTGTATGTTTTTATGTTTTTTGTGTTTTGTTTTTTTTACATTGGAAAGGTGTAAAATAGTAAAAATTAAACTTATGGAAGTTCAACTCTGGTTACATTATTAATTAACGACACTATGATTATCTTATTATGCACCCAGTATGTTTCTAATACATGTATGTGTATACTGACTATTAGATTAACTTTAAATCTTTATGCTTTTTGCGATTTCATAAATTTGGAAAAAAACATTTCAATATTTCCAATGTTAATGTCTTTTTTTTTTGTCAGAAAATCCTTTTTATACCATTTTTTTTATAACACAAAAGGATTTATCAGAGAAACGCAACTTAATACGTATTGCCCAGATTCTGCAGTTTAGAGAAATATCCCACATGTGGCCCTCGGGCGGTAATGGACTGAAGCACCGGCCTCCGAAGCAAAGGTGCACCTAGTGGATTTTGAGGCCTCTTTTTTTATTAGGCACCATGTCAGGTTTGAAGAGGTCTTGTGGTGCCAAAACATTGGAAACCCCCCAAAAGTGACCCCAATTTGGAAACTAGACTCCTTGAGGAATTCATTGTAGTTTTCTTGGGGTGCATGCTGCTTTTTGATCAGTTTTTATTCTATTTTTAGGTGGCGTGGTGACTAAAAAACAGCAACTCTACTATTGTTTTTCTATTCTATTTTTTTTTACAGCGTTCACCGTGCGCTATAAATCACATATTCACTTTATTCTGCAGGGTGATACGATTACGGAGATACCAGATGTTTATAGTTTTTTTTTATGTCTTATGGCGTTTGCACAATAAAATAAGTTTTGTAAAAAATCATTCACTTTTTGTGTTACCTTATTCTAAGCGCCAGAACTTTTTTATTTTTCAATCAATAAAGCCGTGCGAGGACTTATTTTTTGCGTAACGAACTGTAGTTTCGATCAGTACCATTTTTAGGTACATGCGACTTTTTGATCTCTTTTTATTCCATTTTTTGGGAGGTGAAGTGACCAAACAATTGTGATTGTGGTACGGTTTATTATTATTTTCTTTTACGGCGTTCACCGTGCGGGATAAGTAACTAAATAATTTTGTAGTTCAGGCTGTTACGGACGCGGCAATACCAATTATGTATAGTTTATTTGTTTGTTTATATATTTTTATTAATAATAAATGACTGATAAGGTAAAAAGGGGGATTTTTACTTTTAATACTTTTAAAACTTTTATTTTCTTATTTTTACACATCTTTTTTTAACTTTTTTTTTACTTTATTACTTTGTCCCACTAGGGAACTTGAGGGCAGGAGGCCCTGATCTCTATTCTAATACACTGCACTACATGCGTAGTGCAGTGTATTAGAACTGTCAGCTACTCACTGACAGCAAGCATAGTGGGTCCTGACGTTGTCAGGACCCACTAGGCTTCCGTCTATGGCATAGCCGGACGCCATTGTTTGGTGTCTGGTTGCCATAGTCACCATCGCCGGCCGCTATCGTGTAGCAGGCCGGCGATGGCAGCTTAACCCCTAAAAAGCTGCGATCTCTATAGAACGCGGCTTTTAAGGGGTTAATCAGCGGGGACACAGCGATCGGTCCCCGCTGTAGGAGCTGTGACAGCTGCTGTACGAGACAGCAGCTGTCACAGCTCCTGTATGTGTCGGGAGGACGGCCGAAACGGCCGTTACTCCCGAGACGTACTATTAGGTCATGGAGCGCGAACTATACAGCTGCCATGACCTAATAGTACTTCCAGGAGCGGGAAGGGGTTAAAGAATTTATCTTGTCCTACATTAGGGGGTAAATATTAGCAAACGTGAATGT
Organism: Rhinoderma darwinii; assembly: GCF_050947455.1. NCBI lineage: Eukaryota > Metazoa > Chordata > Amphibia > Anura > Rhinodermatidae > Rhinoderma > Rhinoderma darwinii. Next base: position 373,659,005 of record NC_134689.1, read on the forward strand.
TTTATAGTCAATACAACCTTTTATTAAAACATGTCTTCCTTCCGGATCTGAGATGGAATCTTTTATTTTAAAAGGTCTTTTTTTGTGTACTATTATAGACACTCCTTTATGTCTTTTTAGAGGCGGGGACAAATTATACCATTGGGTGTAATTTTTGTTCTTTGTAAGGGGGGTATAGGATTTTTTAAAGTTGGTGTAATGACCGGGGGGTAGGGAAACGGACAAGTGAGCCCTAATCTACCCGCCACTCTGTCCCTGCGTACTTGCAACGACCCGCCCTAGGCGACGGGGTTCAACTGGGCGGCGGTCCCTGCACTCAGTAAGTGCACGACAAACACGACAAACATACAAGGGAATACAAGCAAGGGAAAGGGGCAGTTGCCCACGGCAACACCGTGAGCAACCAGAGTGGTGAACGAGCCGAGTCAAGCCAGGAGTGTGCGAGGTACCAAACGAAGAGCAGAAGAGTAGTCAGTAAGCCAGGGTCTGTATGGAGCAGGAACAAAATAGAAGGAGCTGTAGCTGGGCCAGGAAACCACACGAAAAAGAATAACAAGCAAGGAGGAACAGGAAATGCAGGTATAAATAGACAGAGGGCGGGAGCTAGCTGAGTCTGGCCAGGCTGCGATAGGCTCTCCCACTCCTAAGCCTGCCAGCCTGAGTGGTGGAAGCTGGAGTCAGTCTCAGGGATGTAGATTCAGGTGCTGACTGATTAATTAAGGGAGTTAACCCCGAAGCTGTGCCTGGCAGATCCTTTACAGTGGGTTTCTTGTAGAAATACTATATCTACTTGTTTTTTTTTCTAGAAATTTGAGTATTTTAAAGTCTTTTCTGAAGTACATTGATACCTTTTAAACTATAGGTAGCTATGTTAAGTTCAGCCATTAGGTAAACAGTTTGGTAGTGAATCAAATTGAATTGTAGTCAGCCAGGTGTAGAAAAATGAATTTTTTTGAGACGAATGTGATAAAAGGGCATTGGAAAGATAAAAAGTAACAGAAAAAAACAACTTTTAGGGGTAACAACCATTATAATTTTATGCAGCTGGGTGGTAGTAGTGAGGAAACTCCTTTCCACACCAGAGTAAAATACATAGATTAGCATTCTTGGGGGGGGGGGGGGGCAGGTTTGAAGTAGTATTATACCTTAAATAACACTTTAAAAGGGCTATTGCTCCTCCTAGCAAAATCTCTAAAATCATGAAGAGCGAAGTAGTTAACAGGAAATGACACAATAGTATTACACAAAACCATCTTAATTATGTTATAGACAAATCAAAAGTAGTAACATTATGAAACCGTATCTAAGTAATGGAAGATATTTAACAGAGTATATAAGTTATAGCAGAGCATCCCTAGAATATCAATAAGTGAATGTCTCTACATATTCCTAAAATCTAAAACAAATGATTAAGAGTCAGTATTTAACCAGCATCAGACCAGTATTGGACAAAGGATACAATGCAGATCTTCTGCACTTCCCTCCGGAGGTCTAACAGGAGTTCCCATATTCAAAGGATGAGAAAGTTGAAGGGTTCTTGGGTGAAAGAGCCGTATAATCACAATCAAAACTGAAGATGAGATGTTCAGTCATAGTCAGTTTTGTTTCTTCTCTTTGGTGTTTTTACGGAGTCCATATCGGTTCTTTTAATCCTCTTGGTCTTTTGTGGAGTAACATTTTACCAGTCCCCTGGATTGGGTAATGATGGCAGATCCAGTTTCTCTTCAGATGTGATCCAGTCTGGGATCTGAAGATGGTTAAGATCCAATTTTTTCAAAACAATGGGAAAGTCATCCAGAGTTTTTATTATTAATGACAGAGATTGTAATGGCAAATGGAAACATCCACCTATAGGGAAATTGTTTTCCCATGAGAGCTCTAGTAAGGCATTGCAGCTGTCATCTTAGATCCAGTGTGAGTTTTGAAAGATCTTGATAAATCTAAATTTTGTTGTCTTCATGATCAATTTTTTTGACAACTCTTGATTTTAGTAGAATGTCTTTTTTTTAGTCTGAAACTTTTAAGGCAACATAGAATGTCTCAAGGTTTGTCATTGCCTAGTGATTTTGGTCTAAAGACCCTGTGTGCTTTTTCCAGACCCACTTCATGAGTTTCTTCTTTGTGTGGTAATTTCTTATGCGTAGATTATTTTGGCGTGGTCTGTTTTCCAACGCATCAATATGGAATTTTTGTAAATACATTTTTTTTTGTTTATCCACAAGGAATTCTGTTACTTTCTCAGAGTGTTGTACGATTTGAGAGCAGGTTTCTTCTAGGGTGTGGACTCTGTTAAACACCTGTCTTACATCACTTCAGTTCTGAGATATCATTCTCAACTGTTTGAGTAAATTCTTTGAAGGTTTTTTTATGCATTCAGTAGTTGGCAGGGATTTTATATATTCTTTCAAATCCATAGATTCTTGTGTCGCTTCCTCCTCTTATTCACTTTTTCACCAGTTTGTGGCTTGTGAGTGTTCGTTTGACTTATCATTTGTGTTGGATCTGATACTAGTGTCTTAAGCAATTTTTTAGTTTGGTTTCTCATTTTCAATCCCCATAGGAGTTTTGTTGCTTCTGTCTTCATTTGAAAGTTTAGATGTTTTCCCCATGGTTGCCTGTCTAGTTTAATTCTGCAGGGAGGAATGGTACTTGTTGATTACATTAACATTTGCTCCAATATATCTGCTGGGATTTTGTGAATCTCACTTTTGGGCAAGTTGTTTCAGATTGAGTAGAACAAAAGATATGTTCAGTTTGCTATGAAGCAATCTAGTAAAAATTTGAGCCGTACCCTTATTCACTGGGTGTATAGATACACAATATAAATTTGGTGGCCTCACTGGATTTAGTAAGGCCCTTTGTCACATATTGTGAGAAAAAGACCAAAAAAGTTCCTATAACGGCGCTGCTAAAATAAAGTTTTTTTAAAAAGTCAAGGTAATAGAATAAATATATGTCTTATTGGTAGGTAAGCTACGCGTTACGACATCGAACTGATGTCTTCATCAGGCCAAGCAAAATCACACTGATTGTTACAGCTTATATACACAGCACATAAGATAAAGCAGGAGAAAAAAAAACGCCAAATCTGTATAGGTCAAAGATCAGTGATGACGTCAGTGTTTGAAAACGTAACAGAAATTGACAATAAAATCATGATTACAATCAATGTAATAAAATAAGTGTGAAATGGTAAGTGTAGATTAAAAGCCGTTTAAGTAAAAAGGACAGTATAATTTAAAATTATATAAAAAATAAATATATATATATATATATATATATACATATACATATATATATATATATATATATATATATATATATATATATATATATATATATATATATTTATATATATACATATATATATATATATATAGAATGTCCACCATCCAGCAGCACCAGTCAGGAATATAGGTGGGTGCACGTCCCAGGAGCCCGATCACTGCTCCCAGATACTCAATATTCATCCAATAAGAGACAGCACTCCAATTTGTGATAAAAAAAACGGCTTTTTATTAGCCCCTGTGCGACGTTTCGGCTCTTTACATGGAGCCTTTCTCAAGCATACAAACAGTGTAAAAGCATGTGCTATATATGGAGACCACACAACTGGTCTCATTAGGCAAGTGATTTAGCATAAAACATAAATAAGTACAAAGATACAGTCATGTTGCATCAGTAAAAGTTATAAAATACAAAGAAGTGCCATTGTGTATATATGATGGTCCTCAGATCAATCAGGGCCATCCAGTTTACAGCAGAAAAATGCTAATTAGTGAACAACTTTAAAAAAAGTGCAGGTGCACATAATATAACAAATTAAAAACATGAGCTTTGTGTTTACCTCGGATCCATGTGTTCGGGTTGTAGTTATGGCGCCTGAAAAGTGAGGTGGCGACTATCTATGACAGAGTAGTCTCTTGCTACAGCGCACTTTCGTGCATGCGCAGTGCCACTATGAGGCAGGCGGCGGCCATCTTAGTACAGCATACAAGGCCAGCAGCGGCCATGTTTGTATAATCTTATTGTCAAAATGAAAACTTTATTCTAGGAACCGTGCACACAGTCGGTTGCGTCCATGTACAGCGTAAAGGGAACTTAGAAGATACCAAAAAATGCAATTTAATGGAGATGACAGGGAATACACCCAGTCACCAATCATAACTGCACTGTGTGATATAGACTAATAACTTTTAGGCTGGGTTCACACGACCTATTTTCAGACGTAAACGAGGCGTATTATGCCTCGTTTTACGTCTGAAAATAGGGCTACAATACGTCGGCAAACACCTGCCCATTCATTTGAATGGGTTTGCCGACGTACTGTGCAGACAACCTGTCATTTACGCGTCGTCGTTTGACAGCTGTCAAACGACGACGTGTAAAAATACAGCCTCGTCAAAAGAAGTGCAGGACACTTCTTTCAGACGTAATTTGAGCCGTTCTTCATTGAACTCAATGAAGCACAGCTCAAAATTTACGGCTGTCAGAGAAGCCTCGCAAAATGCGAGGAGGAGCATTTACGGCTGAAACGAGGCAGCTGTTTTCTCCTGAAAACAGTCTGTCATTTCAGCCGTAAAAGCCTGCTACCGTGTGCACATACCCTAAGAGTCAAGAATATGTTGCGCTGAAGATGCGCATATAAATGAGAGCAGTTGATAAAGAGACTTAAGGTAGCCATTTATAGATAAAAAACTGCAAAATAAAAGGAAAGACAGTCATCATACATATCCAGAAAGGATTATGATGATTATGGTAATGTTATCCCTGGGAAGATAGCAAAAAAAAAACACCAAAAAGTTCTTAAAACGCATGAAAAACGCTGTACAAACGCATGGTGTGCACAATATCCTTAAAAAAAAAACAACATTTCCAAAAACTTTTTTTTTTTTTTAATTTTTTTTAATCTTTTTATCTCAAAAAACATTTTTGGTAGATATATTCATATATAAAGTATTATTTAATGCAATTGAATAGGATACCATAAGAAGCAAATCATAACAATATGTGATAAAGATGGTCCGATACCCCGAAATTGTGGATCCAAGGTAAGACACAGGTGATACTTGATATTTTCTGTTTATCAGAGATCTGGAAGAAATTAAATAGATAAGGTTACAAATTTGGTAGATTTTACACTGGTTCATATACAGGAAGAGCTATGAACAATACATCCCCACGGAGTGTAAGCAGATCCCTAAACTACACCGTGCGTTATGAAGTCAACATTGAGACCCCTAGGTCTCAATGTTTGCAATCTCTCAATCCATTGAAGCTCTCTATATTTGAGAGATTTAATACGGTCTCCACCTCTACGTAACATTGGTACATGGTCTATCAAATATACTCGTATATTTTTTCCGTGTGTCCAGCTTCTATATAATGCTTGGACACAGGAAGGTCCATACGTTTTTTGCGGATCGTGTAGCGGTGTTGATTTAACCGTGTTTTGAATTCGAGCGAAGTTTCTCCAACATAGAGGAGGTGGCATGGGCATTCTAGTACATATATGACATGGTCTGAGTTACAATTTAAGTAGAACCTAATATCATATGTTCGTTTCGTCTGGGGATGGATAAATTGTGAGCCCTTTCGAATCAGAGGGCAATTAACACAATTCAGACACGGAAAACAGCCTGTTTTGCTTTTGGTAAAATATGTTTGTCTGTTCACTCTACCAGGGCCTATGTCAGAGTGTACTAATCTGTCCTGAAGATTAGGTGACCTGCGGTAGGAAAAAAGAGGATTACTCTTAATTTCAGGAATATGCGGTAGACTATGTCTCAGGATGGGCCAGTATTTGAAAAGGATTTTATTAACACTATCACTATTTTCAGCAAAGGTGCTCACCAATGGTATGCGAGCAGGCAATAACCCTCGTTTTTTAGTCTGTAATAGTGTGTCTCTTTCCATAACTCCCACCTTAGCTCTTTGTTGTCTAAGGGGTACTGATGGATAGCCTCTCTGAACAAATTTATCCTCAATTTTTTGAAGAGTACCCTCCAATTTATCCTCCATATTGGTAATACGTTTACCACGAATAAATTGGCTTATCGGGAGACTTTTAATCATAGAACGTGGATGGTTACTGTTAAATACTAACAGATTGTTTTTATCAGTTTTCTTAACAAACATTTCTGTAGTAGGGGTACCTTCATGGATTCCAACCGTCACGTTCAAAAATTGGATGGACGAAACTGAGCTAACTAGAGTGAATTTGACTGTAGGGTCAATCGTATTTAAAAACATATGGAAGTCCTGCAGTTAACCACTGCTGCCATCCCATATGAGGAAGACGTCGTCTATGTATCGCCACCACCTCAGCACATGGCCGAAGTGGTGGGAAACATAGACGAACGACTCCTCAAGGTATCGCATATATGTGTTCACGTACGTTGGGGCCACATTGGACCCCATCGCCGTGCCCTGAGTTTGAACATAAAAACTATCTCGGAACAAGAAATAATTCTCAGTCAGGACAATCTCTAATAAGTCAAGAAAGAATTTTTTTGCCACTGTAGTGTAACTAGTCTGTTGTAAATATAGGCTCATAGCCTGTAACCCCTTTTCATGTGTAATTGACGTGTACAAACTAACAACATCAAATGATGCTAAAATGACCTGTTGATCCTGTGGTATATGTACCTCTTTGAGTTTGTTCAAGAAGTCTGATGTATCCTGGATATATGAGAGGGCCTCTGTGGAAAAGGTCCTCAGAATTCTATCCAGGAAGGTGGCTATATGGCTAAAAATAGAATCAGTGCCCGAGACTATAGGTCGTCCTGGGGGATCAACCAAGGACTTGTGTATTTTAGGTAATGTGTATAATACTGGAGTCCTAGGATTCTCTATATTTAAATAATCAAAGTTTTTTTTATCAATCACATTATTTTGTAGGGCCTCATCCACAATATTTTGTATACGTCTCTTAATCCGAAATTTGGGAACACAGGTCAATTTTTTATACACATCAATGTCACTCAGCTGTCTATTGATTTCAGCTTCATATTGGGTCGTGTCCATGATGACCACAGCACCACCCTTGTCTGCGGGCTTGATGGTGATGTGGTCATCATGGACCAGAGCCTGTAGTGCAGTTATATCATCCCCAGTCATATTGGGATATTTGAAATAAATATTCTTACTAGTATTTTTTAGATGTTCAACATCTCTCCTAACAGCAGAAATAAAGGCATCAAGAGCAGGAATATAGTTATTTGGTACAAAATTACTTTTGTTATACAATTTTACATCATCCAAACATATCTCAGAATTCCTTAGCCTAGTGACAGGTACTTGCTCAGCAAACCAACACTTTAATTTAATAGAACGAAAAAACTGGCTCAGATCGCTATCCAATTGGATCCAATCCGTGTGAGATGACGGGCAAAATGAGAGTCCCTTATTGAGAACCGATTTTTCTGCAGGACTCAGGATTCGGGATGATATATTGACCACTAGGTCTTCTTCTTCTGTATAGCTCCTCGTATCATCAATGGTTGTGCTTTTGGAATCTTGATTCCTCTGGAGTCGGTGATGTCTCCTCCCGCCTCTCCTGATGGTTTTGGAGCCCGTGTGGGGGTTCCTAAAAAAGGTGAGGATAGGTTATCCGTGGTTTGTTGTTTCAAATCTTGAGGTCTCCTTCGTTGTTTCTTGTTGTCAAACAATTGATTTGAATATTTTCCTCGTTGGTCATCATTCCAATTGTAGACATGACCTCTGCGATAATCCTCGCTATCGCGCTGCCATTTCCTCCTTTTTACTTCCTCTTGTTCACCTTTGAATTTATACGATGTTTTTTTTAAATCGGATGAAAATTTCTCGTATTCATGTGTCTCTAACAGGGAGACAAGGGTACGATCAACTTCAGTGAGTGATATTGAGACCGTAGTGATTTCCTGTTTAAGATACTCAATATTTAACAACATCACATCAAAGGAATATTTGTTTGAAAGGTGCTGTAGCCGGTTACAATGTAACTCACTCTGTGAGAACAAATTGGGTTTGAGGGTGGACCTCAGACCCCTGGGGATTATCTTAGACTTGTAATATGCCCCCAACGTAGTAACTTGTAATCGTAGAGAGATCAAACGCTTGGTTTCATTTTCCATCCTGCGTTTAAACTCCACAACGGACGGTGTCTTCAAAAAACCAGCCTCTCCCTCCAGATCTTGCAGGATGCGATGAGCATCGGCCTCCGTGTAACAGAAATTATCAGGGGCTGTTGTGTCATGAGTATCAACAATTTCCAACATGATTAGGAAAGGTTACTGTGCTTACTGGTAAATCGCGTATCTAGAATGTCCACCATCCAGCAGCACCAGTCAGGAATATAGGTGGGTGCACGTCCCAGGAGCCCGATCACTGCTCCCAGATCCTCAATATTCATCCAATAAGAGACAGCACTCCAATTTGTGATAAAAAAACGACTTTTTATTAGCCCCTGTGCAACGTTTCGGCTCTTTACATGGAGCCTTTCTCAAGCATACAAACAGTGTAAAAGCATGTGCTATATATGGAGACCACACAACTGGTCTCATTAGGCAAGTGATTTAGCATAAAACATAAATAAGTACAAAGATACAGTCATGTTGCATCAGTAAAAGTTATAAAATACAAAGAAGTGCCATTGTGTATATATGATGGTCCTCAGATCAATCAGGGCCATCCAGTTTACAGCAGAAAAATGCTAATTAGTGAACAACTTTAAAAAAAGTGCAGGTGCACATAATATAACAAATTAAAAACATGAGCTTTGTGTTTACCTCGGATCCATGTGTTCGGGTTGTAGTTATGGCGCCTGAAAAGTGAGGTGGCGACTATCTATGACAGAGTAGTCTCTTGCTACAGCGCACTTTCGTGCATGCGCAGTGCCACTATGAGGCAGGCGGCGGCCATCTTAGTACAGCATACAAGGCCAGCAGCGGCCATGTTTGTATAATCTTATTGTCAAAATGAAAACTTTATTCTAGGAACCGTGCACACAGTCGGTTGCGTCCATGTACAGCGTAAAGGGAACTTAGAAGATACCAAAAAATGCAATTTAATGGAGATGACAGGGAATACACCCAGTCACCAATCATAACTGCACTGTGAGATATAGACTAATAACTTTAAGAGTCAAGAATATGTTGCGCTGAAGATGCGCATATAAATGAGAGCAGTTGATAAAGAGACATAAGGTAGCCATTTATAGATAAAAAACGGCAAAATAAAAGGGAAGACAGTCATCATACATATCCAGAAAGGATTATGATGATTATGGTAATGTTATCCCTGGGAAGATAGCAAAAAAAAACAAAAAGTTCTTAAAACGCATGAAAAACGCTGTACAAACGCATGGTGTGCACAATATCCTTTATCTCAAAAAAGTTTGGGGATAGATTTATTCATATATAAAGTATTATTTAATGCAATTGAATAAGATACCATAAGAAGCAAATCATAACAATATGTGATAAAGATGGTCCGATACCCCGAAATTGTGGATCCAAGGTAAGACACAGGTGATACTTGATATTTTCTGTTTATCAGAGATCTGAAAGAAATGAAATAGATAAGGTTACAAATTTGGTAGATTTTACACTGGTTCATATACAGGAAGACCTATGAACAATACATACCCACGGAGTGTAAGCAGATCCCTAGACTACACCGTGCGTTATGAAGTCAACAATGAGACCCCTAGTTCTCAATGTTTGCAATCTCTCAATCCATTGAAGCTCTCTATATTTGAGAGATTTAATACGGTCTCCACCTCTACGTAACATTGGTACATGGTCTATCAAATATACTCGTATATTTTTTCCGTGTGTCCAGCTTCTATATAATGCTTGGACACAGGAAGGTCCATACGTTTTTTGCGGATCGTGTAGCGGTGTTGATTTAACCGTGTTTTGAATTCGAGCGAAGTTTCTCCAACATAGAGGAGGTGGCATGGGCATTCTAGTACATATATGACATGGTCTGAGTTACAATTTAAGTAGAACCTAATATCATATGTTCGTTTCGTCTGTTGATGGATAAATTGTGAGCCCTTTCGAATCTTTTTTAAACCTTTTTTAGGAACCCCCACACGGGCTCCAAAACCATCAGGAGAGGCGGGAGGAGACATCACCGACTCAAGAGGAATCAAGATTCCAAAAGCACAACCATTGATGACACGAGAAGCTATACAGAAGAAGAAGACCTAGTGGTCAATATAGCATCCCGAATCCTGAGTCCTGCAGAAAAATCGGTTCTCAACAAGGGACTCTCATTTTGTCCGTCATCTCACACGGATTGGATCCAATTGGATAGCGATATGAGCCAGTTTTTTCGTTCTATTAAATTAAAGTGTTGGTTCGCTGAGCAAGTACCTGTCACTAGGCTAAGGAATTCTGAGATATGTTTGGATGATGTAAAATTGTATAACAAAAGTAATTTTGTACCAAATAACTATATTCCTGCTCTTTATGCCTTTATTTCTGCTGTTAGGAGAGATGTTGAACATCTAAAAAATACTAGTAAGAATATTTATTTCAAACATCCCAATATGACTGGGGATGATATAACTGCACTACAGGCTCTGGTCCATGATGACCACATCACCATCAAGCCCGCAGACAAGGGTGGTGCTGTGGTCATCATGGACACGACCCAATATGAAGCTGAAATCAATAGACAGCTGAGTGACATTGATGTGTATAAAAAATTGACCTGTGATCCCAAATTTCGGATTAAGAGACGTATACAAAATAACGTCATGTGTATTCAGAATTCTGACACTTCTGAATCTTTTCTGTGAGATTTCCAGCAAGGGAAACGAAATCTCGTTTACCTTGTAATCTCGCGAGATTACGCGTGGCTTGCTGGAATCTCACAGAAAATATTCAGAAGTGTCAGGATTCTGAATACACATGACGTCCAGGCTGGAGGTCATGTGTATTCATTATCAGGACACTTGTGTATGTGGCTGCACATCGTTCTAATAAGAACGTGATGCTGCTGTGTAAATGAATGGAGAGGAGTGCATAATGCTGATTGGTCACTGATTCGCCAGCATCATACACTTCTATTCACAACGCCCAGTTAGTAAAACAAGTAAACACGCCCAGTTAAAAACACAATACACGCCCAGTTGGACATACGAAAAAAAACACGCCCAGTTGTCCATTTCAAAGCTCATTTGCATATATATAAAATTGCTCATAATTTGGCCAAAAATGAACGTTTAAAAAAAAACCAAACAAACGTTACTGTTATCTATATTGCAGCGCCGATCACATGCAATAGGAGATAGGGATTTGAGAATCTGGTGACAGAGCCTCTTTAAGTGCACTTGCACACAACCGACTGCCACTTGGGCCATTTGCATCCGATAATGAAAACTGACCCAATTTTCTGATCTGCGGAAAGATAGGACATGTCCTATATTTCCATGCATCCCTGATGGTACCCAGCCGGCGCACACTTGCGTGTGCATGAGGCATAACTGTTAGGTCTCCTATTTAGGGCCTTTTTGGCAATTTTCAGATTTCATATGATGAGTGAGGGAGCTCCTTGCGTATCATACAGGAGAAGTGTAGCGTCCATGGCCGCGGACCGTCGGGTTTACTCACACCCTGGCGGCCGCAGCCATGAATCTGTGAGTGCTGGCTCTCATCTCCTTCCCAGGAGACACAAGCGCTCACTTCTGCTCACTTCTGCTCCGGCCACTGTGTCCCGTAGGGTGCACGTGGGCACTCATGCCTGGCCTTAAAGGGCCAGCGCACACATGGGAAATCATCATCATCAACTGGCTCATGATTTCCTAGACTATAAGAAGGGTCCTGCCCCTTTGCTCACTGCCTGAGCGTTGTTAGTTTTCCCATGTCAGTCTTGCAAATGGTCCCTTAATGTTATCCTGTTCCTGTTGTTACCCGTGCCCTGTTACCTGTATCCTGTATCCTGTGCTGTGTTCTTGCTCCTGAGCCTGTTAGTGTTGGCGTCGTCTCCTATTGCACCCGCTGTCGTCTTCCACGTCCAATGTCCTCTGCCACGTCCAGTGTCATCTGCCACATCCAGTGTTATCCACCACGTCTGGTGCAACCTGCTGCACCTGCTGTTATCCGTGCTAAAGCCTCGGCCACAATCTGGACTATTCAGGTACCCTAGTGCGGGAATTTGTATTGCTTGGGTGCTCTGTTGATTGGCCAGCTGCCGCCCCGCTACGGCGGTGCGGCCTAGTCGGTCCACATACCCACAAACCGTGACAGTATGCTTAGGCCATGGACCCCACTGGTCAACCTGAGACCTTGACGACACAAGCCATGCTGGCAGAAATGCAATATCTTCAGTCACGACAAGATCAACTCCTCCTGTCGGTGAACGCCATGACACATCTACTGTTTTTTTTAGCCACAGTTGTCACCGCACCTATTCCTACTGTTACTCCTGCTATACCTCCTGTCTGTACCAGTGCCGACCCCCTAGGCTTCCTGACGCTACCTTCTCGCTATGAAGGAGACACGAGGACCTGCAGGGGATTTCTGAATCAGTGCCAGATCCACTTCAGATTACATGCCAGGGCCTACTCTTCTGATAACGCCAGGATCGCCTTAATAATCTCCCTCCTTACTGGCAAAGCTATGGCATTGGTAAATCCTCTGTGGGAACATCAGGGACCAGAGTTCTGTGACTTGCAGTGCGTTTTATGGAATTTCCGTTTGATATTTGAAGAACCTCAGAGAGTTTCTTCTGCTGCTGCATCCCTGCTGACCTTATACCAGGGAGACCTCTCCGTCAGCGAATATGCCATACAGTTTCGTACCCAGGCTGATGAATTAACTTCGAACAACGAGGCTTTGCTGGCCACATTCTGGCAGGGACTGTCGTCTGGGATTAAAGACGAGCTGGCCGCTCGCGATCTGCCACCTACCCTGGACGATCTCATCCTACTAGCCACCCGGGTTGACATTAGGATCCGGGAGCAATCCCAAGAGGTTCTCTGGGAGAGAGGATTTCCTAGGCTGGCTTCTACTTTCCAGCAATCCATACTATCTTCTTCAGTCGTCCTACCAGAGGATCCTATGCAGATGGACCGGGCCAAATTGTCTGCCCAGGAGAGACAACGCAGATGGACTTCTGGACTTTGTCTGTATTGGGGCCCCAGAGGCCAGAGAGACCCCAGTGCCTAGGATTGGTTGGAGAGACAACCCTTGGTGGAACAGAACCAAATAAAGAATTCAGTTCCATGTTGACCATTCCTGTGACCATAGTATCCGGCGAGAAGACGCACCGGGTTTCTGCCTATCTGGACTCCGGGTTCGCAGCAAACTTCATCCAAAAGGAGCTAGTGGATCATCTCCAATTGCCTACAGTCCCACTGGAGACATCTTTGGCTGTTGCCTTGGTGAATGGACTGCCTCTGCCCGATCCGATTGTATCTAATACCAAGCCACTGTAGCTCCAAGTTGGAGCCCCTCATTCGGAACTAATTTTGTTTCTTGTTTTGCCCAAAACCATCAATACTGTTCTGCTGGGCCTGCCTTGGCTTCAACTACATGCCCCAGTCCTGGACTGGAATTCCAGAGAGGTTCTCCAATGGGGCTCCAAATGCCTCAGTCGCTGTCTTTTGCAGATCCACCCTGTCCAGCCTCCTCTGCCTCAGTCATTGGCAGAATTACCCCCTCATTTCGCTCAGTTTGCAGATGTCTTCAGCAAAAGGGAGGTTGAGACGCTGTCACATATGTCTCGTGGACCACTGAGCCATACCGCCTTGGTGGTATGATAGCTGGCCAACAGGGCGCAGGTTAAAGTCTATAGTTCGTATAGGGTACCTGTGGCAGCTCGGACAGTAGCAAGGCAGGCTCGGCTGGGACTAGGCAGCAGGCAGACGTCAGGCGTGGTGAAGCAGGACAGGCATAATTTACAGCACAGCATGACTCTGGCCCAGCACGGCACACGACCAGGATAGCACGGGATACAGGAACACACTAGGAGACCATCGCATAGAATAACAACGCTCAGGCATAGAAGCAAGGGGCTGAACCCCTCTTATAGTTCAGGGCACTCATAGGCTAATACTTCATTAAAGTCTGTTGCGCGCGCTGCCCCATTAAGAGTGGGCATGAGTGGGCATGAGTGTGCGCCTACACCCTACAGGATCCGGCCGAGGTGAGTGGAAGTGAGCGCTGGCGTCTCCTGAGGAGGAGACTGGGGCCAGCGCTCGCCGACCCATGGCTGCGGCCGTCAGGGGGAGAGTGAACCTGACGGCCCGCAGCCACGGACATGACAGACGCTGCCTCCACATCAGACTTATGACTGCCCCATTGAACTATTTCCAAATGCCTCTCTTCCCCGTGGACGGGTATATCCTCTCTCCTTGCCAGAGACTCTATCCATGTCGGCCTATATCAAGGAGAATTTGGAACGGGGTTTCATATGAAAGTCTCCCTCCCCGGCCGGGGCTGGGTACTTTTTCGTTAAAAAGAAAGACATATCTGTTCGACCCTGCATTGACTACTGTGGTCTCAACCAGATCACGGTCAAGAACAAATAACCATTGCCACTAATATCCAAACAGTTTGACTGTACACGAGGAGCCAGGATTTTTTCAAAATTAGACTTGCGTGGGGCTTATAATTTGATCCGAATCCGTCAGAGGGATGAGTGTAAGACGGCGTTCAACACCCGAGACAGGCACTATGAATACCTGGTGATGCCCTTCGGACTGTGTAACGCTCCCGCGGTCTTCCAGGAATTTGTCAATGATATCTTCCGAGATCTCCTCTCTGTCTGTTTTTTGGTTTATCTCGATGATATCTTGATTTTCTTCTCAGATCAAACGACTCATCGGAGGCATGTCCTTCAGGTTCTACTGCGATTAAGGGAGAATCGTTTATATGCCAAGCTCGAGAAGTGCATCTTTAAAAATAATTCTCTGCCCTTCCTAGGCTACATCATCTCGAATCAAGGTCTCAAGATGGATCCTGAGAAAGTAAAGTCTGTCCTGGAATGGCCACGTCCCCAAGGCCTGAGGTCCATACAGCGTTTTTTGGGATTCACCAATTTCTACCGGCAGTTTATCCCAAACTTCTCATCACTGGCGGCTCCCATCTCTACCCTTACCAAGAAGGGAGTGAAGGCCAAGGTGTGGACTCCAGGGGCAGAATCTGCATTTATTAGCCTCAAGAAAGCCTTCACTTAAGCCTCGATCCCCCATTATCCTGACGTGTCTCGGCAGTTCTCATTGGAGGTGGACGCTTCTTCTGTTCCAGAGAAGTTTCAAAGGAAAGGCAGTAGTATGTGGCTATTACTCGAGACTTTTTTCTTCTGCAGAGCACAACTACTCTATTGGGGATCAGGAGCTACTGGCCATCAAATTGGCTCTGGATGAGTGGAGACATCTAGAGGGCGCAGCTCACCCCATCCTGATCTACACCGACCACAAAAACCTCACTTATCTCCAGTCGGCTCAACTACTAAACCCTCGACAAGCCAGGTGGTCGCTGTTCTTCACCCGTTTCCAATTTGTGCTCCACTACTGTCCCGCTGACAAGAATGTGAGGGCCGATGCCCTGTCCAGGTCATTTGAGATAGATGACACGGTGGAATCCCTTCAAAGTATCGTGGACCCATCCTGCATTGTCACTGCCAATCCTTTGCAGGTTAGAGACATCCCTCCGGGGAGAACTTTTGTTCAGTTGGCAGACAGGAGAAGAATCCTCCGCTGGGGACACAGCTCTAAACTGGCTGGGCACGCTGGTGTTCGTAAGACCCGAGACCTGATTACTCATCACTTCTGGTGGCCCACGCTACCCAAAGATTTTGTGGACTTTGTCTCTTCCTGCACGGTGTGTGCTTCTAACAAGGATGCACACTCCAAGCCTGCCGGCCTGCTCCAACCTCTGCCTATACCCAAAGTCCCCTGGCAGCACATTGCGATGGACTTTGTCACAGACCTTCCTCCTTCAGCAGGATGCAACTCTTTCTGTGTGGTGGTGGTGGAGCGGTTTTCAAAGATGGCACATTTTATCCTGCAGACCGGCCTACCTTTTGCTCCCCGACTGGCGAGTCTCTTCATTCAGCACATCTTCCGCTTGCATGGCTTGCCCCTTCACATTGTGTCCAATCGGGGGGTTCAATTTACCTCAAAGTTCCAGGGAGAGCCCTCTGTAAGCTCCTGGATGTGAGATTGGACTTTTCCTCAGCATATCACCCCCAGTCCAATGGGCAAGTCGAGAGGATTAACCAGATCATGGAGAATTATCTCTGACACTTTATCTCCTTGCAACATGATAACTGGGTACAGCTTCTTCCATGGGCCAAGTTCTCGTATAACAACCACATAAGTGAGTCCAGCATTCCACACCATTCTACATTGTGTACAGTCAACATCCTTGAGTCCCTCTTCCTATGTTGACTACATCTCAGGTACCCTCTGCTGACACTGCATTTTGGGACTTTCTGAAAATCTGGCAACAGACCCGGTTTGCTGGCAGTCGATCACATGAAAAAAAAAGCCGATATAAAAAGAAGAGAGCCGCCTCAGTATCTTCCAGGTACCAAAGTTTGGCTACCCTCACGGAACATTAGTTTAAAGGTGCCTTCATACAAGTTTGCTCCCAGGTTCCTCGAACCTTTTGAGATATTGCAACAGATAAACCCTGTCTCATATAAGCTTTGGCTGCCTCATACCCTCAGAATCCCCAACTCCTTTCATGTGTCCCTCCTGAAACCAGTGGTCCTGAACCACTACAGTAAGACTTCCAGTCCTGCAGTTGCTCCCAGCAGTTCATCTGATGTGTTTGAGGTGAGGGAGATCCTGGACTGCAAAAGGGTAGGAGGAAGGACTTTCTATTTGGTGGACTGGAGGGAGTTTGGTCCTGAGGAGAGGTTCTGGGAGCCGGAAGAGAACCTCAGTGCCCCTGCTCTCATTCAGAAGTTTCTCTCTCGCTCTGGCCCCAAGAAGAAGGGGTGTGAGAGGGGGGCTACTGTAGCATCCATGGCCGCGGACCGTCGGGTTTACTCAACCCCCGGCGGACGCAGCCATGGATCCGTGAGCGCTGGCTCTCATCTCCTTCCCAGGAGACGCAAGTGCTTACTTCTGATCCGGCCGCTGTGTCCCGTAGGGTGCACATGGGTGCTCATGCCCGGCCTTAAAGGGCCAGCGTGCACATGGGAAATCATCATCATCAACTGGCCCATGATTTCTCGGGCTATAAGGAGGGCGCTGCCCCTTTGTTCATTGCCTGAGCATTGCTAGTTTTACCATGTCAGTCTTGCAAATGGTCCCTTAGTGTTATCCGGTTCCTGTTGTTATCCATGCCCTGTTACCTGTATACTGTATCCCGTGCTGTAGTCTTGTTCCTAAGCCTGTTAGTGTTGGAGTCGTGTCCTATTGCACCCGCTGTCGTCTGACACATCCAGTGTCATCTGCCTCGTCCTGTGTCGTCTGCCACGTCCTGTGTCGTCCTCCATGTACTGTGTCCTCTGCCACGTCCAGTGTCATCTGCCATGTCCAGTATTATCCGCCACGTCTGGCGCAACCTGCTGCACCCGCATTCATCCGTGCTAAAGCCTCAGCCACTGTCTGTACTACTCAGGTACCCTAGTGCAGGACTTTGTATTGCTTGGGTTCTCTGTTGTTTGGCCAGCTGCCTCCCCGCTACAGCGGTGTGGCCTAGTGGGTCCATAAACCCACAGACCGTGACAAGAAGTAAAAATGGTGGGGGGGACGGAGTTACGACGCATCGTGATGGCATCTTAATCTCACAGCTCCTCACTTCACCTCTAGAAACTACAGCTTCCAAGACAATTTAACTGACCGAAATGGTGAGAACTTCAAGGGATAAGGGCAGAGACTCACCCGGTCCTGCAAAACAAGGAAAGAATCAGTCCGAAATGGACAAATTCCTGAGGAAGAAACTCCATTATCCTGCGAGCCGGGATAAAATGGTGCCGGCACAACATGCAGACGATGCTGGAGAAGACGACTCCGAGGGAGACAGCTCTACAGCTTACTCGGATTCAGCGAGGGGCAGAGACACGCTGTCGCGCTCCTACTTTAAAAAGGTACTGACACAAGCAATCTCCCCAATAATGAAGGAACTGGCGGATATAAAAGGAGATATCAAGTAGATTGGGCAACGAGTGGATTCACTGGAGGAAACACAAACCTCCATTCTAAGCCACAGTGCTGTTGTTTCTGCCATGCTTGTTTCTCATCAGAACCATATAAATAACGCTCATCTGATGATCGAAGACCAAGAAAATCGTAGTCGCCGCCGGAATATCAGAGTGCGGGGTCTCCCCGAAACAGTAACCGGAGACACTTTGCCCCAAGTGATTATTCAGATTTTTGCTGACCTCGTGGGTCAAGAGAGGGCCGACAAAATGGTGGTGGAGCATGTACATAGGGTGCTGAGATCGAAGCCCGCGTCGAACGAGCCACCGAGAGACGTGATTTGTGGCCCTACTAAGTTTCATAGATACATCGAGTATGTTGAAAGCGGTGAGGGAACGACAGGAATTTCTCTATGAAGGGACACAATTACTCTTTTTTCAGGACATAGCTCCTAGCACTTTGGCTAAGCGGAGGATCCTGAAGCCAGTGACGGACATGCTACGTGTCAAGAAATTGCCAGTGCGGTGGTTATTCCCGTTCGGTTTGGCGACCATGATAGAGGGGCGACAATTTACCATCCGCTCTCCAGATGACCTCCCTAAATTTTGGGAAAGGCTAGGCATTTCACCGCTTGACATTCCGTCATGGCTACCTGTGCAGGCAGCATCGGATATACCAGATCTACCATATTTACCGTCATCGCAGGGATGGCAAATGGCGGCCAGGATGAAATCTCTGCGATACCGGAAACATCAAGCCCCAAATTTGGTTGATTGAACTGATCGTCATGGACGATGAAAATTTCTTCTTTCACTTCATAAGTTGTGAGCCATAGGGAGTGTTTTTTGAACTGATTATGTTCTAACAGCAGATCCCTTTGTATTTTGTATTGTATAAGTAACCGGTTTCTCTCAACTGTCCTAATATAATGCATACTTTATTATCTGCTATGCCCATGTCGCTAAAGCCGTATCAGATGTTGCTATGGTGTACTTCTAAGAGAATGGAGGATGCTTTTTATTAAGGATCTTGTATACTATATTATGTAGATGTTCTATATTGATATGCTAACTTACACAAGTATAGCGATATGGCGTTTGAGGACAGTCCATACCTTGTCTAATATTGTCTACTAGTTTAATTAGATGATAAAGTTTCTAGAGGTGGAACCTTGTTCCCTGGCGTTCTATCCTTCCCCCCGCCCTTTACCCTGTGTTCTCTCTGCAGCGGAGATACTAATGGCAGCCCTGGATACCGGAGAGTGTGCAAAGTCTCCTTTTGACTTTCCTCTGGGATCTCCTTGCTCCGGGGTTGATAATCCCACAGGGATGTATGTATATAGTTTATGTTTTTATGTTTACACTGTGACCGTGCTTGGACATCACTGCGTCTGTCTCACTGTATTATTGACCTATGGCCTCGCTTAAAACTTTGTCATTTAATGTCAAAGGCATGAACATCCCACAGAAACGAAGTCAGGTTTTCAATATGTTGAGAAGAGAAAGTGCTTGACCTGATTTTCTTACAAGAAACGCACTTCAAATCGAGTAAGATTCCTTTGCTTCCTACTAAGCCTTATGACAAGTGGTATCATTGCACTTATACTGTCGCCTCGAGGGGGGTTTCAATAGTGATACGAGACACCATACCCTTTGTTCATGAAGCAACACAAATTGATCCCTGTGGCCGTTACATATTTCTCAAGGGAACTATCTTGAACATGATAATTACATTAGTTAATCTCTATGCACCAAATGTGAGACAGGCGCAGTGGTTGACGAAGGTATTGCATTTTCTTCAGCCCTTCTTTGTAGGGTTAGTGGTAGTAGGAGGGGATTTTAATCTGGTACTGGATCCGAATTTGGACTCCACCTCCAAAATATCACATATTACCCATAAAGCCCGCAGACGACTCAAAATGCTGTTAACCACAATGAAGCTGGTCGATGTGTGGAGAATACATCACCCGGCCGACCGAGATTATTCCTTCTATTCAGCCCCACATGAGTCATATCAGCATTTAGATCATTTACTACTTTCAGAAAGATATTTGCCTGCGGTCACCTCCTCCTCTATTGGTAACATTACCATCTCGGATCATGCCCCGATTTCTATTAAAATCACGTTGACAGACCTTCCAGTACGAGGGTAGAATTGGAGGCTTAATGATACTTTACTAGAAAATTCAAAGGATTCTGATGCCCTAGAACATAGATTGAGAGAATTTTTTGTATTTAATGATGAACCTCTTGTTTCCAAGCCTATTTTGTGGGAGACGCATAAGGCTTTTGTAAGGGGGGAACTTATTGCCCTGGGGTCAAGAGTCAAGAAGGATTGGGTGAAGAATATCAATCGGGTGTTGGGTCAAATTTCCTCGTTGAAAAATATACACAAATGCGCACAGTTGGCCTCGGTTCAGGTCGAGTTACAACATCTCAGGCAGGAACTCAAGAATATCCTTAATGTGCGATCGGCGAAAACCCTTCAACTACTGAAATATAAAACCTATGCTCATGGGGATAAAGGGAATAAAATAATGTCAAACCTTATTAAAAAACAAAGAGGGAAAACGTTTATCTCCTCCATAAAAGATGGGTCAGAGCACAAACTTTCTACAACGGATTTAATTGCCAGAGAGTTTCGGAATTATTACTTGGAGCTGTATAATATTAAAAAAGACCCTATGCAGACCAGTGCAACACCACATGCTGACGCCATACAAAAATACTTAGCATCTATTGCGGCGCCCTCCTTGTCAGAAGAGGAGCGGGCCTTGTTAGTGGTTCCATTCACTTTGTCTGAAATTAAAAAATCTTGATGTCCATTCCAAATGGGAAAAGCCCTGGTCCGGATGGGCTTCCCATCATTTATTATAAAAAATTTAAAAATATACTAATGCCGTATTTTCTATCTTTATGTAATGCCATGCTGACTGGAGCTAGCTTTCCTAAACAAACCTTGGAGGCCAACATTACAATCCTACCGAAGGAGGGTAAGGATCTGGAAAGGTGCAGTAGCTACAGGCCTATCTCATTATTAAATTCGGACTTGAAATGGTGGGCAAAAATTTTGTCAACACGCATTAATGCTTATCTTTCTAAATTGGTTGGAGTGGAACAAGTGGGATTCGTGCCAGGGAGGGAGGGAAAATTCAACACTATAAGAACGGTACATGCCATATATCATGCTAAACGGAACGACATACCCCTGATATTACTGGGGACGGACGCGGAAAAGGCCTTTGATCGCATTGACTGGGCATTCTTGAAAGCTGTTCTTGCCAAATTTGGTTTCCCTCAACCATTTATTGACATGAATTTCTCTTTATATAATAACCCTACAGCGAGAATTCAAGTGAACGGCACCTTTTCAGATCCTTTCCCTATTCATAATGGAAGAAGGCAAGGCTGCCCTTTATCCCCCACGTTATTCGTTTTGGTAATGGAAACACTCTTACTTAAGATTAGACAGACCTCCTCTATTAAAGGCCTGACGGTGGGGCAGTTTGAACACAAAACAGCTGCGTATGCTGATGACTTGCTGGTATTCATAACAAACCCAGTGGTAGCCCTCCCAAATCTCATCCAAATTTTAGAGGAATTTGGATGGATCTCAAATTTTAAGATTAATTATGAGAAATCGGAAGCATTAAATATAACTTTACCTCACAATACCTTATTGACAGTTAGCTCCCGCTCACCTTTTAAATGGCAAATGTCCGAATTGCAATATTTAGGACTTAAAATCACATCTGCCCCTAAACTGCTTTTCACCCGGAATTACAATCCGTTGTATTACAAAATTAAAGATGTTTTGAGTAAACTACATATCCCATATATGTCTTGGATAGGACGTAAGAAACTCCTTACTACATTCGTTTTACCGCAGGTTTTATACTTGTTTCAGACTTTGCCAATCGACATCCCTAAATATTATTTCTCAAGGTTTAGACGCTTATTCACAGATTTCTTGTGGAATAATAAAAGGCCTAGAATCGCATATCTGCAATTGATCAGGAAGAAAAGTGAAGGAGGGTTGGCGTTACCGGATTTAACTTCGTATTATAATGCAATACAATTGGGGAGATGGACACAATTAGCAAAGGCCGACGGGGCACTTCCACATGTTGCTATAGAAAGGGGTTTAATGGCGCGCAATTCGGCTTCCGCTTTCTTGGTCGGAACTACGTTCCCTGCTAGATATTTGGTAGTGAGTGATATGACATGGGGAATGCTTAAGGTTTGCCATAATTCTCCGGCACTACACCTACGCGATAATAAGTTCTCAATGCTGGCACCACTCTCCGTACTTCAATGTTTAGTGAATTCCACTTGCACTACTGTTCCTGACTCTTGGTCTCAACTGAGGTCATTGAAGATGGCAAAAAATTTTGACTCTATGAGTCCACCTACACTACAAACCTTACATGAGGAATTACATATTCCCAGTCCTTCTAGCTTACAAGTGATAGACTTCTCACATACGTGTAAGAGGTTTCTCACATCCGCAGCTGTACACAAATCTGATCCAACTTGGTTGGAAAATGATACCTTATTTGCCACAACCCCTAAAAAGCCTCTCTCTAGGACATACAAACAATTGATAACAAATTTGAATAAAGAGCCCCCGGGTTTTATTTCAGCATGGGAACGAGAACTGAGTTGTTCATTTTCTGCAGAAGATAGGTCTTGCATTCTTCGTCATTCACATGGTTTTTCCAGGTGTGTCAGAATGCAAGAGAATTCTTACAAGGTGCTAACGTGGGGGTACAGAACACCGGATTACTTATATAGGATTCGAGTTTCCCCCTCGGATCAGTGTTGGAGGTGTGGGAAGGAAGTGGGAAGTATTTCACATATATGGTGGTCATGCTCGGAGATTCAGCCCTTTTGGAAAGAAGTGGAAAATCTGATTTTGAAAATTTGCTCTAGTCCAGTCTTACTCACTAGAGAACTGATTTTACTTTGGCTACCCACTAAAGATTTTTCTCCATCTTCCAAAAATCTCCCCACATTTATTATCTCGGCGGCTAAATTACTGATTCCTACCAAGTGGAGGGACTCAGTACCCCCATCAATGGATCAACTTGTAACCAAACTTCACCAAATTTGTCGGCTAGAAGAACTTGCAGGGTGGGAAAATAAAAATAGGAAATCCTTTCTTAAAATATGGCAGCCTTGGCTGACGTACAGGGACAAGGCTTAGAGGTATTCAAAGATTGGAGAGATAAGAACGAATCTTGTTTATGTAGGCGGGATGTTCGGAAACCTAGACTAAGCGGGATGGTACTTATTGTAAAGTAGCAGTTTTGCATGAGCCACGGTCACAGTGGTTGGTTTATATGTTTATTTGTTTGTCTGTAATATTGCAGTTGAGCTAATAAGATCTACTGATTATATACATTAAATTTTGCTGCTCCGGTGAGAGATTTTTGGATGTCATGAAGAGAAAATATTGTTCTCGAGCATAAAGTATTGATGTGCCGGGCATAAATGCTGCCTTTTTCGATGTATGTAAATTAATGATGTATTTCTATGCAACTGCTTTAATAAAAAGAGTTTATACAAAAAAAAGAAGTAGAAATGGTCCTGTCTCTTCACAGAGCGCTGTATATATAGGCAGGTTCACCACAATCCCCTTCACAACCCACAAGCTCAACAAGAGCGGTGAAATTCCCAAATTCTAAACAACGGGCTGGTTCCCGTTATTCCTTCCAGTTTCAGTTATATTATAATAAGGAAGTAGTAATTTTAAAACTTAGCTTTTATTAAGCCGTTAAAACGTGGAACAACACATATTTATTTTGGAACATACACTGACACACAAAACATATAAGTATCACATAGGCAATGGGTAATAATCCCCGGCTATTGGTATCCAGCAAGGCCGCGATGGATTATAGCGAGGTCCAATGTTGTAGCAGCACTTATCGGGAGTCTGCTATCGGGAGAATGGTGCAGAACTCTGTGTTCCTTTGGCATATTAGAACTTTGTTTGAGGGGGATCCTTATGGATTACAAGTATTTGGTGCAGAGCACCTAATGGCCGTGTCCTCACTTGTTCAGCGCCAAGCCATGCCCCCCCCCCACGATGGTGTCTATTCACTTCGGCATCTAAGGGGTTAATTGGAAGAGATAGGAGCTAATATCGGTCCCTGCCATTACAGCAGGGGGTCAGCTGTAATATAAGGCTAACAGCCGCTGGTGATGGCGCGGGCTCAGCTACTGAGCCCGCACCATTAACGTCACATGCAGTTAAGTTGCATTGCTGTAACAACTTGGAAGCACGTAACTGAACGTAACACGTCACCAAGGGGTTAAAGTTTATAATGCTTTATTTTTTTCTCTCTTTCTCTCCTCTGGACTCCTATTCATATAACTGATGTACTTAGGCTTATTATGTGTATGTTTTATAATGCGTGGAAGTGGATGTGCACATGTTCTGTACCGATGGAGGCTGGACCCTTTTGGACCCATTCCTCTGGTGGGCCCAAGGCACCCCAGTCCGACACTAGTAATAAAGATGTTTTAGTCTCTGAGGCTATGCACAGTGACATAGGTATTGTATAAGGGACGTTGCCTGATGCACTTATCTGTGCAACTGACGCCCATCTCCTTGTTTCACCGCTGCCGTCGAGTTCGCCGTAGCATCACACATTAAACAACATCTTAAAAGGACATGGGCATGAGCAACAAGGTTTGGATTTGATACTGACTATTTTTCCTCCTGCCCGGACTTGTATCTGTCATAAGAGTTCACAAGGTGCGAATTTATTGCAGATTTTTGGTTTGGACTCTGCTTTGAAAATCTGTGACAAATACAGTACAATGCATGTGGATGGGGTTTTAAAAATTTAATTTCACAATTCTTTTTTAAGACCAGTGGTGGGCTACTGCTGGCTAGGAGGCCGCATGTGTTCCTTGAGGTCTTCCCACCTACCGTTTAGTACACAGTTCAGATGGGTGGCAGGCTGTACTGTCTATATATCTGTAGATATAATAAGCGGCGCACTTCGTACTTTTTTTTTTTACACATGCCCTGCCCATTTATATAGGGCATGCTTAAAGCATTTGAATCACAAGTACTATCATCACACCCTGAAATGAATCCAGACCCCAGACCAGACCCTGTAAACAAATACAGACCCCCATAACGGACCACCTAAACAAATCTCATTTGAGTGTGTTTTATTCTCTGGCTGCCCACAAGTGAACTATGATCTAGAAGTTTATGTGCTGTATAGGTGTGAGGTAGCTGTTACTTCCTTTTTAGGTTTTTGCGTGGTTTGTGAAGAAATAATGTGAAGTATTTATTTCTTCTTTTTGCTAACTAACTTCTATAATTTCCTAGCATTTTAGGTCTCATTCAAAGAAGGTTATTTCGATGTGTTTAAAAATGCAATAAAAACATATACCAAAAAATGACACACAGGAAGTTGTGTTTTTTGGTCCATTTATTATTATATTATTATTATATTATTATTATTATTATTATTATTATTATTATTATTATTATGGGCTGTCAGTGAAAAAGACCCTATAAACGTACCTTGCGCGGTCATAATTGCTGTCATTGTTATTGGTGCTTTGTGACTCGTACTATTATGAAATCCTTATTGTCATAGTTAGGCCCAGTGCACACAGAGGTTTTTTACGCTGATTTTGGTGCGGAATCCGTGTAGGAATCAGCGCCAAAAAACATTTGAAACGCTTTTAGCTACTCGCGATAAAAAAATGTACTGACTGTTACTAGTTAGAGGTACTTGCTAGATCGATCAAACCGGAACCGCTAGGCCGTTGTTCCGCCTCTGACCTCCCATTGAAATCAATAAAAGGCAGAGAAAGCGTCTTTTGCAGCATTTTTTGTCTGTGGCGCTCAATGGACGCTGGTGAAAAACGTAGTGAAAATCGCAGCAAGAAGTTGCAGGCAGGTCAAAATCTGCCTAAAAAAAATCCTGATGGAATTTTGAGGCAGATTTTTCTTCCTGCAAAAAAAAACTCTGTGTGAACAGGGCCTTATAGAAACACTGTGGCTGGTACTGTTATCGGGTACTTATTGCTGTCATTGTTTTTGGGGCATTGTGTTTGAAATTTTTATATGGTTATCACTGCTATTGTTTATTGGGCACTGCAGCGGGTACTGTTATGAGGTCATCATTACTATCATTGTTATTTAGGCATTTTGACTGGCAATAATATGAGGTCCTCTTTGCTGCCATTGTTGTTGGAGAATTGTGGTTGGTACTGTTATGAGGTCATCATGTCTGTCTTTGTTATTGGGCACTGTTGCTAGTACAGTTATACGGCACTGTACTGTTTACTAAAGGATATAAAATGTATTTAAATACACAATATACAATGTCTTGTGAAAATTTTCACACCCTTTCCCCTTGTTGTGTTTCTGTTTTGTTGCCTTGCAACCTTCAATAAAAGGGGAGTTTGTACCATGATTTACACAACATGCCGACCACTTCAAAGATGCAAAATATTCTTTTACAGTGACACAAACAATATTTAGAGACAAAAAACAGAGAAATATAATGTACATAAGTATTCATCCTCCGAAAATCAATACTTTTGTAGAGGACCTTTTACTGCAATTACAGATACAAGTCTCTTGGGCTATGTCTCTTAAGGTCCTCTTACACGGCCTGTCCAGGGCCTTGTAAACAAGCGACGATCACCGAGACACTCGTTGATCGGCGCTAGTTTGCACCTGTCACATGGAGCTATGGATTGGGAAGAGCGGTCGTTACTCTGATCGCTCGTCCCCATACATTATTATCATGTAGACAGCGTGTCTCCTTGTTTACACAGGGAGTTGTGCTGCCGACAACGATAATATTTAACTTTTTTAAAACGATACGATCAGCAGATGATCGAGTGTCTGCTGATCGCTGCCTGGTTTACACAGGTCAATTATCGACAACGATCGTCTTATGAACGATTGTTTTCCCAATAATTGGCCAGTGTAATAGGGCCTTTAGTTTAGCACATCTAGATACGGGGAGTTTTGCCCATTCTTCCAGACAAAACTCCTCCAACTCCTTTAAATTAGATGGGCTGCGCTGGAGTCCAGCGTCTTCAAATCATGTCTCAGATTTTCAAGTGGATTGAGGTCTGGGCTTTAAGTATGTTTGGAGTCATTGTCCTTGTAAAGGGAAGTGTTTTCTATGTCAGGTATTCCAGGAAGCAGGAAGTTCCAACTGCTTCCATCCCCCTCACCAGGTAATGGTATTCCATGAGGTAGTCATAAGCCCACGCCCTCCCCCCCTTGCACGTGCATGAGCATGTGATGTCACACAGATGTGCACGGAAGGGTTTAAAAGGACAACTGGTCCCACGGTTCGCTCTCTCTTGTTCCTGCTCCCCGGCTCCACTAACGGACTCCCCTTCCCTCCTGGTCTCCTCTTCCCTCGTGGTGTCTTGCTCATCGCTTCACCGACGTCCTCCACTCCACCAACGATCCCCTGGACAACGAGCACTAAGTATCTGCTCCCCCTATACAACGAGCTAATACCTCCCCAGTAACCCTTTCCTGCTACCCCCACATTACCTGTAACCCTACCTGCACATTCCCATACCCCTGGCTCCCTAAGATACCTGCACATTCCCATACCCCTGGTTCCCTAAGTCACCATTTCTTCTTACCCGCTCATTCACATACCCATACCCCTGTTAGCCCATGCCACCCCTGTTAGCACTTGCCATCCCTGTTAGCCCTTGCAGTCCCTGTTAGTCCTTGCAGTCCTTGTTAGCCCTTGCAGCCCTAAGTCAGTAACCCTTGTTTACCTGCATATCCCCTGGTAACCCTTTTACCCTTAGTGTACAGGGATAGTTATTGCTAGGTGGGAGTGGGACAGAAATAGTGAGCGTGTATTGTAACGTAACATATGTATGTTTAGGTAAGTGGGTGGCAGCATAATTAGGTTTGTGATACCGTGTTTATATTATACTACGTATAGTGTGAGTATACTCAGTATATATTAATTGTTATATGTATTGGGGTATACTGATACTATACGGTGATCGGTTACTGTGTTCTGTGTTTGGTGTATTTTATTTGTAAGTGTGATTATTGTTAGTCAAAAAATATTACCCTTTACTCACTATACAATTGTATTTACTCAGTCGTATATACTTACGTAGCAGCAAAGCAAGTAGATTAATGTTAGTTTAAGGAAAAGGTAGGGGAACTAGGCATAACCCTAGTGACCCTGATTATAAAGGAGTTAGTAATGGTGGGTGACACAAGCAAGTGAAATCCACCATTTTACCAGCCCTTTAACAATTTTGGCTAGCCAACCAGGAGCAATATATATATATATATATATATATATATATATATATATATATATATATACATATATATATATATATATATATATATATATATATATATATATATAAAAGCCCTTTTACATATGGCGAGCCGAGGCCCAAACTGTTTTCAATTTACATTTATTTCTCTGTTTTGTACAATAAAATTGTGTTAAAACGTGAACTAAGATAGGCGGAGAGGCGTGGACTGATAACATACGTACACGGTGAAGTGTTCTGTTATACTGTGTAGCCAGACGTTCAAGTTTGGACGAGTAACAGTTTTATTTAAGGCTTAATACAGGATAAAATTGAGAACAGCGAACCTATTGTTTTTTTTTCTAAGGTATTAACGTTTTTATTTTGCTTTGCGGCGTGCTGCTCTACAGTGACAAATCGTCGGGCGATCGAACAACACATTAGAGTGTTCAGCAGTATCGGCATCGGTGTCCTTCGTGTGAAATCCAGCTGGTCAGGAAAAAGCTTTCAGGCATAAAAGGACCTTTTTCATGCAGCAAGGAACAAGGAGGACAACACTAACCAAGATGTCTTCTAATAGAGTGAGTATGGACTTCTCCACACTCAAACACCTTGCTAAACATAGTTCATTCAACCCAGTAACACCCACTACATATGAGTCAGCAGGAATGCTGTGGTCCACACTGCTGGACGAGGCTTATGCGCATGATAAGTTGTGCATCAGCAAGAGGAGTGTTTTTAACAAAATCTCCAAAAGGCTCCACATGCTGGCTAAACTGATCTGTGTTTATGAAGAGACGTGGAAGGCTGAGAACTCAGAAATGAAGAGTGATTCCCCAAATCTTCACTGCCAGTGTTGTATCAACAATGTGAAGCAGGTTTGTGCTTTGCAGACACAACTGGCAGAGAATGCTCAATGTAAAATTGATAGAGATAAGCAAATTTGCATGCTGGAATCGCTGGTGATCGTTTTGAAAAATCATGGTGATGATATTGATGCACAGCTGACTGGGTCTTATGCTGTGATCAATACGTTTAAGGATAAGGTGGCATCTACAGATGCGATCATTGACAAGTTGAATGATGAGCTTGCTACTAGGTCACAATTGTCAAAGTGATAGTTTTTTACCGCTCAGACGGTTGTAGATGTACAGTCTGAAGTGTCCATCAAGGGTTTGACCTTCCCCTCAGCTAGCATGCAGAAAAAACGATCCAAATTTCCACTGGTGTGTATATCTCGCTGGTACTTGTGGTTCCACACAGAAGTGAAACTGCAGAAATGCAACTGCTTGCTGCGTATATCCTCGTACGTGATGTTCTAAATCTCCAACAAGGGAGAAAAAGGAGATAGTGCACCTTTTGGAAACTACAAATTCCACGAGTTTATTCCATACTTACAAAAATGGATATAGATAAAAGCATAAGATAAGCTCTTGTAACACGCCAAATAATGCAACCCGACCCTGGGTTTCGCCCTTCTGGCTTCCTCTGGCCAATAGTCATTTAGCACATTAACAATGTATAGAGTGTATTTCTGATTAATTTAATGTTATCTTCATTGAAAAAAACTGTGCTTTTCTTGCAAAAATAAGGAATTTTTTAAGTGACCCTAAACTTTTGAACGTTAGTGTACTTTTAGAATATATGAGGGAAGGGACAGTCAGATTGAGCCCCCAAACTGCCCACCTGTCCTGACCACAACTGGGAAGATTGTCTGGGACCTCCTGCACCCACTGTTTAATCAGGGGTACCACTTGTATATAGACAACTGGTATACAAGTGTACCCCTGTACAAATGCCTGGAGAACCAAAAAACAGTGGCGTGTGGGACGGTCCGCAAAAACCAGAGACAGCTCCCAAAAACCCTTCTCAGTCAACCCCTGCAGCGTGGGGAGAGCAAGGCACTCCATAGTGAAGGGGTCCTTTTTTAAAAATTCAGGGACAAGAAGGATGTCCTAATGCTAACATCCATTTATGACGCCACCTGCTCCCTTGTCCCTGTGCGTGGTGCAACACCCACCACCACGTCACGGCCTGTCTGCATCCAGGCCTATAACAAATACATGGGGGGAGTTGACCTTTCTGACCAGATGCTCAAGCCGTACAATGCCATGCGGAAATAAAAAATTTGGTACAAAAAATTGGCGGTGCACTTTGTCCAAATGGCATTGTACAACTCTTTTGTAATATACAGGAGCACTGGTCAGGAGGGGACATACTTGGAGTACCAGGAGAAGGTAATTAAATCCCTTCTCTTTGGGAATGTGGCAGAGGTAGGGGAAAGTTCTACCTCTGCAAGCAGTGATGTCCCGAGGATAGTTCCAGGACAGCACTTTCCTGGTGAAGTGGCGTCCACAGAAAAAAAAAAAGCGCTCCCAGAAAAGGTGTCGTGTCTGTGCCAAAAGAGGCATAAGAAGAGACACGACATACCAGTGTAACACCTGTCCCACCCACCCTGGACTGTGTATCAAGGAGTGCTTCCAAATATATCACACCTCTCTGGAGTTCTAAATTAAATTTGTATCTGCCCCTTTCAATTATAATTATCGTCCCTTTTATTTAAAATTGCAGCGCCTTACCATAACCATTTCACCATTTAAAAATTGAACATCCCCTCCATAACAAAACTAAAAATACCCATTATACCCATAGATGAATGCCTAGGATTTGTAATACCGTGTAGTATCTGCACAATTTTTTAGGCCTATGCAAACATGACATGTGCCCAAAAATCATCCAAGTAAAATAAGGCCTCAAAATCCTTGTGGTGTTCCAATACTTTCTGGCCCTGCCATAAGTCCAGCAACAGCAGATTAGGGCCAAGTTGGGGGTATTTCTAAATTCGAAAATAGCCTGATAAATGTCAAGGTGCTTTTCTTCACTTGCATGCTCTGTGTCTGAAAAATCTGTGATGAAACCCCTAGATAAATTCCTTGAGGGGTGTAGTATTCGAAATGGGGTAATTTCTGGGTGTTTTCCATCAATATGGGGGCTCAGAGTCTCTTCAAAGATCAAATGGAGCCGTTGAACCAATCATGCAAAACTTGGGCCCTGAAAATCAAAGGCTGCTCCTTCAATTACAGGCACTGCCATGTGCCCACGCAACATATTTGGACCACTTTGGGAGTATCTCTGAACTCGGTACAAATGGGCCAATAAATGTTGAGGTGCTTTTCTTCACTTGCATGCTCTGTGTCTAAAAAATCTGTCCTATAAATGAAGCATTTGTGAAAAAAAATTGAAAATGTTCTTTTTCACGCCACATTTCCACAAGATTCTTCAAAAAAACTGTGCTGTCAAAAAAGTGATGACACCCCTAGATAAATTCCTTGAGGGGTGTAGTATTCGAAATGGGGTAATTTCTGGGTGTTTTCCATCATTATGGGGGCTCAGAGTCTCTTTAAAGATCAAATGGAGCCGTTGAACCAATCATGCAAGACTTGGGCCCTGAAAATCAAAAACTGCTCCTTCAATTCTAGGCACTGCCATGTGCCCACGCAACATATTTGGACCACTTTGGGGGTATCTCTGAACTCGGTACAAATGCGCCAATAAATGTTGAGGTGTTTTTCTTCACTTGCATGCTCTGAACAATCTGTCCTATCAATGAAACATTGGTGAAAAAATTTTAAATAGTTTTATTCACGCCAGATTTCGACAAGATTCTGCAAAACAAATGTGTGGTCAAAAATGTGATCGCACACCAAGAAAAATTCTTAGAGGGGTGTAGTTATCAAAATGGGGCCATTTATGGGGGTTTCCCATCATTATGTTGGCTCAGAGTCTCATGCAAAACTTGAGTCCTGAAAAACTAAGGCTTCTGCTTCACTTCCCTGCACTGCCATGTGTCCACACAACATATTTGGACCACTTTGGGGGTATCTCTGAACTCGTTACAAATAGGTCAATAAATGTTAAGGTGCTTTTCTTCACTTGCATGCTCTGTATCTGAAAACTCTGTCCTATGAATGAAGCAGTTGTGAAAAACTTTTAAATGTTCTTTTTGATGCCAGATATCCACAAGATTCTAAAAAAAAATTATGGTGTTAAAAAATTGTTCACACCCCTAGAAAAAATTCCTTGGGGGGTCCAGTTTCCAAAATGGGGTCACTTTTGGAGGGTTTCCACTGTTTTGGTCGCTCCAGGGCATTGCAAATGCGACATGGCACTGAAAACTATTCCAGCAAAATCTGTGCTCCAAAATCCAAATGACGCTCCTTCTATTCTGAGCCCTGCTGTGGGTCCAAACAGCAGTGTATTACCACATATGTGGTATTGCCATAATCGGGAGAAATTGCTTTACAAATGTAGAGGTGCTTTTTCTCCTTTATTCCTTGTAAAAATTTAAAATTTCTATGTTTTTCCAGAAAAAAAGTAGATTTTCATATTCATACACTAATTCAAATAAATTTTGAAAAACAACTGTGGGGTCAAAATGCTAACTATACCCCTAGAAAAATTCCTTGGGGGGTCCAGTTTCCAAAATGGGGTCACTTTTGGGGGGTTTCAACTGTTTTGGTCGCTCCAGGGCATTGCAAATGCAACATGGCACTGAAAACTATTCCAGCAAAATCCGTGCTCCAAAATCCAAATGACGCTCCTTCTCTTCTGAGCCTTGCTGTGGGTCCAAACAGCAGTGTATTACCACATATGTGGTATTGCCGTAATCGGGAGATTGCTTTACCAATGTAATGGTGCTTTTTCTCCTTTATTCCACGTAAAAATGTCAAATTTCTATGTTTTTCCAGAAAAAAAGTAGATTTTCATATTCACACACTAATTCAAATACATTTTGCAAAACAACTGTGGGGTCAAAATGCTAACTATACCCCTAGAAAGATTCCTTGAGGGGTGCAGTTTCCAAAATGGGGTCACTTTTTCTCTGTTTTTACTGTATTGGCAGCACAAGAACTCTTCAAACCTGACATGGTGCCTAAAATATATTCTAAAAAAAGGAGGCCCAAAATCCCCTAGGTGTTCCTTTGCTTCTGAGGCCTGTGCTTCAGTCTGTTAGCACACTACAGCCACATGTGGGATATTTCTAAAAAGTGCAGAATCTGGGCAATAAATATTCAGTTGCATTTCTTGGAAAAAAAACCTTCTGTGTTACAGAAAAAAAATGGATTACATATGAATTTTGGCAAAAAAAATGAAATTTGTAAATTTCACCTCTACTTTGCTTTAATTCCTGTGAAACGCTTAAAGGGTTAAAACACTTTCTGGATTGCGAGCTTGCGTCCTTTTGGCCAAAATGATTACCAATACCCCAGGTATTTTTCATTATTATGTATATTCGCTTCTCTTGGACACAGCTTGGTCTTTGATGCTGGGAGAGCATGGTGTGTTGTTGTTTGGCATAGCAAGCAGGGTAGCCCGCTCTATGAATTATCAAGGCGTCACAAATAGGCTTCTACCTGGCTATACACGTTGTGCCTCATGACGTACACACTATCCCTCCATGTTTCACTCACTCACACCCCATTATCCATTTATTTCTATTGAGGCACTTCACTCATTACTGCCCCCTATATTTCACTTATAGTATTACACTTGCACACACACTATTCATTTATTATTTCTTACTACACATCCCATGCACCACACACCACTCCCCTCAAGACTAGTGGGAGTGGCTATTATTATTTAAAGCACCTGCTCGCCCTTTCATCAGCATTTCTGACCTGGCTGTGTCCATTTGTAAGTATGGCCTTTTTCGGTGTTTTCGGACTTTCTGAATGCTGTTTTGAATACTTTGAGTGGTGCATTTTTCAAAATGGGGTGATTTATGTGGACTTTCTAATATATAGGGCCCTTCTAATATATAGGGCCCTCAAAGCCACTATATATAAAATAGGCTTTTGAAATTTCCTTGAAAATATGAGAAATTGCTGCTAAAGTTCTAAGCCTTGTAACGTCCTAGAAAAATAAAAGAATGGTCCAAGAACGATTCAAATATAAAGTAGACATATGGGAAATATAAACTAGTAAGTATTTTGTGTGGTAATACTATCTGTCTTCCAAGCAGATAGATTTATATTTCGAAAAATTGTAATTTTTGCAAATTTTCTCTAAATTTTGATGTTTTTCACAAATAAATATTGAATTTATCGACCAAATTTTTTAACTAACATAAAGTACAATATGTCACGAGAAAACAATCTCAGAATAGCTTGGATAGGTAAAAGCATTCCAGAGTTATTACCACATAAAGTGACACATGTCAGATTTGAAAAATCGGCTTCGTCCTGAAGGCCAAAACAGGCTCAGTCCTGAAGGGGTTAATACCAGGTTGTTATGCAACAAAACAGAAAAACCACCAAGTGGGTGAATACTTTCGCAAGATTCTGTGAGTAACACTATAATATGGCAATAAAAACAATCTATTGATACTACTCAGGACAAAGTACAGTGTCAACCAAATAGAATGAAACATCAGTCTGACAAATTAAATCAAGCATCTAAATACATTGCTAGAATTTAAGGAAAAATAAATCACATATGCATTTCATATAGACGGAACCACACACTAGGTCATAACCAGAAACATGGGTCCATATGGAATCAGATGTGCATGACACCACTTCTGATAAAGTATTATATTCATATGAGTTAGCAACTGATACTAATAATCTAAAACTAGAATCCTGATCGTACAAACATGCAGTATAGAAATTTCATGAGCTTGATCTTTATAATATATATATATATATATACATACACACACACACACACACACACACACACACACACACACACACACACACACACACACACACACATACACTAAATGTCTACTTTATTACACACAAACATTAAATGGCACACATCTAGTAGGGCGTTGGACCTAGTTTGGCCTCCAGAACATCGCAGCAGTTCCTTGTGGCATAGATTCCACTAGGTGTTGAAATTGTTCTGCAGGAATATTGGCCCATGCGGAAATGATAGCTTCTCGCAGGTGTCGCTAAAGTGTCCTTCTGCCATAGGGTAAACAGCTGCCATAAAGGCAGTGGTGTAGGGGTCGCAGCAGTCGCAATTGCGACCGGGTCCCGAAGCCAGGGGGGCCCGCGGCCCCCCACACCACATCAATAAAAAGTTACTTTAGTAACTGGGGTCGTGGGCCTCTGTTATTATAGTAACTGACAGCAGGGGCGTAACTAAGAAAGACTGGGCCCCATAGCAAACATTTGACTGGGGCCCCCTCCTCCGCTGGGTATCACACAACCCCCCCCTTGTAGATAGTGCCACCCTATAGATTCCACCACACAGCGCCCCCTATAGATAGCACCATACACAGCCCCCTGTAGATACCATCTTACAGCCCCAAATCCCCCCTGTAGATAATGCCATACAGACCCCCCTGTAGATAACGCCATACAGCCCCCCTGTAGATAACGCCATACAGCCCCGCCTGTAGATAATGCCATACAGACCTCCCTGTAGATAACGCCATACAGACCCCCCTGTAGATAACACTATACAGCCCCCCCTGTAGATAACGCCATACAGCCCCCTGTAGATAATGCCATACAGACCCCCTGTTAATAACGCCATACAGACCCCCCTGTAGATAACGCCATACAGACCCTCCCTGTAGATAACGCCATACAGACCCCACTGTAGATAACGCCATACAGACCCCCCTGTAAATAACGCCATACAGACCCCCCTGTAGATAACGCTATACGGCCCCCCTGTAGATAACGCCATACAAACCCCTCCTGTAGATAATGCCATACAGACCCCCCCTGTAGATAACACCATACAGAACCCCCCCCTGTAGATAACGCCATACAGACCCCCTTGTAGATAACGCCATACAGAACCCCCCCCTGTAGATAACGTCATACAGAACCCCCCCTGTAGATAATGCCATATAGCCCCCCCCCAAAAAAAAACGGCCTATAGTTTGTCCTATAAAAGACATGCATCCCCTATCCACAGGATAGGGGATACATGTGTGATCGCTGGCAGCGATAAGGAGAACAGGGGATCAAAATTCCCCCCAAGTTCTCCATGACTAACCTCGGACTTCCGGAGTCTGCGCAGTTGAATAAAAAGTGCGACTGGCGCTCCATTCATTTTTACGAAGTCCGAGGTTTGTCATGGAGAACTTCGGGGGACTTTCGGTCCCCCGTTCTCCTTATTGCTGGGCGTCCCAGCGATCACACATGTATCCCCTATATAGGGGATGCATGTCTTTTGTAGGAACAACCCCTTATAGCGGCTGCTAGCGGAGCCTCCGGCCAAGGGGGGGGCCCCGTGCTGGCGGGTGTCACGGGCCCCCTCAAGCTGCGGGCCCCGTAGCACCCGCTACTGCTGCTATAGTGGTAGTTACGCCACTGACTGACAGTACTTACCCGCCTGGTTCCAGAGCGCAGCGGAGGTCCTGACGTCACAACGCTATGCGACGCGCACAACATCCTAGAAAAGGTTTGGACCCTTGGTAGTTGGCAGGTCTAATATAACAAATGAACAACAAAATGCCAGAGGCAAGAACAACCCTATTTCCCAACTACCATTAGATTGTATTTATAATCTTTAATATGCTATTTCAGCAACCAGACATACAGACAAAACCAACATAAATGGTTAAAATTTCCAATGCATGGATAGGGTCAATAGCCGTTCATGGCTATAACAGTGTGCACATTTGTGTGCCGTTTGAATAGTCCCTGCTGACAGCGGTGTGCCGATTGTATAAGCAATGAATGCAGCAATGAACAGGTGTGTCTGTCGTCTGTATCTAGCAGACAGACGTTTACAGCAAACACCGATACCGACAGCGGACTTCTAGGCAGTTAGATTGTTAGATTACTAGATTGCCCTAATACCAGCATGTGTTAAAAAAGAACAGAGAGCCCCCCCCCCCCGACATGTTTCGCTACTATGTAGCGTCCTCAGGGGTTCATGGGGCTACTGGCGGCGCGCCGATAAACTCTCACTATTATGGGAATCCTTGGTGACGTCTCAGGGGGGTGTGTATGTGGGTTAGACCAATGGCATTAGAGGTGGGTGGGAACCAACGAACCACCACTTAAATGGCAGCTAACACTGCCAATAGAATAGTAGATGGCCCGAGTGTCTAGATAAGAACGCCCACACATGCGCACTAGGGCTAAGTCAGCACTTATACCGACAGAGCCACTCTCAAAGATCGCTAAATGAGTGAGTTCAATTTACATCAGCTCAGGGTGCAGAGTAGCTGACATACGAACCAGCTACCATACTGTAGTGATGGACAATGAGTAGATAAGTAGATATATAGATGAGCCGCTTAATAGCGGCCAAACAGATAGATAGTAAGAGTCTGTCGCATGGCAACAGATACTAATGCCGATATATAGTAATAAAGTACTAGAGTACAGATGGTGGTGTCGTACCAAGTCACAGCAAGAATGCAAAAGTGACAAGGCACACAGCTGTTAGAGACTCCAGGAGAGTAGTAAAGTAGCACTATCATTACAGCAAACGTACCACAGATACATATGATGTATTCACACATACATAAGTCTCGAGACAGCTCATAAAATGAATCTATACCAAAACTGAACTGAAGATCACATTGAGCATACTAAAATGGTGCGTCTAGACAAAGACTAATGCCCTCTAGACTGATGCAACTGGTTCCTTTATCATTGAGTGCAACAAAGATTGAAGGCACCCAAATGAGACAGGGAGAGTCGGAGTCCGCCAGAACTCAAAAGATGGACAGTGTCTGTACTTATATCTAATATGTACAATAAAATAAAATGAAAAATATAGAAATAAATAGAAATAAATAGAAACAGATTATGGATATATACCACTATAATAGTGGCACTAACAATGATATATTGATATATCGATCTCAGAGAAAAGCCGTAAATGTAAAGCCCTCATTAAGGCCAGAGGGACCAAGAGAGTGCAATCGATGAATCCATCGTGCCTCCTCTTGTAATAGCATTCGGTCTAGATTACCAGCTCTTGGTCCCAATTTGATCTGAGTAACACCCCAGAACTGAAGTAACTTAGTATCACCACCATGTAGTTGGTGCATGTGTCTGGATAGCGTAGTATCATCTTTATGGCTAATAGTGCTCAGGTGCCTCGAGATCCTCCTTCTTAGTTCCTGTATGGTTTTACCCACGTATAATTTGGGACAGGGGCATTTCGCTATATATATTACCCCGCTACTCTGGCAGTTAATAAACTGCTTGATGGTATAAACTTTCCCGTCAGATGGATTAGTAAAGATTTTTGTCGTGGGCATGAGAGGACAGAAGGAGCAACGACCACATGGATGGGAACCCCTAACTGGAGATTTTAACCAAGTTTGTTGAGACTTACTTATGGTGGAGTAATGACTATGTACCAACAGTTCTCGTAGGTTTTTTCCTCTACGATAAGTGATACTTGGAACTGCAGAAATGACTTTTTTAAGGTCTGGGTCAGTGGTAAGTATTGGCCAATGTTTTTTAAGGATGTCTACAACTTGAGAAGAGCAAACATCATATGTACCAATGCAGCGTATGGCACCAGATGACTTAGTTTCAATGGGATTGATCCCACTATCCTGGATCAAATTCTGTCTATTCGTCGCCCTAGCTCTGGCATAGGCCCTGTGTAGCCACTTTTTTGGGTAGCCACGGGCCACAAATTTGTTGAATAGTACATCGCTTTCGATCTGAAAGGATTGTTCATCAGAACAATTCCTCTTGGCTCTCAGATATTGCCCTATCGGTATACCTCTTTTAAGGGTAGGTGGATGATGGCTCTGCCAATGTAAGAGACTATTTGTAGCAGTGGCTTTACGAAAGATATCGGTGTGGACACTACCGCCAGGGTCCAAGGAGATCTTGAGGTCAAGGAAGTTAATCTCGCTCTTATGTGTTTCATGAGTGAATCTCATGCCAATATCATTATTGTTAAGTGTCAGAACGAAATCATTAAATAAATCAGTGTCACCGTCCCAGAAGATGAGAATGTCGTCGATGAATCTCCCCCAGAACAGAATATGTGATATGAAAATATGTAAATTATCTGTGAAAACAATGGTGTCTTCCCACCACCCTAGAAATAAATTTGCGTAAGTGGGTGCACATACAGTCCCCATGGCCGTGCCTTTAATTTGTTTATAGTACTTTCTATCAAAAGTAAAGAAATTGTGCGTGAGAAGAAATTGTAGCAGTGATATAACGAAGTCATTGTGTAAATTAAATTGAGTGCCTTTGGTGCTTAGAAAGTGTTTGACTGCATTTACACCTAATTGGTGCTGAATGTTAGTGTATAGTGATTCGACGTCGATAGTGGCAAGTATGGTGGTTTGGGTGACATGGATCTCCTGGATCCTGGCGACAGTGTCCTTGGTGTCCCTTAAAAAGGAGGGCAAGGAGGAGACGAACGGTGACAGGATTTCGTCCACATAGAGACTTAT
This sequence comes from Rhinoderma darwinii, assembly GCF_050947455.1. Lineage (NCBI taxonomy): Eukaryota > Metazoa > Chordata > Amphibia > Anura > Rhinodermatidae > Rhinoderma > Rhinoderma darwinii. Next base: position 373,698,807 of record NC_134689.1, read on the forward strand.
CCCTTTTTTAACACATGCTGGTATTAGGGCAATCTAGTAATCTAACAATCTAACTGCCTAGAAGTCCGCTGTCGGTATCGGTGTTTGCTGTAAACGTCTGTCTGCTAGATACAGACGACAGACACACCTGTTCATTGCTGCATTCATTGCTTATACAATCGGCACACCGCTGTCAGCAGGGACTATTCAAACGGCACACACATGTGCACACTGTTATAGCCATGAACGGCTATTGACCCTATCCATGCATTGGAAATTTTAACCATTTATGTTGGTTTTGTCTGTATGTCTGGTTGCTGAAATAGCATATTAAAGATTATAAATACAATCTAATGGTAGTTGGGAAATAGGGTTGTTCTTGCCTCTGGCATTTTGTTTCGCACAACATCCTGACCCTGGATAGAGTCAGGACCTCCGCTGCGGCTGAAGAGGAGGGTAAGATTATTATCCCTGTCTGCTTAAACTGATAGGTCGGGGTCCGACTCCCGGGACCCCGCCAATCAGCTGTTTTGAAGGGGCCGCAGCTATCGTACGAGAGCTGCTTCCCCTTCATTCCGGTCACCTGCTCACACTTTGAATCCGTGTCGGCGACTCACAGTGTGAGCAAGTGAGGGAAATGAAGGGGAAGCAGCTCTCGTATTAGCGCTGCGGCCCTTCAAAACAGCTGATTGGCAGGGGTCCGGGGAGTTGGACCCCGACCCATCAGCTTAACCCCTTAAGGACGCAGCCTAGTTTTGGCCTTAAAGAGGCTCTGTCACCAGATTTTGCAACCCCTATCTGCTATTGCAGCAGATCGGCGCTGCAATGTAGATTACAGTAACGTTTTTATTTTTAAAAAACGAGCATTTTTGGCCATGTTATGACCATTTTTGTATTTATGCTAATGAGGCTTGCAAAAGTCCAAGTGGGTGTGTTTAAAGTAAAAGTCCAAGTGGGCGTGTATTATGTGCGTACATCGGGGCGTTTTTACTACTTTTACTAGCTGGGCGTTCTGACGAGAAGTATCATCCACTTCTCTTCAGAACGCCCAGCTTCTGGCAGTGCAGACCAGTGCAGACACAGCGTGTTCTCGAGAGATCACGCTGTGACGTCACTCACTTCCTGCCCCAGGTCCTGCATCGTGTCGGCCACATCGGCACCAGAGGCTACAGTTGATTCTGCAGCAGCATCAGCGTTTGCAGGTAAGTAGCTACATCGACTTACCTGCAAACGCCGATGCTGCTGCAGAATCAACTGTAGCCTCTGGTGCCGATGTGTCCTCGCTCGTCCGACACAATGCAGGACCTGTGAGTGACGACACAGCGTGATCTCTCGAGAACACGGCTGTGTCTGCACTGCCAGAAGCTGGGAGTTCTGAAGAGAAGTGGATGATACTTCTTGTCAGAACGCCCAGCTAGTAAAAGTAGTAAAAACGCCACGATGTACGCACATAATACACGCCCACTTGGACTTTTACTTTAAACACGCCCACTTGGACTTTTGCAAGCCTCATTTGCATAAATACAAAAATGGTCATAACTTGGCCAAAAATGCTCGTTTTTAAAAAAATAAAAACGTTACTATAATCTACATTGCAGCGCCGATCTGCTGCAATAGCAGATAGGGGTTGCAAAATCTGGTGACAGAGCCTCTTTAAGGCTCAGAGCCCATTTTTCAAATCTGACATATTTCACTTCATGTGGTAATAACGTCGGAATGCTTAAACCTATCCAAGCGATTCTGAGAGTGTTTTCTCGTGACACATTGGGCTTCATGCTCGTGGTAAAATTTGGTCGATATATTCAGTGTTTATTGGTGAAAAATCGCAAAATTTAGAGAAAATTTTGAAAAAATAGCATTTTTCAGAATTTAAATGCATCTGCTTGTAAAACAGACGGTTGTACCACCCAAAATAGTTACTAGTTCACATTTCCCATATGTCTACTTTAGATTGGCATCGTTTTTTGAACATTCTTTTATCTTTCTTGGACGTTACAAGGCTTAGAACATAAACAGCAATTTCTCATATTTTTAAGAAAATTTCAAAAGCCTTTTTTTTAAGGTACCTCTTGAGTTCTGAAGTGGCTTTGGGGGGCCTATGTATTAGAAACCCTGATAAAACACCCCATTTTAAAAACTAGACCCCTCAAAGTATTCAAAACAGCATTTAGAAAGTTTTTTAACCCTTCAGGCAGTTCACAGGAATTAAAGCGGAGGTGAAATTTGCAAATCTCATTTTTCTTGCTGAATCTCAATGTTATTAAAAAATTTTTTCTGTAAGACAGAAGGTTTTACCAGAGAAACACTACTAAATATGTATTGTCCAGATTCTGCAGTTTTTAGAAATGTCCCACATGTGGCTCTACTGCGCTCGTGGAATAAAACGCAAGCCCTAAAAGCAAAGAAGCGCTCTTTCTTACAGAGCTCTGGTTATTCGGGACACGTGTCACATTGATATATTGTGTCATCCCTTATCTCCCTCTTATAGCAGACTTTGCACCTCTTTTGACTTTTTCCCTTCTTGCCAGTTTGGGGAACTTCTCCTGGAAAGTGTTGCCGCCCTGGTACGATGCGTGTGGCCCCGCTTCCAGAAGTACTGGGTGCCCCCCCTTCTTGGTCCCTAAAGATTAGGTTTTTGATAATCACCTCTTGAAATTCCAGGAAAGTTCCCCTCTGGCCTGCACATCAACGTAGCTCGTACACATTGTACAAAGCCATCGGTATGATGTGCAAGGCCAGCTTCTTATACTATACCGCATGGCGCTGTAGGGCTTCAGGACTTGATCTGTAGTCCAGGATACAGTCTGATTTGGGGGTGGCCTTTCCTTCATATATCCTAAATCTGTAGGTATACCCTGATGCACTCTCGCACAGCTTATACATCTTCACGCCATACCTTGCCCTCTTACCCGGCAGGTACTCGCGGAATTGAACCCTCCCTTTAAAATGTACCAAGATCTCATCAATAGAAATACACTTCTCGGGGGTGTATGCTTCGGAAAACCGGGCACTGAAACGGTCTAATAGGAGTCTCCGTTTATACAAACGGTCAAAACTGGGGTCATCTCGGGGTGGGTACGGCTCATTATCAGTATAATGTAAGAAGCGAAGTATTGCCTAATTTTATTTATTTTTTAGGTTCCAGTTCAGTTCTGAAGTTGCTTTGAGGGGCCCATATATTAGAAACCCCTATCAAACACCCCATTTTAGAAACTAGACCCCTCAAATTATTCACAACAGCATTTAGAAAGTTTATGAACCCTTTAGGTGTTTCACAGGAATTTAGAGCAAAGTAGAGGTGAAATTTAAATATTTTTTTTTGTCAGAAAATCCTCTTTATACCATTTTTTTTATAACACAAAAGGTTTTATCAGAGAAACGCAACTCAATACTTATTGCCCAGGTTCTGCAGTTTTGAGAAATGTCCCACATGTGGCCCTAAGTGCGGTAATGGACTGAAGCACCGGCCTCCGAAGCAAAGGAGCACCTAGTGGATTTTGAGGCCTCTTTTCTATTAGGCACCATGTCCGGTTTGAAGAGGTCTTGTGGTGCCAAAACATTGGGAACCCCCCAAAAGTGACCCCAATTTGGAAACTAGACACCTTGAGGAATCCATTGTAGTTTTCTTGGGGTGCACTGCGGCTTTTTTTATCAGTTTTTATTCTATTTTTAGGTGGCGTGGTGACTAAAAAACAGCAATTCTACTAATGTTTTTTTATTCTATTTTTTTTTACAGCGTTCACCGTGCACTATAAATGACATGTACACTTTATTCTGCGGGGCGATACGATTACGGCGATACCATATGTTTATAGTTTTTTTTTATGTCTTATGGCGTTTGCACAATAAAATACGTTTTGTAAAAAATCATTAACTTTTTGTGTTACCTTATTCTAAGCGCCAGAACTTTTTTATTTTTCCATCAATAAAGCCGTGCATGGACTTATTTTTTGCGTAACGAACTGTAGTTTCGATAAGGACCATTTTTAGGTACATGCGACTTTTTGATCTCTTTTTATTCCATTTTTTGGGAGGTGAAGTGACCAAACAATTGTGATTGTGGTACGGTTTATTATTATTTTATTTTACGGCGTTCACCGTGCGGGATAAATAACGAAATAATTTTGTAGTTCAGGCCGTTACGGACGCGGCGATACCAATTATGTATAGTTTATTTGTTTGTTTATATATTTTTATTAATAATAAATGACTGATAAGGGAAAAAGGGGGATTTTTACTTTTAATACTTTTAAAACTTTTATTTTCTTATTTTTACACATCTTTTTTTAACTTTTTTTTTAACTTTATTACTTTGTCCCACTAGGGGACTTGAGGGCAGGAGGCCCTGATCGCTATTCTAATACACTGCACTACATGCGTAGTGCAGTGTATTAGAACTGTCAGCTACTCACTGACAGCAAGCATAGTGGGTCCTGACTTTGTCAGGACTCACTAGGCTTCCGTCGATGGCATAGCCGGACGCCATTGTTTGGTGTCCGTTTGCCATAGTCACCGTCGCCGGCCGCTATCGTGTAGCAGGCCGGCGATGGCAGCTTAACCCCTAAAAAGCCGCGATCTCTATAGAACGCGGCTTTTAAGGGGTTAATCAGCGGGGACACAGCGATCGGTCCCCGCTGTAGGAGCTGTGACAGCTGCTGTACGAGACAGCAGCTGTCACAGCCCCTGTATGTGTCGGGAGGACGGCCGAAACGGCCGTTACTCCCGAGACGTACTATTAGGTCATGGAGTGCGAACGATACAGCTACCATGACCTAATAGTACGACCAGGAGCGGGAAGGGGTTAAGCAGACATGGATATTGATCTTACCCATCAGCTATTGATGACCTATCCTGAGGATAGGCCATCAATGTTTAGGGACTGGACAACCCCTTTAAGCCTACGATGTAGCAGGCTTAGGGTATGTGCACACGATAACTGCATTTACGTCTGAAATTACGGAGCTGTTTTTAGGAGAAAACCGCTCCGTAATTTCAGACGTAATTGCATGTAGTCGCGTTTTGCGAGGCATCAATTACGGCCGTAATTTGGAGCTGTTCTTCATTGGAATCAATGAAAAACGGCTCAAACTACGTCTCAGGAAGTGTCCTGCACTTCTTTTGACGAGCCGTCTTTTTTACGCGTCGTCGTTTGACAGCGACGCGTAAATGACAGGTCGTCGGCACAGTACGTCGGCAAACCTATTCAAATGAATGGGCAGATGTTTGCCGATGTATTGGAGCCGTATTTTCAGACGTAAATCGAGGTGTAAAACGCCTCGTTTACGTCTGAAAATAGGTTGTGTGAACCCAGCCTTAGAGTGCCCATGAGATAGGATCACAGATTGTGTGATTCTGTGTACTGGGCCCTGTATCTAAGCCAATCACATGGTAGGTTTAGATACAGGGCCCATGTGTGATCCTGTCTGATGGCCTAGCAGGCATTAACTAAGGGCAGACCTGGGGGCCTTTATTAGGCCCCTGGCTGCCATAGAAACACTGACACCCTGCGATCGTATAGCAGGGTGCCGTTAAACGAGCTGGATCGATACTGATATCGATCTCGCCCGTTCAAGCAGGTCTGCTCCCAGCCCTCAGCTACCACCAGTAGCTGAGAGCAGGGAGATTTAACTGCTCCCGTTGTTTTTTATTAATTCCGATGCAGCGCCATAAAAAGGCTACTGCATCGGAATAAAGCTCGTTAGTGGCCACTGTAAAAAACTAATGGGTGGTCACTAACGGGAATTGTTAGTGTTTTTTTTTTTTTTACTGTCTGGTTAACCCCTTTAACCATTGTTTTTGTTTGTTTTTCTTCCTGTGAAAGGTAAAATGAAGCAATTTAGCGTCTTAATCTATCTCCAACAGAGGCTTCTAAAGGAACCAACAGTCCGAAAAATGAAGGAACAGTGACATCTAGTGCTCATTTATTAGTACTGTACATGTAGAGGTCTCTATAAACATCACAAAAACAGCAGAGCAATGGTAGTGGTCACAGTTGATAACACACATAACAGCGCCATCTACTGTACTTGTAGAACCCACAAAAAAGTGACAGCCCAAATGGTCTGCTAACAGCTACGTACTGAGTCTTAATAAAGAGTGACACACAGCCGCAGTGTCTCCATAGCAGTGTAAGCCAGCCCTTATAACCGTGTCAACCATCCTTAGTTCTCCCATAAAAGTAACAGACTGGCACATTGTCCCATAACAGTGACACCAAGACACAGTGCCTCTTAATAGTGATAGCTAACCCACAGTTCCTCCATAGCAGTGCCAACCAGCTTTAATGCTCACATAACAGTGAGCCTCACACAATTTCTACATAGCGTTGCCAACTAGCTTTATTGCTGAAATAAGTTACAGTCGGACACAATTCCCCCATAACAGTGACACCCAGACGCAGTGCCCCTTAATAGTAATAGCTGACTCACAGTTCTTCCATAGCAGTGCCAACCAACTTTAATGCTCACATAACAGTGAACCAGACACAATTTCTCCATAGCGGAGCCAACTAGCTTTATTGCAAACATAAGTGACAGCCGGACACAATTCCCCCATAACAGTGACAAACAAAAGCCCCAATATAGTAAGTGTTAACCCCAGTGCCTCCAATGCAGTGCAAGTCAGCCCTTAAATCGTCCCAGCCATACAGTGCCAACCAGGGGCGTAGCTAAAGGCTCATGGGCCCCGATGCAAAAATTCTTACTGGGCCCCCCCCCCCCCGCAAACTTCTCATGGCCGACGGTCCGCAGCTTCCAGCTGCATCGCTGGGTCTCCTAAGTGACCCAACAATGCAGCACTAGCTTCACTAAGGCTGGGTTCACACACCCTATTTACGGACGTAATTCGGGCGTTTTAGCATTGAATTACGTCCGAAAATGCGGCTCAAAAGCGTTGGCAAACATCTGCCCATTCATTTGAATGGGTCTTACGATGTTCTGTGCCGACAGTCATTTTTTTTTACGCGCCGCTGTCAAAAGGCGGCGCGTAAAAAAGACGCCCGCGTCAAAGAAGTGCCTGTCACTTCTTCAGACGTAAATGGAGCCGTTTTCCATGGACTCCATAGAACAACAGCTCCAATTACGTCCGTAATGGACACAGCGAAAGACGCCTGCACATGCCATTACGGCTGAAATTACGGTGCTGTTTTCTCCTGAAAACAGCACCGTAATTTCAGCCATAACAGACGCTGCCGTGTGAACATACCCTCAGGGCTTAAAATGTCAGCAAAATAGCCCCAATACATATGTGTCCGCCCAAAAAAAAAGTGTGTATATGAGACAGCATAGCATATCTATAGCACTACGACCCTATAAACTATGGATAGGATTAGATACACAGCTCAGCAGACAGTATCACACATGATAGGATTAGATACAGTGGCTGAGCAGACAGTATCACACATGATAGGATTAGATACACAGCTCAGCAGACAGTATCACACATGATAGGATTAGATACAGTGGCCCAGCAGACAGTATCACACATGATAGTCTTAGATACACAGCTCAGCAGACAGTATCACACATGATAGGATTAGAAACAGTGGCCCAGCAGACAGTATCACACATGATAGGATTAGATACAGTGGCTCAGCAGACAGTACCACACATGATAGGATTAGATAAGGTAAGTAGCTGGGTTAATGTAGTTAGGGGCAGTAGAAAGGGGTCAAAGAAAAGGAAGGCCGATCCGGTTTCTGACATTCCAGGCAAAATTGCCAAGTTGGGTGATGATGCGAGGGTGTCAGTCTCAGAAATGGCAGCCCTAGTGGATACTGATCACCCTAACAGCCGGGAGAACAGCCCAGCTAGTAGTCGGCGGGATGGTAATGCAGGTAAGCCAAGACAATTGATAGTCGTAGGGGATTCTATAATCAGGAAGACGGATAGAATAATTTGTCGCCAAGACCACCTCAACCGAATGGTTTGCTGTCTCCCTGGTGCCAGGGTTCGGCATGTGGTGGAACGGGTGGACAAATTGCTGGGAGGGGCTGGTGATGATCCAGCTGTCGTGGTCCATGTCGGTACCAACGACAGAATAAATGGTAGGTGGAGGAGCCTTAAGAATAATTTTAAAGAACTAGGCTACAAGCTGAAGGGAAGGACCTCCAAAGTAGTATTCTCAGGAATACTGCCTGTGCCATGCGCATCACAGGAAAGACAGCGGGAGCTCAGGGAGTTAAATGCATGGCTGAAGATTTGGTCTAGAGGAGAAGGATTTGGGTTCCTAGAGCACTGGGCTGACTTTTCATTGGGGTACAAACTGTATTCTGCAGATGATTTGCACTTAAATGTAAGGGGGTCCGCTGTGCTGGGGGAGAGAATTCTAGCTGGGGTGGCGGAGTATTTAAACTAGGGCTGAGGAGGGAGGTCAATGTAGAAAAAAAGGGGTAGCCAGGTTAGAGAGGGGTCAGACTATATTGGTGGGGTTAGAAACAGAATGTGGGGAGAGGACTAGACAACAAGATAAGGAGATCCTTTCGTTACAAAACATCAGTGTAAATAAAAAGGCCCAATTAATGTCAAATCAAATTTCTGATAATAAAAGTGAAAAACTGACAGGCAAGTTAAAGTGTATGTTCACAAATGCCAGAAGTCTAGCAAGCAAAATGGGGGAGCTGGAGGCCTTGATACTGGAAGAAAATATAGATATAGTCGGTGTTGCTGAAACATGGCTGGACTCTTCACATGACTGGACTGTAAATCTACAGGGTTTTACACTTTTTCGGAAAGACAGGACAAATAGGAAAGGCGGTGGTGTATGTCTGCATGTGAGAAGTGATATGAAGGCGGTGGTGTATGTCTGTATGTGAGAAATGATATGAAGGCGAGTGTGAAAGAGACAATAGTGGGTGAATACTGTGAGGAGGTTGAAACCTTGTGGGTGGAACTAGAAAGGGAGGTAAACACTGAAAAAATTACTTTTGGTGTAATCTATAGATCCCCCAATATAACTGAGGAGATGGAAGTTCAGCTATATAAACAGATGGAGCGGGCTGCACAGGCGGGTACTGTAGTGATAATGGGAGATTTTAATTTCCGGGATATTAATTGGTGTCATGGTTCAGCTTCAACTGCAAAGGGGAGACATTTCCTCAACCTGTTGCAGGAAAATTTTATGGGCCAGTTTGTGGAAGACCCGACTAGAGGTGAAGCTCTGTTGGATCTGGTCATTTCTAATAATGCAGATCTTGTTGGGAATGTCAATGTTCGTTAAAACCTCGGTAACAGTGATCATAATATAGTTACATTTTACATATACTGTAAAAAACAAACGCAGGCTGGGAGGGCAAAAACATTTAATTTTAAGAAAGCCAATTTCCCCAGGATGAGGGCTGCAATTCAGGATATGGACTGGGCAGAACTAATGTCAAATAATGGAACAAATGATAAATGGGAGATTTTCAAATCTTTTTTGAGTTATTATAGTGCAAAATTTATTCCTATAGGTAACAAGTATAAACGACTCAAATTAAACCCCACATGGCTTACACCTTCTGTGAAAGGGGCAATACACGACAAAAAACGGGCATTTAAAAAATACAAATCTGAGGGTACAGCTGTAGCCTTTGTAAAATATAAAGAGCTTAATAAAATCTGTAAAAATGTAATAAAATTAGCAAAAATACAAAATGAAAGGCAGATGGCCAAGGATAGTAAAACAAATCCTAAAAAATTCTTCAAGTATATAAATGCTAAAAAGCCAAGGTCTGAACATGTAGGACCCCTAGATAATGGTAATGGGGAGTTGATCACAGGGGATCAAGAGAAGGCAGAGTTACTAAATGGGTTCTTTAGCTCTGTATATACAACTAAAGAAAGAGCAGCTGATGTAGCCGGTGCCAGTGCTGTTAATATATCAGTTGATATACTGAATTGGATGAATGTAGATATGGTCCAAGCTAAATTAAATAAAATAAATGTGCACAAGGCCCCGGGACCAGATGGGTTACACCCTAGATTTCTTAAAGAGCTTAGTTCAGTTATTTCTGTCCCCCTTTTCATAATATTCAGAGAATCTCTAGTGACTGGTATAGCGCCAAGGGACTGGCGCAGCGCAAATGTGGTGCCTATTTTCAAAAAGGGCTCTAGGTCTTCCCCGGGTAATTATAGACCAGTAAGCTTAACATCCATCGTGGGGAAAATGTTTGAGGGGCTATTGAGGGACTATATACAGGATTATGTGACAATAAATAGCATTATAAGTGACAGCCAGCATGGTTTTACTAAGGACAGAAGTTGTCAAACTAACCTAATCTGTTTTTATGAAGAGGTGAGCAGAAGTCTATAGACAGAGGGGCCGCTGTGGATTTAGTGTTTTTGGACTTTGCAAAGGCATTTGACACTGTCCCCCATAGACGCCTAATGGGTAAATTAAGGACTATAGGTTTAGAAAATATAGTTTGTAATTGGATTGAGAATTGGCTCAAGGACCGAATCCAGAGAGTTGTGGTCAATGATTCCTACTCTGAATGGTCCCCGGTAATAAGTGGTGTACCCCAGGGTTCAGTGCTGGGACCACTATTATTCAACTTATTTATTAATGATATAGAGGATGGGATTAATAGCACTATTTCTATTTTTGCAGATGACACCAAGCTATGTAATATAGTTCAGTCTATGGAAGATGTTCATGAATTGCAGGCAGATTTAAACAAACTAAGTGTTTGGGCGTCCACTTGGCAGATGAAGTTTAATGTAGATAAATGTAAAGTTATGCATCTGGGTACGAACAACCTGCAAGCATCATATGTCCTAGGGGGAGCTACACTGGCGGATTCAATTGTTGAGAAGGATCTGGGTGTACTTGTAAATCATAAACTCAATAACAGCATGCAGTGTCAATCAGCTGCTTCAAAGGCCAGCAGGATATTGTCGTGTATTAAAAGAGGCATGGACTCACGGGACAGGGATGTAATATTGCCACTTTACAAAGCATTAGTGAGGCCTCATCTAGAATATGCAGTTCAGTTCTGGGCTCCAGTTCATAGAAAGGATGCCCTGGAGTTGGAAAAAATACAAAGAAGAGCAACGAAGCTAATTAGGGGCATGGAGAATTTAAGTTATGAGGAAAGATTGAAAGAATTAATCCTATTTAGCCTTGAAAAAAGACGACTAAGGGGGAATATGATTAACTTATATAAATATATTAATGGCACATACAAAAAATATGGTGAAATCCTGTTCCTTGTAAAACCCCCTCAAAAAACAAGGGGGCACTCCCTCCGTCTGGAGAAAAAAAGGTTCAAGCTGCAGAGGCGACAAGGCTTCTTTACCGTGAGAACTGTGAATCTATGGAATAGTCACCGCAGGAGCTGGTCACAGCAGGGACAGTAGATGGCTTTAAAAAAGGGTTAGATAATTTCCTAGAACAAAAAAATATAAGCTCCTGTGTGTAGAAATTTTTCCTTCCCTTTTCCCGTCCCTTGGTTGAACTTGATGGACATGTGTCTTTTTTCAGCCGTACTAACTATGTAACTATGTAACTATGTAAGATACAGTGGCCCAGCAGACAGTATCACACATGATAGGATTAGATACAGTGGCTCAGAAGGCAGTATCACACATGATCGGATTAGATATAGGGCCCAGCAGACAGTATCACACAAGATACGATTAGATACAGGGCCCAGCAGACAGTATCACACATGATTGGATTAGATACACAGCTCAGCAGACAGTATCACACATGATTGGATTAGATACAGGGCCCAGCTCGCTGACATTGCGTCTCCAGCGCTGGACCCAGGATAGGTAAGAATAATAATTTTGCTTCTTTATGTGTTACTGATTATTTTTGTGTGTTTGTGTTTTTTTACAGGTTCGGTTGTTGGACTTCGGATTCGAGGACTTCAATGACGGCGTTTTTTTTATTCTCAATAAAATGGTTAATGAGGGTTGTGTTTTTTTATTTCAATAAAATATTTTTTCTATGTGCTTGTATCTTTTTAAACTTTATTATCACCGCCTTAGTAATGGCCGCTGGATGATTTGCAACCTCCATTACTAAGGCGGGGCTTAATGTTAGCCGGTGCAGAGGCCAACACTAACCCCCATTATTACCCCGGTACCCATCGCCACCAGGAGTACTGGGAAGAGCCGGGTACGAACCAGTACCCGACCATCTGTAGTGACGGGCAGGCACCGGGGTGGCCGCAGGCTGGTAGTATTAGGCTGGAGAAGGCCAAAAACAGTGGCCCTTCCCACCCTTTTAATGCTGCCTGCTGCTGCTGTGTTGTATCTGGCTGGTTATGAAAATTGGGGGGGACCCCACATCGTTCTTTCCAATTATTATTTTTTTTTTTAAATGACGTGGGGTCCCCCCCATTTTTCATAACCAGCCAGATACAATAAAGCAGCAGCAGCCTAGTATTACCAGGATGGGAAAGGCCACTGTATCTGGCCTTTCCCCTCCTGATAATACCAGCCTGCGGCCACCCCAGTGGCCGACCATCACTACAGATGGTCAGGTACTGGATCGTACCCGGCTCTTCCCAGCACCCCTGGTGGCGGTGGGTACCCGGGTAATAAAGGGGGTTAGTGTTAGCCTCTGCTCCAGCTAACACTAAGCCCCGCCTTAGCAATGGATGCTGTCAATCAGCCGGCGGCCATTACTAAGGCAGTAGTAATATAGTTTAAAAAAACCCACAAAGACATAGAAAAAATATTTTATTGAAATAAAAAAAAAACACACAGCCCTCATTAACCATTTTATTGATAATAAAAAAAAGGCGTCATCGAAGTAGTCCTGGAATCCGACGTAGTCCAACGACCGAACCTGTAAGAAAACACACAAAAAATGATTAGTAACACGTGTGTTAGGCTTAGATACAGGCCCCATGTGTGATACTGTCTGTGGGACCCTGTATCTAAGCCTACCACAATGTAGGCTTAGATACAGGGTCCAGCAGAAAGTAATCTTATACAGTATAAGATTACTGTGTGCTGGGGCCCTGTATCTAAACCTACAGTGTGGTAGGCTTATATACGGGGGCCCATCAGACAGGATCACACATGGGCCATGTATCTAAGCCTACCATGTAATTGGCTTAGATACAGGGCCCAGCAGACAGGATCACGCATGGGCCATGTATCTAAGCCTACCATGTGATTGGCTTAGATACAGGGCCCAGCAGACAGGACCACACATGGGCCATGTATCTAAGCCTACCATGTGATTGGCTTAGATACAGGGCCCAGCAGACAGGATCACGCATGGGCCATGTATCTAAGCCTACCATGTGATTGGCTTAGATACAGGGCCCAGCAGACAGCATCACACAATCTGTGATCCTGTCTCATGGGCCCCCTAAGCCTGCTACATCGTAGGCTTAGGGGTTGTACAGTCCCTAAACATTGATGGCCTATCCTCAGGATAGGCCATCAATAGCTGATGTGTCTCTCGGGACCCGCAAATCAGCTGTTTTGAAGGGGCCGCAGCACTCGTACGAGAGCTGCGGCCCCTTCATTTCACTACTCGCCCACACTGTGAATCGCCGACACGGATTCACAGTGTGACCGGAATAAAGTGACAGGAATGAAGGGGAGCAGCTCTCCTACGAGTTCTGCGGCCCCTTCAAAACAGCTGATTGGCGGGTCCCGGGAGTCGGAACCGGCCAGTCAGGGCTAACCTTACCTTCCTCTTCGGCCGCGGAGGGAGTTCTGTCGTCTCAATGCTGTGCGCGGCGCATAGCGCTGTGACGTCATGCACTGCGCACAGCGCTTAACGTCAGGACCTCCGCTGCGATTCGGAACCAGGAAGGTAAGTAAAGTATGTTACTATAGTAACAGGGGCCCGCGGCCCGAGTTACTATAGTAACTTTTTATTGATGTGGTGCGGGGGGCCGTGGGCCCCCCTGGCTTCGGGGCCCGGTCGCAATTGCGACCGCTGTGACCCCTATAACTACGCCAGTGGTGCCAACCAAACAATGTTTCCATAATTACCAACCAGTTCTCCGTTAATTAGTAGGAAGTTATATAAGAGTTTCCAATCATAACTTGCCATCTTCCTGTGACACACATTAGCACAGGAGGGTTGTTCCTGACGGAACATAAGTATGGTATCCTGGTAAGCTTTGGACACATCGAGGACAAAATTGTAACAGAGTTATACTATATATTAGGACATGCAAGTGTTACACATTTACGGTTGTTAAAGTAACTTTTATTTAAAGATACTTTGTATTGTTTAATAGAGGATGAAGACGTCTGTTTTATAATTCTTGACAATAGCCAACAAATGCAGCCACTTTATAATGCAGTACAATGGGATTATATGCAATCATTGTCTGTACATGCAGTGCCGAGATAGTGCCCATTAAAAGGGGATCTGTCACTACTTTAGTAATGCCCAATCTCCTAGCTAATCTGATAGGCGCTGTCATCCTTATAATGATAGTGAAAGTTGTGTCCCAAAACGTTTATTATTTTAAAAGTTATGAGCTTTTTTCTAAATATAAAAATGTGGTTATACTTGACAAGTGGGCGTCAACAGCCGCGATTCTGAGGTGGAGCCTCCTCACAGCCTCTGACGCTGTCCTATCAGCATGAAGCTGCTTTACACAGTGTGAGAGACTGAGGCTGGAGGGAAGGGGGATCACTTCAAGCAGCTGTATATCGGGCTGTGGACCACCTAGAATAGCGGTTCTGGTGTTATATGAAAGATGAGATTCTAATCATATGACACCAGGATCGCAGTTCTAGGTGTGACACAACCAGAGATATCACCAGTTGAAAACAGAGTCGGGAATGGAAGCTGTATACTATATGATTACACTGTGTTGCTGGGCAGGGAAGGGGGAGAAGCTGTATGCTGGTTGGACAGCGTCATACAGAAAACATTACACCGCCTAGAGTGAAAAGAAAGAGTTACCTCCCATTTGGCAAGTATAGCTGAGTTAGCATATTTTGAAAAATGCTAATAACTTTGCAAATAATAAACGTTTTTTTAAAAATAATCAAACTAGTTATCAGCATCATAGCGCCTATTGGATTAGTTAGGAGATAGAGAATTGATAAACTAGTGACAGATCCTCTTTAAATACACTTCTCCATGTGAACAGTGTCACACAGTGCTAAGATAAATAGGGCCATACAGTGCCTAGATAAACCGTATCAGTCCCATATGAATAGTGTCATACAGCACTCAAATAAATAGTGCAACACAGTGCTTCAGTAGCGTGCAATAGAGTGTGATATACAGTGACATGCAGCAGCTCACACAATGCCCTTGTAACATTCCTTTAACTTGTCCTCGCTTTCACATTGCATACAGATATACAACCATTTGACCCCTTTGTACCTTTGGCATACTTCTTCTTTGTAAGGATGTAGGCAAGCACCATGATGTCATGGCACCAGACTCTACGCAGCCATATACAATCATCTGCACTGGCTTCAGGTCAATAGAGGCCTGTGTGTTGAATGGTGCGGTAGGAAGACAAGCCCAATAAAAACAAAAACATACAAAACGGCCCTGGGAGTTTTTAAGAAATTATGGATCTCCCCAAATTTCTAAGTATGCCTTTGTGTCTTAGGGCACGTTTACACGCACAAGTAAGAACGGCTGAAAATTATCAGTTTCTTTTTAGTCGTTTATGAAGCTGAAAACATTTTTTGAGTCGTTTTTACTAGACTTTTTGGAGCTGTGTTTCTCTTGACACAATGAAAAACAGCATAAAAAATGGCTCAAGAGACATGCTCCTTCTTTGTATGCCCTGTACAAAGAAGGAGTGGAGCATGTCACTTCTTGAGCCATTTTTGCTCTCTTTTTGCACGCCATTCTTTAAAACGGCGGTGTAAAAAAAGGGCCTGTCTGATCAAAAAGTCGTTTTCCCCATTGATTTCAATGGGCAGATGTTTGGAGGCGTTTAGCTACGGTTTTTTCAGGCGTATTTTTCTAGGAGGTTACACCTCGAAATACGCTGAAAACACAGAGTGTGAGCATACCCTTAGATATGATAAGTGCTTAGCAGCAAACTGTGGAAAATATATTCTAAAGTTGACAAGTCCTACAGAAACTTTGGATTTCATTTTACTAGACCGTAAAAAACATTGTACTCAAGGGCTATGGCATGCAAAAAGAAAAAGTGAAGTTAGCTAATTACAATAAAAATTCTGAATATTGCTCACTTCCTCTACCACTGCACTTCCTCTTCTCTTTTTTGATATTTTCTTTTTAAACACAGGTTTTGAGAGGGGGTTATACTTTCACTCTACTCATATGGTTACAGGCAAAGACTTTAAGGCCTTATTCACACGACGTTCTTTTAACGGCCGTCACATGGCCGTTTTCAGAAGAATGATGTTCTATGGGTGTATTCACACGCCCGTTTGTTTAACGGCCCGTGAATAATAGCCTTCAAAAAATAGGACATGTCCTATTTTTGGCCGTTTTCACGGCCTGACGGCGCCCATAGAAGTCAATGAATCCATTTTTAACGGCTGTCAATACATGTAACAACCGTTAAAAACGGATCTGTGACATGGGAATTGGCAAGGGAACTACTAGTTCCCTTGTTGGCTATCGGCGACGCGATGACACTCACCGATCTATTGTCGACCTCTTCAGGTTTGGTCTCTCGTCTTCCCAGGTTCTGCGAAGGCGGTGGTGTATGGCAGGAGGTGTGTGGCATCATATACAGGGAGGCTGTGTGGCATCATATACAGGGAGGCTGTGTGGCATCATATACAGGGAGGCTGTGTGGCATCATATACAGGTTGGCTTGCGGCATCATATACAGGGAGTTGTGTGGCATCATATACAGGGAGGTGTGTGGCATCATATACAGGGAGGTGTGTGGTATCATATACAGGGAGGTGTGTGGCATCATCTACTGGGAGGTGTGTGGCATCATACAGGGAGGTGTGTGGCATCATATACAGGGAGGTTTGTGACATCATATACAGGGAGGTGTGTGGCATCATATACAGGGAGGTGTGTGGCATCATCTACTGGGAGGTGTGTGGCATCATACAGGGAGGTGTGTGGCATCATATACAGGGAGGTGTGTGGCATCATATACAGGGAAGTGTGTGGCATCATCTACTGGGAGGTGTGTGGCATCATCTACTGGGAGGTGTGTGGCATCATACAGGGAGGTGTGTGGCATCATATACAGGGAGGTGTGTGGCATCATATACAGGGAAGTGTGTGGCATCATATACAGGGAGGTGTGTGGCATCATCTACTGGGAGGTGTGTGGCATCATACAGGGAGGTGTGTGGCATCATATACAGGGAGGTGTATGGCATCATATACAGGGAGGTGTGTGGCATCATCTACTGGGAGGTGTGTGGCATCATCTACTGGGAGGTGTGTGGCATCATACAGGGAGGTGTGTGGCATCATATACAGGGAGGTGTGTGCCATCATATACAGGGGAGGTGTGTGGCATCATATACAGGGAGGTGTGTGGCATCATATACAGGGAGGCAGTAAATAGTGTCTAGGTGAACATGTGACCTTCCTTTTGGTGTTTTTAGGGGGCTGGGACAAAAAAAGCCTGACCAATGAAATTCATCTGTTTTTTTTTAACAAACGTGAAAAACTGATGCAAATTGGATGTCAAACGGCCATTAAAAACAGACAGACGGACTGGAAATGGATGAAAATGTGGAGACACTGATGCAAAATGGCTATGAAAAACTGACAGTTAATCAGTTTTTAATGGACATTTTTTTTCACTGTCGTGTGAATATAACCTTAGCCCTTATTCACACGACAGTGAAAAACGGCTGTGTGATGGTCGTCCTTTTAACGGCCTTCACATGGCCATTTTCAGAGCAATGATATTCTATGGGTGCATTCACATGCCCGTTTTTTTAACGGCCCGTGAATAATGGCCGTCAAAAAATAGGACATGTCCTATTTTTGGGCCGTTTTAACGGCCTGACGGCCCCCATAGAAGTCAATGGATCAGTTTTTAACGGCTGTCAATACATGTAACAACCATTAAAAATGGATCTGTTACATGGGGATTGGCAAGGGAACTACTAGTTCCCTTGCTGGCTATTGTTGGCATACTCACTGTTGCAGCGCTTCTTCAGGTGTGGTCACTCGTCTTCACGGGTTTGAAGGCACCTCGATGACGTCATCACCCCGTCGCGCTGCCTTGCCAGATCCCGTGCAGACGAGTGACCACTCCTGAAGAAGACAAGAGACGGCGCTGCACCCGTGAGTTTGTGGCATCATGTACAGGGAGGCTGGTGTGGCACGATCTACAGGGAGGCTGGTGTGGCATCTAAAGGGAGGCTGGTGTGGCATTTACAGGGAGGCTGGTGTGGCATCAACTACAGGGAAGCTGGTGTGGCACGATCTACAGGGAGGCTAGTGTGGCATCTACAGGGAGGCTGGTGTGGCATCATCTACAGGAAGGCTGGTGTGGCACGATCTACAGGGAGGCAGGTGTGGCATCATCTACAGGGAGGCAGGTGTGGCATGATCTGCAGGGAGGCTGGTGTGGCATGATCTGCAGGGAGGCTGGTGTGGCAACATCTACAGGGAGGCTGGTGTGGCATGATCTACAGGGAGGCTGGTGTGGCACGATCTACAGGGAGGCTGGTGTGGCACGATCTACAGGGAGGCTGGTGTGGCACGATCTACAGGGAGGCTGGTGTGGCATCTACAGGGAGGCTGGCGTGGCATTTACAGGGAGGCTGGTGTGGCATCTACAGGGAGGCTGGTGTGGCACGATCTACAGGGAGGCTGGTGTGGCATCTACAGGGAGGCTGCTGTGGAATCATCTACAGGGAGGCTGCTGTGGCATCATCTACAGGGAGGCTGGTGTGGCATCGTCTACAGGGAGGCTGGTGTGGCATCATCTACAGGGAGGCTGGTGTGGCATCATCTACAGGGAGGCTGGTGTGGCATCATCTAAACGGAGGCTGGTGTGGCATGATCTACAAAAAGGCTGGTGTGGCATGATCTACAGGGAGGTGTGTGGCATCATATACAGGGGGGGTGGCATCATATACAGGGAGACTGGTGTAATGGACATTTTTTTTCACTGTCGTGTGAATAAGGTCTTATGCTTTATACGGATGAGTATTCACTTCTAGAAAGATATGTGTCTTTCCTTAGTAGCACCTCCTATTGGTTGAAAATAGATAAAACTTAACAAGCTTTACCAACACACGTAGATGTCACTGACCTCCAAGTACATTGCATTATAAGGTAAAACATTTAATACAATCTGTAAAACACGGTTAAAACCATTTTATAAATAATTTAAAAAAAACACAGAATTTAAAATGTTAAGGTCAATTTTAAAGACACAGGCAGCCCATGATCTGTATGCATTTATTTATAATAACCAATAAAACATTGGCCAAGTAATGGCTAGCCACACAAATCTGGTGTCCCTATTAATGAAAGAAACGTTTAACGAAAATAATGTACACATTACATACAATATATAATCTATCAAAATTGTGTGGGTACAAAGAATAAAACACCATTATCTGTCATAGAATAAGTGCAGCTCTAATACTGTCTCCAGTTTTCATCAGCTCTTGCTCCCCGATCCATAATGTACAGCTATTGCCAAGTTACTTTTCTCTCAGCCGTAGAACTCTTTTCACTGGTCGCTTGTTTAGTAATTTCAGTTAAGTTTATCTGGGGGAAAGAAAAAGGAGATTTAGATTTTAAAACGGCTCTGGATGGGAATATGAATATTGTAATGGACACTTACCGATTTAGTGGTGTCGTGAGGAGTGGATTCATCCGACGACTCCTTGCCATGTTTCGGACTTCTGCAGAAATGTTTTCTATACTCTTGTCTCACCTGTAACGTACAATATATGCAATAGTTGGATAATCTCGAGTCTCTGACAAATCTTCTCATGTTTACTGCATGTTATAAGGAATATATTGTAAATGGTAATGATCTGTGGCGCCTCCAGACAATTTCTGGCGTAATTATTCCCTACAGGGAACCTGATCCATTTTAAGAAAGCAAATACTAAAGAAAAAAATGCAGCTGAAAAACATGTAGATCTTTAGTCACCCATGTGTAAGCTATACTTATATGTGACTTAAAAGGGTTTGGGCCCAACTGTCATTGATGGAATATTGATGTTATTGACTGATGCCTTATTGGTGGGGTTAAACTTCTAGCATCCCCATAATGTCTAGAACAGCACTTCTCAAACTTTATCTACTGCTGCCCCATAGCACCAGTGAATCCTCTGGTGGACCCAAGCTCTGACACAGTAATGGGCCCCAAAGGTCCAGCAGAGGACAGCATTATTTGAACATGGTTTGAATAATTTCTGCTACTAACAATTCTTATAAATTTGATTTAGAACTTATAAAGAATTTATTAACTCCTTCCCGCAAAAGGACGTACTATTTCGTCCTAACTATGGTCACCTAACCATATTAAGATGTAATCGTACGTTCATGTGATCAGTCGGGCACAGCGGAAGGCCAAATGTGTAACGTCCGGGATCAGAGAAACCTCAGAGCTCAGCGGTTTAACTTTTTATTTGCCGCAAAAGGGGGCTCCCTCTGTCAGCCCATCAGCGCGACCTGATCACAGGGCACCGATGGGTTACCATGCCAACTGGGGGCCTAACAAAGGCATGGCCTAATAGATTTCCTGTCAGTGTAACGCTGACAGGGAATAATGCTTTGGAGTAATGTGCTTTCGAAAGCAGTATGTAAGCGATTAAGAGTTCGCACTTGCGAGTCCCCTAGTAGGACAAATAAGACTACCTAAAAAATATATAGATATCTCCACAATCATAACATATACAATAAAGTTTACATGTTATTTTTACTGAATGGGGCAAATCCAAAAAACAATGGCGGATTTGCTGTTTTTTTTCCTCATCATTTTTTACCATCATTTAATTCCTCCAAAAAATATAAAAGCTAATAAAAAAAATAATATACCCAAAATTGTACCAAAAAAACCCTACAACTTATCCTGCAAAAAAACAAAACATCTTTCATGTCAATGAAAAAATAAAAAAAAATGATGGCTCTCAGAAAAATTACCCAATTTCCAAAAACAATGCCTTTATTGTGCAATTGTATTAAAATGTAAAAAAACCTGTACTTATTTGGTATCGCCACAATTGTAATCACATTATTCATATCACACAATAACTTGTGTAAAAAAACATAAAAAAAATTATATGTACCCCAAATAGGTGGCAATTCAAGATTACAACTCGACCCACAAAACAAAACCATCATACAGCTACATCGACGGGAAAATAAAAAAAAGTCTCTGGTAGGGCTTCATAGGAGACTGTAAAAAGCATGATATACTGCAATACACACATTATATGGCTATATATGATTTAAGAGATTGCTGGTTCAAGTTCCCTTTGGGAATTATAAAAACAAAAAAAGCAGTTAAAGTTTTTTTTCAAATGTTCAATTTTTTTTTCACACTTTTTTCCTGAAGTAACGTTGAAAAAAATAAAATTGAACATAACTGGTATCACCGCATCTGTAAAAGTCTGAACTATTACAATATAACGTTATTCAATGTTCAGTGAACGCCCTAAAAACCTTAGCTTCCCAAAAAAACGGAATGAAAAGTAATCAAAAAGTGGCAAGTACTCCAAAATGGTACCAATAAAAACTACAGCTCGCCCCATAAAAAATAAGCCCTCATATAGCTAAGTCGACAGAAAAATAAAAAGCAATTTGCTTTTTCCTATGAAAGTGGTAAAACATGAAAAAAACACACATAAATTTGGTTTTGCTGCAGTTGTATCAATCCGTAAAATAAACTAAAAATGTCATTTTTACTGCCTGAAGGATGCTGTGAAAACGAACCCCCCCCCCCCCTGTAAAAACGAATCACTATTTACGGAACTCGGGAGAAACAAAAACAGCACAGCTCACTGTGCTACGCTGTTTCAGTGACTCCCATTCACTTATATGGGAGTTACAGAAGCACCGTACTTCTGACCGCCTTCTCAGACAGTTGCTGGGAAGCAGCAGGAGCCTGACAAGGTAGGACAAGTGGCTTCTTCTAGAGCAGAGATCCCAAACACACGGCCCGCGGGCTGCATGTGTCCCCTGAAGCTGTCGTCTGCGGCCTGCTGACAGCGGCAGAGCAGGCCGAAGGAGGAGAGCTGCACACCCCCTCTGTAAATAGTGCCACGCCACACACCCACCCCGTGGACAGCGCTATACCCCCTCTCGATAAATAGCTTCATTGGGGCTTTCCCTAGGAGTGGAATCCCCAACCACATAGCTCTAGCTGGGAATTCCGCTGATAGACCTGGTCCCTCGTCCAGGGCCGGCCTAAGGATAGATGGCACCCCGTGTGAAATTATCTTTTAGCGCCCCACCTCATCATAAAAAAAAAAGCCCCATAAAATAGTATAATGCCCCCACAATATAATGCCTTATATAGCGCCCCACACAGGATAATGCCCCTTTAGTACCCCCCATACATTATAATAATAATATTTAATAAATTCATATATTATAACCCCTTCAAGAACGCAGTATTTTCTCCTCTAATTGTGCCCACACCGTATTATGCGACCTAAGTGCCACACGCAGTATATTGCCCCCTGTAGTGCCCCTACACAGTATAGCAGGGGTCTCAAGCACACGGCCCGCGGGCCGCATGCGGCCCATGGGGCTGACATCTGCGGCCCGCGGGACACAGAGCCGCTAGTATCGGCTCTGCTCCGAGACCCTGGAATTCCCTGACATCGCTGTCCACATATGAACAGCGATGTCTGGGGCTTCCCCAGAGCCGGAGTCCCGGGCAGAGCGCTAGTACAGGCTCTGCTCCGGGACTGTGGAATTCCCTGACATCGCTGCCCATATATGGACAGTGTGTCAGGGTCTTCCCCAGAGAGGCGTCCCGGGCAGAGCGTTAGTATCGGCTCTGCTCCAGGACGCAGCGGAATTCCCTGACATAGCTGTCCATATATGGACAGTGTGTCAGGGTCTTGCCCAGAGCGGAGACAGGGCAGAGTGCTTGTATCGGCTCTGTTCCGGGACTCTGTGGAATTCCCTGACATCGCTGTCCACATATGAACAGCGATGTCTGGGGCTTCCCCGGAGCCGGAGTCCCGGGCAGAGCGCTAGTACAGGCTCTGCTTCGGGACTCTGTGGAATTCCCTGACATCACTGCCCATATATGGACAGTGTGTCAGGGTCTTCCCCAGAGCGGAGTCCCGGGCAGAGCGCTAGTATCGGCTCTGCTCCGGGATGCAGCGGAATTCCCTGACATCGCTGTCCACATATGAACAGCGATGTCTGGGGCTTCCCCAGAGCCGGAGTCCCGGGCAGAGCGCTAGTACAGGCTCTGCTCGGGGACACTGCAAAATTTCCTGACATAGCTGCCCATATATGGACAGTGTTTCAGGGTCTTCCCCAGAGCGGAGTCCCGGGCAGAGCGCTAGTATCGGCTCTGCAACGGGACTTTGTGGAATTCCCTGACATCGCTGCCCATATATGGACAGTGTGTCAGGGTCTTCCCCAGAGCGGAGTCTCGGGCAGAGCGCTAGTACAGGCTCTGCTCTGGGACTCTGTGGAATTCCCTGACATCGCTGCCCATATATGGACAGTGTGTCAGGGTCTTCCCCAGAGCGGAGTCCCGGGCAGAGCTCTAGTATCGGCTCTGCTCCGGGACGCTGCGGAATTCCCTGACATAGCTGCCCATATATGGACAGTGTGTCAGGGTCTTCCCCAGAGCGGAGTCCCAGGCAGAGCGCTGGGATCGGCTCTGCTCCGGGACTCTGTGGAATTCCCTGACATCGCTGCACATATATGGACAGTATGTCAGGGTCTTCCCCAGAGCAGAGTCCCGGGCAGAGCGCTAGTACAGGCTCTGCTCGGGGACTCTGTGGACTTCCCTGACATCGCTGCCCATATATGGACAGTGTGTCAGGGTCTTCCCCAGAGCGGAGTCCCGGCAGAGCGCTATTATCGGCTCTGCTCCGGGACTCTGGGGAAGCCTCTGACATCGCTGTCCATACATCGACAATGATGTCAGGGGCTTCCCCAGAGCAGGAGTCCCAGTGATGTCAGGAGCACAGCTGGAGTCCCAGGAAGAGCCTACTAGTGCTCTGCCCGGGACTCCAGCTCTGCGGTTGCCCCTGACATCTCTGTCCATATATGGACTGTGATGTCAGGAGCAGAGCTGGAATCCCAGGCAGAGTGCCTCTGCTCTGGGACTCCAGCTCTGGGCAAGCCCCTGACATCACTGTGCTGTGGCAGCATCTGCGGAGGGCACTGTGGCAGCATCTGCGGAGGGCACTGTGGCAGCATCTGCGGAGGGCACTGTGGCAGCATGTACGGAGGGCACTGTGGCAGCATGTACGGAGGGCACTCTGGCAGCATGTACGGAGGGCACTGTGGTAGCATGTACGGAGGGCACTGTGGCAGCATGTACGGAGGGCACTGTGGCAGCATGTACGGAGGGCACTGTGGCAGCATGTACGGAGGGCACTGTGGCAGCATGTATGGAGGGCACTGTGGCAGCATGTACGGAGGGCACTGTGGCAGCATGTACGGAGGGCACTGTGGCAGCATGTACGGAGGGCACTGTGGCAGCATGTACGGAGGGCACTGTGGCAGCATGTACGGAGGGCACTCTGGCAGCATGTACGGAGGGCACTGTGGCAGCATGTACGGAGGGCACTGTGGCAGCATGTACGGAGGGCACTGTGGCAGCATGTACGGAGGGCACTGTGGCAGCATGTACGGAGGGCACTGTGGCAGAATGTACAGAGGGCACTGTGGCAGCATGTACAGGACATTGTGGCATTATCTAGGGGTGTGTTGCATTATCTACAGAGGGCACTGCGGCAGCATCTACAGAGGACTCTGCGGCAGCATCCACAGAGGGCACTGCGGCAGCATCCACAGAGGGCACTGCGGCAGCTTCCACAGAGGGCACTGCCGCAGCATCCACAAAGGGCACGTGGAGAAATATCTCAAATTTTAAACCTAGCGGTATTATTATAGTAATGTAGTATTATTATTCTAGTAATATAGTGTTATAGCAGTTCAAATAACTAATTGATTAAGAATAATTTTGTATTGTATCAAATTTGAAAGTAATGCGGCCTGTCAATTTCCCATTTTTTCTATATGCGGCCCACTTACCCGGCCCAGTTTGAGACCCCTGCAGTATAGTGTCCTCTTAGTGGCCTCCACACTGTATAATGCCCCCCTTCCCTGGCTGCGACACACAGCCCCCCCTGGTAGATAGTGCCCCCCCTGTAGATTGTGCCATACAGCCTCCCTGTAGACAGTGCCATAATCCCCCAACTCCTCCTTGTAGACAGTGCCATAATCCCCCACCTCTTCCTTGTACTCACATAGGCCCCGTTCCCACGACGAACTGAGCTGCTCCATGACAGGATCCTTGCGTAGGCCGGCGTGATCCTGGCAATCAACCCAGAATTTTTTTAAAGCAAAGAAGTGGAACATTTTGCAATGGCCAAGTCAATCACCAGATCTCAACACGATCGAGCATGCATTTCCCTTGCTTAAGACAAAACTTAAGGCAGAAAGACCCACAAACAAGCAACAACTGAAGACCAAAGCAGTAAAGGCATGGCAAAGCATCACATAGGGGGAAACCCAGCGTTTGGTGATGTCCATGGGTTCCAGACTTCAGGTAGTCATTGCCTGCAAAGGATTCTCTACAAAGTATTAAAAACATCATTTTATTTATGGTAATGTTAATTTGTCCAATTGCATTTGAGCCACTGAAATGAGGCAGCTGTGTAGAAAAATGGCTGCAATTCACAGGATATTTTTGTTCAACCCCTTGAATTAAACCTGAAAGTCTATACTTCAATTGCATATCAGTTGTTTCATTTCAAATCCAATGTGGCGGCAGCGCAGCCCAAATCATGAAGATTGTGTCACAGTCCAAATAATTCTAGACCTAACTGTTGGTTCACCAGATATTTATTAAATGGAGTTTTTAAGGTAAACCTTTACTGGGAATTACCTGGGTGTTGAACATACAGTGTACAAGGAAGATGTAGACGCCCTGTAGGCTGTTACATATGGTGAATATATAGGATATGACCAGGGAACTGTTTCCAAATTGGAAGAAGCCAATACCCCAAGTACAACCAAGAATAAATAATTGGGCCATGGCTTTGAACATCAGTAACCTAATGGGGAAAGAAAGAAAAATCAGGAATGAAGTGAATGGAAACTGAAATCAATTGTAGAGAAATGTACTTTAGATATCTATAAAGCCTATTTTATCCTGTTAACAGCACTGGAGTATTTACTATAGAAAACTTGCACTGTTCATCCCCCATCGTCTCTTTTACTCACCTACTGTTTTTCAGGGTGGACACATTTGTGTTTAGAGTGGCAAGCCTTTTCCTGAGCAGTATGGCCATGAAGACTAAGAGTGTTGTGTTTGTCTATGAAAAAGGGGAATGACATGAAAGAGAAGGTAGATTTTAGTAGATGTTTATATACAAATGACACTTCCATCACATAATCATAGTAAACTAAAATATATATACAATTAAGGTTGTTACAAGGGTACGAATCGTGCAAACAAAATGATTGCTTACACTTTATAAACACATTCCATTAAAAATTCTGCTGACTGAAGGTTGACCTCTAAGCTCACATCTATAGGAAGCCCCTGCTTGTTCAATATCTTGCAAACGTACATTCTTGAAGGTGTAGTATTTCTACTGGTCAGTGTCGAATCAAAGTGGATAAAGGCCCCTTGGCAGAAGCAGTGTCCAAACTTATGTTGAACATGTGCTGATTTCAACGTGATCTAACAACAAGCTAATGTGTATGAAGACAGCTGGTATCTGAGTTTGGGGAAACATTAGTTTTTTATCCTGGGAGATAAGCGTAACCAGAGTTGTGTGACAGTTGCTAATCTTCATCTTCCTATAGCAATAAAAATGCACTACTAAAATTGTTCTAGTTAGAAGGGCAGACAGATGGGGTATCAGTGTCCCATAGAAGTAATACGAGCTATAGAATAAGCTTTTTACACATATTAGCATACCTAAACTTTTATATTGCTTTAGGAAAACTTGAAATATTTTCAAATATCATGTCTTGCTGCTGAGGGTATCTGGAAAAAGCTGTAAGGAACTGGTTAGTGGAGGCCCCGGGCAAGTGCCCTCCCTATTTCTGACCCTGGTCACTTGTCATAAGCTCAGCTGAAGTGTTAGGGGCGTGTCTGTCAGCAGTGTCAACTGATTCCAAGTAGCAAATAGCTGAATTTTGTGTGAATCATTGAATGTGAAAGTTATTGAGTACATCTCGTCTTCCAGATCAGTACAATATGAGGGGCGCACTGAGGGTGTTCCTAGGACCCGGCAACCCCCATCTGAGCTGTTCAGAATAAATCATGGAGTTAAATGATAACATTCTGTCTGAAACAACTAATCCTAAACCACTCTGAGAAAATGTGTGATGTAATTTAAGTCGGAAGTTGATATCATTTGTTGATTATATCTAGCTGTTAACTGAATTTGAAGGAACTAAGGAATTGAGAAGTCTTAAATTACAACAGTTTTACGGCAGATAAGTGAAGACATGTTTTTGAAAGCAAACTGGAAAAGCGGGTGTGGGAGTTTGTGTCTTACTCTAAAGTGTGTTTTGTCTTAAAGGAGTATTCCTGCCTCCAACATTTATGGCATATCCACAGGATATGCCATAAATGTCCGATTGATGCGTGTCCCACCTCTGGGTCCAGAACCGATCTTTAGAACGGGGCCCCCTGACCTCAATTCAACCTTTTTCAGCAGGTCTCTGGCCACTGAGCTATGTAATTTCCGTAGTTCCCTAGTACTGGAAACAGTATAGCTCGCTGTGCTACGCTGTTTCCGTAACTCTCATTCACTTCTTTGGGAGTTAGCTCAGCTTTTCTCGCACTTCCGGCCACCTCGAAACTTAGCGGCTAGAGCACAGCAATAGCGGGAGAAGGTAAGTCGGAGGTCAGGGGGCCCCATTCCAGAGATAGGTGCATGTTCCCAGAGGTGGTACACACGTCTATTGGAAATTTATTCTGTGGATATGCCAAAAATTTCCGAGATAGGAATACCCTTTTGAGACTTGAGGTTTAAGTGTTTTTTTTCAGCTGACAAAAATTATTTTGTAAATCATAGTGCTAAATACCTTTTTTTAATGTAACTCTAAAACAAAATCCACCCGCTTCTGCCATTCGGACTCTCAGCGCTGCTGGCTGCGAGTTCAGTAGTTCATTGCTTGCTTACATCGGGTCGACACAGGCTCCTGAGAGTATACTCCCCCTCTCAGCACTGTGCGACACTTCATAGCTTGCGTCAGTATAGTGGGCTTGGTTTGCATGCCTCCTGGCGCGCTCCGATTCTGGCAGTTTAACCCATTAAATGCCGCTGTCAATAGTGAAATGCCGCTGTCAAATGTCCCTCTGTCACCCCATCGGCGCCCCCGCAAAGAAATCGCGGGTCACCGTCGGGTTTCCATGGCAGCCGAGGGCCTAAAAAAGACCCCTAGGTCTGCCTTCAGCAAATGCCTGTTAGGCCATGCCGGAGGCATGACCTAATACATGGCCTGTCAGTTTTACACTGACAGGCAATAATGCTTTGGTATACTAAGTATACCAAAGCATTATATATGCGAACTAGCAGATCGCATAGTGAAGTCCCCTGGTGGGACTAAAAAAAAAAAAATGTAAATCAGTTAAATAAAGTTTGTGAAAAAAAAATAAAAAATTACAGTCAAAATCAAATAAAACTACTTTTTTTGCCCAAAAAGTGGTTTTATTTAGTAAAAGTGTCAAAACAAATAACACATACACATATATGGTATCCCCGCGATCGTAACGACTTGAACAATAAAATGAACACATTAATTAAACCACCGGATGAACGGCGTCCAAAAAAAACGCAAAAAACGCAAAAAACCACGGCAAAATTCTCTCTTTTCTCCCATTCCCCCCCATAAAAAATTAAATAAAAGTTAATCAATAAGTCCGATGTACCCCAAAATAGTACTAATAAAAACTACACATTGGCCCGCAAAAATGAAGCCCACATACGGCCACATTGACGGAAATGCGGCGATGCAAAAACAAGTAATTTTTTTCTAAAAGGCTTTTTATTGTGCAAACGTAGGAAAACATATAAAACCTTTACATATTTGGTATCCCCGTAATCGTGCCGACCCATAGAATAAAGTTAACATGTTGTTTACGCTGCATAGTAAACGACGTAAATTTATACCGTGAAAATTAATGCTGGAATAGCTGCTTATTTTCAATTCTCTCCTAAAATAAAGTTAATAAAAGTTAATCAATATATTATAAGCATCTATATTATATTATAAGCATCTAAAAATGGTACAATTACAAAACAAAACTCGTCTCGCAAAAAACAAGCCCTTATACGGCTATGTCGACGCGATAAAAAAAAAGTTACGACTCTTGGAATGCGACCGTGAAAAAACAAAAAATAATCCTTGGTCATTACCGGCAAAATGGCCTGGTCATTAAGGGGTTAAGTCTGTTCCATTGTCTATTTGTTTTGCCTTGTATGTATTGCATGTATATCTGCTGTAATAATTTACTTTGGCCACTAGATGGCTCCATACTGGCAGGAAGATATAGAAAGCAGGAAGGAGGAAGTGAGGTGCAGTGCAGTGAGGGGCTGCTCAGTGTGTGAGCGTGGAGGCCCAAAAACTGGCACCATGGAGTAAGCGGGTGAGCTGCAATATACACAAGTGGCAAGGGACCTGAAAACCCTGAGTACTGAGTGGTGCTGTACCACTAGGTCCGAGTAATCACATGGAGATTTAAGACAGTTTATGGAACATATGGAACGGTGAGCAGTAAAGACTTGTCCTCCCCTTTTGATAGCCAAAGACTGTTTTCCTGAGGACATGAATAAATACCACAATAGATGACCACCCGGATCACAGATAAGGGTGTGCGTGCAGTGCCTAGATATGCCAGGTGGGGAGGGAGCCGCAAAGGGCTGTAAATACTCGGATTGCTAAGCGGGGCATAAGCCGCGGAGTACTGCTCGAACTGTATGCCACACGGGGCGGGAGCCGTCAAGGGCTGTAAACAGCTGGATTGCCGGCGGGACGGGAGCCACTGAATAGGCCTCAGTGCTGGATTGCTAGGCGGGCGGGAGGCGCTGAATAGGCCTCAGTGCTGGACTGCCAGGCGGGGCGGGAGCCGCTGAAGAGGCCTCAGTGCTGGACTGCCAGGCGGGGCGGGAGCCGCTGAAGAGGCCTCAGTTCTGGACTGCCAGGCGGGGCGGGAGCCACTAAAGAGGCCTCAGTTCTGGACTGCCAGGCGGGGCGGGAGCCGCTGAAGAGGCCTCAGTGCTGGATTGTCAAGCGGGGCGGGAGCCGCTGAATAGGCCTAAGTGCTGAATTGCCAGGCAGGGTGGGAGCTGCTGAACAGGCCTCAATGGGGGAGTTTTCTAGGCATGCTCTGTGACCTGTGCAGAGGACATTGTGCAGGAAGGGGCAGCAGTGTCCATCACCTATTGTCGATGCCGGATCCTGTGTTATCTATATACTGTATAGGTGTTACCTGCCATTGTAATCTTGCCTGTGATCATAATGAGATGACTGCTGAGAAGTGATCCCTACAGAACAGGAAGGGTCAGTCTATTGTGAGGCTCAGTGGTCAGATTGAAAACTGCAAGATTTGGGGATTATTTGTCAATATAGATAATAACAGAAAATGTTAAAAAATATATGTTTAACATAAAAACATGATTTAAACAATAGATAATTTTCTGATTACACTTTTCCTTCAAGTGACTTTAGATTCAAGGAATTTAGAAGGGGTTACTTATATTTATTTGTTTGTTTGTTTGAATTCTCTATCCAGTGTGTGTCATGTGCAATGTAGTGCATTCAGCTGTGTGGGTGCATACTGCTGTGCAAGATATGTGCATGTTGTGAAGCTTTCAATAATGAGATCCATTGATAACATGGAAATGAGTTTTCTACTTACTGAGCAGGCACTTGCTGGGGTAGAAACAGAGGAGGATGGAAGCACTGGGTGACAGTGAGAAGGTAGGGTGGAGGGAGGAGTGTCAGAGAGGCTATTCCGGATCCGGCACACCCCAACAAGTTTGCCAAGCGGGAAGATGAGGTGGAGGTGGCAGTTCAGGGGTAGTACTGCTGCAGTACAACACTTCCTCTGACAGCCAGAGAAATTAATGCTCCAGTAAGATGCTAGTAGTTGGGGATTCAATTATTCGGGTAAGTTGACTCAAAGTTTTGTACATGAGGATTTCGGTGCGGAATCCCCGGGAAAATCCATGTGGAATTCCCTCACAAACTGCCTGTTATTAATTTCAATGGGAAATCTGCTTGTCAGTACACACGACACTAACTAAATTGTAACTTTGCGTCAATGAGTGATATATCACTTATTGACAAAGATTTCACACAGAAAAACTGAAAAACACATTAGCGGCGAATCAAACTGGAAATTTGCGTAAAAAATCCATAAGCATGCCCACATTTCTGACGTGGATTTCCTTTGATATCTGCGTTTGATCTTTTTGCCTCTAAATGTAATCATGTGACCTTAGCTTTAGGGCAATCTATCACAAAGACTCGGATCATCGAACAGTGCGTTGTCTTCTTAACTACAAATTCGATATACCGCGGATCAGATTATTGGAAGAGGCTGGTGGGGATATAGTAGTCATAGTGCATATCGGCACCAGTGACAAAGTTAGAGGTAGGTGGAGGTTCCTTAAAAATAGTTTCAGGGACTTAGGCTGTAAGTTTAGGACCTTAAAAACCGTATATTCTGAAAAACTACCTGTGCCACACCACAGAGTCAAGGGGAGATTAGGGAGGTAAGTAAGTTACTCAACAACTGGGTTTGTGTTCTTGAAGAACTGGGTTGACTTCTTTGTTGGCTCTTCAATAGGAATGGGCTGCACATGAATGGGAAGAGGGGAGCTATGCTAGGGGAGATGGTGGCTAGGAGGTTGGACGATTGTTTAAATTAGAGATTGGGGAGAGGGCAACTACACACGTAGGGCAAGAAAGTAAGTGTAGATAGAGAAATGGGACATTAATGAAACTGGGTGTGGAACAGAACGAAGAGTTAAAATAGGTAATAAGGTTAATTTTAAAATGAAAAAAATACCCAGAAACCTCTAAATTACATTCTAACCAATGCTACAAGCTGGACAAATAAAATGGATTAGCTGGAATTTATAATGTCAGAAGAAAGGTATGACATAGTGGGGATAATCTAGGCATACCTGGATGATAGCTGTAACTGGATGGTTATCTTATAGGGTTACAGTTTGTTCAGAATGGATTGTAAGAACCGGAAAGGGGGAGGGGTTTGCAATTTTGTAAAGTCCTGTCTAAATCCCATTTTACGGTGGGATATCTATAATTGAAATTAACCTGTGCATTCCCTATGGCTGGAAATACATGGAAGGAAAAACAATAATAAAATGCTGATAGGGGTTTGCTACAAGCCACCAAAGTATAACAGAATCCACATAAAATCTACTACTAAAGCAAATAGATGAGGCAGCAAAACACAATGAGGTAGTTATTAAGGTTTTCGTTCTTAATGTAAGATCATATTGACAGCAAATCTACCTGTTTTCAATGGTGAAAAAAAATAAATGCCATATAGGAAACTCACAGTACATTAATATGAAATGAAAGTGAATCATATAGTAAGCAAAGTAAAAAAAGATACGTAATTCGTAATTTAAAGTTGAATAAATGCATAATGAAAGCAAATAAATAGGACACAAAGGAAATATATAATACATAATAGATAAAGGTGGAAACTCTTATTAATCCCAATTGGAGTATTAAGGTAGAGAATAACACAAATCGGTGGAAACCACAGGAGCTGAATAAAATATAACTAAGGTAGTAAATCTGTCCTGAGCAAATTGAACCAGAATGAAATACGTGTAGCTGGCCTAAGAAGCACGCACACGACTATCGTCATATTATTATGTGTTAATGTATATACATTATTCATCTTGTTCTGATCCTGTTACAGCCCAAACAGTTGTCTAGAGCTGCATTGACTAATCTGCAGGCCTCAGAGCTAAGATCACCCAGCAATATTTTCAGGCTTTGATCTTGCTCCTGAGATTGTTATTCTAGGTAGTATACTGCACTGAACATCAGTTTTAGGGAAAACTAAGTCATCCAGAATGCAGTGCACACATTACTGTACTATTGAATGTCCACTACACTGTTAGGAATGTATCTTTCGACAAACTTGTTGACTGTTTCAAGTTACAACCAGCAGAATTATGAATGCAGCTCTGGGCTATAACTCAGGATCGATACACAATTAGTTACGCAATGTATTTACAAAGTTACTCTACTTTATTTTATTTTTTTGCAGAATATATTATAAAACATTTTGTAGATATATAGTGTAAAGCTGAACTAGATAACCTACAATATGTTTTATTTGTCTAAGTTTTGAAATTTGATAGGGCTGAGCTTAGGCACCAAATGTTGTGTACCTACTGTCCAAACCTGATGCAGATTTAGAAGCATATAGAGCAATACACCAGCTCCCCACAGCGTCAAGCAAAACAAATACAAGCAATGCTATAAACCAATGTTAAATTATATTTGATGATCAGTCAGATGTGGAAATATCTACTCACAATGATGAACACAGCGACTGGACCAAGGAAACTCCAAATTGCAGAGTTGGGTTTGAGCCAACAACTGTAAGAAATATAAAATACAATGCATACCATGACATCTCATTTAATATTATACATGCTTTACTATGACTAGAACAATACCTGTCGCTACTGTTTGTGGTGTCATTTTATCCATATTGAGGAACTGGCCAAACGGGCAATTGCTCAGGGCCCTGGTTTAAAGATTCAGGTAAACCTCTCACATGTATCTGTGTAAGTATATACTGTATTTATGTATATATATATATATCTATCCATCTATCTATCTATCTATCTATCTATCTATCTATCTATCTATCTATCTATCTATCTATCTATCTATCTATCTATCTATCTATCTATCATCTATCTATCTATCTATCTATCTATCTATCTATCTATCTATCTATCTATCTATCTATCTATCTATCTATATATATATATATACACTACCGTTCAAAAGTTTAGGGTCACTTAGAAATTTCCTTATTTTTGCAAGAAAAGCATAGTTTTTTTCAATGAAAATAACATTAAATTAATCAGAATTACACTCTATACATTGTTAATGTGCTAATTGACTATTCTAGCTGCAAACGTCTGGTTTTTAATGCAATATCTACATAGGTGTATAGAGGCCCATTTCCAGCAACCATCACTCTAGTGTTCTAATGGTACATTGTGTTTGCTAACTGTGTTAGAGGGCTAATGGATGATTAGAAAACACTTGAAAACCCTTGTGCAATTATGTTAGCACCACTGTAAACAGTTTTGCTGTTTAGAGGAGCTATAAAACTGACCTTCCTTTGAGCTAGTTGAGAATCCGGAGCATTACATTTGTGGGTTCGATTAAACTCTCAAAATGGCTAGAAAAAGAGAGCTTTCATGTGAAACTCGACAGTCTATTCTTGTTCTTAGAAATGAAGGCTATTCCATGCTACAAATTGCCAAGAAACTGAAGATTTCCTACAACGGTGTGTACTACTCCCTTCGGAGGACAGCACAAACAGGCTCTAACCAGAGTAGAAAGAGAAGTGGGAGGCCCCACTGCACAACTGAGCAACAAGACAAGTACATTAGAGTCTCTAGTTTGAGAAATAGACGCCTCACAGGTCCTCAACTGGCAGCTTCATTAAATAGTGCCCGCAAACCGCCAGTGTCAACGTCTACAGTGAAGAGGCGACTCCGGGATGCTGGCCTTCAGGGCAGAGTGGCAAAGAAAAAGCCATATCTTAGACTGGCTAATAAAAGGAAAAGATTAATATGGGCAAAAGCACACAGACATTGGACAGAGGAAGATTGGAAAAAAGTGTTATGGACAGACGAATCGAAGTTTGAGGTGTTTGGATCACACAGAAGAACATTTTCTGAGACGCAGAACAAGTGAAAAGATGCTGGAAGAGTGCCTGACGCCATCTGTCAAGCATGGTGGAGGTAATGTGATGGTCTGGGGTTGCTTTGGTGCTGGAAATGTGGGAGATTTGTACAAGGTAAAAGGGATTTTGAATAAGGAAGGCTATTACTCCATTTTGCAACGCCATGCCATACCCTGTGGACAGCGCTTGATTGGAGCCAATTTCATCCTACAACAGGACAATGACCCAAAGCACACCTCCAAATTATGCAAGAACTATTTAGGGAAGAAGCAGGCAGCTGGTATTCTATCTGTAATGGAGTGGCCAGCGCAGTCACCAGATCTCAACCCCATAGAGATGTTGTGGGAGCAGCTTGACCGTATGGTACGCAAGAAGTGCCCATCAAGCCAATCCAACTTGTGGGAGGGCCTTCTGGAAGCATGGGGTGAAATTTCTCCCGATTACCTCAGCAAATTAACAGCTAGAATGGCAAAGGTCTGCAATGCTGTAATTGCTGAAAATGGAGAATACTTTGACGAAAGCAAAGTTTGAAGGAGAAAATTATTATTTCAAATAAAAATCATTATTTCTAACCTTGTCAATGTCTTGACTATATTTTCTAGTCATTTTGCAACTCATTTGATAAATATAAGTGTGAGTTTTCATGGAAAACACAAAATTGTCTGGGTGACCCCAAACTTTTGAACGGTAGTGTATGTGTGTGTATATATATATATATATATATATATATATATATATATATATATATACATATACAGTGAAGGAAATAAGTATTTAATCCCTTGCTGATTTTGTAAGTTTGCCCACTGTCAAAGTCATGAAGAGTCTAGAATTTTTAGGCTAGGTTAATTTTACCAGTGAGAGATAGATTATATAAAAATAAAAAAAAGAAGAAAATCACATAGTCAAAATGATATATATTTATTTGCATTGTGCACAGAGAAATAAGTATTTGATCCCCTACCAACCATTAAGAGTTCAGCCTCCTCCAGACCAGTTACGCGCTCCAAATCAACTTGGTGCCTGCATTAAAGACAGCTGTCTTAAATGGTCACCTGTATAAAAGACTCCTGTCCACAGACTCAATTAATCAGTCTGACTTTAACCTCTACAACATGGGCAAGACCAAAGAGCTTTCTAAGGATGTCAGGGACAAGATCATAGACCTGCACAAGGCTGGAATGGGCTACAAACCATAAGTAAGACGCTGGGTGAGGAGACAACTGTTGGTGCAATAGTAAGAAAATGGAAGACATACAAAATTACTGTCAATCGACATCGATCTGGGGCTCCATGCAAAATCTCACCTCGTGGGGTATCCTTGATCCTGAGGAAGGTGAGAGCTCAGCCGAAAACTACACGGGGGGAACTTGTTAATGATCTCAAGGCAGCTGGGACCACAGTCACCAAGAAAACCATTGGTAACACATTACGCCGTAATGGATTAAAATCCTGCAGTGCCCGCAAGGTCTCCCTTTGCTCAAGAAGGCACATGTACAGGCCCGTCAAAAGTTTGCAAATGAACATCTGGATGATTCTGAGAGTGATTGGGAGAAGGTGCTGTGGTCAGATGAGACTAAATTGAGCTCTTTGGCATTAACTCAACTCGCCGTGTTTGGAGGAAGAGAAATGCTGCCTATGACCCAAAGAACACCATCCCCACTG
The DNA here is from genome assembly GCF_050947455.1 of Rhinoderma darwinii. Lineage (NCBI taxonomy): Eukaryota > Metazoa > Chordata > Amphibia > Anura > Rhinodermatidae > Rhinoderma > Rhinoderma darwinii. Next base: position 373,735,456 of record NC_134689.1, read on the forward strand.
TCAAGCATGGATGTGGAAACATTATGTTTTGGGGGTGTTTCTCTGCTAAGGGCACAGGACTACTTCACCGCATCAATGGGAGAATGGATGGAGCCATGTACCGTCAAATCCTGAGTGACAACCTCCTTCCCTCCACCAGGACATTAAAAATGGCTCGTGGCTGTGTCTTCCAGCACGACAATGACCCGAAACATACAGCCAAGGCTACAAAGGAGTGGCTCAAAAAGAAGCACATTAAGGTCATGGAGTGGCCTAGCCAGTCTCCAGACCTTAATCCCAGCGAAAACTTATGGAGGGAGCTGAAGATCCGAGTTGTCAAGCGACAGCCTCGAAAAATCTTAATGAATGATTTACAGAGGATCTGCAAAGAGGAGTGGGCCAAAATTCCATCTAACATGTGTGCAAACCTCATCATCAACTACAAAAAACGTCTGACTGCTGTGTTTGCCAACAAGGGTTTTGCCTCCAAGTATTAAGTCTTGTTTGCCAAAGGGATCAAATACTTATTTCTCTGTGCACAATGCAAATAAATATATATAATTTTGACTATGTGATTTTCAGTTTTTTTTTTTATATATAATCTATCTCTCACTGGTAAAATTAACCTAGCCTAAAAATTCTAGACTGTCCATGTCTTTGACAGTGGGCAAACTTACAAAATCAGCAAGGGATCAAATACTTATTTCCTTCACTGTATATATATATATATATATATATATATATATATATATATATATATATATATATATATATATATATATATATATATATGTGTGTGTTTCAGAATAGAATATACACACATTTATTTTATATCTTTTGGAATGAGAAGAAGAACTGACAAAAAACGGTGAGTGGAGGGGGCTCCTACTTTGCTAGTTGCTCACGGCTCGTTTTTTTTTTTTTTTTTAGAAAAAAACAATCTTCTCACCCCTAAAATAGACAAAAATGTCAAATAGCCTCTCTGATAGGTAAGAGGGGGATAACATGAAGAAAAGTTACAATTTCACCCCTCTGTGGTCACTGGAAGGCTGTACAGGGGAGAGATGACAGTAACAGCCTGTGATGCTGCTTCCTGCTGTCACTTGCAGCTTCCTTCCTCCCTAACAGAGACCCAAAACCAAGAAATAAAACTTTTAATCCTGCTCAACTTTATATGAGTGCTGATCATGTTGCACCTAGAACGCTACTCCTCCTATTCTAGTCAAGGCAAGCATTTAAAGTCATGATGTACTACACACATCCTTGGCAGTGAAAGGGTTCATTTGCTTTAATTTGCTCTTATGTGCAGAATTCTTATTTTTTTCTTTTGTTTCGTGAGATGTTGATTTGCTGTACTATAGTTGTAATTTTGCTCTGTTCACGTCTTCCCCTGATTGTAATGTTCTGCAGAATTATATTAATTAATCTTAAATAGAACAAATATGAATCTAATGTCTGACAAATACTTTGTTTGACACAGTGACAATGAAACAGATTAGGAGAAAACTGAAGGGACTTACTAGTTTTTTGTGCCATAGCCATTTGGCTCTATTGATGCAGAGATTCCAACAACGAGAGCAGGGACCCCAAACCCTAGTAAACACATCACTGGGAAATTTGACTTGCGAGAAGTCATATAATTCACAGCTCTTAGGTTACGGACGGTCATAAACAACAGAACACTCTCTATAGACATCCAGCAGAATGCACAGAGGAACAAGAAGTGGAGTCCACCAGCAATGACCATGCAAAGGATCTGTATATAATGAAGAAAAATATAGAATCAGTAGAACATAAAGCATAGCAAGATATTCCTTAAAGAGTAACTGAACTTCAATTTTTTATATGACAGATATTCATTGTATTTGAAAATCAATAAACTTTATTAAATCACTTCATCCGCCGATTTTTTGTTTTTTCTGTTAAAAATCTAATTCAAGTTACCTGTTTGTTCTATTTCAGGGCCCCTCAAATTCGGGCTCCACCTTCTGTTGCTACGGTTATTCCATCTTCAGCTCCAGGGAAGGGGGCTCACTTCAAATAGCCATATCTCCGGTTGTGTCACAGCTAAAACTGCGATCCTGGTGGCATCCTGGAATCTCATCTTTCATACGCAATGAGAACCACTGTTCTAGGTGGTCCACAGCTCGGGATATGGTTATTTGAATTTATCCCCTTCCCCCTAGTCCCAGTCTCTCACAGTGGGCCTTTATTCCGTGTCTTTAGTTAGAGCGCGTCTAGGAGTCTTAGAACTAATAAATTGCATGGAGTGCACAGTGCAAGTGAAATTGCATTCTGTCTTTAAACATGCACTGTGCATTCTTTATCTCACAGTAGATAGGGACACTATAGTTACTGTAATTTCACTTACACTGTGAACTCAGGGCAATGTACAGGTTATAAAATTTCTGGACGCGCTCTAACTAAAGATGGCATATGAAAGATGAGATTATTATCTTCCATGTGCCATTTCCAGAGAGGTCCCAAGGGCAAGCCAAGGGTATGTGGATATTTCTCTAAGCTCTTCTCTTCCGCAGAACGCAACTACTCGATTGGGGATCGGGAGTTACTGGCCATCAAATTGGCTCTGGAAGGGTGGAGACATCTACTAGTCGGCGCAGCTCATCCGATGCCTTGTCCAGGTCTTTCGAGACGGTAGACACCATGGAGGTTCCACAGAATATTATTGATCTGTCTTGCATTGTCTCTGTCAATCCCCTGCAAGTTGGGGACATTCCTCCAGGGAGGACTTTTGTGCGCCTGGCTGATCATGGAAGAGTCCTCCGCTGGGGACACTCCTCTAGACTGGCAGGTCACGCGGGGGTCCGTAAGACCCCGGGATCTGATTGCTCGTCATTTCTGGTGGCCCACGCTGCCCAAGGACATTATAGACTTCATTTCTTCCTGTTCTGTATGTGCAACCAACAAGGCCACTCACTCCAGACCTGCTGGTCTTCACCAGCCATTGCCTGTGCCCAATGCTCCCTGGCAGCATATAGCTGCCTCTCTCTGCTGGATGCTGGATGCTGGATGCAGTGCTGTCTGGGTGGTGGTGGACCGATTTTCGAAGATGGCCCACTTCGTTCCTCTGACTGGTCTTCCTTCTGCTCCTCAGCTGGCCAAGCTGTTCATCCAACACATCTTCCGCCTGCACGGCTTGCCGAAGCATATTTTGTCTGATCGGGGGGTTCAGTTTACCTCGAAGTTCTGGAGAGCCCTCTGCGGACTCCTCGGTGTGAAGTTGGACTTTTCCTCAGTCTACCATCCTCAATCCAATGGTCAGGTCGAGAGGATCATTGAGATCTTGGAGAACTACCTACGCCACTTCATCTCCAAGCAGCATGATGACTGGGTTCAGTTGCTCCCATTGGCTGAATTCTCCTACAATAATCACACCAGCGAGTCTACAAGGAATACACCGTTCTTCATTGTCTACGGCCAGCACCCTCAAATTCCTCTCTCGCTGCCCGATACTTCCGAGGTACCAGCGGCTGACTCCACTTTTAGAGACTTCCTGCAGATCTGGCAGCAGACTCGATCCTCCATCCTAATGGCAGTCGACCGCATGAAACGGAAGGCTGACACAAGGAGAAGAGAACCTCCTCAGTTTCTTCCTGGCACAAGGGTCTGGCTGTCTTCTAGGAATATCCGACTAAGGGTGCCAACGTGCAAATTTGCTCCCAGGTTCCTCGGACCATTCGAGATCCTGCAGCAAATCAACCCTGTCGCCTATAAGCTTCGGCTGCCTCTACCCTCAGGATCCCCAACTTCTTCCATGTCTCCCTCCTGAAACCGGTGGTTCTGAACTGCTATACCAAGACTCCTAGCCCTGCGGTTGCCTCCAGCGGCCTTTCAGACACCTTTGAGGTTAAGGAGATCTTGGACACCAAGAAAGTGAGAGGAAAAACTTTTTATTTGGTGGATTGGAGGGGTTTTGGTCCTGAAGAGAGGTCCTGGGAGCCAGAGGAGAACCTCAATGCCCCTACTCTTCTGAAAAAGTTTCTCTCTCACTCTGGTCCCAAGAAGAGGGTGCGTAAGAGGGGGGATACTGTAATGTCTGTGTCTGTGGGCCGTCAGCTCCAATCTCCTCCTGACAGCCGCAGCCACGAGTCGGTAAGCACTGGCCCCAGCCTCCTCCTCAGGAGACGCCAGCGCTAGCGTCCTCTCACCTCAGTCAGATCCCGTAGGGACCTCAGCCAGACTTCTGATGAACTTGAACCCGTGATTACCCTGGACTATAAGAGGGCTCCAGTCCCCTGCTTCTATGCCTGAGCATTGTTGATGTTTCCTACGTTTGTCTATGTGATGGCCTCCTAGTGTTTTCCTGTTCCTGTTCCTGTTCCCTGCATTCCATACTATCCTGGTCTAGCACTGTGCTCTGCCAAAGTTGTTTCATGCTGTATCCCACGTCTGACCTGCTTCATCTTGCCTGACGTCTACATTCTGCCAAGTCCCAGCCGAGCCTGCCCTGCTGCTGTCCGAGCTGCCACAGGTACCTATACGAACAATAGACATTGACCTGCGCCCTGTTGGCCAGCTGCCTTACCGCCAAGGCAGTACGGCCCAGTGGGTCCACAGACCCTTCGTGACACACTTTAAGTGGTAATCATTTTGGAATGCTTTTAAGTATCCAAGTGATTCTGAGATTATTTTCTCAATACATCTTGTACTTTGTTAGTAAAAAAAATTTGGTCCATACATTTTATATTTATGCACGAAAAACACCAAAATTTAGAGAAAATTAGCAACAATAAGCATTTTTCTAAATATAAATGTATCTGTGTCTTGAACAAATACACAGTAAACAGCGTGGTCCCTGTTCTTCCCAAGCCTCTGTCCCTACTTACTTGTACGACCCGACCTAAATGATGGCACACAACTGGGCGGCGTTCCCTATACTGGTACAAGTGAAACTGACAAACAGATAAGACAGAGACCGTACAAAATAACAAAGGGTAACCTGGGAAGTACATGGAGGGAGAGGCAGGGCAATTGAGCCGTGGACAAGTCCGGGCACAAAAGGCGGAGTCAGGCAGGCAGGGTCAAACCGGGAGAGTACGGAAAAAACAAAAGTCAGAAGGCAAAGAAAAGTCAGGAGTCCAGCCGAGGTCAGGTCACAGGAAGTCAAAAAGCAAGTCGCTCAGGGGAGTCTGAAACAAGAGAAAGCACCAGGCAAGGAAACTCTAATTACAGACAAAGGCCAACTATCCCAGGCTGAATTAAATAAGGAGAGGGCGGGAGCTCAGGAATATCAGCCAGGCTTTGATTGTCCTGACACTCCTGAGCTCCTATTGGCTGCAGACTGCCTCAGTCTGCCAGGCCGGGCGACGCCCGAGCGAGTAACTCCCGATGTCCTGGAGACCGAGGGAGCCGCAGGCAGAGAGTACGTGACAATCTGCTTGTAAGACAGATAGTTATATCCCATATGTCTACTTTATGTTTGCATTGTTTTTTTCAAAATACTTTTATTTTTCTAGGACGTTACAAGGCTTAGAACTTTAACAGCAATTTCTCATATTTTCAAGAAAATTTCAAAAGGCTATTTTTCAGGAACCAGTTCAGTTCTGAAGTGGCTTTGAAGGCCTTATATATTAGAAAGTCCCCATAAATCACCCCATTTTGAAAACTGCACCCATCAAAGTATCATAAAGTATTTTAACAGTTTAGGCGTTTCTCAGGAATTAAAGCAAATTAGATTTGAAACTTACAAATTTTTGACCTCACAGATTTTTTTGTATTTCATTTTTTTGTAATTCATTGTATTTAGTCTGTGAAGATGAAAATCTACCTTTTTTCTGAAAAAATTTAGACATTTTTGATTTTTACAAGGAATAAAGGAGAAAAAACAACCCAACTTTTGTTTGCCAAAATTCACGTGTATTACAGTTTTTTCTGTAACACAGAAGGTTTTACCTGAGAAATGCAAATAAATATTTATTGTCCAGATTCTGCAGTTTTTAGAAATATCTCACATGTGGCCCTAGTATGCTACTGGACTGATACACAGGCCTTAGAAGCAAAGGAGCACCTAGTGGATTATGGGTCCTCCTTTTTTTCTAGAATATATTTTGGTCACCATATCAGGTCTGAAGAGGTCTTGTGGTGCAGTAATACCCCTCAAAAGTGACCCCATTTTGTAAACTACACCCCTCAAGAAATTTATCTAGGAGTATAGTTAGCATTTTGACCCCAACATTTTTTTTTTTGCTGGAATAGTTTTCAGTTCTATGTCAGATTTGCAATGCATTGAATGGACCAAAACAGTGTAAACCCACTAAAAGTGATCCCATTTTGGGAAATACACCCCTCAAGGAATTTTTCTAGGGGCATAGTTAGCATTTTGACCTCACAGTTTTTTTTGCTGAATTCATTGGATTTAGTCTGTGAAGATGAAAATCTACCTATTTTCTGAACAAAAATGTAGACACTTTTGAGTTTTACAAGCAATAAAGGAGAAAAAACAACCCACCATTTGTAAAGCAATTTCTCCCGATTACGGCAATTCCCCATATGTGGTAATAAACTTCTGTTTGGACCCACAGCGGGGCTTAGAAGGGAAGGAGCGCTATTTAGCTTTTGAAGCTCAAATTTAGCTGAAATGGTTTTCGGCTGTAATGTCGCATTTGCAAAGCCCCTGAGGGACCAAAACAGTGGAAGCCCCCCAAACGTGACCCTATTTGGGAAACTACACCACTTAAGGAATCTATCTAGGGGTATAGTTAGCATTTAGACTCCACAAGTCTTTTGCAGAATTTATTAGAATTAGGCCGTGAAAATCAACATTATTTCCACTAAAATGTTGAATTTTTTAATTTTCATAAAAGGAGAAAAAGCCGCCCAACATTTTTAAAGCAATTTCTCCCGAGTATGGCTATTCCCCACATGTGGTCTTAAATGTTTTTTTTATTAGAAATTAATTAACCCTTTCCGGACTGATCCATTTTTTGCTTTTCCTTTTGTGTTTTTCCCTCCCAGCTTTCCAAAAGCCATAACTTTTTTTATTTTTCCATCAATAGAGTGGTGTGAGGGCTTATTTCTTGTGGGAGGAGTCGTAGCTTCTATTGACACAATTTAAAGTACCATTTAATGTACTGGGAAACTGAAAATAAAATAATTTGCAGGCAGAAATTGAAAAAAAAACCTGTGAATCCTCCATTTTTATGTTTTTACTGCTTTCACCGTGCAGTAAAAACGACAATTTAAATTTTTTCTGCGACTCAATACATTTACGGTGATACCAAATTTATATATATATATTTTTTATATTTTACTACTTTTACAAAGTAAAAACAATTTGTTAAAAAAATAATTGTTTTGTTTCACCACTTTCTGAGAGGCATAACGTTTTTTATTTTTTGGTAGATTAACCCCTTAAGGACGCAGCCTAGTTTGGGCCTTAAGGCTCAGAGCCCATTTTTCAAATCTGACATATTTCACTTTATATGGTAATAACGTCGGAATGCTTAAACCTATCCAAGCGATTCTGAGACTGTTTTCTCGTGACACTTTGGGCTTCATGTTTGTGGTAAAATTTGGTCGATATATTCAGTCTTTATTTGTGAAAAATTGCAAAATTTAGAGAAAATTTACAAAAAATAGCATTTTTCAGAATTTAAATGTATCTGCTTGAAAAACAGACGGTTATACCACCAAAAATAGTTACTAGTTCACATTTCCCATATGTCTACTTTAGATTGGCATCGTTTTTTGAACATTATTTTATTTTTCTTGGACGTTACAAGGCTTAGAACATAAACAGCAATTTCTCAAATTCTTAAGAAAATTTCAAAAGCCTTTTTTTGAAGGTGCCAGTTCAGTTCTGAAGTGGATTTGAGGGGCCTATGTATTAGAAACCCCCATAAAACACCCCATTTTAAAAACTAGACCCCTCAAAGTATTCAAAACAGCATATAGAAAGTTTTTTAACCCTTCAGGCATTTCACAGGAATTAAAGCAAAGTGGAAATGAAATTTGCAAATTTCATTTTTTCTGCTGAATTTCAATTTTATTCAATTTTTTTTTAGTAACAGAGAAGGTTTTACCAGAGAAATACTACTAAATATGTATTGTCCAGATTCTGCAGTTTTTAGAAATGTCCCACATGTGCCTCTAGTGCGCTCGTGGACTAAAACACAAGCCCTAGAAGCAAAGAAGCACCTAGTGCATTTTGAGGCCTCTTTTTTATTAGAATATATTTTAGGCAGCATGCCAGGTTTGAAGAGGTGTTGAGGTATCAAAACAATGGAAACCCACCAGAAGTGACCCCATTTTGGAAATTACACCCCTCAAGGAATTCATTTATGGTTTTTGTTATCATTTTGACCGCACAGTTTTTTCACAGCACCTATTTGAATTGGGCTGTGAAATGAAAAAAATGATATTTTTTCCAATAAGATGTCATTTTTGATCAAAATTTCTTATTTTCACAGGGAACAACATACCCCATTTTGTTGCCCAATTTGTCCTTAGTGCGGCAATACCCCATTTGTGGTGATAAACTGCCGTTTGGGCCCATGGGAGGGCTCAGACGGAAAGGAGCGCTATGTGTTTGTTGGAGTCCAGATTTTGCTGGATTGGTTTTCGGGTGCCATGTCGCATTTGCAGAGGCCCAGAGGTATCAAAGCAATGGAAACCAACCAGAAGTGACCCCATTTTGGAAACTACACCCCTCAAGGAATTCATTTATGGTTTTTGTTATCATTTTGACCGCACAGTTTTTTCACAGCATCTATTTGAATTGGGCTGTGAAATGAAAAAAATGATATTTTTTCCAATAAGATGTCATTTTTTATCAAAATTTCTTATTTTCACAGGGAACAACATACCCCATTTTGTTGCCCAATTTGTCCATAGTGCGGCAATACCCCATTTGTGGTGATAAACTGCCGTTTGGGCCCATGGGAGGGCTCAGACGGAAAGGAGCGCTATGTGTTTGTTGGAGTCCAGATTTTGCTGGATTGGTTTTCGGGTGCCATGTCGCATTTGCAGAGGCCCAGAGGTATCAAAACAATGGAAACCCACCAGAAGTGACCCCATTTTGGAAACTACACCCCTCAAGGAATTCATTTATGGTTTTTGTTATCATTTTGACAGCACAGTTTTTTCAGAGCACCTATTTGAATTGGGCTGTGAAATTAAAAAAATGATATTTTTTCCAATAAGATGTCATTTTTGATCAAAATTTCTTATTTTCACAAGGAACAACATACCCCATTTTGTTGCCCAATTTGTCCTTAGTGCGGCAATACCCCATTTGTGGTGATAAACTGCCGTTTGGGCCCATGGGAGGGCTCAGAAGAAAAGGACCACCATTTGGCCTACTGGAGCTTTTCTGGTGCTAAGTCATGTATGCAGAAGCCCCTGAGGTACCAGTACAGTTGAAACCCCCGAGAAGTGACCCCATTTTAAAAACTACACCCCTTAAGACATTCATCTAGAGGTGTAGTAAGCATTTTGACCCCACAGGTACTGTGTAAAAGATAATGCGCAGCAGATGGTGCAGTGTGAGATTTGCAATTTTATATATATATATGCCATTTCAGTGTCCAATATAGTGTGCCCAGCATGCGCCACCGGAGATATACACCCCTTAAATTGTAATGTGGGTTCTCCTGGGTACGGCAATACCCTACATGTGGCTGTTATCAGCTGCCTGGGCATACGGCAGGGCTCAGAAGGGAAAGATGAGGGGGGTAAGCTGTGCGGAGTGCATCAGGGTAAATTAAAAATCAAGGGATGTATGATACATTTTAAAACAATCTTTTATACAGAGCCCTGGTTTTTCGGGACACGTGTCACATTGGTATATTGTGTTCTTCCTTATCCCCCTCTTATAGCAGACTCTGCACCTCTTTTGACTCTTTCCCTTTCCACCGGTTTGGGGAACTTCTCCTGGAAAGTGTTGCCCTGGTACAATGCGTGTGGCCTCGCTTCCAGAAGTACTGGGTGCCCCCCCTTCCTGGTCCCTAAAGATTAGATCTTGAAATTCCAGGAAAGTTCCCCTCTGGCCTGAACATCGACGTAGCACGTACACATTGTACAATGCCATCTGTATGATGTGCCCGGCCAGCTTCTTATACCACACCGCATGGCGCTGTAGGGCTTCAGGACTTGATTTGACAAATCCATCCCTCCCATGTACCTATTGTAGTCCAGGATGCAGTCTGGTTTGCGGGTGGCCTTTCCTTCATATATCCTAAATCTGTAGGTATACCCTGATGCCCTCTCGCAGCTTATACATCTTCACGCCATACCTTGCCCTCTTACCTGGCAGGTACTGGCGGAATTGAACCCTCCCTTTAAAATGTACCAGGGACTCATCAATAGAAAAACACTTCTCGGGGGTGTATGCTTGGGAAAACCGGGCACTGAAACGGTCTAATAGGGGTCTCCGTTTATCCAAACGGTCAAAACTGGGGTCATCTCGGGGTGGGCACGGCTCATTATCAGTATAATGTAAGAAGCGAAGTATTGCCTCATTTATTTATTTTTTTAGGTTCCAGTTCATTTCTGAAGTTGCTTTGAGGGGCCCATATATTAGAAACCCCTATCAAACACCCCATTTTAGAAACTAGACCCCTCAAAGTTTTCACAACAGCATTTAGAAAGTTTATGAACCCTTTAGGTGTTTCACAGAAATTTAGAGCAAAGTAGAGGTGAAATTTACTCTTTTTATACCATTTTTTTTATAACACAAAAGGATTTATCAGAGAAACACAACTCAATACTTATTGCCCAGATTCTGCAGTTTTGAGAAATATCCCACATGTGGCCCTCGGGCGGTAATGGACTGAAGCACCGGCCTCCGAAGCAAAGGAGCACCTAGTGGATTTTGAGCCCTCTTTTTTATTAGGCACCATGTCCGGTTTGAAGAGGTCTTGTGGTGCCAAAACATTGGAAACCCCCCAAAAGTGACCCCAATTTGGAAACTAGACCCCTTGAGGAATCCATTGTAGTTTTCTTGGGGTGCATGCGGCTTTTTGATCAGTTTTTATTCCATTTTTAGGTGGCGTGGTGACTAATAAACAGCAATTCTACTATTGTTTTTGTATACTTTTTTTTTTACAGCGTTCACCGTGCACTATAAATGACATATTCACTTTATTCTGCGGGGCGATACGATCACGTCGATACCAGATGTTTATAGTTTTTTTTGATGTCTTATGGCGTTTGCACAATAAAATACGTTTTGTAAACAATCATTCACTTTTTGTGTTGCCTTATTCTAAGAGCCAGAACGTTTTTATTTTTCAATCAATAAAGCCGTGCGAGGACTTATTTTTTGCGTAACGAACTGTAGTTTCGATCAGGACCATTTTTCGGTACATGCGACTTTTTGATCTCTTTTTATTCCATTTTTTGGGAGGTGAAGTGACCAAAGAATTGTGATTGTGGTACGGTTTATCAATATATTTTTTTACGGCGTTCACCGTGCGGGATAAATAACAAAATAATTTTGTAGTTCAAGCCGTTACGGACGCGGCGATACCAATTATGTATAGTTTATTTGTTTGTTTATATATTTAAATTAATTATAAATGACTGATAAGGGAAAAAGTGGGACTTTTACTTTTATTACTTTTAAAACTTTTATTTTCTTATTTTTACACATCTTTTTTTTACTTTTTTTTTACTTTATTACTTTGTCCCACTAGGGGACATGAGGGCAGGAGGCCCTGATCGCTATTCTAATACACTGCACTACATGCGTAGTGCAGTGTATTAGAGCTGTCAGCTACTCACTGACAGCAAGCATAGTGGGTCCTGACGTTGTCAGGACCCACTAGGCTTCCGTCTATGGCATAGCCGGACGCCATTGTTTGGTGTCCGGTTGCCATAGTCACCATCGCCGGCCGCTATCGTGTAGCAGGCCGGCGATGGCGGATTAACCCCTAAGAAGCCGCGATCGCTATTGAACGCGGCTTCTGAGGGGTTAATCGGCGGGGGAGCTCCGCGATCGGTCCCGGCACATTGAGCAGTGATAGTCTGCTGTCGGAAACAGCAGCTATCACAGCTCATGAACGCGCCCCGCGCGAACGGCGCCGTGTTTACTCCATGACCTACTATTAGGTCACTGAGCGCGAACGCTACAGTTAGCATGACCTAATAGTAGGTCATGGAGCGTTAAGGGGTTAAGAGGTCTAATGGCTTAGTTTTTGTGGGACAAGCTGTCATTTTTATGGGTACTATTGTTTAGTGCTTACAACTTTTTGAACCCTTTTAAAAAAAAAATATTTAGAGCTAAGGTGACCAAAAAACAGTAATTTTGTCGTTTTAAATTCTTTATTTTGTATGGCGTTCATCCTGTGAGTTAAATAATGGTATATTGTAATAGTTCAGACTTTTACGGATGCAGCAATACCAATTTTGTGTATTTCTTACATTACTTTAGAGAAAACATGGGAAAAGGGGTGTTTTTTGGACTTTAAATATTTATAAAAATGTTTCCACTAATAATAACTTTATTTACTTTTTACACATTTTATTAGTCCCCCTAGGGGACTTGAACCAGCGATCATTAGATCGCTGGTACAATACACTGCAATACTAATGTATTGCAGTGTATTGTAATTCTTACAGGTTCCTCTAACAGCGCGATCGCTGTTCCTGTCCGTTAATCCCGGGTGTCAGCTGGAATATAAAGCTGACACCCGCAGCGTATGGCACGGGCTCAGAGCATGAGCCCGCTCCATACATCACCCCCGCACTACAACATGATATTAAGTCGTGGTGCGCGAAGGGGTTAATGCACAGCGAAATGTGTGGAGTGAAAATTAAAATTTTCCACTGATATGCCATTTTAGTGCACAATATGTTGTGCCCAGTTTGTGACACTGAAGACAAATACCTCATAAAATATTAATTGGGATCTCCCAGGTATGGCGATGCCATATCCTTGGACGTAAACTGCTGTTTGGGCACGCTGCAGGGCTGAAAAAGTGGGGGAGCGGCTTTTGGAGCGCAGATTTTGCTTGGTGGTTTTTCTGTTTGGACTTTTACTCGTATTTCAGTTTATAATGTGGGTGCATATGTCAGCTGGGCAGAGTACATCAGGGCATAATAAGAGGGTATAATAATGCGGTAAATAAATAATATTTCACAGATGTGTGGCCAGTGTCACACTTATAAGTGGTGCCCAATCTTATCCGCTTTTGGAACGTTCTGCACATTTAGCGTCGCCATATTCTGAACTTTTTTATTTTTTCTTCACCGGAGCGGTCTGAGGGCTTATTTGTTGCGGGACAATCTGTAGTTTTCATTGTTACCATTTTGGGATACGTGCAATTTTTTGATTACTTTTTATTCCATTTTTTGGCAAGCAAGGTGACCAAATCCATTAATTCTGACATTTTTTTTTGTTTTTTGTTTTTTTACGGCGTCCACACTGGGCTATAAATTACTATCTTGCTTTATTCTGTGGGTCGATAGGCTTATGGAGAAACCATATGTATATAGATTTTTTTATTTGCGCAATAAAATCACTTTTTTTGATAAAATAATTAATTTTTTGTGTCACCATATTCTAAGAGTCATAACTTTTTTATTTTTCAGTCAAAAAAGCTGTGTAAGGGCTTGTTTTTTGCGAGACAGGTTCTAGTATTTATTGGTACTATTTTGGGGTACATCTGACTTTTTGATCACCTTTTATTCTTTATTTTGTGAGGGGTGGTGATAAAAAAATAGTGATTCTGGCATTGTTTTCTACTTTTCTTATTGCGGTGTTCACCGTGCGGGACAAATAATATTATAGTTTTATAGTTTTGGTCATTACGAACGCGGTGATACCAAATATGTGTACTTTTTTTTAACTTGTTCATTTTTTCCTATAATAAAATACTTATTATAGGAAAAAAAAAGCATTTTTTGTTTTTGTGACTTATAACTTTTATTTTTACACTTTTATAAAACATTTTTATTACCTTTTTTTACATTTTTTTTTTGGTCCCACTAGGGGACCAAATCGCTGCTAGAATACACTGCACTCCCTAGGTAGCTAGAGGAGGGCAGACGGGGCATGTGCCCCGGGCGCAACTTAAAAGGGGCGCTAGGGCCGCACAGTCCATGACGGCGGCCTGCTGCCTCTCTGAGGGGTCGACGGCGCCACTAAAACCAGCTGCGGCCACCCCCTCCTGCACTATAATTGTACCTGCGTCTATAGGACACAGGTACAATTAGAAGCAATGAATGGCCGAGTACGTTCTGTGCCCGGCCATTCTGCGCCTTTCTACGAGTGAGGCGGCGCGATACTTGGCGCTGCTTACGTCGTTGAAAGACGAGGATTGACAGGGGAAGTCATTCTGCCCTGCCAATCGGCGCCTTTCATAGACACAAGCGGCGTGATCCCGTCAACGCGCTGCTTGCGTCGTTCAACCCCAGGAGACCTGCGCAGAAGAGAGCAGGTCTCCATTGCCGCCGGACGGAGCGGGAACGGGATTAAGGTGAGTTTATATAGTTTGTTTTTTTATCCTAATAAAATAGTCTGTGGCATTATCTACGGGGGGGGGGGGGGGGTGGCGGCTTTATTTACAGGGGACTTTATCTCCGGGGTGCTCTATCTACAGGTGGGATATATTCTGGGATGGGCTATATGTGGAGCACTATATACAGGGGTGGGCTATATCTACAGGGGGGCTATATACAGGGGTGGGCTATCTGTGGAGCACTATATACAGGGGTGGGCTATATATAGGTGTGGGCTATACGTGGAGCACTATTGGGGAGCTATATGTGAGACACTATATGCTGGGGGCTATATGTGGGGCACTATATACAGGAGGGTTGTATGTCGGGCACTAGCTACAGGGGGCTGTATGTGCGTCACTATCTACAGGGGGGCTATATGTGGGCACTATCTACAGGGGTGGCTATATGGGGGGCATTATCTACAGGGGGCTCTATGGGGGCACTATCTACAGGGGGCATTGTGTGTGTGTAACACAGTGTATGGTGCTACTATAATTAGAGGTGCAGTGTTTGGCACTATTATATTTAGGGGCATAGTGTGTGGTATAATGAGAACTTTATATTTGTTTATAGGTGTAGAAATGTTTGAAAAGTGAGAAGCAGAAGACATCTGAGCGGCAGACTGCAGAAATGGGCTGTGAGCGGGAGAAGTCATCATAGAGGTCTGGACCGGATGGAGAAAAAGAACTAGAATCTGAGACGTCACCGGTGAGTCACTTAATGTAAATGTTTATTCTGCCTCTAATCAGTACTGTAGTCACTGTATGATTTGCAGCGAGATGATGGGTGGTATGATTATGATATGATTTTTTTTTGTGAAACAGTAACTCCCAGCATATCCTTACCATTGTTCGGGCTATGTTGGGAGCTGGAAACAATTTAGTGCAAACCTATTTGGCAGTGGTTACACTAAATTGAGCTGTATTTGGGCTGATGTTGTATATATATGTACTGAGCTTGGTTCTGGTACTATATATATATGTATTAACCTTAGTTCTGGTGCTGTATTTTTGTACTGAGGTTTGTTCTGGTGCTGTATATATGTAATGAGCTTTGTTCTGGTGCTGTATTTATGTACAGAGCTTTGTTCTGGAGCTGTATTTATGTATTGAGCTTGGTTCTGGTGCTGTATATATGTTATAAGTTTGGTTCTGGTGCTGTATTTATATACAGAGCTTTGTTCTGGTACTGTATATATGTAATGAGCTTTGTTCTGGTGTTGTGTATAGAACTATATTGCTTGTAAAATGTACAAATGTTTTTATGCTTGAGTTACATTAAAAAAAAATGTGGAAAAGAAATGACACGTCATTGATTGGTAGAGAAAGCAAACATGGCGAGGGGGAAGGAGATGTCGGGAAAGAGGTTGGGGGGGCGCCAAACTGAATCTTTGCCCCATGTGCTGGAGAACCTTGGTACGCCTCTGCTAGGTAGTGTAATGTATTATAAACTGTCAGCGTGACGCTGACAGTCACTCTGACAGGAAGCCTATGAGGACCAGCTGAAGGCTGGTACTCATAGGTTTCCATACATGGCAGCCTGGAGGCTGGCAAACATTGGCAACCCCCTGTAATTTCATGTGGGGTATGCCGATCTGCTCTAAACTCCTTAAATGTGGCGATCGCAACCGACCGCTGCATCTAAGGGGTTAATTGCTAAAATCAGTGGTGATGGGCCACTGATCAGCAACAGGGAATGCAGGGCAGACACCCTGAACAGTTAACAACCGCTGCAGTGTAGCGCCGCGCGGCGGTTAACTGTCTAAGTCCAGACGTAACTGCACATCAGGGTGCGCGAAGTTACTGCTCACCTTGATGTGCAGTTACGTCAAGGTGCGGGAAGGGGTTAACCAATTTGAGTTTTTTCATTTTCTTTCTTTCCTCCCCTCCTTCAAAAGCCATAACTTTTTTATTTATTTGTCAAAATAGCCATATGAGGGCTTGTTTTTTTGTGGGACAAGTTGTAGTTTTTCATGGCACCATTTATTGTACCGCATAATGTTCTGGGAAGCTGAAAAAAAAATATTTGTGGGGTGAAATGGACAATAAACAGAAATTACGCAATTTTTTGGGGGTTTTTGTTTTTACGGCGTCCATCAGGCAGTAAAAACTACATATTCACCTTATTCTACAGGTTGATACAATTACGGCAATACCAAATTTATATGTTTTGTTTTATGTTTTACCACTTTTAGAAAAATAAATCTATTTGCTAAAAAAAAAAAATGTTTTGTGTCGCCATATTCTGAGAGCCATAACTTTTTTATTTTACCACCAATTTAGCGGTGTGCAGGCTTAAATTTTGCAGGGCGAGCTGTAGTTTTCGCCGATACAACTTTGTTGTAGATCCGACTTTTCGATCACTTTGTATTGCATTTTTTTTGAGAGCTAAGGTCACGAAAAAAAAACAGCAATTTGCATATTTCATATATATATTTTTTTTATGGCGTTCACCAAGCGGGTTAAACAATGCTATATTGTGATAATTCAGACTTTTACGGACGTGGCGATACCAGTTATGTTAACTTTCTTTTTTTTTAAATTGCTGAAAAGGGGGGATTTTCGAACTTAATATTTATTTTTGGAACATTAAAAAAAACAATTGACGGCGGCATTTAATGTGTCAAACGGACGCAATCAAAGTGATGTTTGATTCCGCCCGTTGCAGTGAGGTGTCGGCTGTATAACACAGCCAACACCTGCTGAGTATGGGGCACGCTCAGTCTGTGAGCCTGCGTCATACTTCCCCTTAACGGCTGTCACGTACTAGTACGTGACCTGTCATTAAGGGGTTAATAAAGTTTATTGATTTTCAAATACAATCCATATCTGTGCAGTGACTCTTAGGCTATGTTCACACGGAGTATTTTGCCGAGTTTTTTGACGCGGAAACCGCAACGCAAAACACGGCAAAAACGGCCCGAAAACGCCTCCCATTGATTTCAATGGGAGGCGTCGGCGTCTTTTTTCCGCGAGCAGTAAAACTGCCTCGCGGGAAAAAGAAGCGACATGCCCTATCTTCGGGCGTTTACGCCTCTGACCTCCCATTGACTTCAATGGGAGGCAGAGAAAGCGTATTTCACGGTGTTTTATGCCCGCGGCGCTTAATGGCCACAGGCGAAAAACGGCGCGAAAATTGGCGTGCAGGGAGAGGAAAATCTGCCTCAAAGTTCCAAACGGAATTTTGAGGCAGATATTCCTCCTGCAAAATACTCCGTGTGAACATAGCCTAAGAGCATTCCTAAAAAAACTACAGTATATTCCTTTTTTTTTTCCTTTTCAAAATTCTCTCTCTATAGAAACTAAAGTAATAAAAAAGAAAAACATTAACATCATGATGTGTAACAGACGTAACTAAAAGTTCAGTCCATACGTTCAATATTACAGTTTGGTAATGCTTCATGTTCTATAAGGGATTATCTCACTCAAGGCATTGATGGCGTTTTGCTAGGATATGCCACCAATATACAATTGCTAGGATATGACCACTGTGATTAATCGCCAAAATGGAATGAAGTGCCGCCAGGAAAATGTTATGTCCTTTCGGCTCATGTCAATTCCATCACCTTTTTTTGTTCAGGGACTGCATGCATGGGTCAATGTACCTCTTTCTGCAGCATTTTATTTTACATTTAATTTCACCAGAGACTGTCAACCAGGAAACCAACCAAGTGATATTCTGAACAACTTACCTTGTAGCCTGTCTGCTGAAAGCCCACCAGAAATAGAACTTGTCCTAGGAAAAGACAACTGCACATAGCTGTCAGAACAGACATGTGAGCACTCCTCAAAGAGCGACAGAGGATGAACGTGAGTAGAGACAGCACCAGGCAGAAAACAGATAAACTTAGGCCCACTTTAGAAACAATGGTAAGAATGGGATTTTCCTGTAATAAAAATAATAAGAAAAAATAAAAGAAATAATAATAATAGTAATGAGATATTTAGCAAAGTTAGAACCCCCTCTCTCAATAATTCCCCACAGTTCTGGGTTGGTTGGGGTATGTATCATTTTGAAGGATTCATCCCTGGAAATTTTCGTTTCAACATGACTATTTTTTTTAAGAATAGATTCTCTCATGATGTCAAAATTGCATTCCATTTCTATAATGACCAGTAGTCAGATAATTTGGGGCAGGTGAACCGTAGCTGTAAAGAGGATTATACATTTCTAGTACACATTGGTGCAAATTTTCCATTGACAGATCTGTAATAATATTCGTATAAACATCACATGCTGATGTCAGGGCCGGACTATTATACAGAGATGATGTCACATAGACGAGGCTCACCACCTTCCTCCAGTCTATAGCAGTTTTATTTTATTGGAAGTTACTACGCCTACTAGATACTAGAAACTACTCAATCAGTGTGCCAAACTCTTTCTTTAAAGAAGACCTCCAGTGGTAACACAACTTTCCATGTCTGCATTCCCCACCTGACTGTATACCACACTCTACACTTCTTTTATGTATATTATACTTACTTTTTGAACTGCTGCCTTGTCTGTACTTTAAAGAAGCATCCATCTTGATTCTTAGATTTCCCAGCTTTCTCTTCCTCTCTCATTTGCTATCAAACCCATGAAGCTTCAGCACAGCATCACATGACCAGCTAAAGACCATACCATTTCTGCATGCTGGAGGATGCTGTGATTATCATTCTCTCTATATTCCCCTAAACAATCTGAGACTCCATAAGTATACTGACAGGGAGGCTACATTATACCTGTGTGACAGGAACCTATCTAAGTATAAGTGGCAGCTGATGATAGAAGTTTCTGCCCTCCCTATGCAATACTAGTGGGGTACAGGAACTGCTGAAGCCCAGTGGCGTAGCTATAGGGGTCGCAGCGGTCGCAGTTGCGAACGGGCCCCTAAGCCTTGGGGGACCACGGGCCCCCGTTGCCATATAGAATGCTGGTTAAATACATTTTCTGTGCCATGAAGCCGGCACTTCCTGGTTACGGTCACATGGTACACTTCGTGTACTATGTGACCGTGTTGTCATGTGACACGTATTCCAGCCAGTGCAGTGGAATAGCCGGTGCGGAGGACTCCAGGTGAGCTGCAGAGTCTGTATTGTAATGCAATGTATTATGTTGTTGTAATGTATTGTGTTGTGTTGTGTTGTGTTCAGTGGCGGATTATCATATGGGCGATTCGGGCGGCCGCCCGGGGCCCGAGGCTCCCAGGGGGCCCATGGCAGCCCGAACCGCACATTATCGTACAAAACTATTCAGCGCGCTAGCGCTGCTAATTTCCGAAGATGAGGAGGGGAGGAGCAGGGAATTGGCCGGGAAAGGGGTAGGACACGCCTCCCTGACAAGTGCGGGCGCCGCCATGAGTAACAGAACAGCGACGGACGGCTGTTCTGTTGCTCTAAAGCTGCAAGAGAAGACCCGGGCGGGCGTTCACCGGCGCTGAGGTTAGTCGGCTTATCCTCCTGCCCAACTGGTTCCCGACCGCTGGCTGTATTTTTACGGCCAGCGGTCAGGGACGGGTCCTTAAAACCCGAGCCATAGACTTTCTACGGCTCGGGTTTTAACTTGCTGCCCGCGCGATTCGGCAGCTGAATGTCGGGTCTCCGGCTGTCAGTGACTGCCGGGGACCCTGAGGAGAAGACAGAAGCAGCTTTCGCTGCTTCTGCCTTCTCCGATGTCTTCTTACACAGCGTTCAATGAACGCTGTGTATAGGAATAGAGACAGCAGCAGCGGCGCTGTCTCTATTCCTCCCGGTGATCATGTGACTGGTCACATGATCGCCGGGTGCCGTTACTAACATACTGCTGCTGGGTCTTACTAGACCCAGCACAGCCCTATTAGTGACAATCGTCACTATGAGAGGGCTGATTTCCCCTGTAACTGGGGCTGCTGTGCAGCTCCAGTTACAGGGGAAAAGATGGTGTAAAAAGAAAAAAAATATATAAAGTTCCCCAAAGGTCTTTTTTGACCTTTGAGGAACAGACCATAGTAATAAAAAATAATAAAGTGCAAAAAAAAATTAAATAATAAATACACATAAAATACCCACCCCAAAAAAAAACGTTCCCCCCGCCAAACATTGTTGTAACGCTAGCGCTGACCCAATTACCCTAATATAGACATGTAATATATTAAAATTTACGGTAAACAATGACGATTACAAATAAAAGGTCTATTTTAGGGTAAAACTATGTTATTACCAAAAAAAATAGCTGAAACGTAAAAAAGCTTATTTTTTTTACTATTATTTTCAAACTTTATGAATAAAAATTCTAAAATAGCAAAAAAGTGTGCATAAAAACGATAAAAAAGGAAACCTGCATTGTCTACGGAAAAAAACGTTGCAAAAATCACGTCTTTTTTTTTTTCTTTTTATAAAAATGTGTGTTTGGTGCAACTTTGTAATTCCGTTTTATTAAAAAATATTTTCACTTTTTGAGATACAGCTGCTTTGTATCCTGTATCCGTCAGGTCAGCAGGACTGACGGGATCAGTGAAACGGGCCTTGCGCTAAATTATAATCTTAGATGTGATAGATTTGAGGTGGATCCTGCGTGTCACTGATCCTGTCAGTCCTGCTGACCTGACGGATACAGGATACAAAGCAGCTGTATCTCAAAAAGTGAAAATATTTTTTAATAAAATCAATCACACACATACTAATATATATATATAAAATTATGATAACGTTTTTAAATGTGTACATAACCTTGTGGCACTATATACAAGGGGGAGCGCTGTGTGCCACTATATACAAGGGGGATATATACAAGGGGAGTGCTGTGTGGCACTATATACAAGGGGGATATATACAAGGGGAGTGCTGTGTGGC
This sequence comes from Rhinoderma darwinii, assembly GCF_050947455.1. Taxonomy (NCBI): domain Eukaryota; kingdom Metazoa; phylum Chordata; class Amphibia; order Anura; family Rhinodermatidae; genus Rhinoderma; species Rhinoderma darwinii. The sequence continues at coordinate 373,756,713 of NC_134689.1, forward strand.
ACTATATACAAGGGGGAGCGCTGTGTGGCACTATATACAAGGGGGAGCGCTGTGTGGCACTATATACAAGGGGGAGCGCTGTGTGGCACTATATACAAGGGGGAGCGCTGTGTGGCACTATATACAAGGGGGGGCTGTGTAGTGCTATCCACAGTGGTATGTGTGTGGCGCTCTTTATAGGGGGGCTTTTTGGTGCTATTTACAAGAGGGGGAGGGCTGTGTGGCGCTCTCTACAGGGGGCTGTATGGCACTATCTATATGGGGCTGTGCGTAACACTCTCTACGGGGGGATGTGTGATATATAGAGGGGGCTGTGTATGGCGATATCTATGGGGGTGTGTAATATCTACAGGGGCTGTGTGTGGCACTATGTACAGGGGGCTGTGTGTATGTGGTGTTTTACAGTGTGTGGTATTATTATATTCAGGCGCGCAGTGTTTGGTGCTATTATATTTAGGGGCACAGTATGTGGCACCATGATAACTTTATTTTCGTTTATAGGTGTGGAAATGTTGGAAAAGTGAGGAGACGTCTGAGTGGCAAATTCTGCAGAAATGAGTCATGGCCGGGAGAAGTCGTCATGAGTGCTGGACCGGATGGAGAAGAAAAGAGGAAGAAACTACTAGAATCTGAGACGTCGTCACCTGTGAGTCACTAGATTTATAGAGAATCTGTCACCTCTCCTGACATGTTTATTATAGGAATCCTTGTATTTCACAAAAAGTCTGCAGTCCAGGACTGATAGACAATTCCCCTTGTCAGGAGGTTGTGTCCCTGCACAGTGTGATACTGTCAGTATGTAGGGACACCGCGCTGTGACAAGGGAAATCGTAACACTGTTAATGCTTGCCCAAAAAGGTAGTGTTAAAAATAGTTACGGCAGGGCGGCGGTGAGGAAGGGGGGCCCAAGTTTGGGTAACAGCCCAGGGCCCATGGTCTACTTAATCCGCCACTGGTTGTGTTGTATTGTATTGTGTTATATTGTGCTGTTTGCAGTGGAGAGGGAGAGCCCGTTAAATTACAGCCCCCACTCCTCTTTCTACCGCAAACTGAACAATACAACACAGTACGTTACACACTGTGGGTCGCGTCCCCCTGGGGGGTCATGTGAAGACAATGGCGGATTATCATTAGGGTTATTCGGACGGCTGTCTGGGGCCCAAGGCTCCCGGGGGGCCCTTGGCCGGCCGAACCGCACATGATTGCACGGGCCCCCTCATGCACGGTGGCGTCGCTAGCACGGGCCCCGGTGGCGTCGCTAGCACGGGCCCCAGTGCTAGTGGCAGCCACTTTCATTTGTATCTGAGTCCTCAGGGCTTAGATACAAATGAATACTATAGGCTGCAGGTCACGTTCGGCTTGCAGCCTATAAGGCGCTGGGAAGACTCCCTGAGTCTGGAGGATTCCCACGCGTCCAGCTGGAGTGGCCGCCACGGGGTAAGTTAAGTAAACTGTATATATTTTTTTAGGTAGGGACTATTGCTGTGTATATTTTCAAGGAGGGGGGGGATTGCTCCGTTACACTATATACAAGGGGGAGTGCTGGGTGGCCCTATATACAAGGGGGAGGGTAGTGCTGTGTGGGCCTGTATACAAAGGGGGGAGTGCTCTGTAACACTATATACAAGGGGGGGGGGGTACTGTGTGACACTATATACAAAGGGGGGAGTGCTGTGGGACACTATATACAAGGAGGGAAGCACTGTGTGACACTATGTACAAAGGGGGAGGGCTGTGTAGCACTATAAACAAGGGGGGGCTGTGTAGCGCTATCCACAGCGGTATGTGTGTGGCGCTCTTTATAGGGGGGGCTTTTTGGTGCTGTTTACAAGAGGGGGAGGGCTGTGTGGTGCTCTCTACAGGGGGACACTATCTATAGGGGGCTGGGTGTAACGCTTTCTACGGGGGGCATGTGTGATATCTACAGAGGGCTGTGTGTGGCGCTATCTATGGGGGTGTGTAATATCTACAGGGGCTGTTTATGGCACTATGTACAGGGGGCTGTGTGTGGCACTATGTACAGGGGGCTGTGTGTGTATGTGGTGTTTTACAGTGTGTGGTATTATTATATTCAGGCGCGCAGTGTTTGGTGCTATTATATTTAGGGGCACAGTATGTGGCACCATGATAACTTTATTTCCGTTTATAGGTGTGGAAATGTTGGAAAAGTGAGGAGCCGAAGACATCTGAGTGGCAAATTTTGCAGAAATGAGTCATGGCTGGGAGAAGTCGTCATGAGCTCTGGACCGGATGGAGAAGAAAATAGGAAAAAAACTACTAGAATCTGAGACGTCGTCCCCTGTGAGTCACTAGATATATAGAGAATCAGTCACCTGTCCTGACATGTTTCTTATAGGAAATCCTTGTATTTCACAAAAAGTCTTTCTGCAGTCCAGGACTGATAGACAATTCTCCTTGTCAGGAGGATGTGTCCCAGCACAGTGTGATACTGTCAGTATGTAGGGACACAGCCCTGTGACAAAGGGAATCGTAACACCCATTTGTTAATGCTTGCCCAAAAAGGTAGTGTTAAAAATAGTTACAGGGCGGCGGTGCGGAAGGGGGGCCCAAGTTTGGGTATCAGCCCAGGGCCCATGGTCTACTTAATCCGCCACTGTGTGAAGACCCCTGGGGGGTCGCGAGTCACTCACCGAGGTCCCCATTCCATTCAATTCTGGATCAAGGAGCTGACGTTTCCTTACTCGAGCATTCACTGTGCCCTGAGCGGCTCTAAGCAGGCAGGCGGGATGTAGCGACATCATCGCGCCGGTCTGCGCCGAGTCACTCATAGCACACAACGGAGGATGCAAAGGATCCTCTACCCGACGTGGGAACGGGGATAGCTAAGAAATTATGCTCTTTTTCAATTGTGCACATATGGGGGCATTATACTGTATGGGGGCTGATAAGATGGGGGGCATTATACTGCATGGGGGCTGATATGTGGGAATTATACTATATGGGGGGGCATTATACTGTATGGGGAGCTCATATGGGGGGCATTATACTGTATGGGAGCTGATATGGAGGGGCATTATACTGTATGGGGGGGCTGATATGGAGGGGCATTATACTGAATGGGGAGCTGATATGGAGGGGCATTATACTATATGGTTGAGCTGATATGGGGGGCATTATACTGCATGGGGAGCTGATATGGGGGTATTATACTGTATGGTGAGCTCATATGGGGGCATTATACTGTATGGGGAGCTGATATGGGGGGCATTATACCGTATGGGGAGATGATATGGGGGCATTATACTGTATGGGGCTGTTATGGGGGGTATTATACTGTATGGGGCAGTTATGGGACATTATACTGTGTGGGCGCAGCTATGGGAGCATTATACTGTGTGTGGGCATTATACTATGAGGGCTGTTGGGTAAGGCGTCTGGGCATAGGCACGCGCCGGGGTCTGATGATGGTGGTGTTGGGGAGGGGTAGGGGGGCCCAAGCTGAATTCTTGCACCCGGGCCCATGAGCCTTTAGCTACGCCCATGCTGAAGCCTGTGGTGGGCGACACACAGATCTCCGTAGACTCAAGTAGAGAAAGCGTGTCACTGAGCCGGATTCACACTGCTGCTAAGCAACCATCCCAGTCTGACATATAGAGATAGAAGCAGCAAGAAAAATAACAGATGAGAGACTGACACATGGAATACCATAATCGTACACACGGGGAAGTTTAGTTTTGGCCGGAGTGTTCCTTTAAGAAAGGAGGTTCTATGGCAGCTGCAGTGTACATTAAAGTACTGTGTCTCAGAGCTTCTTTCCAAAAAGGATGAGGATGATTCATATGAATTTATTTATCAATTAATTGTAGACAGAATCCACCCCGACCCCCCCCCCCCCCCCACCCCCCACTGTTCAGAAAACGTTCTGCTGGAACTATTTGGAATAATGTACCATGTAATATAAATTAGGAGAAATATTAGGAGTCGCCTTTGGCCTTGTGTTTTTATATTGTTACATAACTCCTTGTGGACTGTTAATATTCTTATAATACGTACAGGGGGAAGGGTCATTTCATATATCATCATGTGCAGTGGTCAGGTCTTCTAGATGTTTAATGTTTTATCCACTGTCTTTCCCGTGCCCTACCTTGCCTAGTATTACATGCAATATATTAACCTCCTTTAACCATCATTGCATCCGTAGAACACCCAACAAAAGCTCCGTGTGTATTCCTGAGCTGTGTCCAAATTTACCACTAGAATAGTATTCAGAAATATTACATGGATGTCCCTGCTAATTCCCATATCCATTCCCTTTATTTTTATAAAAAATCTTGTTATTTCCCGTGGCAACATAAGTAGTTGAAACAGCATAATTTCCACAACATAACCCTTTTTTACCTCTAATCCTAATGGTGCCATTAATACCGCGAAGCTGGAGAAATGGTTGCAGGAGCAGGTGGTGTGTGTGTCATTAGATTCAGAATATTCAGTGGTACATCCGTCTGGACTCCAGTCATTCTTTTTAGGGTCCCAGAACACGCAGGTCAGATTGTGAGAAGGCTTGAGCTCCTGAAATGATAACCGTGTTAGCCATTCATCGACAAGTCTATCCTCTTTAGGGTGCACTCACATGTGGTGTATGTGCCTTGTACCGATTCAGCATAAAAATTCCTGCCTATGGGAAAAATATTCTGCAACACAGACAGATTTCTCTAGTACTTACGTTGCTAAATATTTTTCCCATAGGCTTACAGTGTAAAGTTTTCCGAACTAATACAAAGCAAGTTCGACACGTGTGACTGCAACCTTACTGTATTCCTAACACCCAACAGCCGTAATATAAGGTACATCAATACACATGACAGTTTGCCCATTCTATTCATTAAGACCTAATGCACACGACCGTGTGTGCCATCCGAGTCCTGTACATGATCCGTGGAAAGATAGGACATGTCCTATCTTTCCACGGATTGGAGAGTTTTCACGAACCCGATTCAACCACTAAAGTGAATGGGTCTGTGAAAACTATCGGGTGCCACTTGTATGCCGTGAATAATGACTCAAGTCGCACTAGGTTGTGTGCAAGAGAGGACTAAGTCTTTAATCAGGCTCAATACCTGACTCCAGCTTTTAAAAGGACTGGTGGGATCATAAAATAATTTTACAAAATCTTTCCTTCATCTTCATTTACGTATCTTGTATGAAGACGCACTAAACCTCTTCTCATTTTATGATATAGCATATTCCTGTAGGTATCATCAAGATGGGAAGTACACCTCAGGAGGGAAATAAAGTAGTTCTCAGCATATTTTACCAAGTAGACTTCTTTTCTGTAAGCCTACAGGACTTGTACACTATGCCTCGACCCATAGTGGCTCCCCTCAGAATGTATATAAGTTTCCCACCCCAAACTGGCAATTTGGAGCTGTATGCTAGCTGGAATAGTTTAACTTATGCATTTCTCTTTCAGGAGACTAGTATAAATGTAACTTTTTAACCATCTTTTGTCACTGGCCATACATTGTCCACTATTCTTCGTTAACCAAATTCTGATCCTCATTATACAAACCTGAATATGGGCGAGCCTGAATGTCACTGGTGAAGTCAGATTGTTTGTAGTGGCTCCAGTCACCACCCTTGAATTCACTATAGCCATATCATTATCATTTCCTGAGATATTGTGAAGCACATTCTTATTTAACTTGGATTCAAAGCCTTTGTAGACAATAAAAATGGCACCATCTAATAGAAAATAGTCAATGAATATGTGAGCTTATCTTCTGCGTGTATTCAATACTTATCAATGAGAAAAAAACATTAGGCACAGCACAACTGTTGTAGGCAGACGGACAATATTAACTGGACGGTAGACTCAACAATCACAAAATAAACTGATTACAATATACAGAATTAGGCCTCATTTACACGAGCGTAATATACACGCGTGCGACGCGCGTGCTTTTCACGCGTGTCGTACGCACCTATATTACTCTCATGGGCAGTGCAGACAATGCGTGATTTTTGCGCAGCGCGAGTGCGTTGCGTAAAACTCACGACATGTTCTATAATCGGGCGTTTTTCACGCATCACGCACCCATTGAAGTCAATGGGTGCGTGAAAACCACGCATGCCACACGGAAGCACTTCCGTGCGAACTGCGTGATTCGCGCAAGAGCTGTCAAAAGGATGAATGTAAACAGAAAAGCACCACGTGCTTTTCTGTTTACAAACATCCAAACGGAGTGTCAAATTAGAGATGAGCGCACCGAACTTCACCGGGTTCGGCCGAACTCGTTTTGAAGTTCTGACTTACCGATAACTCCCGGCTTCTTCCTCCAGTCTGACCTCCCGGGATGACAATTCAGTCCAAGTGACAGCTGCAGCCAATCACAGGCCAAGCACAGGCTGCAGCCAATCACAGGCTGCAGCGGTCACATAGACTGCCACATCATCCAGGGAGGTGGGGCCGGATGACAAGAGAGGGACGCATCACCAAGGCTACGGCCGGGAGACCGGACTGGAGGAAGCAGGAAGTTCTTGGTAAGTATGAACGTCTTTTTTTTATTCACAGGTTGCTGTATATTGTGATCTGAATTCACTGTCGAGGGTGTTGAAAGAGTTACTGCCGATCAGTTAACTCTTTCAGCACCCTGGACAGTGACTGACGTCGACTAGCCTCATCTCTATGATGGCGGCTGCGCGAAAATCACGCAGCCGCGCATCATACACTGATGACACACGGAGCTGTCAAGTGCCTTTTGCGCACGCCAAACGCTGCGTTTTTTGGCGTGCGCAAAATGCACACGCTCATGTAAATGAGGCCTTAGTGTTATGCAATTTGATAAAATTGTTACTTCTATTACTGTCCTATTGTTGGGATGTCACCAAATTGAAATGTGTTTTCCGGTTTTATGTAAATTAAACTGAATCAATGTATAAACCAAAAGTTATATGACTGTAATATACTTTGTGCTTCAATGTCTTGCCATTTTTCAAGATATTACATTGCTGTCAGTGAATGAGAACATTCTTGTTTACATTTAGAGGCAACAAACCGTACGTACCTAGTCCTTTTGTCAGCAAACCTAGGTCTGTATGGGTTTGCTGGCTCTGAATGTAAATAGGAATGTTCTTATTCACTCACAGCAAACAAATATCTTAAATACGGTCAGGAATTAAAACATAAAGGGGGAATTTACTAAAACGGACATTTCATACCCCAGTGTTAAACTGTATTGCAATGGAGTCCAAAGTGCCAAATTAATAGGGTCAGCTGTCAGTGCGCCAGAATGGGAAACCAACCCCTGCTATGAGGAGGCATAGATTTACTACATAATTTATAATAATTTCTGCCGTACATATGTAGCCGTCTTTATTTTGACTTTTAACACATTAAATACACAGTGGCAAAAAACTTTAACTTTACTTTTTTAATGGCTTTTCAATGGCTTTTGTTGTGTGATATCACGTTGCAGCAAGTTATCAGAGTCAAGATAAAGATGGCTACATCCATAAGTTATGGTAAAGCCATTTGGCTGCTGAGGCCCTGCCCCCACCCGCTAGACCCCTGCTCACTTTTCTTGCCACTTTTGAAAAATGGCAAGAGGAGTGAAAAGTTGAGATTTTTTGAAGGAATATGGTGTGTGCGAAAATTTACAATCTTTCTACGCCTAAGCAAATCATTTAAAGGGGTATTCCAGCCTACAACATTTTTCACCTATTTACTAAATAGGTAATAAATGCTAAATCGGTGGGAGCTTACCGATGGGATCCCCAAAGATCGCGACGACAGGGGACATCAAACCCGTGTATACCCCAACTGCAAGGCAGCAGGTAGGAGGAGTTTGAATTGAGCAGAGACCGTGCATGCGCGGTGCTGCCCCATTCAAAGTCTATAGGACTGACGGAAGCAGCAGACAAGGCTCCTCCCAAAAGTGAATTAAACATTTTTTAGAACTTTTCATTTATACATTATTTATATGACATCTGAAACCCCATTATTTATATGACATCTGTAAAAAAGAGGACAACCTATTCTTTTTTTGAATAAGGCCAGAAAGACCAATCACTGTAGCCATCACATTGATTTGTTGAGTGAGGTAAGAAGGATTTTGCAAGGCTACCTTAGCTGCTCAGGGTGTAGCGTTTCTATTGGGGGTGTAGCCTAGCTTTATGTGGATTCCATCCTAGGCTACTGACAGAGGTACAGTATACATGGAATACATGTTTTTATACATTTAAATTACTAAACAGATGTTATATTACATGCTTGACTATATCATAAGACTCTCATCGCACATGCATTATTATAATCTCTTCAACCATTAACACTTTAGGTTACCTTGGTCTCTATGTGATATTGCACATGGAACTTCCATTATGTTGTCATGCAAGATCAGCCGAAAGAACTTGACACCAGGAGTGCAGATGTCACGGGAAAGTTTTATGGACACATCTGAGAAACAGAGAGGCAAATAAAACGAGAAATATGGATTTTTACAGTAACTTTTGGGCCTCGATACAACATTTTTAACAAGGGTTCATTAACCAACATTTTCTATTTATAGTACTCAGGTTCCCTTATGTGGTAGAGGGGCCCATTAGTTATGATCCTGACTGTAGTACTTGTATTCCTGTATTTTCTATTTACAGGTGAGGTTTTCTAACAAAAGAATATCCAGACTATAAAATTAAATCCAAAGTATTACAAACACATACCTCCCAACTTTCAAGTATCACAAAGAGGGCCAATTTTTTTAAATTTTAAGCCACGCCTCTAATCCCACCCAATCCCCAATCCCCGCCCATACACACCCGATTCAGCTTACACAGTATCATGCTCCCATAGTGCCTCCCACACAGTATAATACCAAATAGCTGCCCCTACACAGTATAATGCCCTCTAGCTGCTACCATAGAGTACAATGTCCCCATAGCTGCCACCATACAGTATAATGCCCCATAGATGCACCCATACAGTATAAAGCCAACACAGATGGCCCCATACTATATAGTGCCACAGTTTCCATGTTGATAGTGCCACCCCTCTGTGCTACCCCCACCCTGTAGACAGCGCCATTGAGACTCCCTCTAGAAGCGGAATCCCCAGTCAGAGCATAGGCCGGGGATTCCGCTCCTAGAGTGAAGCCCTGATGTTACTGTCCATATATGGACAGTGACGTCAGTAGATACTCCTTGAGTGAATCCCCATTTCCGACTTTGGCCGGGGATTCCGCTCCAGGAGGAGCCACTGACGTCAATGTCCAGATTATCGGCAACGGGGATTCCGCTCAAGAAATAGCCACTAATTTTGAAGCAGGAAACTATCAGCTCCCTGCTTCAGAATTAGTTCAGAGCGGAGGGAGCTCCTTCGCTCACCGAAGACTCCCCGGCATCGTTGCCAACCTCCACTTCAGAAATTTCTGGACAACTGAGCAAAAAAATCACGGACAGACCAAAAGTTTTACGGACACATTACAAAATCAAGTGTAAGCCCCATGCACACAACTGTAGATTTCGTCCGTAATTACGGACCCATTCATTTCTATGGCCGTAGAAACCATCCGTAAAAAATAGGACATGTCCTATTTTTTTATTTTATAGGCCATGGTCCTATACTTTATAATGGGAACACAGTCCGCAAATGCGGATGACTATCCGCAGACATCCGTGGCCGGCTGTGCCCGTAATCACAGATTGTGATTACGGGAACGGTCGTGTGCATGGAGCCTCAGTGATAATAAAGAGCATAACTAACACCTTTTATAAGTGATCACACGAGTGGGATAGTAAAAAGAAGAGTACGGGCACAACTGAAGCTGAATTAAAAAACGATTAAAGTAAGGGCCTCTTCACATCAGCATTGGCTTTCCGTTCCGGGATCTGTCTGAGGTTTCCGTCGGGTGAACCCCGCAATGGAAAGTCAAACGGAAATCACAGCTTACGTTTCAGTCGACTGCGCTATTGAGTCCGTCGGAAAAACGGAAACCTGCCGGAATGGTGACGAACGGAAACCATTAGCAATGTTTCCGTCACCATTGATATCAATGGTGACTGAAACGAAAGCTGTGGTTTCAGTTTGACTTTCCGTTGCGGGGTTCACCCGATGGAAACCCGGAACGGAAAGCCAACGCTGATGTGAACAGGCCCTAAGGCTTCTTTCACACTAGCGTTTCTATACGTTTACCTCTCTTTCGTCAGAGGAAGAGAGGATTGATACGTTAAACGGAAAGCAACGGTTCCATTAGAATTAGCATTGCTTTCAATGGTAATTCTTTTGTATCAGTTGCTTTCCGTTTGTCTCCGTTCTCTAGGTTTCCCTTTTTTTTAAAGGAAACACAAGTGCAGTCTGCAGAACTTTTATTTCCGTTCAAAAGAACGGAAACCTAGCGAACGGAGTCAAACAGAAAGCAAATGATACAAAAGAATTACCATTGAAAGCAATGGTAATTCTAATGGAACCGTTGCTTTCCGTTTAACGTATCAATCCTCTCTTCCTCTGACGGAAGAGAGGTAAATGTATATTAATGCTAGTGTGAACTTAGCCTAATACAACTAAGATATTAATAAAAACAACAAAAAAAAACAACCCGCTGGGCTTTGAACCTTCCTAGTGTACGGCAGCCAAGCTGACCACTACACTATAGAAGCTGTCATGTTCAATAACTGCGAAACAGTAGTAGTTGAGGGTTCATTCAATAACAACAGGCACTATCTCAGTCTATCCTGCCGGCAACGTCTGTCTGTCTGTCTGCTGCATGTGGGTGGTGACTGGTCAGAGACTCGCAGTCAGACTGGTTGCCGCTGCTGCCGCAAGCAGTGTGCACTGGGAGTGACTGTGAGACTCAACAGTCACAGCCCCGCTTGTAGCTTTCCCACGGTAATTAATGCACAGGAAAGCTACAAGCGGGTCTGTGACTGGTGAGTCGAACACTCAATCCACCCGCAACTGCCTGCCTGGTCTCTGGACATGAGGTCAGGACCAGGTGACTCACACGTTGCTGGTCCCGGCACCGACCCAATGACGGTCTGTGTGTCTGTGACTGAGGTCACCCCAGTCAGAGACTGTTGGCAACCCTGCTCCCCGGGCACAACGCTACTTTAAACGCTGTGCTCGGGGAAGCCATCTACAGTACTGTCCATATATGGACAGTGATGTCAGTGGCTAATCCTTGAGCGGAATCCCCGTTGCTGACACTGGCCGGGGATTCCGCTCATAAATGGACAGTACCGTCAAGGGCTTCCCCGAGCACAGAGCTTAAAGTAGCACTGTGCCCGGGGAGTCCTCGGTGAGCAGAGGAGCTCCCTCTGCTCCTCCGCTATGAACCAATTCTGAAGCAGGGAGCTGATGGTTCCCTGCTTCAGAATTATTTTGACAGCGGGACATACCCCCGGCCGCCCGGGACAGCGGGACACCGCCCGGAATCCGGGACTGTCCCGCTGAATCCGGGATGATTGGGAGGTATGCAAACAGGGTAGTAATGGTACCAACCACCCTGTTGCTCAAAGTTGTGACCAACAGAAGCAAAACTCAACAACCAATGTAAAAATTGCCTTTCTACTTAAAACTAAGAAACTTAGGAGCGATTCTAATAGTTTGCGGCAGTGAGTTCCACAAAACGGGTGCAGCACTTGAGAAGTCCTGTAGACCGAAGTAAGAAGATGTAATGGGGAGGATAAGAGTCATAGGTCCTTGACATGTTAAATTGTATTCTGTGACAGCCTTCCAGTGTACCAAATGGTGCAGATAGCAAAACACAAAGAAAATTGTGTTTATGTGCCCAGCAATGGAGGATATTTCCCCAAAGGGGGGGGGGGGTAAAATATATTTTATGATTTTTCATGGGTTTTTGCCACATGATTAAAATTGTTCTAAAATGTCTTAGAGGTATAAAAGTAAAGCTTAGTCTCTAAGGACCACATTTATAAAATATCACGCGAGATCACGCTACTGCTGTAATTTATAGCGTGATCTTGTAAGATCAAGCTGTGCAGAGATTAAGTCCCACTCAAACTTTACTGAAGTGTCGGGAGTGTGAATAGACATCGCTTCCTGGCTGGAGGTGCTGTCGATTCACTGTCAAGACACTTCAGTAAAGTTAATGTGGGTGTATGTGACAGCACAGCATGATCTCGCTAGATCACGGTGTGCTGTGTATAATTGAACATTAATGGAGAGAAGTGTATGACGCGGATTGGTCAGCGCCATACACTCCTCTTTACAATGCCCACTTGGTCAAAAGTTAAAAAACGCCCAGTTGGGCATTAATAAACAAATTAGCATAAATCTAAAATTGCTCATAACTTCCTCAAATATGATTGTTTTTCAAAATAAAAACCACTGCTGTAATCTACATTACAGCGCCGATCAGATTATGCAGGAGATAGGGCACTTATACAGTGGTGACACAGCCTCTTTAAGGGACAGGGCCACCTGCAGCCCGACAAATTCACTATAATTTACAGCTGGTAGCTAGTGTAGATTTTTATTTCAGGTACACAGACAGTCAGAGGCGTACGCCTTTTAATAATTAAATTAGGTGCATAGTTCACCAGCGCTTTTAATGACTTTTTCCCCCTTTGAAAATAAAGTCATATTTCAGAAAAGTGTTTCGATCCTTTTTACTCCACGTTTATAAACTGATGTGCATGGCGCAAATGGTTGTAAATTCTGGCGCAAATAATGAATAAATATGTCACACAGCAGATTAAACTTTTTGGAGTAAAATGCACATTGATAAATGTGGATCTAAGTCTTTTAGATATAAATATATTAGTATATTAGTATATATCAGTGTACAATATATTAGTATACAATAATGGCTATTAAACATACACTCACCTAGCTGAGGGGTGATGATGGTTTGGTTCCTCGGGGCATTAATAAAAGAGTTCAGTATAAGTGTCTCCACACGGTTCAGGATGGTTGTAATAAATGTAGTAGTGGTTGTGCTATTAGCACCAGAGGAGTTTTGCTGCACATTGAGAATGTCACTGAGGATTTTTGTGTCATTTTTAAGTTGAGTCTTGGCATCCTATTGAGAAAATTATAGTGTTAGTGTGCAGAATTAAGAACAGAAGTGCAGCTGCTATGGGGTCCAGGATAGCGTAAAGCCATGGAAGATTGGGGTTTTAACCTTGGGAGCAGGGCCAACTGCAGGTTAACATGGGCCCCATTAGGATGAGTCCACATGCAGTGGAAAATTTCTGCCTTAGATCTCGTTGCAAATCTGCAGTGAATCTGCGGCGAATTAGTAGCAAAATCTGCATGTTTTACATTGAATGGTAAAATTTACGCAACATAATGGTCATTCTATGGATTTAAAAATCTGCAGCATGCTCGCTTTTCAAAACCTTTTAAAAACCTGAACCACATGCATTGTACTGTAAATTGCTGCATCACTGTGTGAAATTATCTGCCACTTGAGGCTTTATTCAGACGAACGGGAATTACGTCCGTGCAACGCGCGTGTTTTTCACGCGCGTTGCACGGACCTATATTAGTCTATGGGGCCGTGCAGACATGTGCGTGATTTTTACTCAGCGTGAGTCCGCTGAAAAAAAGTCACGACATGTCCGTTCTTTGGGCGTTTTGCGCGAATCACGCACCCATTGAAGTCAATGGGTGCGTGAAAACCACGCATGTCGCACGGAAGCACTTCCGTGCGAACAGCGTGATTCGCGCAACAGCTGTCAAAAGGATGAATGAAAACAGAAAAGCACCACGTGCTTTTCTGTTTACAAACATCCAAATGGAGTGTCATAATGATGGCGGCTGCGCGAAAAGCACGCAGCCGCGCATCATATGATGCTGCCACACGGAGCTGTTAAGTGGCTTTTGCGCACGCAAAACGCCGCGTTTTTGCGTGCGCAAAAACGCCACGCTCGTGTGAGTCCAGCCTTAGTCTAAGGGTACTATCACACAGACCGTTCAACGAGACAGCTTGTTAATCAGCGCTGGTTTTCTCCTTTCACAAGGAGCTATGATTGGTTATGTATGGAGTCGAGCAATCATTACTCTGATCATTCGTCCCCATACATTTTCATCTTGTCGGCAGCGCATCTCCCTTTTTGTAAATGTGCCGCGCCGCCTGGGAGTGGCAATAGCTGACTGCTGGAGCAGGATTAGGGTGGGTTAAATTTAGACAGGCAGGCCACAGATGGGTGGTATAAGGGTTAAAGAAGAAAGGTGTGGTTATCAAGTTATTTGCTGTAAGGGGATATAAAAGTTCACTCCCATAAGAGGCTGGCCTCTTTCCATCTGGACCTGTGGAGAAAAGAGTTGTGGGTACCGGTGTCCTGGCTGACCCCTTTATGGAAATGTTCTTGATGAAGTTTAGGAATGAAGGAGTTGGCTGCCTTACCTCTGCCCTTCGGGGCTGCTGGTACTGCCGCTCCCTCCTTCACATAGCCCCCTGCTGTGACTGGCATGTCTCCTGAGGCGCGTGGGCCCTGTCAGTGGATGAGACCACCAACTAGATTGAGCCCCAGTCCTCCTGGTTCCCAGAGGTGCCAGGAGAGTGGCGTGGCAGTCGCTCTCGCCATGGCTACTGCTGCAGATTTAGGCACTGTTTTCCCTCCACTGTTTGCGCTCTCCCATGAGCGTTAGGTCCTATGGCCCTGCCCCCTGCTCACACGCTTATCCCAGCAGTGTGGGGTTTCTTTTCCCCTGCTGCCAGAATGCCACATGCAGAGTTCAGCATGGGACAACATGCGTCTAGCAGCCATGAGTCTGGCTCCTCAGTAAGCCTCATGCCTCCGGGATCGTTGGATACACAACACCGTCCCAATCTTCATACGATTTCCAGGCAAGGAAAAATAAAAAATGTGGATTCCAAAGAGGCGCTGCTAACATCCAGAAATTGTGATCAAAGAAGGCCATTCAATAATAGTTATCATGGCTACGCGTTTCAACGCCGGTCCGGCGTCTTCCTCAGGCCATATGCTGTTCCTTTTTCTCTGTCGCAATCTTGTCCCCTTTTGGTCCCTCAAGTGACTGGGGTGGCGTTAGAGCCTAAACTCACTTTTGTGATTTCCCCAGAGCCACCTGCTTTGCCTCTTGCCACGGTGCCTTCTCAGTCAGGGCGTCATGCGGTGCTCATGGGTGGATTAGTGACAGATTGCCATGTTCAGTTTCCCATGGTTCCAGGCATCATCACCGCCATGGTTCTGCACGGTATCACCATCGCCAGTCCCGACGCTGGTCAACTCTTCGCTTCACCGCGCCAAACAAGTCTATTTCACCTCTCACATCTCCACACCATCTAATAATCCAAAACACCTCTTTTGATACTTTTCACTCCCTCCTTAGTCCTAAAGTGCAGAAACCGATCACAGATCTCAGTGCTGAAGACCTGGCCACTTATTTTAAAGTTAAAATTGACAACATCCGGGATGATATTATCTCAGAGTCCCCTAGTAACATCGATCCTCTTCCCTCCCGCACTCCCTCTTCTTCACTTTCATCATTTGACCCAATAACAGAAGAAGTCTCTAGGCTCCTCTCTTCTCATCCTACTACCTGCCCTAGTGACCCTATCCCCTCGCACCTCCTCCAGTCCCCCTCCACAGCTGTCACTAGTCACAAGACTAAAATATTTAACCTCTCAATTTCTTCTGGAATCGTTCCCTCCTCTTTTAACCCCTTCCCGCCGAAGCCCTTTTTCAGATTTTCTTTTTCGTTTTTTCCTCCCCACCTTCCAAAAGCCATAACGTCTTTATTTTTCCGTCGATATAGTACTATGGGGGCTTGATTTTTGCGGGACGAGTTGTAGTTTTTCGTAGCACCATTTATTTTGCCAAATAATGTACTAAGAAAGTGGAAAAAAAATTATTTGTGGGGTAGAAAATGAAAAAAACTGTGATTCCGCCATGGTTTTTTGTGCGCCGTTTTTACGGAATTCACTGTGCAATTAATACAACATGTTAATTTTATTCTCTGGGTCAATACAACTACGGCGATACCAAATATATATAGTTTTTTCTATATTTTACTACTTTTACAAGTAAAAACCTAAGTGTAAAAAAGACAATTTATTTTGTGTTGGCAAATTCCGAGAGCCACAACATTTTTATTTTTCTGTCGATTAAGTGGTATGAGGGCTTATTTTTTGCGGGATAAGCTGTAGTTTTTAATAATACCATTTTGGTGTAAATGCGACGGTTTGATCACTTTTTATTTAATTTTTTTTTGGAGATAAGGTGACCAAAAAAATAGAGATTCTGGCGTTTACAATTATTTTTTTTTACGGCGTTCACCATGTGGGTTAAATAATGATATAGTGTAATAGTTCAGACTTTTACGCATGCGGCGAAACTAATTATGTTTATTTATTCATTTTTTTACTATGCTCTAGGTGGAAAATGGGAAAAGTTTTTTTTTTTAAACTTTTAATATTTTTTATTTTTTTTTACACAAAAAAATAACTTTATTGAACTCATTTTTTTATTTTTTTATTAGTCCCCCTAGGGGACTCCAACCAGTGATCGTTAGATCGCTTGCACGATATACTGCAATACTAATGTATTGCAGTATATCGTGATTCTGACAGGCAACTATTAAGCCCTGCCAGAGGATGGCGGACCTGGGGGCCTTCATTAGGCCCCCAGGCAGCCATAGCAACCATCGCCCCCCCCTGCAATTGCGTTGCGGGGGGCGCGATGAGCTGTTAGAGGGTGTCGCCCCTCTTTCTAAAGATTTAAATGCTGCGGTCTCGGTTGACTGCGGCATTTAACAAGTTAAACTAGCGGGATCGCGCTCAAGCGCGATGCTGCTAGTCACTCTTAGGTGTCGGCTGTGACAAACAGCCAACACCGGCATCGTATGAAGCGGGTTCACTCTGTGAGCCCGCCCCATACTTCCTCTACCCGACTTTGGCGTATGGATACGTCAAATGTCGGGAAGGAGTTAAACCTGCTGTTATAAAACCCATTACTGAAAAAAACAACACTTGACCCATCCAGCGTGACTAATTACTGACCTGTCTTTAATCCGCCCATCATCTCCAAACTCCTTGAACACTTGGTCTACTCTCGCCTTATCCGCCATCTCGCTGCTAACTCAATTCTTGACCCCTTGCAATCTGGTTTCCGCAATCTACACTCCACAGAAACTTACTAAAGTCTAAAATGATCTCTTGGTGGCTAAATCGGACGGTAAATACTCTCTCCTGATTCTTCTGGATCTCTCTGAAGCCTTTGACACTGTAGACCACCAACTCCTACTTAATATGCTCCACTCTATTGGCCTCAGGACACAGCTCTCTCTTGGTTTTCCTACTATCATTCTAACCGCTCGTTCAGTGTGTCATTTGCTGGTTCTTCTTCTCTTCCGCTTGCTATCGGGGTTCCTCGGGGATCAGTCCTAAGTATGCTCCTCTTTTCTCTCTACACAGCCCCTATTGGACAAACCATCAGCAGATTCGGCTTCCAGTACCATCTCTACGCTAATGACACCCAATTATATGCCTCTTCCCATGACATCACCCCTGCTTTAATACAAAACACCAGTGATTGTCTGTTCACTGTCTTTAACATCATGTCCTCTCTCTATCTGAAACGGAATCTTTCTAAAACGGAGCTCCTTGTGTTCCCACCATCTACTAACCTAACTAAACCTGATGTCTCCATCTCAGTGTGTGGCACTACCATAACTCCTGCCCATCCCCTTCAGAATTAAATTCAAACTTATTACTCTCACACACAAAGCTCTCCGCAGTGCTGCACCTCCTTACATCTCCTCCCTTATCTCTGTCTACCACCCTACTCGCGCTCTATGTTCTGCCAACGACCTTCGATTTAAATCCTCCATAATATGAACCTCCCACTCCCGTCTCCAAGATTTTTCTCGTGCTGCACCAGTTCTCTGGAATGAGCTACCACAGACAATCAGATTAATTCCCAATATTCACAGTTATAAACATGCCCTGAAAACACATCTTTTTTGACAGGCCTATAACATTCCCTAATCTGACTCCTTTCCTTGGCCCCATTAGTCATCAGAATAAGATTCCCTCACACTCCTTGCACCTTACTGCTTTTCATGTCCATCATACTCGGATACTGGCTGGTGACCGGCTAATGCAGCTTTATGTGTACCACCCCATGTGTATAAAAGATGGCTGGACCATTGTACTGAACAAACACTTTCAGATTTTGTGTCTCCCTTATTTCCTCATAGATTGCAAGCTCTTGCGAGCAGGGTCCTCACTCCTCTTGTTTGAATTTTAAATTAGCTTTGTCACTATGTAATGTCTGATATTGTCTGTTCATGTTCCCTCTAAATTGTAAAGTGCTGCGTAATATGTTGGCGCTATATAAAGATTATAATTATTATTATTATTATCATTATTTTGCGGTGTTGGCCCGCTGGGAGCTCAAATTAGTGAGGAGATAAAGAAGAAGATTTGGGATAACGCATACATATGGTCATTAGTTTCGGTGGACGAGACTTCGGTAGATAAAGAAAAGCGTATGGAGCCTTTAGATAAACGGCTAAAAGTAGCAAAGACAATAAGTAATTGACTGCAAGTTTTTTCGGTGTTGGTTTGTATAATGGGTCAACGTCATCAAGACGGTTGTTCCGAATTGTTTGTATACGTTGACGTGATCTATATTGCTTTAAAGGCTCACGGGGGTTTTGCATGGTGACGATTCGATGAAGAATTTCGTCGTCGCTTATCAATCCACCCATCTATTGTTTGGGCAGTTAAGGCTGATGTCTGGTTGAGATTGATGCTGTCACAGCGGATGCATCCCTTTCCAGGGGTTGCCAATAAGCCAGCAGCAGCCTCGGGAGGCTCAGTGGGAGTTAAAAGACCAGGCACCTGCTGTCTCTTCAATGAGGGTCATTGCAGGTTCTATGGTCTATGCTGTTTCAAACACGAATGGTCCACCTGTGGGGGCACACACGCATCAGTTAAATGCACTCGTCCTCAAAAGCCTCCCACTAAGCCCCAGGGGCATATTGACACCAAGGACTCCAGTGAGCGTACCCGCGATGTAGCCCTAGCTTGCGTTATATCCTAGACTTGAGGATGCGACTACCCTGCGTTTCGTGTTCTCGTTTCGCTTCTTCATCCCCTTCACGCTTAGTCAGTCCCCTTTTATCTCTAGTAACCTCAAATCGGCTCGGGACAATACTCAGATGATGAGAGAGAAGGTTTGCAAGGAGGTTGGTTTGGGGTGGATGGCGGGCCAGTTACGTGATCCTCTGTTTTCCAACCTCAGAGTATCCCCCTTAGGGTTTGTGCCTAAAAAAGAGCAGGGCAAGTTTAGGTTAATTCACCACCTGTCATTCCCTAAGGGTTGTTCCGTGAATGATGGGATTTCTAAAGAGGAAGCGTCTGTTTCCTACGTATCATTTGATAGGGCAGTCATCCTGGTCAGGGCCTGCGGCCCCGGGGCGGCGTTAGCAAAATCTGACATCGAATCGGCTTTCCGCTTATAGCCGGTTCACCGCGATTGTTTCCAATTATTGAGGTGTACGGTCGATGATTATTATTTTTATGCTATGTATCAGCCCATGGGCCGCTCCATGTCGTGTCATTTCTTTGAATTGTTCAGCTCCTTTTTGGAATGAGTGGTGCGATATGAGACTGGTTCATCGGCAGTATTACATTACTTAGACAATTTTCTGTTTGCAGGCCCAGCAGAATTATGTGAGAATGGCATGTCATGTAATTTAGCATAATATCAACCCACCCTACTGCATGTTACTATTATGTGAGCACTGCCTGGTGATATTAATTGGAAACAACATGACAGGATAATTTGAGCATTATATAGCAGTATTAGGTATGAACTATATGACATGTTTTTTTTATACAGTATGGCTTTATTATTTAGGCACTGCATTTTTATATCTAGCTAGATATAAATAATGTATGCATATATAGATACACTATATGGACAAAAGTTTTGGGACACACCTCTTAATCCTTGAATTCAGGTGTTTAAGTCAGTCTCATTGCCAGAGGTGTATAAAATCCAGCACCTCGCCATGCAGTAGTCTTTACAAACATTTGTGAAAGGATGGGTCGTTCTAAAGAGATGACTGAATTCCAGCGTGGTCCTGTAATAGGATGCCACCAGTGTAACAAGTAAGTTCGTTAAATTTCTTCACTCCTTATTATTCCACGATCAATTGTGAGTGGTATTATTCCAAAGTGGAAGTGTTTGGGAAACACAGCAACTCAACCACGAAGTGACAGACCACGTAAAGTTACCGAGTGGGGTCGTTGAGTGCTGAGGCGCATAGTGCATAAAAGTTGCCAACAATCTGCACAACTCCTTGGACATTAACATCCGCACCAAAACTGTACCCTTTGAGCTTCACGGCCAAGTACAATGCCAAGCATTGGATGTAGTGGTGTAAAGCATGCCAACACTGGAGCAGTGGAAACGTGTTATGTGGAGTTACGAATCACGCTTCTCTATGAGGCAATCTGATGGATGAGTCTGGATGGGTAAGTGTTTTTATGCTTGGTGAATAAATCAAATACACTTCTTTGGATTATCTTGAGTGCTGCAGTTCCTTTCTTCGATTGAGTCTGGATGGGCATGTCCCAGGACAACGCTACCTACCTGACTGCATTATGCCAACTGTAAAGTTTGGTGGAGGAATAATGCTGTGGGGTTGCTTTTCAGGGGTTTGTCTAGGTCCCAGACTTCAAGTGAAGGGAAATCTTAATGCTTCAGCATACCAAGACATTTTGGACAATTGTATGCTTCCAACTATGTGGGAACAGTTTGGGGTTCAGCCCTTTTCTGTTCCAGCATGACTGTGCCCCAGTGTACAGAAGAAGGCCCATAATAGCATGGTTGATTGAGTTTGGTGTGGAAGAACTTGACTGGCCCACACAGAACCCTGACCTCAACCCCATCCAACACCTTAGGGGTGAACTAGAACGGAGATTGTGAGACAGGCCCTCTCGTCCAAATATTCCCACAGACACACTCCAAAATCTTGTAGAAAGCCTTCCCGGAAGAGTGGAAGCTGTTTTAGCAACAAACGGGGGGAGGGGGGGGGGACCAATGTCATATTAATACCTATAGAATTAGAATGGGACGTCATAAATCTCCTGTAAGTGTAATGTGTACGTGTCCCAATACTTTTGTGCATACAGTGGGAAAAAATTTTTTAGGAACATATTGAGGTATAATCTCTTTTAACTTACTCACCTCTATAGTGGTATTGTAGTTTGATTGACAGGTAGAATTCAAGAGATTAAATTTGGTCTTCAGATTTAAGCAGGCAGCATCCTGCAAGATTAGAGATAGTGATTATAAAAATAAAAAATATAGCTATTTGCTGTTAGAAGTGTTTACCCCAATGCCAGGGAAGTTACATGTTATATATATATTTTTATGTCAAGAATAAAGGATAGTCATGTGAACATCTAGAAGCATTATCTTTAAAAGAGCATAATAAAAGTAAAGTTAATGCCCACTGCAGCATATATAGTCTTCGTACCCATTCTTTTATCAGCACTAGAAGACATATTCCCCAGAATGAAACCCCCACTAATCACACATTCGTGGGTTTCCCAAAGGATGAACCATCAATGTAAAATCTGAAAAATTCCTTTAGTTATCTACAGCCCATGAAAGTAATATTAAAGAGTAGATTTTGGAAGTTTACCTGACCCTACAAAATATTGTGCTCATTTTATTCTTATTAAATATAGTTTTTAACCCCTCTTTACTGTAAATCAATCTATGCTCAATTCTTTAGAAACACCTCTCCATTTTATCTGCACCATGGAAAACATTAAAGAGGACCTGTCACTAGGTCCGTGTCACTAAGTTAAACTGGTTAACTGACCTGAATAGCACTGTCTCACTGGATTCCAGCACTTTTTTTTTCCTGGACCCTCCCCGTTCCACAGATATGGCCCACGGTTGTGTTGGATCCCTCTATTCTAATTTGCTGTAGTTAGCCAACAGGGCGTGAACTACCCTCAAACTACTTTGTACTGATTGGTTAGCATCAGAGATAGGGAAGCTAGCTCCACCCCGTTGGGTAATTACGGCAATTTTTTTTTCCTGGACCCCCCCCCCCGTTCCAGAGATTTGGCCCACTGTTATATTGGATCCCACTAATCTAATTTGCTGTAATTAGCCAACAGGACGTGAACTAAGATCAAGCTGCTTTGTGATGATTGGTTAGCATCAGAGATAGGGAAGCTAGCTCCAACCCGTTGGCTAACTACAGGAAATTAGCATATAGGGGGGCCAACACAACAGTGGGCCAAATCTCTGGAACGGGGGGGGGGAGGGGGGTTCAGGAAAAAAAAACAGCAGTGGAATCAGAGGCAGCGCTATTCAGGTCAGATAACCAGTTCAACTTACATGACATAATGGTCCTGTTTAACCTCTTCCAGCTTGCATTTTTAGTCAGTGCCCCCATCCTAGAGGAATAATCCTTTACCAGTGCCAGACTGTTAGAGCATCTATATTACTCATGTACAAATCCACATTTCATTTGTTGTTATCATTGTACACTTAGGACATTTCATCAATAAGGACAAATAGATTATTTGTTAACCAACCCATAAGAAAAACACTTTTATGGGAAGAGATTGGCTCCAAAGTCACCTCCAAATGGGGCTGTCTTCTGCTGAACCTTTGGGGCCCATTATTGGAGGATCCTCTGGCAGCGTGGTGGGCCAATCCGACGCTGTCCTTTACTTTTTAAATGGTCATAACAAAGCAACAAACTATGTACTATATTGCTTGTAACTAGATAACAACATATACATCTGCACAGTACTTACTGGTGGATTCATCATATCACATTTCTCCTTTTCCTTCAAGTCTGAACTAGTAAATTCACATTTATTCTTTACTTTAAAGAGAAAAATTGAGAGAATGTTAACCACAAGTATTTATAATGAATAACACAGACATTAATTTCTATATTTTCACATTGTATTTCCACTTATCTCAACCTGTTTTAATTAATGAAGTGGAGACACAGGTTTATGCAAAATTACAGCACATGACGACAGCCTAAAGGGCATTGACAGTATATTGGTAGGTGTAAATGGCAGCCTGTATTCTGCTCATGGGTCTACAGGGCAAGGTGTGGGTTGTTTGAAAATTCACACTATGTATTATTACCATTAAGTCTCATGCAGAGGGCAGAGCTGTACTGTGGACTTTGTATGTCTCCATATCATACCTCCTTACAGCACCATAGGACAGAGAGATTCTCATCTTATACAACTATTTAGACGATTTTTAGCGGGGTATCTTGCAAGAACCTGTTTTATTTTATCCTCAGACAGTTAGTTTGTTGTGACATGTGTGGTATCATATGTCTACGGGAGGGTGTCCGTGCCGTAGAAACCTGCCCCAAAAAATGGGACATGTTCTATTTTTTTATTTTACAGACCATGCTCCAATACTTTATAATGGGAGCACGGCCCGTAAAAACGGCCGGCTGTCCGCTGCCGGATGTGCCCGTAATTGCGGGTCGTAATTACGGGCATGGTCGTGTGCATGAAGCCTGAGGCATTGATACAGGGGTGTGGTGAGAACTTTGATCGCACAGATGTTTCATGAAATTTATAAAAGTTGGGCCATAAAAATGAAAAATATTTTTTTTTCAATAATATGTAGTTTTAGGTGAAAATTTGTAATTTTCACAAGGTATAATAACAGATAAAACAGCCTACAATTTATTACACAATTTCTCCTGAATACGGCAAAACCCAATTTGTGCTCGTAAACTTAAACTGCTGTTTGGGCACACAGCAGGGCTCAGAAGAGAAGGAGCACTATTTGGCTTTTGATGCATAGATTTTGCTGGATTGGTTTTAGGGTACCATATCGCATTTGCAAAGCCCCTGAGGTACCTGCGGTTTTTTACAATGTCCCCACTGAGGTATAAATGACTTGTTAAATTTATTCTGCGGGTCAATATAAATACGGAGATACCACATGCATATACAGTGGTTTATATGTTTTACAACTTTTGCACGGTATTACATCTTTTTAAAGATGTGGCTTATTTTTTAAATGATAGACCTCAAGGCATTCATTCAGGGGTCTAGTGAGCATTTTAACCCCACAGGTGTTTTCCAAATATGTATGTAATTTTTACACAAATATGCCATTTCAGTGAACAAATTTGTTGTGCCCAGCTCGTGCCACTGAAGACACACTCGAAATAAGTTGTTAAGTAGGTATGGCAATGCCATATTTGTGGACATAAATAGCTGTTTGGGCACACTGTAGGGCTCAGCAGGGATTAGGAACCATTTTCCTTTGTGAGCGCGGATATTGCTTGCTAGCTTTGTTTGGAGTTTTACTAATATTCCAATCTATAATGTGGGGGCATATGTCAGCTGTGCTGAGTACATCAGGGCGTAATAAGGTGTTATATTGGGGTAAATAAATAATACAATTAATAATTCATAGATGTGTGGTAATGCTTGAACCAATCCTTTGCTGTGGTTACTAACTTCTAGGGGCACTGTGTGTGGCACTATCTAGAGGGGGCACTGCGTGTGGCACTATTTACAAGGGCACTGTGTGTAGCACTATCTACGCTGATTTTTAGTCTATTAGTAGTGGTCAGAACATATCCCCTAGCCCTTCTGTTTATTGGGGCTGGTAATATTAAAGGGCCCGGCTGGTGGATACGCGCAGACCAATACTCGTAGCGCAAAAACAAGAGGGTAGCTAGAGCATGGTGAAAATACGATGGTTTGTCATGTGTGTGTTTGTAAACCCTCCTTTAAAAATCCTTTATTTGCCACTGGTTGGGGAACAGTTGCTAGGGCAGACTAGAGTCTTCCAGTAAAATGGCCACTCAGGGGTGGGGTAAATCTTAAGTAAAATAGACCACTGCAATCACTGGTGTACAGTTTGCCACATGAAAGGAGACCGCAGCGGATGATATGGGGGTGGGGAAGTCCCTGCGATATACAGACTTATTTACTGCCTCCAAACGGTATGGAAATGCAGTGAATTATGTATCTTATCAAAGATGGGACCTGTCGTTCTTAGCATATGTGTAATAACTAGTAATTCGTATTTCTTCCTATTTATTACTCTTTTTAGCAGTGGCCGCAGTTTCTTAAACCTGTATCTTCAACTTACAGTATAGGACAATTGAAGCAGCCGAGTTGCAGGTAAAGATGGGTTGTATTTATAGAAGATATGACTTCAATTATAAAACCTTGAGAATTGAGATGTCAGCTTCTTTTAAGTTCTTTTCAGCCTTTGCCCAGTTATATCAGTTTCTGGGAAAGATGAGTGACAGCTAATATGGCTGCCACTAAGCTTCCATAGAGGTTATTACAAAGTTTTCCCAAACTCTAGTGATATAGTGAGACATCACATGCCTGTATACAACTAAATAACCAGACAGATACTGGCCACCATAGTAGTTGTCAGCCAAAGACAACTACTATGAGAGAGGGAGGACACAGGCTGCTGGTAAGATTTATATGTCACCCCACTACTGGATTCTCAGCTACACTGCTCCTTACTGCTGTATCATATCCTCCATGCTGCTCCCACGGGTGTGCTACGAAGAAATAGTGGACCAGGATGTTCTCTGCTCTGTGTGTGCTGTGTGTATGGCAGAAATGATAGCAGTAAGGCTCCACCCACTAGCTCAGAATAAACTGGGGATTAGAGATAAAGCCTGCTTTTTTTTTTACTTGTTTTGTTTTTAGTCCCACTAAGGGATATCAGATCTCCTCATCGCTGGTATAATACACTACTCAGCGTATACAATGAGTGTGAACATACCCTAACACTTAAGGATTTTGTGTATGCATTAAGTTGGAACCACGCACAAAAGGGAAGATTTACTACTGTGTCTGCATCTATAATGTGTCTTGAAATGCAAAAAGTTTTGGCATAGTTTGGTGCATTTAATTGTAGACTAATTTAAGAACAGATCTTGTGCCTTACTAGGCACTTTTAAAAACTGTCTTAAAAAGGGGCTGTGACTTATCTGAACGGAATGTGGCTTAAAATGTGCAAAAATGCAACAAATTGCGCTAAACAATAACTAAGCCAACCAAGAATAGGAATAAGTGAGTAAAAAAAAGTTCCTAGCAAGATGCGCCAAATTTAGTATATAGCATGCACCACTGTGATAAATTTGGCTCATTTTCAGACTGCCTGGTCTAAGTTTATGGGGGTTTTTTTTGGGGTGGGGGGGGGGGGCGACAACAACAACATTGCAGCCTGATTTAATTTAAAGTCTATAGTAAAATATGAGAATGCCTGTACAAAATGACACTAAATAAAAAACACCACATAAAAAAATTCTTGAAACACATGCCATATTTTACATACGTTTTAAAATTCCCATTTGTAAGGCTCTGGGGCTCCAGCGAACAGCCGTTATCTCAAAATAGAGAGTTTGAAACAGTGGTGAATCTTTCCAGAAGTAGCTGGACTAGCAGAATGTCCAAATTTCCAAGAACTTATTGATGATTCGGGTGAATTACTCCGGTGAATTCCACAATTAGATAGAGATCGGGCATGATGTTTAGTGCTACTCCGATTCCCCATGTATGCATTACACAAAACTTATCTATGGGATATACCATTCTACTGTGAAGAGATCTGGCCTATCACACTGATATACTAAAGATACATGAGCAGCGTTTAAATGTATGTATATTAGAAAACGGGTTTCTAATATACATACATGGTTTCCTATTCAATAAAAAAATATAATAAAAAATTAAACAGATCTGTCAGATTTTTTTTTTGCTGCCCTGTCTGAGAGCAGAATAAAGTAGTGACAGACATGCTGATTTCAGCGGTTTGTCACTTAATGGTTAAAGTTAAGTACTTTCTGAGAATTTACATGTTATCTTTGCTACACGCGCAGGCCTAGAGTCCAATGATATTCACACTTCCCCCATCTCCCGCCTTCCATTGCCCTCCAGCTACTGATAGAAATATTTCGTCCAGTAAGGGTGTGTTCGCGCGGGTTGGGATTGCAGCGGAAAACTCTGCACCAAATCGATTTTTGTCTATATCTACTGCTGCGGACACCAGAAGAAGGGCTAAAAAAAAAAGACTATACTCGCCTTGCCTTCTTTGCCATAGCAGCGCATTCTGTCTGGTGTTTGTGATCTTAGGATGACATCTTGTCACATGTGGCTGTTGCAGCCTGTGATTGGCTGCAACAAACACGTGGGATGAAACATGATCACCAAAAATCTTTTTTATTTTTCTATCGATAATGCCGCATGAGGTCTTGATTTTTGTGGGACGAGTTGTAGTTTTTCATTGCACCTTTTATTGTACCATATAATATATTAGGAAACTGGAAAACAATTCTTTGTGGGGTGATATGGGAAAAGAACAGATTCCTAAATTTTTTAGTGGGCTTTGTTTTTACGGCGTTTAATGTACGGTAAGAAAACGACATGTTAAATTTATTCTGCGGGTCAATACGATTACGGTGATACCAAATTTATATTTTTTTTATGTTTTACTACATTTACAAGGAAAATACGAATTGTTGGAAATAAAAATGTTTATTGGCACATTCTCAGAGCCATAACTTTTTTATTTTTCCATTCATTGAGCGGTATGAGGGCTTATTTTTTGCGGGGAAAGCTGTAGTTTCTATTGGTACCCTTTTGAGGTATATAACACTTTTTGATAATTTTTTATTCAATTTTTTTTAATGAAAGTTCACCATGCGGGTTCAAATTTTTTATATTGTGATAGTTCTGACTTTTAAGGATGCGGTGATACCAGTTATGTTGATTAATTTTTTTATATTGATTTTGGGGGACAATGGGATAAGGGGTACTTTTTGAACTTTTAATATTTTTATTTTTTCTAATATTTTTTCTGAAAAAAAACTTTAACGGTTTTTGACTTTGTTTTACTAGTCCTCCCAGTGATCATTGGATCGCTTACATTATATTCTGTAATACTAATGTATTGCAGTATATTGTGATTCTGACAGTCTTCTGTTGGGAAAGGGTTAAAGTTTTTACTTCGCTGCTTGCGATTTTTGCTGTTAATTAGTCGATTTTCCGCAGCAAAAATCATAACGTTTGCTGTTTCTTGCAGATTATTACTTCTCCATTGAACTTAATGGGGAAAATCCGCAATAAATATGCAACCATTCCTCATCATAAATTGACATGATTATTAAAATCTGCACCACAGGTCAATTTCTGCACAAAAATTTTCCACAGCGTGTGGATGAGTCTTTTTAAAGGATAACTAAACTTTCAGAAAACTTCTGACATGTCATAGTGACCTCGGCCCATTACCCTAAAGTCAAAAAACATATTCCGGTTGGCCAATTCCTCCTTATTCTTCGTATCTGCTATAATGATTCAAAGTTTGAACAGCAATCTTCGGACCTTTCTACAAGATTTCAAGAGAGAGGCTATAGTCAAAGGAACATTATGAAATGATACAATAGAGCAAAATCTGTCTCCCGTGACTCTTTCCTGGTAAGTAGATATAATAAAAACGAACATCAAGTGAGAAATGTAATGTTAGGTTTGTTACTACATTTAATTCTCAATGGTCTGAGGTTAGACATGTTTTGGATAAACATTGACTGATTCTTTTGACAGATGGAGATCTGGCACAGAATCTTACAGATTTTCCTATGATTACATGGCGTAGGTCGCAAAATCTACGTGACATTTTGACAGCTAGCCATTATGAACCCAAACTTGATAAGTTCGGCTTTGGTAGTAAAGGTCCGAGGTGGGGGTCTTTCTCATGTGGTAATTGTGCCTTGTAAATTTATGACTAGATCTTTTGTATTTTGGGACTCTGCCGGTAATAGGGAATACCAATTTGTTCACCATATTAATTGCAATACTGAAGCAGTAATCTACTTTGCCACCTGCCCATGTAATTTTATTTATGTGGGCATTACAACACGGGCCCTTAAGGTCTGGATTGTTGAACATGTGAGTAAAATCTCAAGAGCCGCAAATGTGAGGGACCTCAATAAACTCCAATCTATACCTCAACATTTTCGAGGATATCATTCATGTGATCCTCGAGGTTTGCAGCTACGCGGGATTGACGCCTTACAGATTCTGCCATTTTTTTTTTCTTCTAGCCCCCACCGTTCCTGATATATCGGAGCCGTTAGTTTTGGCACCCAATATGCAAATGAGGCCTTTGACTGACAAGTGGGCGGGTAACACCAGTCACTTCATAAAGAGTAACCGCCCACTTGACAGTCAAAAGCCTCTTTGGCATATCGGACACCAGAACTAACGGCCCTGATATCTCAGGAACGGTGGGGGCTAGAGGAAAAAAAATATTAAAAGCATCAGAATCTGTGAGACACCTGCAATCTTACTGAGATGTCAACTGCAGTTTTTTGTTCTTCTAAAAAAATGAAACTCGCTGGATAGTTCTGCTTAAAACCAGCCGGCTTAAATGAGACCGTTAGTTTCAAATCCTTCCTTACTTAGCGTCATTTTATTTGAGTGGGGGTATTTGTGTTGTATTTTATCCTAATTGTCTTTTTGTATTTTTATAGTGTTTCATTTACGGGGAGAACTCGCGTCTGGATGTCTAGAAATGCTATACTCTTCTGGCTTGAGAAACATATCCTGTACAGTCTGTTCATCATTGATAATGTGATATTATGCTGTAGTTATATTTTATGATATATATTTTGATAATATATTTATATTTTGTATACACTATTATTATGTTGTTTTGTAATATAAAATATGCACAATATATTTTTTTTTTAATCTATTAACCCCTTCAGGACACAGCCTGTTTTGGCCTTGTGGACACAGATGATTTTTTCAAATCTGACATGTGTCACTTTATGTGGTAATAACTCCGGAATGCTTTTGCCTATCCAAGCGATTCTGAGACTGTTTTCTCGTGACTTATTGTACTTTATGTTAGTGAAAAAATTTGGTCGATAAATTCAATATTTATTTGTGAAAAACCTCAAATTTTAGCAAAAATTTGCATTTTTCGAAATTTTAATGTATTTGCTTGTAAAATAGATAGTAATACCACACAAAATAGTTACTAGTTAACATCCCCCATATGTCTACTTTATGTTTGCATCGTTCTTTTTCACGTCCTTTTATTTTTCTAGGACGTTACAAGGCTTAGAACTTTAGCAGCAATTTCTCATATTTTCAAGAAAATTTCAATAGGCCATTTTTTCAGGGGCCAGTTCAGTTCTGAAGTGGCTTTGAGGGTCTTCTATATTAGAAAGTCCCTATAAATCACCCAATTTTGAAAACTGCACCCTCAAGGTATTCAAAACCACATTCAGAAAGTATTTTAACCCTTTAGGCGTTTCACAGGAATTAAGGCAAAGTAGAGGTGAAATTTACAAATTTTTTTTTTTTGTTACGAAATTCATTTGTAATAAAAACAAAATCTGTAACACAGAAGGTTTTACCAGAGAAATGCAACTCAATATTTATTGCCCAGATTCTGCAGTTTTTAGAAATATACCACATGTGGCCATAGTGTCCTAATGGACTGAAACACAGGCCTCAGAAGCAAAGGAGCACCTAGTGGATTTTGGGGCCTCCTTTTTTTAGAAATATATTTTAGGCACCATGTCAGGTTTGAAGAGGTCTTGTGGTACCCAAACAGTCAAAACCCCCCAAAAGTAACCCCATTTTGGAAACTACACCCCTCAAGGCATTTTTCTAGGGGTATAGTTAGCATTTTGACGCCACAGTTTTTTTTGCAGAATTTAGTGGAATTAGTCTGTGAAGATGAAAATCACCTATTTTTCTGTGGAAAAATAGAATTTTTTCATTTTTACAAGGCATAAAGGAGAAAAAGCACTCCAATATTTGTAAAGCAATTTCTCCCGATTACGGAAATATCCCATATGTGGTCATAAACTGATGTTTGGACCCACAGCAGGGCTCAGGAGGGAAGGAGCGCCTTTTGGATTTTGGATCGCAAATTTTGCTGGATTGGTCAAGTTTGCAACGCCACGGAGGGACCAAAACAGTGGAAACCCCCCAAAAGTGACGCTATTTTGGAAACTACACCCCTCAAGGAATTTTTCTAGGGTATAGTGAGCATTTTCACCCCACAGGAACTTTTTTAGTGCTAAGGTGACCAAAAGACAGCGATTTTGGCGCTTTAAATTCTTTATTTCTTACAGCGTTCACTGTGCGCAATAAATTCAGTTTTGCTTTATTCTGCGGGTCGGTACGATTACGGCGATACCATATGTGTATAGTTTTTTTAATGTTTTGCAGCGTTTGCACAATAACATTACGTTTCTATAAAATCATTTATTTTCTGATACACCCTATTCTGAGCCGTAACTTTTTTATTTTTTCATCCAAAAACTGTGGGAGGTCTTGTTTT
Source organism: Rhinoderma darwinii (assembly GCF_050947455.1). NCBI lineage: Eukaryota > Metazoa > Chordata > Amphibia > Anura > Rhinodermatidae > Rhinoderma > Rhinoderma darwinii. Next base: position 373,788,015 of record NC_134689.1, read on the forward strand.
TGCAGGACGGGTTGTAGTTTTTATTGGTACTATTTTGGGGTAAATGCGATTTTTTGATCACTTTTTATTCTATATCTTGGGAGGGGTGGTGACCAAAAAATAGCGATGCTGACATAGTTTTCCATTTTTTGTTTGCGGCATTCACCGTGCGGAAAATAATAACATTATAGTTTCATAGTTTGGGTCGTTCAGAACACGGTGATATCATTTTTTTCCTATAATAAATGACTTATTATAGGAAAACAAAAACTTTTATTTTTACACTTTTCTAAAACATTTTTATTAACTTTTTTTACTTTTCACACGTTATTTTTTTGTTTATTAACTTTTTTTTAACTTTTTACACTTTTTACATGCTCTGATCGCTGCTAGAATACATTACACTACCTAATGTATTCCAACTGTTAGTGTGACGTCACAGTCACTTTGACAGTAAGTCTACGAGGACCTGCCAGAGGCTGGACCTCATGGGCTTCCATACATGGCAGACCCGGAGGCCGTTGCCTGGCCTCCGGATGCCCTCACAAGCATCAGCAGCCCCCACAATTGCATGGGGGCTGCTGATGTGCTACAAACCCCCTAAATGTGGTGATCGCAATCGAGCACCACATTTAACGGGTTAATTGCCGAAATCAGCGGCGATGAGCCGCTGATCGGCAACACTGGAGCGTCAGCTGTCGGGGACTGCTGATCTCCCAGTTCCCAATTCACACCTTGTCGCCGACAGTGTGCATTGGGAACGACACAGTGACTTCCTGTCACTCTGACAGGAAGCCTATCAGGACCAGCCGAAGGTTGGTCCTGATGGGCTTCCGTCCATGGCAGACACGGAAGCCATTGTTTGGCTTCCATTTGCCATGCTAACTATCGGCAAAACCCGCGATTTCGGACCGGGCTCTGCCGATATGCTAGAAACCCCTAAAATTCGGCGATTGCAACCGATCGCCGAATTTAAGGGGTTAATTTGCCGAAATCAGCTGCAAAGGAACGCTGGCCGGCAAGAGTGGAGTGTCAGCTGTCGGTGACAGCTGACCTCCCGGTTCCTGATGCACACTGTCGCCGACAGTGTGCACCGGAAACAGCTCAGTAACTGTACGTCCTCGTGCGGGAAGTAACCTCCCGCAACGACGTACAGTTACTTACTCGTGCGGGTAGGGGTTAAGGTCTTCTGTATCTAGACTGATATTTAGAGGACTACATATATATATTGTGACAACTTGGGGTAAGTTAGCTCACAGCATCGCCATCTCCAGGGTAAGATGGTTGGCACACTTAATTTTAAGAAGGCCAATTTCCCCAGGATGAGGGCTGCAATTCAGGATATAGACTGGGAAGAACTAATGTCAAATAATGGTACAAATGATAAATGGGAGATTTTCAAAACTACTTTGGGTAATTATACTGCAAAATGTATTCCTATAGGTAACAAGTATAAACAACTAAAATTAAACCCCACATTGCTTACACCTTCTGTCAAAAGGGAAATACGTGACAAAATAAAGGGCATTTGAAAAATACAAATCTGAGGGTACAGCTATAGTCTTTGTAAAATATAAAGAGTGTAATAAAATCTGTAAAAATGTAATAAAATCAGCAAAAATACAATATGAAAGGCAGATGGCCAAGGATAGTAAAACAAATCCCAAAAAATTCTTCAAGCATATAAATGCAAATAAGCCAAGGTCTGAACATGTAGGACCCCTAGATAGTGGTAACGGGGAGTTGGTCACAGGGGATCAAGAGACGGCAGAGTTACTAAATGGGTTCTTCCGCTCTGTATATACAACAGAAGAAAGAGCAGTTGATGTAGCCGCTGCCAGTGCTGTTAATATATCAATTGATATACTGAATTGGATGAATGTAGATATGGTACAAGCTAAATTAAATAAAATAAACGTACACAAGGCCCCGGGACCAGATGGGATACACCCTAGAGTTCTTAAGGAGCTTAGTTCAGTTATTTCTGTCCCCCTCTTCATAATATTTAGAGATTCTCTCGTGACTGGTATAGTGAGAAGGGACTGGCGCAGGGCAAATGTGGTGCCTATTTTCAAAAAGGGCTCTAGGTCTTCGCCGGGTAATTATAGACCAGTAAGCTTAACATCAATTGTGGGGAAAATGTTTGAGGGGCTATTGAGGGACTATATACAGAATTATGTGACAATAAATAGTATTATAAGTGACAGCCAGCACAGTTTTACTAAGGACAGAAGCTGTCAAACCAACCTGATTTATTTTTATGAAGAGGTGAGCAGAAGCCTAGACAGAGGGGCCGCTGTGGATATAGTGTTTTTGGACTTTGCAAAGGCATTTGACACTGTCCCTCATATACGTCTAATGGGTAAATTAAGGACTATAGGTTTAGAAAGTATAGTTTGTAATTGGATTGAGAATTGGCTTAAGGACCGTATCCAGAGAGTTGTGGTCAATGATTCCTACTCTGAATGGTCACCGGTTATAAGTTGTGTACCCCAGGGTTCAGTGCTGGGACCACTATTATTCAACTTATTTATTAATGATATAGAGGATGGGATTAATAGCACTATTTCTATTTTTGCAGATGACACCAAGCTATGTAATATAGTTCAGACTATGGAAGATGTTTATGAATTGCAAGCGGATTTAAACAAACTGAGTGTTTGGGCGTCCACTTGGCAAATGAAGTTTAATGTAGATAGATGTAAAGTTATGCACCTGGGTAGGAACAACCTGCATGCATCATATGTCTTAGGGGAAGCTACACTGGAGGAGTCACTTGTTGAGAAGGATCTGGGTGTACTTGTAAATCATAAACTAAATAACAGCATGCAGTGTCAATCAGCTGCTTCAAGGGCCAGCAAGACATTGTCGTGTATTAAAAGAGGCATGGACTCGCGGGACAGGGATGTAATATTACCACTTTACAAAGCATTAGTGAGGCCTCATCTAGAATATGCAGTTCAGTTCTGGGCTCCAGTTCATAGAAAGGATGCCCTGGAGTTGGAAAAAATACAAAGAAGAACAACGAAGCTAATAAATGGCATAGAGAATCTAAGTTATGAGGAAAGATTAAAAGAACTAAAACTATTTAGCCTTGAAAAAAGACGACTAAGGGGGGACACGATTAACTTATATAAATATATGAATGGCACATACAAAAAATATGGTGAAATCCTGTTCCATGTAAAACCCCCTCAAAAAACAAGGGGGCACTCCCTCCGTCTGGAAAAAGAAAGGTTCAACCTGCAGAGGCAACAAGCCTTCTTTACTGTAGAAATTTTTTACTTCCCCTTTCCCATCCCTTGGTTGAACTTGATGGACATGTGTCTTTTTTCAGCCGTACAAACTATGTAACTATGTACCTATATGTAACTGAAAGCTGCGGACCGTCGACCATGAGAAGTTTGCGGGGGGGGGGGGCCAATAAGGACTTTGCATCGAGGCCCATGAGCCTTTAGCTACGCCCCTGAATACACTGCTGACATCCGGCGATGATGGCACCGGCTTGGCTTCTTAGATATCATCCACTTTGCTGGTGCTGTAATACGCTGAAAATTTTGCACCCGTAAATCCACAGCAAATACGCTAGGTGTGAGCGTGGCCTAATACAGAGAAGCGGGTCGATGAGAAGGAGTGTGAATTTCATAAATATCACTGGACTCATCGTCTACAGCGCTGGCCGCGCCTCAAAGATAAGATGTCGGGGGCGTGGCTACCAGCGTATGGAGTAAGACGTGTGCTCCTGTAGCTTTGTGGCTCCTGGGATAATTACCGGCTCACACCAGCGACAAAACCACCGCTTGAGACCTCGTTCCTCCCTGGACGGTCTCCTGACTTCTTGGAGGTATTTGCAGATTGAAAAAGAAGCACGTGACTGCTAAACTCACCAAATTTTTTCCAGCGTCGCGGACCCAAGATGGCATTGGCTCCATTACAGCAGAGGAGTTACGGCTCTAGTCAGAGGAGCTCAGGCACCACACGTGGGTCTGTTCCTGCTTCCCTGCCTCCTTACCTGCGATCTCCGGAGCATGCCTCCTCTTCACAGCCATCTTCTCCTCTCAGTGGACATGTGCAGCCTCCTGTGGGATCGTCTTATTCGCCATCTGTGAGTACTGCTGGGTCTCCTGCAGGGCAGAGTCTGTTACATGCTCCATTTCCTGACACTGTGAATGTTCAGCAGCCATTTTTGCCTCTCTATGCTCTTGGTGCAGAGAAACCTGTATCTAAAACTGCGCTTAAGTTGTTGTTACAAGAGTTTCATACTTCTATCCAGCAGTCCATACATTCAGCTTTTCAGCATTTGCAAAAGGATTTTCATGCCCTTGGGGACAGAACTTCCCATATTGAAAACAAGATGGCTGAATATTCTGAGGCTCATAATTTACTTGTAGATGCAAGTACTTCATTGGACGAACAGGTTGAAACGTTGAAATACAAGGTCGCTGACCTCGAAGATCGGTCGCGCCGTAATAATATACGGTTCCGTGGCATTTCTGAGTCAGTTAAAGGAGACCAGTTGGTAGAGTTTCTCACAGCTCTTTTTGTGGCAATATTACCAGATACACCGCAACTGGACTTGATGATTGACAGGGCACTTCGTATTCCCAAGCACAAGTCGTTGCCTTTATCTTCTCCGCGTGATGTGATTGCACGTATTAATTTTTACCGCTTTAAGGACAAATTACTGTTTGCGGCAAGGAATGTGACATCCCTTCCTGGGCGGTTTCAAGATGTTAAATTATTTGTGGATCTTTCTGCAGCTACACTACTTGGTCGGAGAGAGTTTTCATCTGTTACCACGATTTTGCGGGATCATCAAATTCACTATAAATGGGGATTCCCCGTCACGCTGATTATTACCTACAAAGGATCCAAATATGTGGCTGACTCTCCGCGGAAAGTTCAAGCTCTGCTCGCTGATTGGCATGTGAATGCGTTGTCTCCTGCAGGCTTATGTGCCTTCTCACCTAGACAGCCTGCTTCTTCAATCAAAGATCCTCCTATTCTGAATACGGACTGGCGGAAAGTCTCAGGTCGTAAATCTTCTATATCCTAAGCATGTTTGGGTTATCCTATAGTGCCTTCATATGGTCCTTTCTTGTTTTACTGTAAGGGCGGTTAGTTTTTCATGTCCTTATTGTATATGTATACTTTGCCTTTAAATAGCCCGGGCTCAGCTCTTGGCTTAAACCACCTGCCTAGTGGCCTTAATTATTCCACCCCCCACTGTGGCGCAAATTTTCTATCAAGTGCCAACACAATTTTTTTTGTTTTGTTGTACGTTTCGCTCACCATACTAACCTACTTGAGATTATAATTTCTTTTTTTTCATGTGATTAAGCACGTCATGTTCTTGGAGGGTCCCTGTAATCCTAAATTGTGGGGTAACACTATTATTGTGATCTTACCAATTTATAGCGTTTCTTATTTTCTTTCATTATGGTGCTGACTTTTTCTTCCTTAAATGTCAAAGGTTTTAACAGCCCATTTAAGCGCTCGATGTTGTGGGCGGAAACTAAGCGCCTAAAATCATCTGTATTGTGTTTGCAAGAAACACATCTAAATCAATCTGATGCCTTTAGGCTTAAACATAAAAATTGTCCCCATATTTACACTGCTCCGGCGGTTTCTAAAAAACGAGGTGTGGCTATAATCCTGGACAATTTGGCAGCCTTTAAACAGGACGCTGTTCATATAGACTCGGAGGGACGCTATATTATTCTTGTTTGTCATCTTAATAATATTCAATATACCATTGTCAACGTTTATGCGCCAAATGCACATCAAACCAGATTTGTGAATAAAATGCTTCGGTTGGTACACAAACATAAACAGGGGTATCTTATGATGGTGGGAGACTATAATAACACCATGTGGCCTTCCCTTGATTCATCTGCTTTAGGTGCATCGCACTCTCCCTCAGATCTATTTCAAACTATTTCCAAAGAAGGTTTGATGGATGTGTGGCGTTTTCAACATCTCACTGAACGTGACTATACTTTTTTTCCCCATCCTCACAGTACTTACTCTAGGATTGATTTGTTTTTTTGTGGACAAACCTTTGTATGATCGTACTATATCTTCGCATATTGGTATGATCTCGTGGTCAGACCATGCCCCTATTAGGCTTAGAATATCTGAAGATTTTAACAAACCCCCTACATTTCCATGGAGGATTAATCATTTTATTTTGCAGTCTGCCAAATACCAGCAATCCCATACTAAGATGTTAGAAGAATTTTTTGAATTTAATGTTACCCTTGATGTAAACTCTGCCATGATCTGGTGCGCTCATCAAGCCTTTGTGAGAGGTCATTTTATTAGTCTAGCAGCTAAAGATAAGAAAAAAAATGCATCCAAAAGACTTCAACTCTCTAATGAGATTTTACGACTCACGCAATTAAACAATAGTTTATGTTCTGCGAGAACTAAGTTGATTAGTCATCTTCAAAACCAATTACATCTACTAGACCTCTATAAGTAAGATCTGGTGTTGCGGAAATTGAAAGCTAAGTATTATAGACATAGTAATAGTGCTGGAGCTTTATTGGCATCACAACTAAAACATCATGCCTATAAAGCGAGAATTCCCTACCTTTATGACCAAACTAATGCATTATTGTTTAATCCTCAGAACATTGCGAACTCTATTGCACAATATTATTCTTCCCTTTATAATTTAAAATCAGACTCTTCCACTACTCAACCCTCTCCGAATGCCATTGCTGATTTTTGGCCTCTGTGTCCTTACCGACTGTCACGCCGTTACAATTGGAAACTTTGGTTAATCCTTTTCTCCTATCAGAAATTAATGATGCCATACTAACACTAAAGCCGCAAAAATCCCCTGGCCCTGATGGCCTCACTAATGATTATTATAAGAAATACCATAGTATTCTAGCGCCTCATATCCTACAGCTTTTCAATCATATACATTCTACCGGGCACATTCCTGCCGAAATGCTAAGGGCCACCATTGTTACTTTACCTAAACCGAGCAAACCAGCAGATAGACCACAGAATTTCAGGCCCATTAGTTTGCTTAAAGGGAACCTGTCACCAGAATTTCACCTATTGAACTTCACTTATCCCTCACTGGCCGCTGCTATCAAAAGTTCATTGCCATTATCCCCTCTCCTAAACTCCTCCCCCGACTGTAAATAACGGTCTGCAAACATTTTGCGCTTTTTATCGTAATAATCCGGCGTTCCTTTGTGCGCACACACGAGAAGAGGACATCAATGCACAAGCGCGGGATTGTGTGTGCTGGGGGAAGGCGACGAGCTGTCAATCAAAAGTAAGGAGGCCGGGGAAACGCGGAAAGACTTGAGGAATGAAAATATGACTTTTTTCAAACGAAGATTTGACTCTTTTCAAGAGAAGATCTGACTCTTTTCTGCTCATTAGCATACGATGTGGGAACACTAAAACACTGAATACTAAAGCTACAGAGCCGACTAAGAAGACAATTATAGGTTATATAGAAATGATACCACCTGGTATTGCTGGTTTAATAGGTGAAATGCTGGTGACAGGTTCCCTTTAATACGGACTTAAAATTGTACTCTAAGATTCTGATTAGACAAGATTCACGTTTGTCTAATATTTTACCGAACTTGGTGCATCAAGACCAAGTTGGGTTTGTTAAAAACCTGGGTAGGACGCCATCGTATGCCCTCTCTGCTCCTATCATTGGATGCGGAGAAGGCATTTGACCGCGTGCATTGGGGTTATCTAGATGCTGTACTGGCTAAATTTGGTATCATAGGAGCGGCGCGGGATATTATTTTGGCGTTATATTCTACACCCTCGGCTACTGTTTTAACTTCGGGATATCAATCTACACCTTTTAAGATATCTAATGGTACGTGCTAGGGTTGGCCTCTATCCCCGTTAATTTTTCCGTTAATTATGGAACCCCTGGCAGAAGCTATACGTTCGTCGGCACTTATTCAAGGAATTAGTATTGGTAATTCCACGCATAAAATAGGTCTATTTGCTGACGACGTGCTTATAGTGTTATCTGATCCACTTAATTCCCTTCCTCAAGTGGTAAAAGTGTTGCACCATTTTAGTTCTGTGTCATATTACAAGCTTAATATGAGTAAATCCCTGATTATGGATATGGGTCTGCCGCCAGAAACCGTACAGACTTTACAAAATCAATATTCATTTGTATGGTCCTCCCAGGGTCTTTCATATTTAGGTATTACATTGCAGTACCCTGTGTCACATTTATATCCTTCTAATTATCTCCAGTTACTTACTCGTTTGGAAAGAGAGCTCCAAGATTATTTGAAGTTTCTTGGATTGGCCGTATTGCAGCTATAAAAATGATGGTTTTTCCGAAAATTTAGAATATTTTCAGAAATCTCCCTATCCCCCTACCTGTTTTATATCTGACTAGACTACAGAGCCTATTGTCCAAATATGTTGTAATGGCAGGGGGTAGGGAGACGGACAAGTGAGCCCTAATCTACCCGCCACTCTGTCCCTGCCTACTTGCAACGACCCGCCCTAGGCGACGGGGTACAACTGGGCGGCAGTCCCTGCGCTCAGTAAGTGCACGACAAACACGACAAACATACAAGGAACACAAGCAAGGAAAAGGGGCCGTTGCCCACGGCAACACCGTGAGCAACCAGAGTGGTGAACGAGCCGAGTCAAGCCAGGAGTGTGCGAGGTACAAAACGAAAAGCAGAAGAGTAGTCGGTAAGCCAGGGTCGGTATGGAGCAGGATCAAAAATAGCAGGAGCTGTAGCTGGGCCAGGAAACCACAAGGAAAGAAACAAAAGCAATAACAAGCACAGAGGGACAGGAAGTGCAGGCTTAAATAGACCGAGGGCGGGAGCTAGCTGAGTCTGGCCAGGTTACGATAGGCTCTCCCACTCCTAAGCCTGCCAGCCTGAATGGTGGAAGCAGGAGTCAGTCTCAGGGATGTATTCTCAGGTGCTGACTGATTAGTTCTGGGAGTTAACCCTGCTGTGCCTGGCAGATCCTTTACATATGTGTGGAAAAAGCTTAGAGCTAGAGTTGCGCATCCTATATTGTGCCTCCCTATTGAGAGAGGAGGGCTTGGTCTACCTAATATGGCGGTGTACTACCATGCTACTATTTTAGATCAACTCCGGCAGTGGCTAAATCCTTGGCGTTCCAAGCATTGGGTAAATATCGAACGTGATTGTGGTCAATATAGTTCACTTGAAACTTATCTGTGGGCTTCTGCACTTAAGTTACAAACTCGTCCCGCTCATTTATTGACTGTTAAAGCTGCCTTGATGTCTTGGAAACTGATTGTGGTCCAAAAAGCTCTCTTTTCACTGCGGGTGTTTGACATGTCCCTGCACACTCTTATGCAGTTGATTCCTGATTTAGACCTTTCTAATTGGGAAACGCAGGGTATTGGGAAGTTGTCGGATATTGGGAGTGGTAGTCTTTTGTTGTCCTTTGCAGAGATCTCGAATAAACACTCTATACCACAGGTCGACTTTTACAAGTATGTGAGAATTCGGCACTTTATATTAAGTATTCATATTGGAGATAATTCCCCTAAAACGCTTTATGAACTATATTTTCATCACTATAGTAAGACTATGAAAGGTGTCTCTAAGGCGTATTTCGCTATTTCAGAGCTTCTACAGACTAAAACTCTTGCATGTCTGTCACACTTGGAAAGAGATTTACATCTTTCTCCAGGGTCTGTGGATTGGGAATCGACTTATCTTTTGGCATCTAAGCTATCTAAATCCACTCAACACTTGGAAGCTACGAGGAAATTGTTATACCGATGGTATTTTACGCCTTATCGTTTAGCTTTGATCTATCCAAACTCTTCCAATATTTGTTGGAGATATTGTGTTTCCAAGGGAACTCTTTATCATGTTTTTTGGGAGTGCCCTCTTTTAAGATTGTTTTGGAACAAAATAGACAAACTCGACTAGTGTTTTACAATATTCCTTCGTTTGTAGTCCGGCATTAGCATTACTTAATATTGGGGTCACTGATTTTCATTCTCACGATAGAACGATAATATTTCATGTCTTGACCTCTGCAAAGATTCTGATAGCTAAATATTGGAAACAAACTGCCACTCCTACCATATCTGAAGTAATTCAATATGTCAATACAAATTGCATTATGGAAAGAACGGTTTGTACTGTACATGGGTATCAATTCTCTCAGGGCTCATCTTGGGACAAATGGCAGTCCTCTAGGTATTTTATACCTAATTGTACAAGCAGGTATCTCTGTCTTTCTCTTATCTCATTTATAATTGGTGAGTTTTGTTTTTGTTAGGAATGTTTTTGTTTGGCTTTTTCTTTCTTTCTTTTTATAATAAACCTCAGCATGTCCTTACTCTTCTTTATATACACATGTATGTATTATTGGAATGTATATAGGTTCATTCTTGTAAACTTGCTGATGTGTAATACTGTGGAATCTTGTTTTGCTAATGTTCCTGATACATTCTGTTCATTCCTATTCTGTAATATTTCTGATGAACCTTATGGTTCAATATCCTACTGTGTATTTTGTATTTTCTTAATAAAAAATATGTTTAAAAAAAAAGATAAGATGTCTGTTCTCAAAATCTACTGCACATTAACGACCTCAGACAGAGCAGCATAAAAAAATTAACAGAGCCACTGTAACAAAAGACAATATCTAAAAATATATGTAATCTTAGGTTTAACAGAATATTAGCCAGTATCACTCTTGTATCTTTTAACTCTGGAACAGATAGAAATTGACTGAAAAACTGATGATCAACTCACATCAATCTGCATCAGTTTCCATTAGGTGCTAAAAGTGCACAACTTTTTCATCAGTTGTGTGCGGCGCAGAAGAAAAAGTGAACAAAAACTGTCTGGACACAACTGTAAGGCTGGATTCACACGAACATGTTCGGTCCGTAAAGGACGGAACATATTTCGGCTGCAAGTACCGGACCGAACACACTGCAGGGAGCCGGCCTCCTAGCATCATAGTTATGTACGACGCTAGGAGTCCCTGCCTCTCCGTGGAACTACTGTTCCGTACTGAAAACATGATTACAGTACGAGACAGTTGTCCCGCAGCGAGGCAGGGACTCCTAGCGTCATAGATAAGCATGATGCTAGAAGCCCGGCTCCCTGCAGTGTGTTCGGTCCGGGACTTGCGGCCGAAATACGTTCCGTCCTTTACGGACTGAACGTGCTCGTGTGAATCCAGCCTTAGGGTAAGTTCCCACGTTTTCTTCTCTGCCCTTGTGATTATTCTAAGGCCTTATTCAGATGAGTGTATTTCACATCTGTGTTACGCGCATTAAAACAACGGACGTCACACGGACCTATGCAATTCAATGGGTCCATTCAGACATTCAGTGTTTTTCAAACACACTTTCAAACTCACTGCATGTCCTATACTTGTGCGTTTTTTGCGCATCACGCACCCATTGAAGTCAATAGGTGCGTGAAAATCACAGATAGCACATGGACGTGATACGTGTGCTGTGCGTGATTCACGCAACAGTTGCTAAAGTAATGATGAGGAAAAGAAAAACACCTTCAGTTTATTTTGCTGACGTAAAAAACGCGTTACATACGGATGACCTATGCGCGTAATAAACGCAGATATGCACCGTACACGGATGTTACACGGAACTGCAACGCAAGAAAAACGCTGTGTTTTTTACGCACGCAAAATGGACACGTTCGTGTGAATAAGGCCAAATTCTTTCTCTTTTTCTGGTACCAGCACTCCACCCATTTGTCCCAGGTGTTTTTAAATAGCAGGAGACTGCATAAGGGTTTCTACCTATTTTGTTCTCAGTTTGGCCAAAGGGACTACAAGGATAAGTTAGCTTTTTCCATCTGTTCACTTTTTTGTGGTGGTCAATGTTGCTGTAGGGCGGTGACTATGGGGCGACGTGGCCCAGAGCCAAGGTGGCTTAGACTGGCAGCATGGGTGCTGTTGGTCTCCTGGGCTGCTCCCTCTGCAGGTGCTGTGTTTCAGTGGCACTGGTTGCCATGCGATACCGCACTTGATAGAGTAGGGACTCGATTCAAAGTCGTTGCCATGAAGTGGCAGGTGGGCTCATACAGTTTGATCAAAATGTCATCTAAGAACCTCATGTTCATACATTTTTTAAATTTTGTCGATCGGCAAAAGGTCAAGTATAGCATAGTGGATGTGCGGTTTTCCAGGTTTTCTTCTCTCCCATTGTGATTAAGTTCCCACGTAGCGTAAATACTGTGGATTTTCCACAACTGATTTTGTTACAGAAAATCTGCAGCATGATACAGTAACAGCAGAGTGGATGATATATGAACAAATCTCATCTACACGCTGCGTAAAAACGCTCAAATTGACCTGCAATGTGTTTTTTCAATCTGAGCATGTCAATTTTATTTACGTAAACGCTGCTTACTTGTTGCGGGTATTCCCCATTGAATTCAATGTGGAGGTAAAACCTGCAACAAATAGCAGATGTTGTGTTTTTTTGCAGCAGAAAGAACGCAACTCTGAAAAAAATAGATCATATTCTTACCCAGAATTCTGTGTTTTACTGTGCAGTCCAGCCTCCTAAAATGACGTTTCATCCCATGTGACCAATGCAGCCGATAACAAACGTCATCCCAGGTAGCTGGGCTGCAGGACGGGGGAGGGACGCGTCGCCATGGCTTTGTAAGTATGAAACTTTTTTTTTTTTTAAGTGGAGTTATTCGCAGCGGACATTCTGGCCAAAAAACTGTATCACAATTTTTGGCGTTTTCATGTCTGGAATTCCCTGCGGTGACCAGGGCGGGTATGCTGTGTACATTTATGTGGACATACCCTTAGGGTTCGCGCACATGACGGTATTACGTACAGGCTCCATGCTAGTCTGCATGAGCCATAATACAATATGTGAAGCAGCCCTATAAGGGTAAGTTTGCCTGCTGCAGAAATAGATCCATTCAGATGCACTGATTTGAGGGGAACAAACCTGCCATGTACGGTATGAACATACCCTAAAACTGATCATGATGGAACTGATAAGGTCTGATGCACACTTGTGCACTTTTGCATCATTTTGAGGCTCTGTTCACATTCCTAGTTTTTTTGTTTTTTTTCGAGAAAGCGGTGCATGCTGCTTTTTTTTTTTTTCCATTAAAAAATATCAACAAATTTGTTACAAAGCAAGCCATGTAGATCATGGCTCCTGTAGAAATGGAAGCCAGGATTGGTGCTTGATTGTTTGATTATGACCGCGTGGGTGGTAGCTGTACGTGTTCCTGGGGTGGATAATTGTGTTGCTGACGCACTCGTTCGCGCCGGAATCGTTTTCATCAGCTGGTGCCAGACGTGGAGTCAACTGGAATGGTTTGTCCCGAGCATCTGTGCGAGGTGATCTCAGGGCAGCGGGGGCATTATTTGAAAGGTCGTTGGCTAGATCAATGTGGGTTGCATACTCGGCGGGGTGGTGGCAATGGAATGAATAGATGGGGTCGCTGGGCGATGTTGTGTCTGATGAGGATAGGTTGTTTGCGTTGTTGTATTTGCTTGGTGAGGCTTCTTCTAATGGATGCACGGCCGCCAGGATCAATCGCTTCATATAGGCCCTGGCCTTTGGTTTTAAATTGCGGGGGGTGGTGGTGGACATCACAAACACTTCCTGGTGGGCCAAGCTTTGCGTGGGTTACGAAGGGATGTGGTTGTGAAAGATCAGAGACGCTCGGTGTCGTTCCAACTATTGTGTGACTTGGGTGTGGTGGCAGGGTCAGTGTGTCGTTCGCCGGATGAGAGTAGGCTTTTTTGCTGGCTTTTTTTGGGGCTTTTAGAATAGGGGAGTTGGTGTCTCCTAGTTCTGCCAGACCCGGCAGGCTATTACAAGACGATGTGAATTTGGACGGTGGTAGAGTGGAGGTGCTCCTTCATCGCGCCAAGACTGATCTGACTGGCTATGGTAAACGGGTAGTGTTGTTCGCAGTCCCTGGGATTTCAGTCTGCCCGGTTTCTTGTTTGCGGGAATTTTTGGCTGGGAGGGATCAATCTGCTCTTTCGCTGCTTCGTCACAAGGATGGAGCGTTTTTATCCCGTTTTCAGTTTGGCGCGGTTTTGTGTGAATTGATCGTTACTAGTAGAGATGAGCGAAGCGGGACAACCGAATCCGGTTTCGGTTCGAACATCAGGAAAAGTTCGGTTCGCAGCGAATCCGAACTTCACCGGGTTCGGCCGAACCCGTTTTGACCGAACCCAGTCAAAAATATTATACAAATCGGCAGCCACTTGTCTCTATCAATCACAAATGCTGATTAAAAATAAAATAAAAAGCATTTCATACGTACCCGGTCGTTGTCTTGGTGACGAGTCCCTCTTCTTCCTCCAGTCCGACCTTCTTTTCTGACGCGGCAGCCTGTGATTGGCTGCAGAGGCCTCTGCAGCCTGTCATTGGCTGCAGAGGCCTCTGCAGCCTGTGATTGGCTGCAGCAGTCACATGGGCTGTAACGTCACCCAGGAATGTCGGGCCGGATGTCGAGAGGGACGCGTCACCAAGGCAACGGCCAGGAGACCGGACTGGAGGAAGCAGAAAGTTCTCGGTAAGTATGAACGTCTTATTTTTTTGAGAGGTTACTCTATATTCTGATCGGAATTCACTGTCCAGGGTGCTGAAACAGTTACTGCTGATCAGTTAACTCTTTCAGCACCCTGGACAGTGACTATGTACTGACGTCGCCTAGCAACGCTGCCGTAATGACGGGTGCACACACGTAGTCACCCGTCATTACGGGGCCTCATGCACACAACCGTAAAAACACCCGTTATTACCGGTTGTAATTACGACCCGAAATAGCGGGCCCATAGACTTCTGTTAGCCACGGGTACCTTCCCGTTTTCTCACGGGAAGGTGCCCATGCCGTTAAAAAGATAGAACATGTTCTATTTTTTTATTTTACGGGCCGTGCTCCTATACTTTATAATGGGAGCACGGCTCGGAAAAACGACCGGCTGCCCGTGGCCGGCCGTGCTCATCTCCTGAAATACTCTGTGCTGCCTTAAACTCTGTGGACAGGTCAGGATCCTGTTTCTTTTAAATGCTGCTGGGGAACCCGCTCGATCCACTATATAAGGCTGCGCTACAGTGCAGCATTTAAAAGAAACAGGATCCTGACCTGTCCACAGATTTTAAGGCAGCACAGAGTATTTCAGGAGATGAGTGTGCAGATTCAGTGCTGCTGTGAACTCTGCTCTTACCATTACGTAGCTCTCAGTCTGTTACCTCTCCTCCACTCCTGTCCTCAATAACACCTTCACATGATTGGCAAGTCACCACGTAATGGTAAGAGCAGAGTTCACAGCAGCACAGAGTATTTCAGGAGATTAGCGTGCGGATCTTGTGCGGGGTGGTGACTTGCCAATCATGTGAAGATGTTATTGAGGACAGGAGTGGAGGAGAGGTAACAGACTGAGCTACGTAATGGTAAGAGCAGAGTTCACAGCAGCACAGAGTATTTCAGGAGACGAGCGTGCAGATTCTGTGCTGCTGTGAACTCTGCTCTTACCATTACGTAGCTCTCAGTCTGTTACCTCTCCTCCACTCCTGTCCTCAATAACACCTTCACATGATTGGCAAGTCACCACCCCGCACAAGATCCGCACGCTCATCTCCTGAAATACTCTGTGCTGCTGTGAACTCTGCTCTTACCATTACGTGGTGACTTGTCAATCATGTGAAGGTGTTATTGAGGACAGGAGTGGAGGAGAGGTAACAGACTGAGAGCTACGTAATGGTAAGAGCAGGGAGAGGAAAATCTGCCTCAAACTTCCAAACGGAATTTTGAGGCGGAAATTCCGCCTGCAAAAAAACTCCATGTGAACATAGCCTAAGGCAAAAACAAAACAAAAAACATAACACTCAGGGACCAGTTAGTAGAATAAATTCCTCTCCTAAAAGCAGCAACAGGGTTTCTAGCAGATGCCTAGGCGGAATGTATTAGATTCGCGGCCAAGGAGGGGGCTCTTATCAACGCCGCAAGAAGGTCCCTCTGGTTAAGATACTAGCAGAAGGGGGACACTCGTTCAAAGAATAGGCTTTGTAAAAATTCTGTTCCAGGGGGAATACGTTTTTCTCAAGATTCTAGAGAAAGCGTCAGATAGGAAAACGGAATTCCCAGAAGACAAAATGACCAAAAGACAATATCCCTTTCGTTCCCAAAGACCTCAGAGTGAAAACTATAGAGGGAAAGGTTACCCCAAAGGAGGGAGAGGTAGAGATTTCTTACTCAACCCAAATTATTATAGACCAGAGAACAGACCATAACGCCAGGGTCGGAGGAAGTTTGTTAAAATTCTACAGTCTCTGGAACAATATCGCCCAAAAGAGTTGGGTCCTAGACATAATAAAGATCAATTACAGAATAGAATTTCAACTCCTCTTCCTCCAAAGAGATTTATTTTGACCACACAGCCCTCACATTTCCTAAAAAATAAGATGTTGGACAATATCCGAAACTCACACCAGAGGGGGTAATATCTCAAGTACCACAGGCTCAGTTGGGAGAGGGTCACTAGTCCTCTTTATTTCTGGTAAAAAATCCAAACTATTCCTACAGGCTAATAATAAACCTGAAATCTCTCAACAGTTGGATAACTTACAGAAGGTTCAAGATGGAATCGGTAGCATCTACGACTCTCCTAATAAAAAAAAAAGGGGCTTAGATCTAAAGGACGCCTACTACGTCCACATTCGTCCCTCCTCTCAGAAGTTCCTAAGATTTGTAGTAAAAATCTCATCAGGCGAGGTTTATCCGTTTACAGCTCTCCCTGTCGGTATATCATCTGCCCCAAAGGTATTTACAAAAATAATGATAGAAGTAATAGCATCATTTCGCATACAGGGAATTATTATAATCCCTTATCTGGATGACTTCCTAATTACAGCAAACACCAAAGTGTTCCTTTCCACTCAGGTGAAACTAGTAACGCAGATCTGGGTGGGATTATAAATTTTCAAAAATCAGATCTGATTCCATGCACTAGGACAAAATTTCTAGGTGTTCTACGGCACTCTACTTTCCAAGTATCTTTGCTCCCGAGGAAAAAAAGACGGAATCTAGTTTTCCATATCAAAAATTTTTAAAAAGCCACTTCTTACTAAATAAGACCTGCCATGAGTATGCTGGGCTAGATGATGGCTTGCATTCGGTCAGTCACCTGGAGTCAGAACCATTCCCGTCCACTTCAAAAGTGGATACTCTCTTCTGGGTGCAGGAAAACAATTGTCCCTGGATCGGAAAATAAAAATACCCCAGAAAGTAAAAACCTCTCTGTATTGGTGGACAGAACACTCAAATCCCGGGAGGGTTTAACTTGGCATCAGTTCCTGACAATCACCATTCCAACAGATGCAAGCAAACAGGGTTGGGGAGTCAGACTCCCAGACAAATATATTCAGGGGACTTGGCCATCTTCCATCAGTGCTCGACCTTCAAATTACTGAGAACTCAGAGCAGTCTGGGAGACACTGAAGACAGCTTCCTTTGCTCTTCAGAACAACCATGTCAAAATACTGTTAGACATCATTTTGACAGTGGCCTTTCTGCGACACCAGGGGGGTACCAGGACGCCCACCCTGCTTGCAGAAAATATTTTGTTGGGCAGAAAATAATCTACTTTCTCTATCAGCCATCCACCTGAAGGGTTCAGAGAATATGGAAGTAGATTTCCTCAACAGAAAAAACCTAGATCTGGGCGAATGGTTTCTAAATCAGGAAGTCTTTCTCCAGATCACACGCCAATGGGGATTTCCTCAAATAGACCCGTTTGCGAACACACTAAATTCCAAAACAAATCTGTTCTTCTCCCTAGACCCTCAGGATGGTCCCCTAGGCAAAGATGCTCTATTCCAACTATGGGACATGGAACTAGCTTACACCTTTCCACCATTCCAGTTAATATCAAGTCCTTCAGAAATTGTTCAGGGAAAATCTAAAACTCATTCTGATTGTTCCGTTCTAGTCCAAAAAGTCCTGGTTCCCGTTTCTAAAAGAATCAGCATTGGGAGATCCTATAAAACTACCCTTAAAACAGGATCTGCTATTACAGGGGCCGTTACGACACCAAAACCTTCAATTATCAGCATGGATACTGAGTGAACGCAGCTCAGGGCCAAGGATTTATCCCAGAAAGTAATAACAACCCTAAAAGCTACCCGTAAGCTAGTTACTTCAGCAATTTACATAAACACTTTGAAAAAATAAAAAAAATTATACTTCTCTTGGTGGGGAACCAACACCTGGACCAAAATCATCTGGTCATCCAACAAATTATGGAATTTTTACAACAAGGACTGGACCTAGGACAAAGGAGACTTCGGCACCTAGTGATACTGCAGTCATTACGCTTTATGAGGCCTGGTGTCGCTGGAGGACGGCGCGGGAACTGGGACAGGGAAGCATATAATGTTTGTTTGTTTTTTCTTGTACAGGGTTGGGGCCCTATTATCAGGGGACTATATAGTGGCCCCTATCTACAGAGGAGTATATAGAGGGCCCTGCCTACAGAGAATGCTACAGGGGGCCCTATCTACATGAGATGCTACAGGGGACGCTATCTACAAGGGACTATATATGGAGACCTATCTACAAGGGGCCCTATCTACAGGGGACTAAATAGGGGGCCCTATATACAGGGGATGCTAGCGGGGGCCCTATCTACAGGGGACTATATAGTGGCACGATATACAGGGGATTATATAGGGGGCCCTATCTACAGGGTACACTACAGGGGGCCCTATCTAAAGAGGACTATATAGGGGTTCCCTATCTACAGGGGACAATATAGGGGGCCTATCTATAGGGGGCCCCTATCTACAGGGTACACTACAGGGGCCCCTATCTACAGGGGACTATATAGGGGGCCCTATCTACAGGGGACTATAGAGGGGCCCTATAGGGGACTATATAGGGGGCCCTATCTACAAGGGATGCTGCAGGGGGCACTATCTACAGGGGACTATATAGGGGTTCCCCATCTACAGGGGACTATATTGGGGGCCCTATCTACAGGGGACTATATAATGGGCCCTATCTACAGGGGACACTACAGGGAGCACTATCTACAAGGGACTAAATGAGTGGGCCTATCTACAGGGTACACTACAGGGGGCCCTTTCTACAAGGGACTATATAGGGGCCATAACTACAGGGGGCCCTATCTACAAGGGATTCTGCAGGGGGCACTATCTAGAGGGGACTATATTAGGGCCCACTATATAGTACCCTGTAGATAGGGCCCCCATCTACAGGGGATGCTACAGGGGCCACCATCTACAGCAGACTATATGGGGGCCCTATAGGCAGGGGACTATAGGGGGCCCTATTTACAGGGGATGTTATAGGGGGCCCTATCTATAGGGGTCCGATTTACAGGGGACGCTACAGGGGGCACTATCTACAGGAGACTCTATAGGGGGCCCTATCTACAGTAGTCCTATCTACAGGGGCACTATCTACAAGGGACTCTATAGGGGGCCCTATCTATATGTACTGAGCTTGGTTCTGGAACTGTACTTATGTTTTAAACTTGGTTCTGGTGCTGTATATATGTACTGAGCTCAGTTCTGATGCTGTATATATGTATTGAGCAGAGCCGATTTTACCTTTTTTGCTGCCTGAGGCAAAAATTTTAATTGTGACCCCCAAAGTTTTGATTGACATTGATATTTTGATTCTACATCACTACCAGCCTCCTCCAACTCTTACGAATGCGCTGTTGCCTTGTATTCCCCTGGCTTGCGTAGTGCAGCGATGAAGCCGGGCAGAGTACACCTCGCTACACGGTGCGTGCCCATGTAGTACAAGACAATGGCGCCTCTGAGAAATTTGGAGGAGACTGCTAGTGATGTATAACAGCCAGGGGGATGTCAATCAAGCATGGAAAGGTGGGTATGGAGACAGGACTATGACTCTTCAGGATAGCGGCACCACCCCATGATTCTTTAATGAGTAATTAGCATGTAGTGTGCGCCGTTTTAAAAGCTGATTTGATAGATTTTGCTGCATCTGAAAAAAACATACAGGGGAATGTTTGTAAATATTGTGAGGTCATGTATAACCACATGGTGGTTAAAGGGGTTAAAACTACCAGACAGGTTCCTATTAAATATACAATGAATTCAAAACAATTCCATCTGCTGGGCAATTTTGTTATTATAAATATATCCTATATAATTACAGCTTCAGAACTAAGCTCATACAAATATACAGCACCAGAACCAAGCACAATAGATAAATACAGCACCAGAACCAAGCTCAGTCCAAATATACAGCAACAGAACCAAGCTCAGTACATAATTACAGCCCAGAACAAAGCTCTGACACATATACCAGCAGAACCAATCTCAGTACATAATTTCAGCACCAGAACAAAACCCTAACATATATATTGTACCAGAACCAAGCTTAGTACATACATTCAACACCAGAACCAAGCTCGGTACATAAATACAGCATCAGAACCAAGCTCAATACATATATTGTATATACATACATTTCTGCACCTATAAATGTTGCCGAAGCTCTGACCAGGGATTCCACTTCTAGAGGGAGCCCCTGACCTCACTGTCCATATATGGTGTTCGGGGCTCCTCATGGAGCGGAAACCCTGGCCACAGAGTGGCACATGCTCTGGCTGGAAATTTCGCTTCTAGAGGGAGCCCGAATGGCACTTTCTACAGGTGGGTAGTGCTATATACAGGGGCCATAAGTGGCATTATCTACAGAGGGGCATGGGTAGCACTATCTACAGGGTCTGTGTGGCACTGACTACAGGGGGCGTGGGTGGCACTGACTACAGTGGGGCGTGGGTGGCACTATTTACAGGGGGCTGTGTGGTGCTATCTGCAGAGGATGTGTAGCGATATCTGCAGAGGCTGTGTGTCGCTATCTATAGGGGGTGTGTGCGTCGCTATCTACAGTGTGTGTGTCTCTATCTACAGAGGGCACTGGAATTATCTACAGAGGGCACTGTGGCATTATGTACAGAGGGCACTGTGGCATTATCTACAGGGGGGTGTGGCACTATTTAGAGAGGACACTGTGGCACTATCTACAGAGAGCAGTGTGGCACCATATATACAGAGAGCACTGTGGCATTATTTACAAATGAAATTCATCTGTTTTTAAAATGGACATTAAAAAACAGATGCAAAACGAGTTACAATCGGCCGTCAAAAACGGAAACACGAAACGGATGCAAAAAGGCTGTCAAAAATGGACCAATAAGGATGTTTTCAACGGCCGACAACCAGACCCTGTTGTGTGAAAAGTAACAACACCAATCCCTGCGTGGTGTGGGGTGGCTAGGAAATGCAGGGTGGGATTAGGTAGCTGCAAAGGCGTCAAAAACTAGCTACTCCCTGAAGTTAGGGCTAGTGTTCAGCGCCTTTGCAGGTTCACAAGGCTGATTCGAAAATCTGATCTGAGGTGAGTGGACAGCAGCTGCCTTCTGGGCTCTCCTTCTCGACGCTGGCCTTGGCGCTGCACCAAATATGACACACGTGACATTTCAATGTGTGTGTGTCAGACTTCAGTGTAGCGCCGGGGCCGGAGCAGAGGAGAGCCCTGACATGCCAGGATCACGTCAGAAGTTTTGTAAAAAGACAAGTACACAACATGTATCTAATATGTCATGTATCTAATCTATAGCAAGCTATGCACCACTCTGATAAAATTGGCACATTTTCAGACCCTTGACTAAATTTTTGGTGGACCATTGTAGTAAAAACGGATGTTAAAAACTGATGACCACTGATGGCTTTGTAGTAAATATTGTGAAAAAGTCTGATGGCAACTGATCCATTTTTGCATCAGTTGTAATCGCTCAGAGACAAACTGATGCTGATGCAACTGATATATGTGAACGCATCTATCAGTTGCATGGCGGATACTTAGCCCGCCAAGCAATGTACAGTTTTGGGAGCAAGTTGTGGTGACCTGAGTTCTAGGAGACGTATTACTGTAAAGAGGGAAAGGCGTAAAAGCTGCTGTGGAGGTGGTGAGAGGTAGCGAAAGACCAACGACTTTGGAGTTGGAACTGAGGAGCCTAAGGGCCTGTTCACATCAGCGTTCGCTTTTCGTTGATGGGTTCCGTCTGAGCTTTCTGTCGGAGGAACCTTTCAAAGGCAAACGGAGACTATAGCTTCTGTTTGCATTACCATTGATTTCAATGGTAATGGTTCCGTTGCTAATGGTTTCCGTTCAGTCTACTTAATGACCAGGCCTGAAAAGCCCTTAATGACCATCTAAATTTTTCAGTTTTTGCCTTTCAGCAGCCATAACTTTTTTGTTTTTTCATTGACTTGGCTGTATGAGGCCTTGTTTTATGCATGAGAAATTGTATTTTGTTTTTGCACAGTTTGGGCGTGAATATAGGAAGAAGCAATTGTCTGCATTCTATTTTTTATTTTTTTTATCCCCTTCACGTTTCACACTAAATAACCTGAACTCTTATATAAGAAACCACACATGAACAATTATAAGCGAAAAATAGGCAAAATATTTTATTGAAAGACAAAATTAATTGATTCCCCCATAGTTCTGGTCTGTATGCCTCCTTAATTGTACCTTTTTGCTGTCTCTTTTTTTATATTACTTTGCTTTGGATGGTTCCTATACATATTCATCGTATTACTTATGTACCGGTCTTTGCATGCACTATTTGCACTTTACTATATAGGCTGCAGGACCCGACCTATGTGGGGATCCTTTTTCTATGGGTAATCTTATTGCCAATGTACTTCTTTTTAATGATTTTGTCTTTCAATAAAATATTGTCTATCTTTCGCTAATAATGGTTCATGTGTGATTTCTTATATAGGTGTTCATATTTGTATATCACAAGGTTCATTTGAGTTGCTATATGCATGTATCAGCCCAATTATCCTAGTAGGTGTTACACTAAATAACCTGTTAAATTAATTCTTCAGGTTATTACTGTTAAGATCATCAATTTAGGCAGGTCATCAACTGGACCTCGTAGTCTCTTATCTGGTTTCAAATATGTGGGAGAGCTTGACGATGCATCGGAGAGAAACTACACACTTCACACATTTTGTAAGTGCAATCAGATTCTCTAGTTTATTAGCAAACAATACATAGATTATAGATCATTAAAAGGGGTGTTGGCCATGTCTCCTTCTCCAATCACATAAGAGGGGCCATGGCCTTCAGTCTATCCAATCAATATTGATCATGTCTCCTCCTTCTCTAAATCACAAGGGATTTTGACCTGGAGTCATCAGAAAAGAACACGTATACATTATATCACATTATATCACATGTTTTGTTCTAATTGTAATCCGCATATTTTAGCTTGCTCAGAGTCATCATATATTTTAGCTATGCCAGCAGATTCATAGTTTGTCTAAGAAAGAGGAAGTATCATTTTAGCTTGCGGTGAGACATCTCAAAAGTTACAGTGTTACATAAGTCATCAATAGATTTAAGATTAGAGAACAAATATATAAAATAGATAATAAAATCCAGACTTCCATCTCATTACGGTCTTTTAGATACCTAATATGTGTAGTTTTTTTGTTTTTATGAAATGTATGGGCAATAAAATATATATTCAAAATAATGACTTTTTGGGGGACATTTTTCTTATTTATTAATTTTTTTGTTACATTTTTTTTAATCTTATTAAGGGATAACTTTATTTAGAACTTTATTTTTTACTTATAATGTATTAACATACCCTTGTATACTAATACATTATATTGTGTGACTATGACACAGGCTGCTGTTAGGGCAGGACATAGTGTGCCCTAACAACAGGCATACTGAGCAGACAGCCATGGGGTACTTTATAGGTCCTCAGAGCTGACTGCAGAGGGATTCCCCAGTCTTCGATTGCGTCACCTGGTTTCCATTGATGCGATCAAAGAGGGGTGCTTCCTATGACCATGCCACGGTCAGGGACCGCGTCGATCAAAGAGTTAAACAGCTGGGGTCGGAATTTTTTCCGATCCCAGCTGTGTTCAGCAGGCTGCTCTAAGTTCAGGAGCTGTTAGTCACAGCTCCTGCTTAGAGGATGAGTACTCACAGGAGCGCTCATCAGCCTCTTCTACAGTGATGCCAAAAGACGTCGCTGTAGACGAAGCACCGTCTGCCGTCAAGGGACGGTGGGCAGTCATCAAGGGGTTATTGATAGTTCATCAACCACACAAAAAAATGCATGTTTAAAATATAACAAAAACACAGTGTGAACCCAGGCATAGAGCTATTATTGGTCTCTTTTACCTCTTATATTCTGTTTTTAAATTTTTCCTTTTGAGAGTGCACCGTTTAACGGAAACAGAACTTTTTCTTGTCATAACCAGTTAAGTCTCAAAACTAAATAATCAAACAGACTTTAAAAATCACTAAGTGTAAATAAAAGAAGAAAGCTATAGCAGCTCTATGATTAAACATAGCAGAAAGAGCAGAACACTCACCCTTACAAACTCTGACGCCTTTCTTTATACATTGGTAATATCCTGTTGTGCAGCAGCACATTGTTTTATTGTCACCGGTTCTGTTTAATGGGTAGATCAAGTTGCTTGGGCATAGTTGTTCACCTGAAAGTAACACATTGTTTTTTTACATTATTACACAGTTATTTAATTCCAAAAAGTCTATATTCTAATTAGTTGCTCTGTTAATCGCAAGGATTATATAACCATACAAAAACATGTGAAATGCTCGCCCATTTGTTTCTTCCCAACAGAAGAGGGGAGGGGTAGCCGGAGCAGAGAGAGACACAGATGCTGCCTATAAAAGGCTATGGAGAGGGTAGGGGGAAGCAGGAGGAGGGAGCAGAGAGAGATACAGACGCTGCCCATAAGTGTATAGAAAGCGGAGGTGGCAGCAGGAGCAGAGAGGAGACGCAGGCTGCTGACAAGATTTATATGTCACTCCAGTGGTGGAATGTCCAACTTATATATATAAGTTATATATGCTATATAAGTTTATAATAAGGTGGTATAATAATGCAGTAAATAAATAATTCATAGATGTGCGGCCAGTGTCACACTGACAAATGGTGCCCGATGTTATCCTCCTTTTGGAGCTATGAGAGGGCTTATTTTTATGGGACAATCTGTAGTTTTCATTGGTACAATTTTGGGGTACATGCGACTTCTTGATCGCATTTATTCCTTTTTGTGGCACGCAAGGTGACCAAAAACCAGCAATTCTGACATTGTTTTTTAATTTATTTTTTTGGTTTTACAGTATTCATCGTGCACTATAAATAACATATTTACTTTTATTTCTGCCGATTTATACGATTATGGCAATACCATATGTATATAGGTTTATTATGTTTTATAATGTTTGCACAATAAAATAACTTTTTGTTATTTTAATAAATTTTTTGTGTCACCATATTCTAAGAGCCATAAGTTTTTTATTTTTCTATCCAAAAACTGTGTAAGGGTTTGTTTTTTGCTGGACAGGTTGTAGTTTTTGTTGCTACTATTATGGGGTACTTGCAACTTTTTGATCACTTTTTATTATATGTTTTGTGAGAGGTGGTGACCAAAAAACAGCGATTCTAGCATAGGTTTTTTTTTTGTTTGTTTTTTATGGTGTTCAACCGTTGGAAAAATAACATGAGCGTTTTATAGTTTGGGTCGATACGAACAGGCCAATACCAAATATGCATACTTTTTTTTTTTATAACCAAAGACTTATGCGAAAAAAAGGCATTTTTGTTTTTTTAACTTGAAACTTTTATTTTTATTCTTTTGTAAAACATTTTTATTAACTTTTTTTTTTTTACATCCCACTGGGGGACTTTAAGGCTTTTATCATTGGTCTCTAATCTAACACATTGCACTACCTAATGGTTTGAATTGTAAATTAACTTTGCAACTATGTAATGTCTGATATTGTTTGTTTCATGTTCCCTCTAAATTGTAAAGTGCTGCGTAATATGTTGGCGCTATAAAAATAAAGATTATTATTATTATTATTATTATTATTATTACCTAATGTAGTGCAATGCATTAGAGCCCAGGGGCGTAGCTAAAGGCTCATGGGCCCCGATGCAAAAGTACTTATTGGGCTCCCCACCGCAAACTCCTCACGGCCGACGGTCCGCAGCTTTCAGCTGCATCGCTGGGTCTCCTAAGGCTGGGTTCACACGAGCACATTAACGTCCGTAATGGACGGACCTATTTCGGCCGGAAGTCCCGGACCGAACTCAGTGCAGGGAGCCGGGCTCTTAGCATCGTAGTTATGTACGACGCTAGGAGTCCCTGCCTCTCTGTGGAACTACTGTCCCGTACTGAAAACATGATTACAGTACGGGACAGTTGTCCTGCAGAGAGGCAGGGACTCCTAGCATCGTACATAACTATGATGCTAGGAGCCCTGCTCCCTGCACTGAGTTCGGTCCGGGACTTCCGGCCGAAATACGTCCGTCCATTACGGACGTTAATGTGCTCGTGTGAACCCAGCCTAAGTGACCCAACAATGCAGCACTAGCAGCCGGGGGCGTCACTAAGGCTGGGTTCACACACCCTATTTACGGACGTAATTCGGGCGTTTTAGCATTGAATTATGTCCGAAAATGCGGCTCAAAAGCGTTGGCAAACATCTGCCCATTCATTAGAATGGATCTTACGATGTTCTGTGCCGACGGTCATTTTTTTTTATGCGCCGCTGTCAAAATGCGGCGCGTAAAAAAGACGCCCGCGTCAAAGAAGTGCCTGTCACTTCTTCAGACGTAAATGGAGCCGCTTTCCATGGACTCCATGGAACAACAGCTCCAATTACATCCGTAATGGACGCAGCGAAAGACGCCTGCACATGCCTTTACGGCTGAAATTACGGTGCTGTTTTCTCCTGAAAACAGGACCGTAATTTCAGCCGTAACGGACGCTGCCGTGTGAACATACCCTCAGGGCTTAAAATGTCAGGGGAAATAGCCCCAATACATATGTGTCCGCCCAAAAAAAAATGTGTGTATAGGAGACAGCATAGCATATCTATAGCACTACGACCCTATAAACTATGGATAGGATTAGATACATTGGCTCAGCAGACAGTATCACACATGATAGAATTAGATACAGTGGCTGAGCAGACAGTACCACATATGATAGGATTAGATACAGTGGCTCAGAAGGCAGTATCACACATGATAGGATTAGATACAGTGGCTCAGCAGACAGTATCACACATGATAGGATTAGATACAGTGGCTGAGCAGACAGTATCACACATGATCAGATTAGATACAGTGGCTCGGAAGGCAGTATCCCACATGATAGGATTAGATACAGCGGCTCAGCAGACAGTATCACACACGATAGGATTAGATATAGGGCCCAGCAGAAAGCATCACACATGATAGGATTAGATACAGTGGCTCAGCAGACAGTATCACACATGATAGGATTAGATACAGTGGCTCAGCAGACAGTATCACACATGATTGGATTAGATATAGGGCCCAGCAGACAGTATCACACATGATTGGATTAGATATAGGGCTCAGCAGACAGTATCACACATGATAGGATTAGATATAGGGCCCAGCAGACAGTATCACACATGATACAATTAGATACAGGGCCCAGCAGACAGTATCACACATGATAGGATTAGATACACAGCTCGCTGACATTGCGGCTACAGCGCTGGACCCAGGAAAGGTAAGAATAATAATTTTGCTTCTTTATGTGTTACTGATTCTTTTTGTGTGTTTGTGTTTTTTTACAGGTTCGGTTGTTGGACTTCGGATACGAGGATTTCAATGACGGCGTTTTTTTAATTCTAAATAAAATGGTTAATGTGGGTTGTGTTTTTTTATTTCAATAAAATATTTTTTCTATGTGCTTGTATCTTTTTAAACTTTATTATCACCACCTTAGTAATGGCCGCTGACTGATTGACAACCTCCATTACTAAGGCGGGGCTTGATGTTAGCCGGTGCAGAGGCCAACACTAACCCCCATTATTACCCCAGTACCCACCGCCACCAGGGGTGCTGGGAAGAGCCGGGTACGAACCAAAACCCCCACACAACCGTCATTAACCATTTTATTGATAATAAAAAAAAAGCCGTCATCGAAGTAGTCCTGGAATCCGACGTAATCCAACGACCGAACCTTTAAGAAAACACACAAAAAAAACGATTAGTAACACATGTGTTAGGCTTAGATACAGGGCCCATGTGTGATACTGTCTGTGGGACCCTGTATCTAAGCCTACCACAACATAGGCTTTGATACAGGGTCCAGCAGACAGTAATCTTATACAGTATAAGATTACTGTGTGATGGACCCTGTATCTAAACCTACAGTGTGGTAGGCTTATATACAGGGCCCAGCAGACAGGATCACGCATGGGCCATGTATCTAAGCCTACCATGTGATTGGCTTAGATACAGGGCCCATCAGACAGGATCACACATGGGCCATATATCTAAGCCTACCATGTGATTGGCTCAGATACAGGGCCCATCAGACAGGATCACACATGGGCCATGTATCTAAGCCTACCATGTGATTGGCTTAGATACAGGGCCCAGCAGACAGGATCACACAATCTGTGATCCTGTCTCATGGGCCCCCTAAGCCTGCTACATCGTAGGCTTAGGGGTTGTCCAGTCCCTAAACATTGATGGCCTATCCACAGGATAGGCCATCAATAGCTGATGTGTCAGGGTCCGTCTCCCGGAACCCGCAAATCAGCAGTTTTGAAGGGGCCACAGCACTCGTACGGGAGCTGCTTCCCCTTCATTTCACTACTCGCTCACACTGTGAATCGCCGACACCGATTCACAGTGTGACCGGACTGAAGTGACCGGAATGAAGGGGAGGCAGCTCTCGTACGCTGCGGCCCCTAAAAAACAGCTGATTGGCGGGTCCCGGGAGTCGGACCCCGCCAGTCAGGGCTAATCTTACCTTCCTCTTCAGCCGCAGCGGTAGTTCTGTCGTCTCGATGCTGTGCGCGGCGCATAGCGCTGTGACATCATGCGCTGCGCACAGCGCTTGATGTCAGGACCTCCGCTGCGATCCGGAACCAGGAAGGCAAGTACAGTCTGTTACTATAGTAACAGGGGCCCGCGGCCCGAGTTACTATAGTAACTTTTTATTGATGTGGTGCGGGGGGCTGTGGGCCCCCCTGGCTTCGGGGCCCGGTCGCAATTGCGACCGCTGCGACCCCTATAGCTACGCCAGTGTTAGAGCCATCAGCGTGACTTTGACAGCAAGTCTTTTAGGTCCTACCTCTGGCAGGGCCTAATAGGCTTCGATACTTGGCAGAGCAGCAGGCCATTGTTAGGCTTCCGGTTCCCATTGCAACCATCGCCACCCACGTGATCACATCACGGGGGTGCTGATTGGCTACAAGTCACCTAGATGGGTTAATCTTTTTTTGAATATATGAAAGAAACTTTAACAGTTTTAAGTTTTTACTGGTTTTTTTATTGGTCCCTCTACAGTAGAAGGCTTCAATTAGCAATCGATGGAATGCTTGCACTATATACTGTAATACTAATGTATTGCAATATATCGCGTTTTTTACCAGCTCCTATTAACCCCTTCCCTCTTTAGCCACTTTTGACCTTCCTGACAGAGCCTCATTTTTCAAATCTGACATGTTTCAATTTATGTGGTAATAACGTCGAAATGCTTTCTCCTATCCGGGCGATTCTGAGATTGTTTTCTCGTGACACATTGGAATTTAAGATAGTGGTAAAATTTGGTCGATACATTCAGTATTTAATTGTGAAAAACACGAAAATATAGTGAAAAATTGCAAAAATTTGCATTTTTCTCAATTTAAATGTATCTGCTTGTAAGACAGGCAGTTATAACACACAAAATTGTTGCTAATTAACATCCCCCATATGTCTACTTTAGATTGGCATCGTTTTTTGAACATCCTTTTATTTTTCTATGACCTCACAAGGCTTAGAACTTTAGCAGCAATTTCTCACATTTTCAAGAAAATTTCAAAAGGCTATTTTTACAGGGGCCAGTTCAGTTGTGAAGTGGTTTTGAGGGCCTTATATATTAGAAACCCCCAAAAAGTCACCCCATTTTAAAAACTTCACCCCTCAAAGTATTCAAAACAGCATTTAGAAAATGTCTTAACCCTTTACACATTTCACAGGAATTAAAGCAAAGTAGAGGTGAAATTTACCAATTTCATATTTTTTTGCAGAAATAAATTTTTAATACAATTTTTTTTATAACACAGACGGTTTTACCAGAGAAATGCAACTCAATATTTGTTGCCCAGTTTCTGCAGTTTTAGTAAATATCCCACATGTGGCCGTAGCGTGCTACTGGACTGAAGCACCGGCCTCAGAAGCAAAGGAACACCTAGTGGATTTTGGGGCCTTATTTTTGTTAGAATATATTTTAGGCACCATGTCAAGTTTGAAGGGCTCTTGCGGTGCCAAAACAGTGAAAATCCCCCAAAAGTGACCCCATCTGGGAAACTAGACACCTCAAGGAAATTATCTAGGGGTGTAGTGAGCATTTTGACCGCACAGGTTTTTTACAGAAATTATTGGAAGTAGGCCGTGAAAATTAAAATCAACATTTGTTCAAAGAAAATGTAGGTTTAGCGATTTTTTTTGTCATTTCCACAAGGACTAAAGGAGAAAAAGCAGCGCAAAATTTGTAAAGCAATTTCTCCCGAGTAAAACACTACCCCACATGTGGTAATAAATGGATATTTGGACACACGGCAGGGCTTAGAAGGGAAAGAGCGCCGTTTGGCTTTTGGAGCTCAAATTTAGCAGGAATGGTTTGATAGGCCATGTCACATTTACAAAGCCCCTGAGGGGACAAAACAGTGGAAACCCCCCACAAGTGACCCCATTTTGGAAACTACACCCATTGAGGAAATTATCTAGGGGTATAGTGAGCGTTTTGACCCCACAGGTTTTTTGCATAAATTATTGGAAGTAGGCTGTGAAAATGATAATCTAAATTTTTTCAAAGAAAATGTAGGTTTAGCTAATTTATTCTCATTTCCACAAGGACTGAAGGAGAAAAAGCACCGTAAAATTTGTAAATAAATTTCTCCTGAGTAAAACAATACCCCACATGTGGTAATAAACGGCTGTTTGGACACACGGCAGGGCTTAGAAGGGAAAGAGCGCCATTTGGCTTTTGGAGTCCACATTTAGCAGGAATGGTTTGCGGAGGCCATGTCACATTTACGAAGCCCCTGAGGGGACAAAACAGTGGAAACCCCCCACAAGTGACCCCATTTTGGAGACTACACCCATTGAGGAAATTATCTAGGGGTATAGTGAGCGATTTGACCCCACAGTTTTTTTGCAGAAAATATTGGAAGTAGGCCCTGAAAATAATAATCTACATTTTTTCAAAAAAAAATCTAGGTTTAGCTAATTTGTTCTCATTTTCAGAAGGACTGAAGGAGAAAAAGCACCACAAAATTTGTAAAACAATTTCTCCCGAGTAAAACAATACCCCACATGTGGTAATAAACGGCTGTTTGGACACACGGCAGGGCTTAGAAGGGAAAGAGCACTATTTGGCTTTTTGAGATCACATTTAGCAGGAATGGTTTGCGGAGGCCAGGTCACATTTGCAAAGCCCCTGAGGGGACAAAACAATGAAAAAGCCCAAAAAGGGACTCCATTTAGGAAACTACACCTCTTGAGGAATTCATCTAGGGGTGTAGTAAGCATTTTGACCCCACAGATGTTTCATAGAAATTAGAATTAGGCAGTGAAAATAAAAACAGTCCTTTTTCTTCAATAAGACGTAGCTTTAGCACAAATTTTTTCATTTTCTCAACAAATAAAGGAAAAAAAGAACCCAAAATTTGTAAAGCAATTTCTCCCGAGTACGGCAATACCCCATATGTGGTCATAAACTGCTGTTTGGGCAAACGGCAGGGCTCAGAAGGAAAGGACCGCCATTTGGAGTGCAGATGTTGATGGATTGGTTTCTGGGCGCCTGTGGGCCCAAAACAGTGGAAACCCCCCAGAAATGACCCCATTTTGGGAACGACACCCCTCAATGCATTTACCAAGGGGTGTAGTAAGCATTTTAACCCTGCAGGTGTTTTGTAGAAATTAGTGTTCACTCGATGTTGCAGAGTGAAAATGGGATTTTCTTCCATAGATATGCCAATATGTGGTGCCCGGCTTGTGCCACCATAACAAGACAGCCCTCTAATTATTATGCAGTGTTTCCCGGTTTTAGAAACACCCTACATGTGGCCCTAATCTTTTGCCTGGACATATGACTGGGCTCAGGAGTGAAGAGTACCATGCGGAGTGGAGGTCTAATTTTGCGATTTACAAAGTATTGGTTCACAACTGCAGAGGCTCAGATGTGAAATAATAAAAATAAACCCCTGAGAAGTGACCCCATTATGGAAACTGCACCCCACAAGGCATTTATTAAGAGGTGTAGTGAGCATTTTCACCCCACAGGTCTTTTCCATAAATGAATGCACTGCGGATGGTGCAAATTAAAAATTTATATTTTTCCCTAGATATGCCATTCAGTGGCAAATATGTCATGCCAAGCTTATGACACTGGAGGCACACACCCCAAAAATTGTTAAAATGGTTCTCCCGGGTATGACGATGCCATATATGTTGAAGGAAACTGCTGTTTGGGCACGCTGTAGGGTTCAGAGCCGAGGGAGCACCATTTGGCTTTTGGAGAGCGGATTTTGCTTGGTACTAAATTTGTTTGAGTATTGCTGGTGTTTTATAATGTGGGGGTACATGTAAGCGGGGCGGAGTATATAAGGGGCATAGTCAGGTGGTATGAAAAAAAAATAATAATCCATAGATGTGTGTTACGCTGTGAAGCAATCCTTTCCGCACAGGCCAGTGTCGCACTGATAAATGGTGTAATTTCTTATCCCCCTTTTGGTCCACACTCTGCACCTTTGTAGTTTGAGGAGTTTTGCTTGGAAAGTATTGTCCTGGTATAATACGGGCACCGTCGCTTCCAGCGGATATGTTTGGGCCCTCCCTTTCCTGGTTCCCTAATTTTAGGTCCTTGATAAATCGCCTCTTCAAACTGAAGAAATGTTCCCCTCGGGCACAACTGCATATTTTGTTATTTCCTGACTTATTGGAGCCATAACTAATTTTATTTTTCATAGACGTAGCGGTATGAGGGCTGGTTTGTTGCGGGATGAGCTGTAGTTATTATTGGTACCATTTTGGGGTACATGTGACTTTTTGATCACCTTTTATCCTATTTTTTGGGATGCCAGGTAAACAAAAAAATGCAATTCTGGCACAGCTTTTTTCGTTTTTTTTATACAGCGTTTACCATGCGTTATAAATTACATGTTAACTTTATTCTGCGGGTCAGTACGATTCCGGCGATACCTAATTTATAGCACTTTTTTATGTTTTACAACTTTTTTCACAATAAAATTACTTTTGTAAAAAGAATGTATTTTTTTTCTGTCACCAAGTTGTGAGAACCATAACGTTTTAATTTTTTTGTCGACGGAGCTGTATGAGGGCTTGTTTTTTGCGGGACGAGCTATAGTTTTTATAGGTACCATTTTTGGATACGTGCGACTTTTTGATCACTTTTTATTCTAATATTTGTAGGGCAAAGTGACTAAAAAACAGAAACTCTGGTAACGCTTTTTACGGTTTTTTTTACGCTGTTCACCGCGTGCAATAAATAAAACAATATTTTGATACCTCAGGTCGTTACGGTCGTGGCGATACCAAATACATATGGTTTATTATTATTTTTCAATAATAAAGGACTTGATAAGAGTAAAAGGGGGATTGTGTTTTATTTGATTACTTGAAACTTTTATTGTTTTCAAACTTTTATTTTTTGCACTTTTTTTTACACTTTTTTATACTTTTTTTACACTTTTCTTCAAGTCCCACTAGGGGACTTGAAGGTCCAACAGTCAGATTTTTTTTTTCTAATACATTGCACTACCTATGTAGTGCAATGTATTAGATCTGTCAGTCATTCACTGACAGCAAGCCGATTAGGCTTCGCCTCCCGGCGGGGCCTAAATCGGCTTCCGTAATGGCAGAGCAGGAGACCATTGTGTCTCCTGTTGCCATAACAGCAGTCGCCAGTCCCGATTGCCTGTCAGGGCTGGCGATCTGCTAGTAACCGCTACGATGCAGCAATCGCTTTCGATTGCTGCATCGAAGTTGTTAATGGCAGGGATCGGAGCTAGCTCCGGTTCCTGCCGTTACAGGTGGATGTCAGCTGTACAGTACAGCTGACTTCCACCGCTGATGATGCCGGATCAGCTCCTGACCCGGCGCCATCTTGCCGGCAGCTACGGAAGCAGATCAGGCTCCGCCGCCGGGCGGATCTTGACCGGCTTCGGTGCTAGGCAGACCGGGAGGCCAGTATTAGGCCTCCGGTTGCCATTGCAGCCACCGGAACCCCAGCAATTTCATTGCTGGGGCTCCGATGAGCTGCAAACACCTTAAGTGCAGCGATCGCGTTTGAGCGCTGCACTTAAGGGGTTAATGGCGGGGATTGAAGCTAATTTCGGTCTCCGCCGTTACAGTCGGATGTCAGCTGTAAGATACAGCTGAGATCCGGTGATGATGGCACCGACTCAGCTTCTGAGCCGGTGCCAAACATTTGACGTACATGTACGGCATTTTGCGGGAAGTCAATGCTTTCCATGACGTACATGTACGGCAAATGTCGGGAAGGGGTTAAGCCCTGTTTAATAGGCCCCCAGGCAATGGGCTTTTGAGGGAGCCATCCCTCTATATCTAATAGCTTAGATGCTGCAGTCACTATTGTCCATGGTATCTATGGGGTTAAACAAGGAAGTAATCTACGATGCCACTCGTTGCATTGAAGTGTTGGCTATAACATACAGCCGACACCTGCATCTTATGGAGCGGGCTTAGCCTGGGAGCCCGCTCCATGCTTTCCCATCTATCAGGAAGGGGTTAACAAATGTCTAGGAAAGATAAATACATATGTAACTTACAGTACTAAGATCTAACATACTTTTTAGAAGTATTTTTTTAGAAGTTTTACACCGTTTTCTATTTATGAAGGCTCACCCCCTTGTTAGCCAAGCATTCTGACCTGACCACATGCAACTCACATCAAGAAAATGGCTACAGATGGAGGGGAATGTGGCAATATATGCCCATTGGCCTCCTCCATTGAAACACACTAAGCTGGCGGATGCTGAGGACATGTCTCATCACATGCCCCTGTATCTGCAGCCATTTTTTGTACAGGAACGGCATGCAGGGTCAGACTGGCCCAGCAGATAACCAGAGGATCCCCAGGTGTGTCCAGGTTCTGACACAATAATAGGCTACTAGGATCTATTTATTTTGGGAAGATTCACAAATAACCTATTAGACCTTACTGATTATATAACCTATGTGTACAATGATAACAGCAAGAACTATGATAAAACAAAAGTGGACATGTACAGTGTATTTGAAAAGTCTTCAGATCCTTCCATTTTTTTCACGTTTTTTTATGTTGAGGCCTTGTGCTAAAATAAAGAAAATTAAAAGTTCCCATCATTCTGCACTCAATACCCCATAATGACAAGTGAAAACAGAATTTTAGAAATGTTTGCAAATTTATTAAAAATGAAACACTCATATTTCGCATGGACATAAGTATTCAGACCCTTTGCTATGACACTTGAAATTTAGCTCTGGAGGCCTCCCATTTCTCTAGATATTCTTTGAAATGTTTCTACACCTTGATTGTGGTCCACCTGTGGTAAATTCATTTGATTGGACATGATTTGGAAAGACACACCCCTGTCTATATAAGATCTCACGGCTGACAATGCATATCAGAGCAAAAACTAAGCCATGAGGAGCAAAGAACTGCCTGTAGAGCTCAGAGGTGGGATTGTGTGGAGGCACAGACATGGAGAAGGGTATCCAAGTTCCCAAGAGCACAGTGGCCTCCATAGTTCTTAAAGGAGGGGTGTCGCGAAAATTCTTTTCTTTATATCAATTTGCTTTAAGTGTTTTATTAAAAATTTATTTTATTTATTTGTGTGTTTGTGTTTTACTTTTTTTTTTTTTCTAACTTTTACTTCACTATGGGGGATGCCATTTTTTTTTTCATCTCTGTATGTGTCGATTAATGACACATACAGAGATGGAATACGGCACATACATCCCCATAGAGAATGCGAACGGGAGCCGTTCCATTCACTATGGTGTACGCCGTCTGTGTGGGAACGGCGCATGCGCCACTCCCACACAGTCCAAATGGAAGGTCTTCGGCCGAGCGACATCCGGCGCCATTTTCTTGTGGACCGGAAGCCGCGGCCGGACAGTAAGATGACTACTTCCGGTCGCGGCTTCCGGACATGTGTTCAGAAGCGAGCGGAGGGAGCGGACGGACCGGAGGGAGCGGCGGCGGCAGGAGCAGGTAAGCTATGTCTGTGTATGTTCGTGTTTTAGTGTGTGATTACCACTGTATGTAAGCCTACTACACTGTGTATTCGCTCAAAAAATGGTGACACACAGTGTAGGAGGTTTGAACATGCAATCCCCTCCTTTCTCCTGGCACTAGCCAGGAGAAAGGAGGGGGGATTGTTTGAGGCCGGTAGAGCGAGTGTGTATTCTCAAATTTTGCAGCATAAAGCAATGTGGTTGCTTTACCACATGCCAATGCTGCAATTTTGGGAATTGCTCCCTCTAGTGACCAGCACAGGGAAATGTTATAAATTAGAATCTAATTTATAATATTTCCTGACCTGTTGAAAAAATTTAAAAAATTAGAACAATGTCTAATCATGTATATACTAACTGTTTAACTAAAAAAAAAACAAAAAAAACACATTCCCTTTAAATGATAGATGTTTGGAACAACCAGGACTCTTCCTAGAGATGACCGCACCACCAAACTAAGTACTTGGGGGGAGAAAGGTCTTAATAAAAGAGCTGACCAAGAACCCAATGGTCACTCTGGCTGAGCTCCAAAGATCCTGCGTGCAGGTGGGAGAAACTTCCAGAAGGTCAACCATCACTCCAGCACTCCACCAATCTGGGCTTTATGGCAGAGTGGCCAGAAAGAAGATTCTCCTCAGTAAAAGACACATGAAAGCCCGCCTGGAGTTTGCAAAAAACAAACAAACAGCTAAAGGACTGTGAGAAACAGGATTCTGTGGTCTGATTAAACCAAGATTGAACTTTTTGACCTCAATTCTAAGAACCATGCCTGTATTAAACCAGGCACTGCTCATCACCTGCCCAATAGCATCCCTACAGTGAAGCATGGTGGTGACAGCATCATGTTGTGTGGGTGTTTTTTAGCGGCTCGGACAGAGAGACTTGTAAGGGTTGATTGAAAGATGAATGAAGTAAAGTACAGATATTCTCAATGAAAACCTGATCCAGACTGCTCTGAACCTCAGACTGAGCCGAAGGTTCACCTTCCAACAATACAATGACCCTAAACCCACAGCCAAGACAAACAGGAGTGACTAAGGGACAACTCTGTGAATGTCCTTGAGTGGCCCATCCAGAACCCTGACTTGAACCCAATCAAACATCCAACCTGACAGAGCTTGGGAAAATCTGCTAAGAAGAATGGCAGAAAATTCCCAAACCTTGTGGCATCACACCCAAGAAGATTGGAGGCTGTTATCGAGGCCAAATGTGCTTCAACTAAGTACTGAATAAAGGGACTGAATACTTCTGTCAATGCAATATTTTAGTTTTTCCTTTTCAATAAATTATCAATGACTATAACATTCTGTTTTCACTTATAATGACTATTATAGTCATTATAGGGTGTGAAGTGCAGAATGATGGGGAAAAACTTTAATCTATTTTTATTATAGCACCATGCCTCAACATAACAAAATGTGAAAAAATTGAAAGGGTCTGAAGAATTTCCGAATGCATTCTACATGTTCTATATAGATGGAGGGTGGGCCCTTAGAATCATCTCCCATAGTGGGTTCAGGAAAGCCCAGTCTGACGCTGGCGGCGTTTGGTCTTGACAGAAGGCCCGGCTAACAAGGCGGCGTGGTTTTGCAAATAGATTAAAGGGGATTTCCGAGTTAAAATGTTTGTGTCACGATCCGTGGGTATGTGGACCCACTAGGCCGCACCACCGTAGCAGAGTAGCAGCTGGCAAAAAACAGTCCTAGTACAATAGTACCTTAAATAGTCCAGACAGTAAGGGAGGCTCGGCACAGATGAACTTGTAGACACCAGACGTGGTGTATATTAGCAGGCGTGACCGATGGCACAACACGACTCCAACAGGTTAAGGCACAGGAATAGATATAGCACGGGATACAGGTAGCAGGGCACGGGAACAGGATCACACTAAGTACCCATTTGCTAAGACTAACATGGGTAAACACAACAACGCTCAGGCAATGAGTGAAAGGGCAGAACCCTTTTTATAGTCCAGGGTGATCATTTCCATGTACGGGACACAGCAAAACAGAGTGGAAGTGAGCGCTGGCATCTCCTGGGGGGAAGATCCATAGCTGCGGCCATCGGGGGGTGAGTAATCACGATGGTCCGCGGCCGTGGATGCTACAGTATCCCCCCTCTTACGCCCCTTCTTCTTGGGACAAAAGCGAGAGAGGAACTTTTTAATGAGGGCAGGAGCATTGAGGTTCTCTTCTGGCTCCCAGGACCTCTCCTCTGGACCAAACCCCTTACAATCCACCAAATAAAATGTTCTTCCTTCTACTTTTTTGAAGTGCAGGATCTCCTTAACCTCGAATACATGGGAAGAACCGCTGGGAGCAACTGCAGGGCTAGGTGTTTTTGTGTAGCGGTTCAGGACCACAGGCTTCAAGAGGGACACATGAAAGGAGTTGGGGATCCTGAGGGTAGGAGGCAGCTGAAGCTTGTAAGAGACAGGGTTGATTTGCTGTAGGGTCTCAAAGGGTCCAAGGAACCTGGGAGCAAACTTGGTTTGCTTCCAGACCTGTAGAAAATCTCAAAATTCAGAGTCAGCTGCGGGTGCCAGGGATGTAGCCGGAACAGGAAAAGGAATTTGTGGATGTTGGCTGTGGACAATGTAGAATGGTGTGGAGGTGGTGGACTCACTTGTGTGGTTGTTGTACGAGAAATAGGCCAATGAAAGAAGCTGTACCCAATCATCATGCTGCATGGAGATGAAGTGGAGAAGATAATTCTCCAAAATTTGGTTAATCCTGTAATGTCAGGATAGGGAGACAGACAGGTGAGCCCTAATCTCCCAGGACCTCTCCTCTGGACCAAACCCCTTCCAATCCACCAAATAAAACGTTCTTCCTCCTACTTTTTTGAAGTGCAGGATCTCCTTAACCTCGAATACATCGGAAAACCCGCTGGGAGCAACTGCAGGGCTAGGCGTTTTTGTGTAGCGGTTCAGGACCACAGGCTTCAGGAGGGACACATGAAAGGAGTTGGGGATCCTGAGGGTAGGAGGCAGCTGAAGCTTGTAAGAGACAGGGTTGATTTGCTGTAGGGTCTCAAAGGGTCCAAGGAACCTGGGAGCAAACTTGGTTTGCTTCCAGACCTGTAGAAAATCTCAAAATTCAGAGTCAGCTGCGGGTGCCAGGGATGTAGCCGGAACAGTAAAAGGAATTTGTGGATGTTGGCTGTGGACAATGTAGAATGGTGTGGAGGTGGTGAACTCACTTGTGTGGTTGTTGTACGAGAAATAGGCCCATGAAAGAAGCTGTACCCAATCATCATGCTGCATGGAGATGAAGTGGCGACGATAACTCTCCAAAATTTGGTTAATCCTGTAATGTCAGGATAGGGAGGCAGACAGGTGAGCCCTAATCTACCCACCACTCAGTCCCTGCCTACTTGCACAGCCCGTCCTAGGCGATGGCGTACAACTGGGCGACGGTCCCTACGCTCAATATGTGCACGACAGACAAAAAAAGACAAGGGTACACAGAAGCAAAAGGAAGTGGAGCAGTTGCCCATGGCAACACCGTGAGCAACAGAGTAGTGGATGAGCGGAGTCAAACCAGGAGTGTACGTGGTAACAAATGCAGAGCAGGAGAATAGTCAGTCAAGCCAGGGTCAATATGAAGCAGAGGTCAATGGTAACAGCAGGAACAGCAGAGACAGGAAACAAGAGAATCACAGGCAAAGGACAAGCAGTAATTGAAGGTATAAGTAGACCAAGGGCGGGAGCTAGAACCGTCTAGCCAGGCTGCGATAGGCTCTCCCTCTCCTCAGCCTACCAGCCTGAGTGGTAGCAGCTTGAGTCACTCTAGCAGACCTAGGAACAGATGCAGGCTGATTAACCACGGGCGTCGACACAGAAGCTGTGTCTGGCAAATCCTATACAGTAGCCCCCCTTTTATGAGGGGCCACTGGACCCTTCCTAGGTGGACCTGGCTTGTTGGGGAACCGAAGATGGAACTTCCTGAGCAATAACCCGGCGGGAACATCCCGGGCGGGTACCCAAGTCCTCTCCTCAGGCCCGTATCCTCTCCAATGGACCAGGTACTGGAGGGAGCCTTGAACCATCCTGCTGTCCACAATCTTGGCCACCTCGAATTCTACCCCTTCAGGGGTGAGAACAGGGACCGGAGGTTTCCTCGAGCTAGCCAAGGACAGGGAGTAGCGTTTCAGGAGGGAGGCATGGAACACGTTGTGTATTTGAAAAGACGGGGGTAACTCCAGCCGGAAGGAGACAGGGTTAAGGACCTCAATGACCTTGTACGGCCCTATATACCGGGGAGCAAATTTTTGGGACGGAACTTTAAGGCGCAAATTTTTTGAAGACAGCCACACCAGATCCCCGACCACAAACAAGAGGTTCGCAGTATGTCTTTTATCTGCCTGAGTCTTTTGTATGCTCTGGGACGCCTCAAGGTTCTTCTAAACCTGGGCCCAGACTGTGCACAGTTCCCGATGAACGACATCTACCTCGGGATTGTTGGAACCACCAGGTGAAATGGAGGGGAACCGTGGATTAAATCCAAAATTACAGAAAAAGGGGGAGACCCCTGATGAGTTATTGACCCGGTTATTGAGGGAAAATTCGACTAGGGGAATGAAGGAGACCCAATCATCTTGGCAGTCAGAGATAAAACACCTTAAATATTGTTCTAGAGACTGATTAGTCCTCTCAGTTTGGCCATTAGTTTCAGGATGGAAGGCTGAGGAGAAGGACAGATCAATCTCCAACTTCTTACAGAAGGCTCTCCAAAACAATGAAACAAATTGTACCCCTCTGTCAGAAACAATAATGACAGGAACCCCATGGAGACGCAAGATGTGTTTGACAAACAAGGTAGCTAACGTCTTGGCATTGGGTAGTTTCTTGAGGGGCACAAAGTGGCACATCTTACTGAAGCGGTCTACTACAACCCACACCACCGACTTGCCTTGAGATGGAGGCAGATTGGTGATAAAATCCATAGAGATATGGGTCCAAGGTCTCTGGGGAATGGGCAAAGAACATAGTAAGCCCGCGGGTCGGGACCTGGGGGTCTTGGACCTAGCACAAATTTCACAAGCGGCGACGTAGGCCTTAACGTCTTTAAGCAACCCAGGCCACCAATAGGTTCTAGAAATGAGGTGCTTGGTACCCAGGATGCCTGGATGGCCAGATAGTGCAGAGTCATGATTCTCCCTGAGTACCCTTAGCTGGAATTGCAGGGGAACAAACAGCTTGTTCTCAGGAAGGTTCTCGGGAGCTGAACCTTGGTCAGCTGCAATTTCGGAGACTAAGTCAGAATCAACAGAGGATATGACTATACCCGGGGGCAACACACAAGCAGGATCCTCCTCCGGAGTAGGGCTGGCCATGAAGCTATGCGACAGTGCATCAGCTTTAATATTTTTAGACCCAGCCCTATAGGTGACCACAAAGTTGAATCTAGTAAAAAACAATGCCCATCGAGCTTGTCTCGGGTTTAGCCTCCGGGCAGATTCTGGGAAAACCAGATTCTTGTGGTCGGTAAGGATCGTTACCTGGTGCCTAGCCCCCTCCAGGAAGTGGCACAAGTCTTCAAATGCCCATTTAATGGCTAAGAGATCGCGGTTGCCAACGTCATAGTTACGTTCAGTGGGGGAGAACTTCCTGGAGAAGTAGGCACAGGGACGGAGATGGGTGAGAGACCTAGTACCCTAGGACAAGACAGCACCCACTCCCACCTCGGAGGCGTCAACCTCCACGATAAATGGCTCCATCTGGTTAGGCTGAATCAGCACTGGGGCAGAGATAAAGCACCTCTTAAGGACCTAAAAAGCATGGACCGCCTCGGGAGGCCAGTGGAGGAGATCGGCACCTTTGCGAGTAAGGTCCGTAAGAGGCTTAGCGATGACCGAGAAGTTAGCAATAAATCTCCTATAATAATTAGCGAACCCCAGGAAGCACCGTAAAGCCTTCAGGGAGGCAGGTCGGACCCATTCAGCCACAGCCTGAAACTTGGCAGGGTCCATACGGAATTCGTTAGGAGTGAGGATTTGACCCAAAAATGGTATCTCCTGCACCCCAAACACACATTTTTCGGTTTTAGCAAAGAGTTTGTTTTCCCGAAGGGCCTGGAGCACCTTCCTGACATGCTCAATGTGGGAGGACCAGTCCTTGGAAAACACAAATATATCATCAAGGTACACTACAAGAAATACCCCCAGGTAGTCTCTTAAAATCTAATTTAAGAAATTCTGGAAGACTGCGGGAGCATTACACAACCCAAAGGGCACGACGTGGTATTCGAAATGACCTTCGGGCGTGTTAAACACAGTCTTCCACTCATCCCCTTCTCTGATTCGGATAAGGTTATAAGTCCCCCAAATATCAAACTTAGAGAACCATTGGGCCCCCTGAACCTGATTGAAGAGATCAGGAATCAGAGGAAGGGGATATTGGTTCCTTACAGTGACCTCATTCAAGTTTCGGTAGTCAATGCATGGCCTAAGACCACCATCCTTCTTCCCTACGAAGAAGAAGCCAGCACCTACCGGAGAAGTAGAGGGGCGAATGTAACCGTTGGCCAGGCTTTCCTGGATATATTCTCTCATGGCTTCACGTTCGGGACAAGAGAGATTAAATATCCTACCTTTAGGGAGCTTAGCTCCTGGTACCAAATCCATTGCGCAATCGTACTCTCTATGAGGAGGTAACTCTTCGGAAGGTTTTTTAGAAAAAACATCAGCGAAATCCTGAATAAACTCAGGTAGAGTGTTCACCTCCTCAGCGAGAGAAACTAAATTAATAGAAAAACAGGACGTCATGCATTCATTACCCCATTTAGTAAGATCCCCAGTATTCCAGTTAAACGTGGGATTATGCATCTGCAACCAAGGAAGGCCTAAAACCAAATCGGACGATAATCCCTGCATCACCAACACAGAACACTGCTCCAAATGAATGGAGCCTACAACTTTCCCGAAAGGAGAAAAAAGTCTTCCGGTCCCCTGAGAACCGGTCAGGCAACTTGAGGTGGGGTTCAAGAGGTGGGGTGGAGGGCACTACCTGGGTTGCATCATGCTGGTTGCACCTCTGAGCCAGGTCTTGGACCTGTAGGGAGAGACCGTGCATTTGCTGAGCCAGGGCCTCAAGGGGGTCCATCGTGTGTCAGGGACCACGGTAGAAAAGGTATATGGGCCTGTGATTATCTAATGTCAGGATAGGGAGACAGACAGGTGAGCCCTAATCTACCCGCCACTCAGTCCCTGCCTACTTGCACAGCCCGTCCTAGGTGACGGCGTACAACTGGGCGACGGTCCCTACGCTCAATATGTGCACAACAGACACAACAACACAAGGGTACACAGAAGCAAAGGGAAGTGGGGCAGTTGCCCACGGCAACACCGTGAGCAACAGAGTAGTGGATGAGCCGAGTCAAACCAGGAGTGTACGTGGTAACAAATGCAGAGCAGGAGAATAGTCAGTCAAGCCAGGGTCAATATGAAGCAGAGGTCAATGGTAACAGCAGGAACAGCAGAGCCAGGAAACAAGTGAATCACAGGCAAAGGACAAGCAGTAAATTAAGGTATAAGTAGACCAAGGGCGGGAGCTAGAACCGTCTGGCCAGGATGCAATAGGCTCTCCCACTCCTCAGCCTACCAGCCTGAGTGGTAGCAGATCGAGTCACTCTAGCAGACCTAGGAACAAATGCAGGCTGATTAACTATGGGCGTCGACACATAAGCTGTGTCAGGAAAATACTTTACAAATCCTCTCAATTTGGCCATTAGACTGGGGATAATAGGCTGAAGAAAAGTCCAACTTCAGGTATAGGAATTCACAGAGGGCTCTCCATAATTTCGAGGTGACCTGAACCCCCCGATCAGACATGATATGAAGAGGCAAACTATGCAAATGGAATATATGCTGGGTGAAGAGGTTCGCCAGCCGAGGAGCAGAAGGTAGGCCGGTCAGCGGGATAAAATGAGCAATCTTTGAGAACTGGTCCACCACCCC
The DNA here is from genome assembly GCF_050947455.1 of Rhinoderma darwinii. Lineage (NCBI taxonomy): Eukaryota > Metazoa > Chordata > Amphibia > Anura > Rhinodermatidae > Rhinoderma > Rhinoderma darwinii. The sequence continues at coordinate 373,832,370 of NC_134689.1, forward strand.
AAAGTACGGTGGCCGACATGGGACACAATAGTAAGTTTGGCATTTAACTTGTTACGGACAGATCAGTTTTAGAAGAGGATAAATGACACCTTGAATGATGCTAATCTAATGACGAACAATAAGTACTATGTAAAAGTAAGTGCTAAAATTACTTTAAAGGCGTTGTCCCAAGTTGACTCAAATTTTTTTTTTATACATTCTAAGCAGGAAATTAATTTTAAAACATTTGGTGTTAAAAAAAATTTAAAATTAATTTCCTAAGTGCCTTTTTTTTACACTTGATAACTCAGCAAGTGCTGATTATCTTTTCTAAAAAGGGGCGTGAGCGGCTCGATGTCAATCAAGCCGCTCTGCTCTGCAGTGTGCGCGCTCCCGACGTTGCTAGAGACTGTAGTTCTAGCAACATCGGGAGAATGTACGTCTCAAGCGGGCATGGTAAGCCCGATTGAGACGAACTTACCGTGAATGTCATCAACACTACACTACACTACCGTTTCGGCAAGCCACTTTTCCCTCCCCCACCCTGTCACTACATTTTTGTACCCGCCGCATCGGTGCTGCATCAGCACCCGGCGAACAACTAAAAATATATAAAATAAAATAAACTCACATAAGACGTTCTAACGGCGCTCTGAACGGTCCCGTCACTTGCCATCTTCCTTCTTCTTGGCGCCGCTCGCATTCATAGTAACAATGCGTTGTGGCGCAGATGACGTAATCATATCAGGCACACGTGATTACTTCATCTGCGCCCACTGCTCTGTTATTGTGAATGGGAGAAGAAAAGTGACGGGACCGTTCAGCTCTTCGTGGGAACGTCTTAGGTGAGTTTATTTTTGTATGTATGTTGTTATGTATGTGTGTGAATGTATGTATGTGTGTGTATGTATGTATGTGTATGTATGTATATGTTTTCTTGTATGTATGTTGTCATGTTTGTATGTGTATATGTGCATGTATGTGTATATGTGCATGTATGTTTGCATGTATGTATGTTTTCATGTATGTATGTATGTTTGCATGTATGTATGTTTGCATGTATGTATGTTTGCATATATGTATGTTTGCATATATGTATGTTTGCTTGTATGTATGTTTGCTTGTATGTATGTTTGCTTGTTTGTATGTTTGCTTGTATGTATGTTTGCATGTATGTATGTTTGCATATATGTATGTTTGCTTGTATGTATGTATGTTTGCATATTTGTATGTGTATATGTGCATGTATGTGTATATGTGCATGTATGTTTGCTTGTATGTATGTTTGCTTGTATGTATGTATGTATGCTTGCTTGTATGTATGTATGTATGTTTGCATGTATGTATGTTTGCTTGTATGTATGTTTGCTTGTAGGTATGTATGTTTGCTTGTAGGTATGTATGTTTGCTTGTATGTATGTATGTATGTATGTATGTATATGTTTTCATGTATGTATGTTTTCATGTATGTATGTTTGCATGTATGTATGTTTTCTTGTATGTATGTTGTCATGTTTGTATGTGTGTATGTTTTCATGTATGTGTTTTCATGTATGTATGTTGTCATGTTTGTATGTGTATATGTGCATGTATGTTTGCATGTATGTATATTTGCATGTATGTATGTATGTTGTCATGTTTGTATGTGTGTATGTTTGCATGTATGTGTTTTCATGTAGGTATGTTTGCATGTATGTATGTTTGTATGTATGTTTTCATGTATGTATGTTGTCATGTTTGTATGTGTATATGTGCATGTATGTTTGCATGTATGTATGTTTTCATGTATGTATGTATGTTTTCATGTATGTATGTTTGCATGTATGTATGTTTTCTTGTATGTATGTTGTCATGTTTGTATGTGTGTATGTTTTCATGTATGTGTTTTCATGTATGTATGTTGTCATGTTTGTATGTGTATATGTGCATGTATGTTTGCATGTATGTATGTTTGCATGTATGTATGTTGTCATGTTTGTATGTGTGTATGTTTGCATGTATGTGTTTTCATGTAGGTATGTTTGCATGTATGTATGTTTGTATGTATGTTTTCATGTATGTTGTCATGTTTGTATGTGTATACATGCATGTATGTTTGCATGTATGTATGTATGTTTGTTTGTATATATGTCTGTATGGCCATGTATGATACTGTCTGCTGGCGCCCTGTATCTAAGCCAACTTTGCCGCAGGCTTCTATACATGGTATAACAGTCAGTATCACACATGAAAGTGAAAGTAAGCCTACGACATGTTTTATTTCATTTTGTTTTTATATTTTTGATTTTTTACAGGTTTCGTGTTTGGACTACGTCGGTTTCGAGGACTACTTAGATGACGCTTTTTTTTTCATCAATAAAATGGTTAATGAGGGTTGTGTTGGGGGTGCTTTATTTCAATAAAATATTTTATCTATATCTTTGTCTTTTCTTTTCAAGTTTTATTACTATCACTTTAGTAATGGCCGCTGTCTGAGTGACAAGGTCCATTACTAAGGGGAGGCTTAGTGTTAGCCGGTACAGAGGCTAACACTAAACACCATTATTACCCCGGTACCCACCACCACCAGGGGTGCCGGGAAGAGCTGGGTATGATCCAGTACCCGACCATCTGTTGTGATGGTAGGGCTCTGGGGCGGCCGCAGGCTGGTATTATGAGGCTGGGAAGGGCCAAAAACAGTGGACCTTCCCACCCTTGTAATGCTAGGCTGCTGCTGCTGTGTTGTATCTGGCTGGTTATAAAAATGGGGGGGACCCCACGTCATTTTTTTTTATTATTTATTTATTATTTTTATTAAAAAGACATGGGGTTCCACCCAATTTATCATAACCAGCCACATACAACACAGTGTTATTAGCCTGGGAATGGACAAAACCAGTGGCCCTTCCCACCCATGTAATGCCAGACTGCTGCGGCCTTGTATATGGCTGGTTATTAAAAATGTGGGGGACCCAACGTCTATTGTTAAATTTTACAAAAAAACGACGTGGGGGTCCCCCCCATTTTTATAACCAGCCCGATACAACACAGCAGCAGCAGCCTAGCATTACAAGGGTGGGAAGGTCCACTGTTTTTGGCCCTTCCCAGCCTCATAATACCAGCCTACGGCCGCCCCAGTACCCGACCATCACAACAGATGGTCGGGTACTGGATCGTACCAAGCTCTTCCCGGCACCCCTGGTGGTGGTGGGTACCGGGGTAATAATGGGTGGTTAGTGCTAGCCTCTGCACCGGCTAACACTAAGTACCGCCTTAATAATGGACGCTGTCAATCAGCCAACTGCCATTATCTAGGCACTAATAAAGTTTGAAAAAAAAAACACAAAGACAATTTTTTTTTATTGAAATAAGAAATCCCCAACAAAACCCTCGTTAACCATTTTATTAAAATTTTCAAAAAACGTAGATCTACGCAGTAGTCCAACGAATCGAAAGACGTAGTCCAATCGGTACATCAAAATCTGCAACAACATTAAAAAAAAGTTAGCAATGTGAACAATACCGATACTTATACTCACCTACACACACACAAACAACCACACACAAACATATACACAAACACATATAAACACACACCCATATATTACACAAACACACACATAAACACACAAACACATACACACATATACACACACACATATACACACAAACATATACACAAACACATGTACACAAACACACCCATATATACACAAACATATACACAAACACACACACACATATATACACAAACACACACACATATACACAAACACACACGTATACAAAAACACACACAAACATATACACACAAACCTATACACATATGCACAAACACACCCATATATACACAAACACACACACACACATATACACACACACATATACATATACAAAAACACACAAACATATACACATATGCACAAACACACCCATATATACACAAACACACACACACACACACACACACACACACACATATACACACAAACATATACACACAAACATATGCACAAACACACACACACATAAACACACAAACACACACACAAACATATACACAAACACACATATACACACAAACATATACACAAACACATGTACACAAACAAACCCACATATACACAAACATATACATATATACACAAACACACCCATATATACACACACACACACACACACACACACACACACACATATACACAAACACACCCATATATACACAAACACACACACATAAACACACCAAAAAAGCACACACACATATACACACAAACATATACACATATACACACAAACATATGTACACAAACACACCCATATATACACAAACACATACACAAACACACCCATATATACACACACACAAACACACACACACACATATACACAAACACAAAAATATACACAAACATATACACACAAATACACCCATATATACACTCACACATAAACACACACACATATACACAAACACACCCATATATACACAAACACAGACTAACACACACACACACACACACACACTTACCTTTAGCGGAGCGCAGACTTCTCGCGATGGGTGCCTTCCACTTCATCTCCTTGCATCTCCTGTGCATGCGCCGAGATGCGCGTTCATGAGTAAATGACATCCTCTGCTCCGGACGCAGAGGATGTCATTACGCATGCGCGGCCACCGCTAAAGGTAAATAGCGGTGGCCGGGAACCTAGGCAATGAGCAGGATACAAAGAGGGACCGACCGCAACTTCAATCAACGATATCAAGAAAACGACATCGCTGGACGACGGACAGGTAATTAGAATTCTTCTTATTTTTACATGGGGGAGCTTTATAGCTCCATTTATCAACTTGGGACAACCCCTTTAAACTAATATAAGTGTATAAATAAAAAATAAAAAATAATGATGAGAAAAAGGGGAGCTGATGCATCATGTTAGTGCTGCCCATAAGAGGATATGCGAGATCATCCTCTATTTTTAAAGGTGTATTTGTAGTAAAAGCGATATTTGGTTGAAATGGCTTTTTGTGTATTACTACTGTATGAACAAGGCAAAGTCTAATCTAATGAAGTCTCTGTGATGTCATTTAAGCCCCTTTGATGTAAACATGCTAGTTTATAAATCCAATAGTTCTCTCGTTGCTTTAAACAACAGAATCTATTGGCTGTAACTAGCGGGATTTGCTCTATTGTTGTGACAAAGATCTTATTGAACGTGCGTTCATGTACTTGTGAAAAGTGTCGTGAAACACAATGGTTGGGAAAACCATTAGTAACATTAGACCGGTGTACAGGACGGGATACAGGACACAGGTAGCAGGGCACGGGAACAACGGGACCAGGATAACACTAAGAAACCATTTGCTAAGACTAACATGGGTAAACACAACAACGCTAAGGCAATGAGTGAAAGGGCAGAGCGTTTTTTTTTTTGGTCCAGGGTGATCATATGGGCCCTTTAAGGCCAGGCATGAGTGTGCACACGCACCCTACGGGACACAGCAGAACAGAGCGGAAGTGAGCGGTGGCGTCTCCTGGGTAGGAGATCCAGGCCAGCACTCACAGATCCATGGCTGCGGCTGTCGGTGGGTGAGTAATCCGTATGGTCCGCGGCCGTGGACGCTACAGTTTGTGTGTTAATGCTTGTAACTTATTAATATAAATACATTTGTAATATACTTATATTTTCCAAATTTGCCCCGTTTCCAGATGCTACCATGGGGTACTTGACGGGTGTTGATCTTCAATTCTCTTCCAGGTATATGACACGTCACTTGTGAAGTGCCGTGTGTGGGATGTTCTGTTGTACAGCCTGTAACGCGCATGCGTGGTCCCTGCTGTTCTCTAGATGTGACGTGTTGTACAATTTGGAAAATGTAAGTGTATTACAAATGTATTTATATTAATAAGGTACAAGCATTATCACACACACACACACACACGCACACGCACACGCACACACACACACACACACACACACACACACACACATTTTAACTAGGAAAACACCTTTAAGACAGCACAGAACTTCTAATTAGTAAATATTAATAAATTGCATATATACATGTTTCTCATTCATTTGTTGACAGAAATAAAGTGGTTACTCCTTTAATATTGGCCATTTGTATGATTGGAAGTCTACAATTATTGGTCATTATGATTGAGAAGCCTCAGTCTGTGGTTGTTGAGAGGTTTCTCTTTATTGAGACCTCAACTGCTGACATTGTTTAATTCCTTCCTTATCTATGCGAAAAAAGGAAGAGTTGCTTTACAAAAAGTTATTCTAACATGTTGGAATATCTCTTTGTGACATCCATAACTTGTAATTGTGAATTTCATCACGCCGTAATTCTGCAATGTTTCTGGTTAGCTTAAGTTAATATTTTCTGACCTTTAGGATGTTCATCTTCGTATACACATTGAATGTGATTTCGTTGAGCGAGGACAACAATAGTGAGACCTGTGAATGAAAACAAAGAGAATCTCCATAAATGTAAATCAGTGTTTCTCAAAGGTTTTTGGCCCAGGGAACCCTAAACCGTAACCTATCTGTAAATATAATATGTATAGGTAGAGAAACAGTAGTTGTCATAATAGCATAGCGAACAACACAACCTTTAGAAAGAGGGTTATAGATGTCTGAAACTGCAAAGAAATGTAAAAAAAAAGGTTGCCAAACAATTGTACTTGAATCATCTGTAAAATTATCTACAAGTGGAGAAGATTTAAAAAAAAAACTGCTAACTTACCCAGGCCAAAGTGGAGAGCAAGATGCAGAAAAAGTCTCTAACAACAGGCAGCTTTTGCCACTGTTTGCATGGTCAAATTGCATGAGTCTACCATTAGAAAGAGGCTGCACAGCATTTTACCAGATGAACCTGATACCAACTATGAAGCATGGTGGTGGAAATGTCATGGTTTGGGGCTGCTTTGCTGCATCAGAACCTCGGCAGCTTACCACCATGGAATCCACTATGTATTCTTCATTTTACCAAAGAGTGTTTTTGAGGTTGATGTGAGATCATCTGTCAGAGGATTGAAGCTCAGCTGGAAGTAGACATAACCCTAAACATACCAGTAAATCCACAAAGGAATAGTTCAATCTTAAATGGCGTAGTCAAAGGCTGGATCTAAATCCCTTCCAGATGCTTTGGGGGGATTTAGAATGAACTGTGCATCCAAAAAAACAAACAATTTATCATACAACTAAAAAACATTTTCATGAAGGAGTGGGAAAAACGGGACCAGAGACTGGTAGCCAGTTAAAATAAACACATTCTAGGGGTTGGTTTGCCAAAGGGTGCAATACCAGGTATTAGAGCATTTTTCCATGACTTTATAATATTTTCCCTAATTTTGCACACCACACTGATTTTTAAACATTTAGCCCCAACTTTTTTTTCTCTATCCCCTTGTGTAGAAAGCTTCTGTGAGAGGCCACTGAGGTCTGTCTTTCATCTATGTACAGCCAATCAGGGCATGAGGTAGAGCTTCTGCAGGATCTTGTGGGGAACTGTTATGTTGTATTACTGTGTGTATGACCAACTGTTGGTATGTCTAGTGTAGTCCTGACGGGATGGTGTATGACTTTCCAAAAATATGAGATTCAAGAAACACCAAGAAGAGAATTAATGTGTCCTGTATGACCACCACCACCACCACCACCTCAGACCTTGTAATACATAAGTAATTTAGTTTGTATATTCCCAATTCTCTGTATGTTTGTAGTTTTAAGTTGGTCATACACTGGTTATTTCAGACAACCGTTTTCTAAATAACTTGTCATTCGCGTTTGGCTGAAGGTTGTCCGTTCTGGATGACACCAAATCACCAATCCATCTCTACCCTTAATCTGTGATATGGGCTGGCTCCTAATGATGGAGTGCACATCTGAATTTTTATCATGAAAGACTGTCCAAGTATTGCCAACGGCTGCACCCTACAATGACAAAAATTCCTCAGCTCGTCAAGTTTACCTCAGATAGATATTTGTATCCCATGAAGGCATCGACAGATGGCAGTAAATTGTCTAAATTGGTCTGTACGGTGTATCTAAGCTTTAGGCTCATTGTATAGTACTTATCATACACAGGAGTAGATCCCATCAGCGGAAAGTAGACAAAACTCACCCAAAAGGAAAGGTTTGCCTGCCTTTTAATCCAATTCCATTTTTAACCCAAAATATACGGCTCCCACGCAGACCATATATACTGTATGTGAATGAAACATTATCTTAAAGGGAGGAAATTGTTCTTATGGAAATAAAGGTGGCCATACAGCTGAACTGGCCGATGACCAGTAGTCACAGTCATAATCGTTGCATTTAGGCTGGATTTACACTTGAAATTTTGATGCAGTGTTTTTAGTCTTTTTTTTTTTGTTGCGATTTTTGCTGCAATTGTTTTCTAATAGCAGCAAAGACCTGCCATTTTCCGGCAAAAACATTGCATTTTTGCTGCAATTACGAACATTGCTGCAAAAAACGCCACGAAAAATGACTCATGTAAACATACCCAAAGCCAGGGGTAGATACAACAGGAAGGAAAGACTGATATATCTCCACTCCTGTCTTTGGCTTAAAAAAAACTGTATCAAAAGCTGCACAAGTAACTACATCAAAACTGGATATATGAATCCAGCTTAAGGCAAGGGCTACACGGTATACAGGTCAGACAGCCAAAGATTGTTGTGTTGCGCTACCTGCATCGCAGTGTTGCATTGGCTGCATTGCAGTAATGAAAGTGAATGTGGCCTTGTGAATGTCGCATCAAGTTTTGATGTCGTGTTGTGGTCAGGGCAACATGCGGGTCACAACTCAGTAATATTCACTTGCATTACTGCGATGCAAGCAGTGCTACACAGCAGTTACATAGCAATCGTGACACTTATGTTGTGGCCAAAGTCGCCGTGTCGCCCTAGCATTATGGTGACAAAATAATTATTGGGCAGAAACTTTATCGAACATTAAAGTGCTTCATCAGTGCTGATGTTCATAGCTTGACCTGGGCAATGCGATTATGTAATAGATGGATGAAATACACAAATATACTAAATTATTAAATGTTCGTGTCTTATATCTACAAGAATATTGTGGTTGTTTCTACACCATTTTATTTGGGGTTAGGGCAGACCCTATAAATCACTGTACCTGGAACAACATGATATATTTGCTGCAAATAAGTGTGCCTATGATCATTCATAAACATGATGCTGGATCCTGTTGACACAAAATAAGTGTAAAGGGAAGGAGCATCATTTCACCACTTCTATGGTCTACAGTTCTAGATTACATCTGCTATTTTGTATATTTTTTTCCAACCATTATTTCTAGCCTAGAAACTGGTTTGAATTGCTTATCATTTTCATACCCACAATATCTAAATATTTCCTCCTTTTCAAGATTCTTCCCTTTTTTACTATAAGAATTGCAAATCTTTTGAATTGCAAAATAAGCATGGTTAGAGTGTGATGTAAAAAGATACAGAACATTTTATTAAAGGGACTTTCCAGATGTTAATATACACTGATCAGCCATAACATTAAAACCAATTGCATAATATTGTGTAGACAGCTATGACCGTGTGAATACCAATGGGAATTTTTTGGTTAGAGCCTAACCTTTAATGTGAGATTTATTTCACTTTTTAGCAATTTAAGATAGTGATACAGTTGTATCCATAAAGTTCGTTCACTAGTGCTTGCGCACTTTACATTGGCATATGTAATAAATTCCTGGCACACACCTTGTGACAAGCAGGGTACCGGTCCCAACTTGGAACTAAAATATTTAAATATAATTTTTTTTTTACAAATTTATAAAAATATAAAAATAAATAAAAACCAGGAAAATTCTAAAATAAAATATAAATACTAGAGTGTGATGGTATTAACCATTTAAATCTCATCCTTGTCCTATCCAAATTTATTACATATGTCAATGTAAAGTGCGCAAGCACTAGTGAACGAACTTTATGGATACAACTGTATCACTATCTTAAATTGCTAAAAAGTGAAATAAATCTCACATTAAAGGTTAGGCTCTAACCAAAAAATTCCCATTGGTATTCATCCAGTGAAACATATATATTACTCATGGGAAAAACCACATATATTTACTATTGCACAGTGAATAAAAAGACAGCTATGACCCATCAAAGTATTGTCCCCAAAAGACCTCTGAAGTTATCCTGTGGTGTCTGGCAGCAAGCTGTTAGCAGCAGGTGGGGCCTACATGGATTCGACTTGTTTTTTTAGCACATCCCACAAATGCTCGATCGTACTGAGTTCTGCGGAATTTGGAGGTCGAGTCAACACCTTGAACTCTTTGTCATGTTCCTCAAACCATTCCTGAACAGTTTTTGCACAAAATCTGCCATTTGGGAGATGCTCTGACACATCAACTTCAAGAACTTAGGCCTCATGCACATGGCCGTGCTCGTAATCACTGTCCGTGTTTAAATGCATGGCCCGCCGCTGACGGCCATCCGCATTTGAGGCCGGTCCTCCCATATAAATTATGGGAGCACGGCCCGTAAAAAACAAAACAGACATGCTCCATAATTCCCGGCACAGTTCTATGGCACGGACACCCATCCGTAGCGATACGGAAAGGTGTCCGCAGTCAATAGAACTGAATAGGGCAAAATTTACGGTCGTATGCATGGGGCCTTACTGTTTACTTGCTGGCTAATATTTTCCACTCATGGACAGGTGCTATGGTCATGAAATATGCAATGTTTCTCACTTTATCGGTCAGTGGTTTTAATGTTATCGCTGATTGGTGCATATTACCTATCCGTGGAATAGGTGACACATTTTTCACTGTTTTTGTATCTTTTGTAGAGTTGTATGGCACGGTAGTACACATGCTTGACAACTGCTCCATACAATTCCTCCTCACTGTCAAAGTTCTGTTGGGGAGAGCTAGGGGACTGGAGTTCCCGTTCTAGTTATCAGTGGGATTTCCAGAGATAATGCAACCACTGATCTAAGATTTATCACCTATCCTGTGGAATACCCATTTAATTAAATGATAAAAAATGATTTCTCTATACATTGGATTGAATTCAACAGATCTACTTCCAGTTCCTCCACTTAAAGGGGATGCCCACTTTTAATTTGTTTTATTAATTTATTTATAGAGTAGTAAATCATAGAGATGTCTAATATATACTTATTTAAAATTCTACTGACATACCTTTCTTATAAAAGTACAGTTGTGTTTGTCTAAAGAAAAGTAATAATGGTATAGCCCACAGATTAGTTCAATGTAATGCACCCATGAGATAAATTAATGGACGAAAGATGGCCTCAGTCATGTGACCCCTGGCATTCAGGTAACACTGTCCAGGTATATAATTAGGTGAATAATAAGTTATTGAGGAGCAGAAATGATAAAGTATTTTTACATACAGCATACTTGCCAACTGTGCCAAATTTGCCGGGAATGTCCCGAATTTACAGAGACAGTCCCGGCAAATTACGGTCTCGGGACTTGTCCCACAACTGCTACATTCAATTGTATCTGCGTCCTCGAATATCTGTGGGGTCAAAATGCTCACAAACGCCCTATATGAATTTCTTGAGAGATGTAGTTTCCTAAATGGGGTCACCTTTGGGGGTTTCCACTGTACTTGTACCTCTGAGGCTTTCCAAATGCGACATGGCGTCAAAAAACATTCCAGCAAAACATGTTCTCCAAAATTCAAATGGATCTCCTTTTCTTCTTATCTTGCTGTGCTCCCAAACAGCAGTTTATGACCAGATATGGGGCATTTTCGTACTCGGGAGAAATTGCCTAACAATTTTTGGGGTGCTTTTTCTTCTGAATTACTTGTGGAAATAAGAAAAATTCAGCTAAAACGACATATTATTGTAAAAAAAATAAAATTTTCTTTTCATGCCCTAATTCTAATATTTTCTATGAAACCCCTGTGTGGTCAATATACTCATGACATCCCTAGATACATTCCTTGAGGGTTATAGTTTCCAAAATGTGATCCTTCTTTTGGGTGTTTCTTATGTTTTGGCACCTCAAGACCACTTCAAACATGAAATGGTGCCTGGAAAACATGGAAAATAAAAAGGATCCACTAGGTGCTCCTTTACTTCTGTTGCCTGGGTTTTAGTCCAGCAGCACACTAGGGCCACATTTGGGATGTTTCTGAAAACTGCAGAATCTGGGTAATAATTATTGAGTTGTGTTTTTCTGTTAATACCTGCTGTGTTACTGAAATAAATGGAATAAAATGTATATCTGCAAAAAAATGTTACATTTGTAAGTTTCACCTCTACATTGCTTTAAAGGAAACCTGTCAGCAGTTTTAAGGTCTCAAAACTGCTGACAGAGCGCTGTAGGGGAAGGCACTTTATCTTCTTAATTCCCCCATTGCATGTGCCACTGAGGCAGGACCTGATGTGCTAGTGCTTCTGCACTGCACGTTGCAAGCGTCACCCCTCTGTTTTGAGTGACGACTCTAACAGTCTCCTGATTGGCCACTAGAGTTGTCACTTAAAGCAGAGAATGGGACTTGCGGCCACCGTGCTGGGGGAATCAAAGATCAGTTTCTTGGTCATGCAACTTGTATGACTAAGAAAAAAAATAAGTTTAAAATATAAAGGGGTTTTCCAGACACTAAAAATTGATGGCCTATCATCAGGATAGGCCATTAATAGCTGATGGGTTGGGGTCCTACTTCCGGCCACAATCCTTCACTGCTGGAGGAGAAATTATCTCTCCACCGCAATGATTCCAATGTGCAGTGTGCAACAAAAGTTACTCTAAAAAAGGCTTAGATAATTTCCTAGAACAAAAAAATATTAACTGCTATGTGTAGAAATTTTTTACTTCCCCCTTTCCCATCCCACTTCCCCTTTCCCATCCCTTGGTTGAACTTGATGGACATGTGTCTTTTTTCAACCGTACAAACTATGTAACTATGTAACTATAAACTTTCCCTTCATTGATCTCTCCCTGCGCTATTGCCGGGTTCGTTTTATAAAAAAAAAAAAACAATCTTAGCATCACTTGGATAAGTAGAATCATTACAAAGTTATTAGAGCATAAAGTGACACATCCAATTTGAAAAAACGGAACTGCATCCTAAAGACCAAAATAGGCTCGGTCTTGAAAGGGTTAATGTCTGAGAGCTTACAGAATACCCTGTTGGTTTTTAGCAATAAGCAAATTTTACATTGGAAAAATGTCACAAAATAGATTAGAAACTTTATCACTTCTGCATTGGGGAAGAGGGGACTTGATGTTGTGTGCTGACTTGGACATTGGCCAGAAGAGAGCATAGGACTGCCTGCAGTTCAGAGGAGTACTGAAGGACCCAAATTTGTGGAGGCCCCTGGGGCAATTGCTCCTTTTAACTTGTCTAGAGTCTAGATTTAAAATGTAAAAAATATAATAATACAAATTCATCGGTTTACAAGAGTCATTTCTGGGAGAAATGTTGAAACTTCTTTCTGTAGTAAACCTACTGAGATCTAGTAGCACATCTTTCTCTTTTCAGTCCGCAAGAATCATGCAACAATCACCAGGTAGACTCTACTAATATAATGATCACAGCAAAAGGATCAGGAGCATTATTTTAAAGTAGGGTGCGTGGACCCACTGGGCCGTACTGCCTTAATGGTATGGCAGCTGGGCAACAGGACACAGGCTAAAAGTCTTAAGTTTGTATAGGTGTACCTGTGGTAGCGTCAGAGAAGCAGCGATGCAGGCTCAGAAGGGACTTTGGCAGCAGGCGGACACCAGACATGGTGTAACAGGACAGGCGTGGTACACAGTGCAGCACGACTCCAACTAAATACGGCACTTGACCAGGATAGCACGGGATACAGGTTACAGGTAGCAGGAATGGGAAACACTGGGAACTGGAAGACACTTAAGAGACCATTTGCAGAAACAAACTAGGGTAACGACAACAACGCTCAGGCAATGCAGGAAGGGGCAGAGCCCTTCGTATAGTCCAGGGTGCTCATGGGCTAATTTGGTCTTTATTTCAGGTGCACGCGCTGGCCCTTTAAGAGCGAGCACTAGAGTGCGCGCACACCCTATGGGACACAGCAGAGCGAAGCGGAAGTGAGCGCTGGCGTCTCCTGAGGAGGAGATGGGGACCAGCGCTCACTGATCCATGGCTGTGTCCGTCAGGAGGTAAGCAAACCCGGCAACCATGGGCATGACAGTATCCCCCCTCCTATGCCCCCTCCTCTTGGGGCCAGAGCGAGAGAGAAACTTCTTCAAGAGGGTAGGAGCATTGAGGTTCTCTTATGGCTCCCAGGACCTCTCTTCAGGACCAAACCCCCTCCAACCCACCAAATAAAAGGTTTATTGACCACCCACTCTTTTGGTGTCCAGAATCTCTTCAACCCCAAAAGTCTCTGATGAACCGCTTGGAGCCACTGCAGGAGTAGAAATCTTAGAGAAGCGGTTCAAGACCACAGGCTTCAGAAGAGAGACATGGAAAGAGTTAGGGATCTTGAGGGTAGGAGGCAGCCAAAGCTTGTAGCAGACCGGGTTGATCTGTTGCAAGATCTTGAAGGCTCCGAGGAATATGGGAGCAAACTTGTAAGATGGCACCCTCAGCCGGATATTTCTGGAGGACAGCCAGACCTTGGTACCTGGTGAAAACTGGGGAGGTTCTCTTCTCCTTGTGTCTGCCTTAAGTTTCATGCGGTCCACCGCCAGCAGAATGTAGGATCAGGTCTGCTGCCAGATCCGCCGGTAGTGATAAAAGCGCAATCATCTGCGGGAACTTCGGACATTCGTGGGTGTTGGCCGTGGACTATTAAGAACGGTGTATTTTTTGTGGACTCGCTAGTATGATTAGTATATTAGAACTCGGCCCAAGGAAGAAGCTACACCCAGTAATCATGCTGCTTGGAGATTAAGTATCATAGGTAGTTCTCCATGATTTTATTGATCCTCTCGACTTGACCATTGGACTGAGGATGGCAGGCTAAGGAAAAGTCCAACTTTACATTGAGGAGTTTACAGAGGGCTCTCCAGAACTTCGAGGTGAACTGAACCCCCCGATCAGACACGATATTGTTAGAAAAGTTTTACATTTATGATTACTTTATCTAATGATAAAGCCTTGACTAACAAAAAGTCTAATATGTTTTATTGTTAAGATAACTGATATTATATATGAGGAGGGGGTAGCTGAATTCCTAAAAAGGGAGATTAGAATTTCCAGACAAAGGTTTAACTTCTAATTAGTTGTCAATTGTGATATATGAAGCAAAATGTAACAAGAACTAGTCCAGACATGTTATTCTCAGAATATGTAAAAAAAACTCTGCCATTCAGGATGGAGGCAGACATTTGCTGATGGATTTTGTATCTACCTGTCATATTGTCTCTTTATCGATAAGAATAAAAGACTCGCATTCTCTATTCAGGTGACTTCTAGAATTTCCTTGATAAGAACATAAATTCTTCTAACAATTGTTCCTTTGGACAGGAAATGCAACACCTCCTGACCTCTCGTCTACCCGAGGACTGCTTACCGTGCATGGGGTGAGTTATTCTATGAACTCACTAAATCTAAACACCTCCACCTCAATTGCTGTAAAAAAAAAAAGGGGGCCAGTCTTATAGGACGCACGGAGTGGAGTGATGGATTCTAAAATAACGTATAGAGAGGAATTGAGGATTCAAGTTTTCATCTGAATACAGGTGATATAATTTTGTTTATATATGTTTTTATTATTTTTCATATATAGATGTTATAAGGTTATGTGATAAAAACCTAAGTTGGATCTTAGGTCCTAAGACTGGGTCTTAGTTATATTAAGCACAGGTCTTAATAGAAAAACCTGGGAATAACGGTTCTCGAGGTTAGAAGTCCATAGCCTATGTGAGAAGGCTACAGGTAATAAATAACTCCGTGCAGCAAGTAAAAGATAAAGTACTTGAAGATTTGGAGGATCTCCTATAGATCAAGGATTAAAGAGTATTATGATTATATGGTTAAAAAAAAAAAATTGTTGAATAAGGAATTGTGTATGGCCAGGTGTTAACTCCATTAATTGGGCTACTTTAAATGACAAAGTTAGAAATTACAGGTGGTTACAAAGTAAGTTGATATGAGAGAAAAAATAGTTGAAAAGGCTCGCAGCCATAAGATGGTCGTTTGCATGTGATGAATAGAATGGTTTGTGGAAAGTTGAAAGAAATGATTGTTATAGATGAAACATATATGAGAAGTATACTTATAGAGTAAAATAGTAGGATAATAAGTATTGAATTATTGAGATATGAGGGGAACAGCTGTTTGTCTTTGTAAGTGTCTGAATTGGGCTGTGCAGGGTAATGATGTATATAGATTTATGCTTCTGTGAATGTATGATATTAAACATATATGAGACTCCTTGACTGTGAAGAATGGATGTATGAGGGTTAAATAAATAAAACCCTGTGTGTATAAGGGAGTCCAATTAGGTATGGTCCTAGGTAAAATTGTTACCAGGACCAATTTGTAGGAAAAATACTGTTAAAACACCCAGGAACATTAAGTATATGACTGATCAGCATAATACTTGTAAATATTGGTGTGAGTGTGATTGAAATAAATATATATATTAAGAAATTAAACTTTTTACTAATGTATTAACATGGAGAATGATGACACGTGTCTTGTGGGAGAACAGAAGTTATACTGATTCTATTGTGTGAGTTACAAGACAGTCACAGAAATTCCATCTGTTCAACTAACCATTGTATATAATAAATTAACCTTTATCTTTACCGCATTATATTATATAGACATGTGCCAGTGGTATTGTATATTTAGTCTGTCTATCTTCTGGTGTGCATACGTCATATTGGCTATATAAACTGTTGTAATTAATGATTTAATGTCCAATCTCATTAGAAAGATTTTGGTTTATATTACAGATTGCAGAATATGTGTAATATTGTAAAAATATGTGTAATATTATAAAATATGTAATATTGTTATACCATCTGTATGTTTGCTGTTTGAATGAACGGAAGTATATGGTATAGTCTCTCTGTGTTTTACAGACTTATCCTCCAGAACGTGGGTCTAAGTTGAGACACTTTAGTATAAACTCTGTGTGTGAAGTGGCGGGTAACCACTCCCGTCCACGAATCTGGACAGCACTCTTGCACGTCCACATTGTGACTATTATTGCGCTCGTGGTCAGGAGTGAGTTAGCGAATTAACAATTGAGAAAAGTAAGATAGAAGTGTATGTATAACTCGTTTTGTATATAGAAGTTCTGAATCGTTTCTGTTGGGGTTATAAGCGTTTTCTACTATACTTCTATGTTGTGTTCTCTTGTGATGTGGATGTATGGACTGTTCTCTCACTAACAAAACAGTGAATGGGTAAAAGAAGGACCTTTGAAAGGTGTGTGAATGTATAAGGCAAGTGAAGGCTTACCCCTGAACTGTCTGTCTGCAATGAGGGATGGTAAAAGTCTTTGAATCCCATAAAAGGTCCATTGTCTAATCGAATACTCCGTGTTACACTCAGTAGCAGGAGTTAGTAGAGCGTGAAGCAGGGAATGTTTGTGTAAATTTCTGTGCCTGTGCTTGAGTTACTTATCTCTGACTGCTAAGCTATAGAAGCAAAATGTGACGTGTAGTAGTAAGGCTTAGTACGATGATATTGCCTATTAAAGGTG
Organism: Rhinoderma darwinii; assembly: GCF_050947455.1. Lineage (NCBI taxonomy): Eukaryota > Metazoa > Chordata > Amphibia > Anura > Rhinodermatidae > Rhinoderma > Rhinoderma darwinii. Next base: position 373,849,991 of record NC_134689.1, read on the forward strand.
GTCTGACCAGATCCATATTGTGTCCCTGTAGTTTGGGACTTCCGTAGATGAGAGTGAAATTTGGGGTTATGGTAAAACCCCACTGCAGGGGACACGGTGCGTGGCATATCCAGAAGGAAGCTGTATGATCATAATGATCTAGGCACATGGTAAGAAAGTATACTGTGCTTCCAGCTCCACATTTAGAAGTACTCTAGATGTTAAAGTGCTGAAAACTATTACTCTGTATTGTAAAAATTATGTAGAAAAGAAAATGTATTATAAATGGTTGGATTTAGTTAACACAGATATTAGAGTAATGATCTTACAACCCTACATGTTTCACCAATGTATTGTATGTCACCTAACATGATGATGATGATGATCTATTAAGCATGATAAGCAGAATGCCAAAACCTAGAACAGGGGAATATATTCAGTTAGTGAGTTACAGGAAGTAAAATAAGTTTTGATGACTGATGGTTACACTAATGTAGATATCTCCAATGTGATTAAGTCTAGGTGATTATAGAAATCCTTGAACTTGTACTAAATTGTTGGAGTTGAAGAATCAAAGAGAAAGGTTTACTGCTATCCAAGACCACCCAGTCCCACACAACCATCACTATGCCTATGGTTGTAGAGAAAGGAGGGGAAAGGGGGGGGGGGGTTGCCAGACCCTTAATGTACGAACTTGCAAATGACAATATCTTGTTTGATATGGAACATGAGCCTGATTGTCCCAGTTTGATGCAACTTGAATCCCAAGGGTTACCAGGTGTCACTGATGTACGTTTGACTAACTATGATGTTCAGTATTTTTTAGACGGATCCAGATACTGGAATGAGCAGAACGGGACATTTCACCACCGGGTATGCAGTAGTCCAGGAAGGTAAGACAGTGCTGCAGAACTCATGGCCCTCGCAGAAGCATGTAAGTTGGTCACAGGTAAAAGGGTGAACGTCTACAGACTCAAAGTACACCTTTGGAGTTGCAAAAGATTATGACACAATATGGCGAGCAAGAGGCCTTCTGACTTCAGCAGGCAAACCAATACAACACTGGTTTGCCTCTGGATTTCAGAACGCAGCTGCTTGACATGTAAAGGGTTGCCTGACATGCACCAGACACAACCCTGGTAAAATGACAAAAACACCCAGTAAGCACATGCCTCACCCTGATTACTCCTTCCAGCGACAGCAGGTGGACTACATACAGCTACCCAAGGTAGGTGTGTATGAATATGTCCTTGTATGTACTGACGTGTTTTCAAACTGGTATGAGGCATGGCCATTAACCAAAGCCACAGTTAAAAAACACTACTAAGAAAATAATCAGTGAAGTAATATGCCGATATGGGGTCCCTGAAGTAATTGAGAGTGACAGAGGAACCCACTTCACAGGAGAAGTACTAGGGCATATACTTACTAGCCTTGGCAACACACAGGCATTCCATACACCATACTACCCAAGAAGGTAAATACCTTGATGAAGGAAGAAAGTCAGCAAGCCCTGAAACCTTGGGTATGACTAACTTCTGCAGAATTTGGATAGCCAATTATGCTGCTATTACAGGACCATTGATGTCTTTGATTCATGAGGAAACCCTTGCAGCCCAGGATTCCATTAAATGGACTCCTGAAGCTGAGGAGGCATTTTTTTTTTCCAGATAAAACAGGTTCTTGTAGGATATTCAGTGCTTGGACTACCTGATTATTCAAAACCCTTTATTCAAACTGTAGATTGTAAAAATGGATACATGATTTCAGTGCTAACACAGGAGTATGGAGGAAAGGATAGATCTCTAGCTTACTACTCATCAAAACTCGACCCAGTAGCTAGAGCCTTACCTCCCTGGGTTCAATCAGTTGTAGCCGCTGCAGAAGCTATAAGATCTTCCGTTACATTAGTGTTATTTATGATAGAAAGATGTACCACTTTAAATTCTTCATGCCTACTGCTGAGGATGGTGAACCATATGATTGCCTATCCTCCATAGCAGAAAGAGTATTACCAAGATCAGATCTTAAAGATACTCCACTACCAAATAGTGATCTCATACTGTTTGTAGATGGATCTTGTAAGAACAAATACATCCTACCCAGCAACTTATTTAGATATACAGTCATAATCAGCCATGGGACAAGCCATGTCTCAACAGGGGGGATGGTAGAAATCATATCTAAAGTGTTCACGGCATATGGCTTTATTAACTACTCTAAAAATTGTGTTTAACCGGTTTAAAAAGGGCCAAACATAATCCACGGGGCAATGTAAGACCAAAGAGAGGACAGTTCCCAAGTCCACAATATCCATTCTAACACATTTTGTATGGATTTCATTGAATTAAACAAGTTGTTTTTAGCTTCCTAAGATATTAGGTATATGTATACGGGCGTTAATTTGAATCTCAGAGTAGGTAAGAAAAATTTGGTTTGAGACACTTGTCGGATAAAAAGTATAGTATCTGTGAATATTTCTGTGAGTAGGAGATGTTACAGGTAATGAGCTCAGATCAAGGTACAAATCCTGCTGGAAAGTGTAACACCAAGCGCAAATAAAATTTACCCAGTAACTACACATCTTCTAGGTGCCATGTCCTGAGAGATAGATAAGTTTTTCTTAAACAAACAGACAATCAAATACCTTTATATGTTTGTTTTTTGTTTTTTTATTTGAATTGATTTGATGTACAGGACTTGTCAATGAACTGATGGGACCCAAACCTGAGGGGTGATAGCATGAGATTGGTGATAGTATTATTTTATAAGTTGAGACCCAATTGTTTGAGGTCTATAATTATAATGTATGTAAACATGCCACGGTGCTGTGAATAACAACTTTAGGTGTTTTATGTGGAGTTATGAGGTGAAGGTCACTGGTTGTTGTCACTCATAAGTAAGAAGCACATGGCAGCAATGAGAGCCCGGGGGTTATGTTACTTTGGTGTTTTTAGGTTTTAGAAAGATGCTGCCCACGACTGCTATATCTGCAGGGGTAAAAGTCCCATTAGGACAGTAAGTGTCAGTGCGACACAATTATAACCAATATGTACCATGCCAGGACAAGTTTGGATTATTGCCAATATTAGTAGGTTTAGCAGTAAAGAATGCTCATAATATAGAGAATGTGGCCGACAGATTGGAAACTGTTATGGATTATGTGTTTGATGTTTTGAATGCTGCCCAAGGGGGCATTTGCCAAGTAGTTGGCCCTGCCTGTTGCCCCTGTATAGACCTTTTTGGCATTATGCGGGACAAGTATGAACGCAGAGCAAGCTAAGAAAATAATGTCCGTAAGGGGGATAAGCCCTCTTTTAAGTACCTGGTCTGCTGAAATGTGAGAGTGATTAAAATAATGTTTAGGTGAATTCATTTTGTACAGCAGCCATCTTGTCTGGAGACCCCATCTTGTTCTTATGTAGTGAATAAGAAAAACATTGTTCCTTTAAGACAAGTATATTAATGCTGATTTTGTATGTTATTAAAGTTAGTTATCTTTGAACTTGGTTCTCATGCGAAACTCAAAGGGAAGAAATATTGCTCAGTGATTATTGATGTATTTACCAAATGGGTAGAAGTATTCCCCACGGCAAGCCCAGATGCTATCACAGTCGCTAAAGCATTGGTAAAGGAGATAATACCTAGGTTTGGGATACCTGAGTAAATACACAGCGACAATGGGATACTAAAAAAACAAACTCCAGAAAACAATGGAAGAAACTGGGAAGAATTGGGTATATTGTTTACCATTAGTAGTCCTAAATATGCATGTGAATCCTACAGCATCGGGTTTGAGACCTTTTGAAATGATGTATGGTAGACCATTTGTAATACCACAGTTATATCCATTCTGGATGGATAAGGAGTCTGATTTTACAATTGCTGAATACATGGCAAAAATGTTAACCAACAGGGAAGTTTCTATCTCTAATTGTATTTCAGGTGACCTTGTTTCTAAACCTGAACCTGTGAAGTCAGGAAATTGGATCCTGATCAAAGTTATAAAAAGTAAACACTGGTATCATCCTCGTTGGGAAGGACCATATCACGTTCTGCTTACCACACCTGCGGCTGTACAGATAGCAGAAACTACCTCTTGGATACACTTATAACACTGTAAGGTAGTTAGGGAATTGCCACTATCCTCCTAGGCTATAAAAGACTGATTACAAAGGGTGGTCATTTGTTAGAAGTGACTGGTCTCAAACGTCAGCGAAGAAAACATCCAGATCCTGGGAGGAAACAGGGCAAAATGTTATTAGGTATTCTAGGTATCCTATGGGGGTCCAAGGTGTGTAAACCTAAGGTATGGAATCCCTGGTATACAGGGTGAGGGGAAAGGCTTCCCTAAAGACTTAGCTTGGAGTGTTTAATATTTTAATTTCACTGAGGGTGAGACTGCAAAATATGAAATAGATTTCTACACTGTGGTTAGAGACCAATGCACGGATAGAAACATAGCTTACAAACTAGCATATTCAGATAAGTGCATTTGTACTATCTATGTAAATACCCTAGGGAAAATGTGATGTTCTTCATGGTCTTCAGCGAAATGGATCACAGCCCATAATGATTATGTCTATTCCATGATGTCTGCCATTAATCCCTCTTTAAAAGAAAAGTTAATTATTATGAAGAAACTTACCTCTCCCTGTACAAGTTTCCCGAACTGTAACTAGTTATTTTTGACCTTCCGAAATCCTAATAAAAGGATAAGGGACTATATGCTATATGAGCTGATGTTTCAGGTACTGACCCTATAAGGCATTTATTTATTGAAGTTAAGAAAAAGGATGTAACTGAAATTCCTTTAGCCCCGGAGATAGACCTACCCTCTATAGTATATCTGGCCAACTTCACTTATGCAGATAAATTGGCATTAGAAACAGTGATAAAAATGAATGGTTAGCCTGGATGAGATCCACTGCAATCCAAAATAATAGGACTAACTGTATCGCTTGTGCAAAAGCTAGGCCATATTTGGGTACTATACCGTTCAGGCTATCAGATAAGGAGAACCCACAAGGTCTGCAATGCGTGTTATCTTTATATAATGCATCATATAATCCAGGTGATAAATGATGAAAGACACTCTCTTTATTGTACCTACCTGTGGGGAGAGATGAAATCCCTCCCTTAGTAGTTGCTTACCCAGGCAACTACACCTGCTTTCTGAGGAATGGGCAAGGTAAGAAAGTAGGGAACCTCACTGAAGAGTTTAGTGAAACCACCATAGATATTGGTACCGATAATGGTAATTACTCCTCTTATTGGTTTACCAACCAGACAAGAGCAAGGACTGATCTCTGATGGCTATTTGGAGACAGGAAGGCCAAGTGGCAGGAAGGCTATACTCTGGTTCCATTCCACTTGTTTTCATCCGTTAAGTTTCAGAGAATATGAAAATAGCCCTGTAGACTATCTGAATCGCTATAAGCGGTCTATCCCTGGAGGTTCCTTTGACCATAGAATATACATAGATGAAGTAGGAGTACCATGAAGAGGGCCAAATGAGTTTAAGGCCCGAAATCAGATTGCATCAGGCTTCGAGTCTGTACTTTTCTGGTGGTCTACAATAAATTAGAATGTCGACTGGATTAATTATATTTATCACAATCAACAGAGTTGTTAATTATACCAGGGATGCAATAAAGGGCATTGCAGATCAGTTGGGACCTACATCTTTAATGACATGGCAAAATATAATGGCCCTGGATATGTTACTAGCAGAAAAAGGGGGTGTCTGCAAAATGTTTGTATCTTCTGTTGTACTTTTATGTCCAATAATACAGCTCCTGATTGTAGTATTACCAAGGCATTGGAAGGACTCAATTCCCTATCCGAAGAGCTTGCGGAAAACTCTGTAAAAAATTGACATCTTCACTAAGTGGCTTGAAGGATGGTTTGGAAAATAAAGTAACCACATATCCAGGCTATTGATTTCCTTAGCAACAGTGGCAGCCATACTTGCAACAACATCCCGAGTTACATTTCTTGCATGACTCATTGACACTTCAATCACTAAAACAATGTACCACGAATTTCAAAATGAGGACTTATAATGGCTTGGAAACACCCCATGACAAGAATTTGAAGAAGAAAATCTGTTTTGGATGTGTTACAGAACATTCCTTGATAAATTTACAACAGGGGGAAATGTTAGAAAAGTTTTATATTTATGATTACTTTATCTAATGAAGACTAAAACGGTGTATCTGTAAAGCCTTGACTAACAGAAACTCTAATATGTTTTATTGTTAAGATGACTGATATTATATATGAGGAGGGAGTAGCTGAATTCCTAAAAAGGGAGATTAGAATTTATAGACAAAGGTTTAACTTCTAATTAGTTTGTCAATTGTGATATATGAAGCAAAATGTAACAAGAACTAGTCCAGACATGTTATTCTCAGAATATGTATAAAAACTCTGTCATTCAGGATGGAGGCAGACATTTGCAGATGGATTTTTGATCTACCTCTCATATTGTCTCCGTATCGATAAGAATAAAAAACGCACATTCTATATTCAGGTGACTTCTTGAATCTCCTTGATAAGAACATAAATTCTTCTAACAGATATGCCGAGGCAAGCCGTGCAGGCGGAAGATGTGTTGGATGAAGAGGGCGGCCAGTCGAGAAGCAGAAGGTAGGCCGGTCAGCAGAACGAAGAGAGCCATCTTCTAAAATCGGTCCACCACCACCCAGACCGCACTGTATCCCACAGTGGGAAGCAGGTCCATAACAAAGTCCTTTGCTATATGCTGCCAGGGAGCATCGGGCACAGGCAGCAGCAGGAGCAAACCAGCAGGTTTGGAGTGAGCAACTTTGTTAGCTGCGCACACCGAGCAGGATGAAACAAAGTTTATGATGTCTTTGGGCAGCATAGGCCAAAAAAAAATGATGGGCAATCAGGTCTCGGGTTTTACGGACCCGCTTGACTTGCCAGTCTGGAGCTGTGTCCCCAGCGGAGGATTCTCCCTCTTTCTGCCAGGCGCACAAAAGTCCTCCCCGGAGGGATGTCTCTAACCTGCAGAGGGTTGACCGAGACAATACAAGACGGGTCAATAATACTTTGTGGAGACTCCATGGTGTCCTCTGTCTTGAATGACCTGGACAAGGCATCGGCCCTCACATTCTTGTCGGCCAGATGGTAGTGGAGCTCAAACTGGAACCGAGCAAAGAACAGCAACCACCTGGCCTGACGGGAATTCAACCATTGGGCCGTCTGGAGATAGGTGAGGTTCTTGTGGTCCGTGAATATCAAGATGGGATGAACAGCGCCCTCTAGAAGATGTCTCCACTCCTCCATGGCCAATTTGATGGCCAATAACTCCCGATCCCCAATCGAGTAGTTGCGTTCTGTAGAAGAAAAGAGTTTAGAGTAGTAGCCACATACCATTGTCTTGCCCTTGGACCCTCTCTGGAACAGGAGTGCACCAGCACCAACAGAGGAGGCGTCCACCTCCAACGAAAACTGTCGATATACATCTGGATGATGGAGGATAGAGGCTGACGTGAAGGCACTCTTCAGGTTATTAAATGCGGATTCCGGCTCTGGAGTCCACGCCTTGGCGTCCATGCCTTTCTTTGTGAGGGTAGAGATAGGAGATGTCAGTGAGGAGAATTTTGGCATGAACTGTCTGTAGAAATTAGCGAATCCCAGGAAGCGCGGTATGAACCTCAAGCCTTGAGGGCGTGGCCATTCCAGGACGGCCTTTACCTTCTCAGGATCCATTTTGAGGCCTTGATCCGAGAGGATGTAGCCCAGGAAGGGTAGAGCATTTTTCTCAAACACGCACTTCTCCAACTTGGCGTACAGGTGATTCTCCCTTAAGCGCAGCAAAACTTGACGGACATGTCTCTAATGAATCATAGGATCTGGAGAAAAAAAATCAAAATGTCATCAAGATAGACTACAGTACAGACATAGAGGAGGTCACAGAAGATGTCATTAACGAACTCTTGGAAGAGCATTACACAGGCCGAAGGGCATTTCTAGATATTCATAGTGTCCGTCACAGGTGTTAAATGCAGTCTACCATTCGTCACCCTGGCGAATCAGGATTAGGTTAAAAGCCCCCCGCAGGTCTAGCTTCGAAAAAAAATTGGCTCCTCGTATGCGATCAAACAGTTCAGAAATGAATGGCAATGGATATCTATTTTTTACCATGATCTGGTTGAGACCCCGGTAGTCGATGCAAGGATGCAGAGAACCATCCTTTTTCTTGATAAAAAAGAACCCGGCTCCTGCCGGGGAGGAAGACTCCCGTATGAAGCCCCTCTCCAAGTTCTCCTTAACATAGGCGGACATGGACAGAGTCTCTGGCAAGGAGAGAGGATATACCCTACCACGGGGAAGGGATGCACCAGGAACCAGCTCAATAGGACAGTCATACGTCCGGTGTGGGGCAGAGTCTCCGCCTCTTTCTAGCTGAAGACATCCGAGAATGAAGAATAATGACAAGGCAATCCTTCCAAGGACTGAGGCAGAGGAGGCTGAGCCGAACGAATCTGTACCAGGCAGTGGTTTAGACACTCGGAACCCCACCTGAGAACCTCTCCAGAATTCCAGTCCTGGACTGGGGCATGTAGTCGGAGCCAGGGCAGGCCCAGCAGCACAGGGTTGATGGCTTTTGCCAGGACAAAGAACAAGAGGAGCTCGGAATGGAGGGCTCCCACTTGGAGCCTCAGCGGCTTGGTCACAGCTACAACCGGGTCTGGCAGAGGTAGTCCATTCACAGATGCAACCATCAAAGGCCTCTCCAGAGGGGTTGTGGGTAATTGGAGAAGATCCACCTGGTCTCTTCGAATGAAATTAGCAGCGGATCCAGAGTCCAGATAAGCAGAGACCCGGTGCGTTTGTTCGCTGGACACTATGGTCACGGGAATGGACAATTTAGACAAAAGTCCTTCTTCACCTGGTGTTGTCTCTCCCACCAACCCTAGGCTGTGGGGCTTTTGAGGGCACAGACGCACAAGATGGCCTCCGAGGCTGCAATATAGAGTCCCGAGGTACGTCTGCGTTGTCTCTCCTGGGTGGATAGCTTAAACTGGTCCGTCCACACAGACTCCTTTGTAGGATCAGCATCTATGGACAGCAGGTGTTGCTGCAAAGTAGGAACTATGCTAGGGAGACTTCCCACCCGACGAGCTTCTTGGAACCGTTCTTGTATCCTTATATAAATCCGGGCGGCCAGAAGGATGAGGTCATCCAGGGTAGACGGTAGATCTCGGGCGGCAAGCTCGTCCTTTATCTCAGGACACAGTCCTTGCCAGAATTTAGCCACCAAGGCCTTGTTGTTCCACGACAATTCTCCCTCCAGGGTGCGGAAGCGGATGGCATACTTACCCACGAAAGTCTCTCCATGGCGTAGGTTCAGCAAGGAGGCCGCTGCCGACTAGACTCGTCCAGGCTCCTCAAACACTGTGCGAAATATCCGTAGGAACCCTGGGAAGTTACAGGTCTCTGGTCCTTGTCTCTCCAAGATAGGGTTCGCCCATGTAGGGCCCTGCCATTGAGGAGAGAGATGATGAAAGCGACCCTTGCCCATCAGTCGAAAATGCCCTTGCATGCAGGCTAAAGTGGATCTGGCACTGGTTCAAAAATCCATGGCAGGTCTTCGCGTCTCCATCATGGCGGTGAGGTAGCGGCAAAGAAAATTGGGGATCAGCACTGCCTGGAGGTGTAGTCAGAGGATCAGTACTGCCAGGAGGTTTAATAGGAGGAACGGCAGCTTGCACATCCAGCCAATGTGCAATAATGTTCAATGCCTGGAGGAGTTGGTCCTGTAGAGACAGGAGGTCTAGCATATCCGCCCGCATCTCTTGTGACATCATCATGGTCTTGGATTGACCAGCAGGGTCCATGGCCTTAGCGTACTGTCACGTAGAGTGCGTGGACCCACTGGGCCATACCGCCTTAACAGTATGACAGCTGGCCAACAGGACACAGGTCAAAGTCTATAGTTCGTATAGGTGTACCTATGGTAGCTTCAGACAGTAGCGAGGCAGGCTTGGAAGGGTCTTTGACAGCAGGTGGACACCAGGCGTGGTGTGACAGGACAGGCGTGGTACACAGCACAGCATGACTCCAACTCAATACGGCACTTGACCAGGATAGTACGGGATACAGGTTACTGCTAGCAGGAACGCGAAAACACTGGGAACCGGAAGACAGGAGACCATTTGCAGAGACAAACTAGGGTAACGACAACAATGCTCAGGCAATCCAGGAAGGGACTAACAATGTACCGACTGGCCACAATGTACAAGACAATGGCTGTGTTACTAGCTATTAGAGATCATATGCTGAATATTCTTCTTTCACAAGAGACCAGATTCAATATATTCTAATAACCAATGGGAGAAATTGCTCAATGTTGTACCTCCAAGCAACCAGAATAAACATTAAAGCTAACTGTGCAACTGGCCATAGATCTTCCTACAAGTAAAGAGAGCTTGTTAGAAGAAGATGACACTACTGATGAAGTCCACTAATACTGTATGTCATCATTGCATATGGAAATGTGTAACGTTACAGTTTGTGGTCCATAAGGCTAGACCAGGTAAAATTGTTTACTCCTCAAACATGGAGAAAATGTAATGTGACACCTTACTATAAAGCACCAATTTCCTAACCAAGAAAAAGATATTTATAGTACGTACTTTATTTGCGTTTTGGTCACTGTGGTAATTTACTGTGCTGGCCAGACGTAACATTGTGGTTATAACAGATTTCCTCCTCTAACAATGGGCATGCAGTTTTGCCTACACGCATAGAACGCTTTCCTATATCAGTGTTTACTGCCATCCCACTACTGGTATATTTGAAGGTCACTATAGGCCTTATTCAGATAGCTAAATTAATGTTGTGTGTAAAAGACATCTATTTAACTTCTAAAACAGAATATTGTTACATAGTTACATAGTTGATAAGGTTTAAAAGATACAGGTTCATCAAGTCCAACCTATAATCCTTTCATCAGGGGAAAAATTCCTTCCCGACTCCAAAGATGACAATCAGAATAAATCCCTGGATCAACGACCCATCTCCAGAATTTAGTACTCCAAAATTGTAATATTATATTTTTTTAGCGAGGTATCAAGGCCCTTCTTGAACTTGTTCAATGAATCAACCATCACAATATCCTGTGGCAGAGAGTTTCATAGTGTCACTGCTGTTACAGTAAAGAATCCCCATCTGTGTTGATTGTCAAACTTTTTTTCCTTTACATGTAGAGGATGCCCCCTTGTCCTTGTTACAGCCCTACGTGTGAAAAGATCATTAGAAAGATCTCTGTACTTGTAAAGGATCTGCCAGGCACAGCTTCGGGGTTAACGCCCATAGATAATCAGTCTGCACCTGCTTCTATGTCTGTGAGACTGACTCCATCTTCCACCACTCAGGGTGGCAGGCTTAGGAGTGGGAGAACCTATCACAGCCTGGCCAGACGGAGCTAGCTCCCGCCCTCTGTCTATTTATACCTGCCTTTCCTGTTCCTCCTTTGCTGTTGATTCTTCTCGTTTGGTTTCCTGGCCCTGCTGCAGCTTCTTGTACTATTGTCCTTGCTTCATATTGACCCCGGCTTGCTGACTACTCTCCTGCTCTGCGTTTGGTACCTCGTACACTCCTGGTTTGACTCGGCTTGTTCACTACTCTCTTGCTCTGCGTTTGGCACCTCGTACTCTCCTGGTTTGACTCGGCTTGTTCACTTCTCTTGTTGCTCACGTTGTTGCCGTGGGCAACTGCCCCTTTCTCCCCCTAGCTCTGTGTACCCTTGTCTGTTTGTCTGTTGTGCACTTATTGAGCGTAGGGACCGTCGCCCAGTTGTACCCCGTCGCCTAGGGCGGGTCGTTGCAAGTAGGCAGGGACTGAGTGGCGGGTAGATTAGGGCTCACTTGTCTGTCTCCCCACCCCCGTCATTACAGTACTGTCCAGTTTTATATTTGTACATTGTAATTAGATCGCCTCTTAGCCGTATTTTTTCTAAACTGATAGCAAGTTTGATACATTTTCTTGGTACTGCAATCTGCCCATTTCTTTAATTACTTTGGTCACTCTTCTTTTGCACCTGTTCTAATTCAGCCATGTCCTTCTTATACACAGGTGCCCAAAATTGTACACAATATTCCAAGTGTGGTCTGACTAATGATTTGCAGAGAGCCAAAACTATGTTCTTGTTATGCGCATCTATGCATCCCATAATTTTATTTGCCTTCGCATCAGCTGCCTGGCACTGGTTGCTAAAGGTAAATGTACTGTCCACCACTATCCCCATATCTTTTTCAGTAGCAGTTTTACCTAATGTTTTACTATTTAATGCATAATTGTAAAATTTGTTTCCTCAGCCCAAGTGCATAACCTTAAATTTTTCAACATTAACCTCTTTACGACAGCCATACAGCTATATACTTTCCAACTGCCTATGCCCCCGTGCAGTTGTCACGTATATAAACATTAGCAGCCAGGAGTGGGGTTTAACCCGTTAGTGACCGGCCCATCGTGTTTCTACCTCGGTCACTAACGGGCCTTATTCCGATGCCATAGACTTTTTACGTTGCGGCATCGGAATAAGTTTACAGAGCAGGGAGCTGTCAAATCTCCCTGCTCTCAGCTGCTAGAGGCAGCTGAGGGCTGGGAGCGTCCCTGCTCTGCCGGGTGAGATCGATATTAGTATCGACCTCACCCGTTTAACCTCTCAGATGCGGTGCTCAATAGCGAGCACCGCATCTGAGTGGTTTTGGAGAGAGGGAGGGAGCTCCCTCTCTCCCCCACCGACACCCGGTGATACGATCGCCGAGTGTCTGTGTCTCCAATGGCAGCCGGGGGTCTAATAAAGGCCCCCAGGTCTGCCTGGAGTGAATGCCTGCTAGATCATGCCGCAGGCATGACCTAGCAGATGCCTTTCCGTGTTAAACGGACAGGCAGTAATACACTGCAATGCAAAAGTATTGCAGTGTATTATAAATGCGATCGCAGAATCGCATATTATAGTCCCCTAATGGGACTAGTAAAATAGTGAAAAAAAAGTTTAATAAAGTTAATTTAAAAAAAAATATGAAAAAAAATGAAAAACCCAGCTTTTCCCCTTACAAACTGCTTTACTATTAAAAAAACAAAATAAAGTTAAAAAGTTACACATATTTGGTATCGCCGCGTCCGTAACGACCCCGACTATAAATCTATTACATTATTTAACCCGCACGGTGAACGCCGTAAAAAATGTAATAAAAAACTATGGAAAAATTGCTGTTTTCTGTGAATCCTGACTTTAAAAAAATGTGATAAAAAGTGATCAAAAAGTCGCATCTACTCCAAAATGGTACCAATAAAATCTACAAGTCTTCCCACAAAAAAAAACCCTCATACAACCGCATCGGCAAAAAAAATAAAAACGTTACGGCTCTTCAAACATGGAGACACAAAAAAAAATAATTTTGAAAAAAAAGCGTTTTTACAAATTTGGTATCGTTGCAATCGTAACAACCCACTGAATAAAGTTATTGTGATATTTATATCACACGGTAAATGGCGTAGATTTAAGACGCGAAAAAGAGTGGCGAAATTTCAGGTTTTTTTCTATTTCCCCCCAAATAAAAGTTAATAAAAGTTAATCAATAAATAATATGTCCCCCAAAATGGTGCTATTGAAAAGTACGACTTGTCCCGCAAAAAACAAGACCTTATACAGCTATGTCGACGCAAAAATAAAAACGTTATAGCTCTTGGAATGCGACGATGGAAAAACTTAAAAAATGGCCTGGTCATTAATGTCCAAAATAGGCTGGTCATTAAGGGGTTAATATATCCAGTGCTGTATCAGTGTAAGCAGCTCTGCACTTTCCTGTCTGACAGCTCTCTCCACAAGTGCCTGAACCTCTCCCCCTTAGGGTATGTTCACACGAGGGCGTCCGTAACGGCTGAAATTACGGGGATGTTTCAGCCTGAAAACATCCCCGTAATTTCAGCCGTACCAGCATGTGCAGGCGCTTGAACGCCGCGTCAATTACGGACGTAATTGGCGCTGCTATTCATTGGAGTCAATGAATAACGGCTCCAACTACGGCCAAAGAAGTGACAGGTCACTTCTTTGACGCGGGCGTCTATTTACGCGCCGTCATTTGACAGCGGCGCGTAAATATACGCCTCGTGTGAACAGACAAACGTCTGCCAATTGCTTTCAATGGGCAGATGTTTGTCAGCGCTATTGAGGCGCTATTTTCGGACGTAATTCGGGGCAAAAACGCCCGAATTACATCCGTAAATAGGCCGTGTGAACATACCCTTAGGGTATGTGCACACGTAGTGACCAAAAACGTCTGAAAATACGGAGCTGTTTTGAAGGGAAAACAGCCCCTGATTTTCAGACGTTTTTTGAGCAACTCACGTTTTTTGCGGCGTTTTTCGCGCCGTTTTTGCGGCGTTTTCGCAGCGTTTTTTACGTCCGTTTTTGGAGCTGTTTTCATTGGAGTCTATGGGTATGTTCACACGAGGGCGTCCGTAACGGCTGAAATTACGGGGATGTTTCAGCCTGAAAACATCCCCGTAATTTCAGCCGTAACGGCATGTGCAGGCGTTTGAACGGACGTAATTGGCGCTGCTATTCATTGGAGTCAATGAATAACGGCTCCATTTACGCCCAAAGAAGTGACAGGTCACTTCTTTGACGCGGGCGTCTATTTACGCGCCGTCATTTGACAGCGGCGCGTAAATTACGCCTCGTGTGAACAGACAAACTGTAAAGGATCTGCCAGGCACTACGTCTGTGGATACTCCCAGGATTAATCAGTCGACACCTGAGGCCAGACCTCTTAGACTGACACCGGCTCCCACCAATCAGGGTGGCAGCCTCAGGAGTGGGAGAGCCTATCGCGGCCTGGTCAGTCGGAGTTAGCTCCGCCCCCTGTCCATTTATACCTGCCGTTTTCTCTTCCTCATTGCTTGTGATTCTTCTTGGTTTCCTGGCCCCACTGCTGCCTTGCTCCAGCCTGCTTCTGCCGTGCTTCTGCCTTGCTTCAGTTCCCGCTTATCCTGCTTCGCTCTGCCCCCGGCTTGCTTCCTGCTCCATGCTCTGCGTTTGTATACTCCATTACATCCTGATCCTGACTGGCTCGTTCACCACTCCGTTTCCTCACGGTGTTCCGTGGGCTACTGCCCCTTCCCTTGCTTGTTCCCTGTTTGTATCCCCTTGCACTTAGTCAGCGTAGGGACCGCCGCCAAGTTGTACCCCGTCGCCTAGGGCGGGTCGTTGCAAGTAGGCAGGGACAGGGCGGTGGGTAGATTAGGGCTCACTTGTTCCCTTCACCTCCTTCCTGCCATAACATAATCACAAGCCCATACCTAATCTACCATTTCTCCTACGCTGACGCTATCATGGACCCCCTTGAGACCCTGACCCAGCAGATGCAGGGCCTCTCCCTACAGGTCCAGGCCCTGGCTCAGAGGGTCAACCAGTCTGACGCTGCCATAGTAGTACCCCTCACCTCACCTCTAGAACCTGACCTCAAGTTACCTGACCGGTTCTCAGGGGACCGTAAGACTTTTCTCTTCTTCCGGGAGAGTTGCAGACTTTACTTCCGTCTAAAACCTCACTCCTCAGGTTCCGAGAACCAGCGGGTGGGAATCATTATATCCCGACTCCAGGAAGGGCCCCAAGAGTGGGCCTTCTCCTTGGCTCCTGACGCCCCTGAACTTTCCTCCGTTGATCGTTTTTTCTCTGCCCTCTGACTCATTTACGACGAAACTGACAGGATTGCCTTAGCCGAGAGTCAGCTGGTGACCTTACGTCAGGGTAGGAAACCTGTTGAGGAATACAGTTCTGATTTTAGAAAGTGGTGCGTAGCTTCTCGGTGGAACGACCCGGCCCTAAGGTGCCAGTTTAGGTTAGGATTATCCGACGCCCTGAAGGATCTGCTTGTTAGCTACCCCTCTTCTGACTCCCTAGACCATGTTATGGCCCTAGCAGTACGACTTGACCGACGTCTCAGGGAACGTCAGCTTGAACGTTTCAATGTTTTCCCCTCTGACTTCCCTGCGATTCCCCCCGAGGTCCCGTCTCCTCGCTCTTCCACGGAAGACTCGGAGGTACCTATGCAACTCGGGGCCTCCATGTCCCCTCGACAACGTAGAGAGTTCCGCAGGAAGAATGGTCTCTGCTTCTATTGTGGGGATGACAAGCATCAACTGAACACCTGTCCCAGGCGCAAGAATAAGCAGCCGGAAAACTTCCGCGCCTAAGTGATCATCGGGGAGGTCACTTGGGCGCACAGGTATTTCCCGTTAATATGAAACGCAATAAAATTTTGCATCCCTTTCAGGTCTCGTTTGCTGGCCGGTCTGCCACTGGCAGTGCCTTCGTGGATGCTGGCTCATCTGCTAATATCATGTCTGTGGAATTCGCTATGTCTCTAAAAATGCCTTTTATTGATTTGCCTTATCCTGTCCCGTTAGTGGGTATCGACTCCACTCCTCTTGCTAATGGTTATTTTACTCAGCATACTCCTGTTTTTGAACTCCTTGTTGGCTCCATGCATTTGGAGCAGTGCTCTGTAATGGTGATGCAGGGATTATCGTCCGATCTGGTATTAGGTCTTCCCTGGTTGCAGCTGCATAATCCCACGTTTGATTGGAATACTGGGGATCTCACCAAATGGGGTAGTGAATGCCTGACGTCATGTCTTTCGGTTAACTCTATTTCTCCCCGTGAGGAGGTAGAAACGCTACCTGAGTTTGTTCAGGACTTCGCTGATGTGTTTTCTAAGGAGGCCTCCGAGTTGTTGCCCCCTCATAGAGATTACGATTGCGCCATCGATTTGGTACCTGGTGCTAAGCTTCCTAAGGGTAGGATATTTAATCTTTCATGTCCTGAACGTGAAGCTATGAGGGAGTATATCCAAGAATGCCTGGCCAAGGGTTTCATTCGCCCCTCGACTTCTCCTGTAGGTGCTGGCTTCTTCTTCGTGGGGAAGAAGGATGGTGGTCTTAGGCCGTGCATTGACTATCGGAACTTGAATAAGGTCACAGTAAGGAACCAGTATCCCCTTCCTTTGATTCCAGATCTTTTTAATCAGGTTCAGGGGGCCCAATGGTTCTCTAAGTTCGATCTACGGGGGGCATATAACCTTATCCGCATCAAAGAGGGGGATGAGTGGAAGACTGCGTTCAACACGCCCGAAGGTCATTTCGAATACCTGGTCATGCCCTTTGGGTTGTGTAATGCCCCTGCCATCTTCCAGAATTTTATTAATGAAATTCTGAGAGATTACCTGGGAAATTTTCTTGTAGTGTACCTTGATGACATACTGGTGTTTTCCAAGGACTGGTCCTCCCACGTGGAGCATGTCAGGAAGGTCCTCCAGGTCCTCCGGGAAAATAATCTGTTTGCGAAAACCGAAAAATGTGTGTTTGGGGTACAGGAGATACCATTTTTGGGTCAAATCCTCACTCCTCATGAATTCCGCATGGACCCTGCCAAGGTTCAGGCTGTGGCGGAATGGGTCCAACCTGCCTCCCTGAAGGCGCTACAGTGTTTTTTGGGGTTCGCTAACTATTACAGGAGATTTATTGCCAACTTCTCGGTCATCGCTAAGCCTCTTACGGACCTCACTCGCAAGGGTGCTGATGTCCTCCACTGGCCTCCTGAGGCCGTCCAGGCTTTTGAGACACTCAAGAAGTGCTTTATCTCGGCCCCCGTGCTGGTTCAGCCCAACCAAAGGGAGCCATTTATTGTGGAGGTTGACGCGTCCGAGGTGGGAGTGGGGGCCGTCTTGTCCCAGGGTACCAGCTCCCTCACCCATCTCCGCCCCTGTGCTTACTTCTCTAGGAAGTTTTCGCCCACGGAGAGTAACTATGATATTGGCAACCGCGAACTTTAAGCCATTAAATGGGCTTATGAAGAGTGGCGTCACTTCCTGGAGGGGGCCAGACACCAGGTAACGGTCCTTACTGACCACAAGAATCTGGTTTTCCTAGAATCTGCCCGGAGGCTTAATCCTAGACAAGCTCGATGGGCGCTATTCTTTCCCAGATTTAACTTCTTGGTTACCTATAGGGCTGGGTCCAAAAATATTAAGGCTGATGCACTGTCACGTAGTTTCATGGCCAATCCTCCTTCTGAGAAGGATCCTGCTTGTATTTTACCCCCTGGTATAATCATTTCTGCCACTGATTCTGATTTAGCCTCTGACATTGCGGCTGATCAAGGTTCAGCTCCCGGGAACCTCCCTGGGGACAAGCTGTTTGTCCCCCTGCAATACCGGCTAAGGGTACTCAGGGAAAACCATGACTCCGCACTATCTGGTCATCCTGGCATCTTGGGTACCAAACACCTCATTACCAGAAACTATTGGTGGCCTGGGTTGCCTAAAGACGTTAGGGCTTACGTCGCCGCTTGTGAGGTTTGTGCTAGGTCCAAGACCCCTAGGTCCCGACCTGCGGGCTTACTACGTTCTTTGCCCATTCCCCAGAGACCTTGGACCCATATCTCCATGGATTTTATCACCGATTTGCCTCCATCTCAGGGCAAGTCGGTGGTGTGGGTGGTAGTAGACCGCTTCAGCAAGATGTGCCACTTTGTGCCCCTTAAGAAACTACCTAACGCCAAGACGTTAGCTTCTTTGTTTGTTAAACACATTCTGCGTCTCCATGGGGCCCCAGTCAATATCGTTTCTGACAGAGGGGTACAATTTGTTTCCTTATTTTGGAGGGCTTTTTGTAAAAAGTTGGAGATTGATCTGTCCTTCTCCTCCGCCTTCCATCCCGAAACTAATGGCCAAACGGAAAGGACTAATCAATCCCTGGAACAATATTTAAGGTGTTTCATCTCTGACTGTCAATTTGATTGGGTCTCATTCCTTCCCCTCGCCGAATTTTCCCTGAATAACCGGGTCAGTAACTCGTCAGGGGTCTCCCCGTTTTTCTGTAATTTCGGGTTTAATCCAAGGTTCTCCTCCGTTTCTCCTGGTTGTTCCAATAATCCCGAGGTAGAGGACGTTCATCGGGAACTGTGCACAGTCTGGGCCCAGGTTCAGAAGAACCTAGAGGCGTCCCAGAGCGTACAAAAGATTCAGGCTGATAGAAGACGTTCTGCTAACCCCCGGTTTGTCGTCGGGGATCTGGTGTGGTTGTCGTCTAGGAACTTGCGCCTTAAGGTCCCGTCCAGGAAGTTTGCTCCCCGATTTATTGGGCCTTATAAGGTCATTGAAGTCCTCAACCCTGTATCCTTCCGTCTGGAGCTGCCCCCATCCTTTCGCAAACACGACGTCTTTCATGCCTCCCTCCTTAAACGCTGCTCCCCGTCCTGGTCCCCCTCGAGGAAACCTCCTGTTCCCGTTCTCACCCCTGAGGGGGTGGAATTCGAGGTGGCCAAGATTGTGGACAGTAGGATGATCCAGGGCTCCCTCCAGTACCTGGCCCATTGGAGAGGATACGGGCCGGAGGAGAGGACTTGGGTACCTGCTCGAGATGTTCACGCTGGGGTATTGGTCAGGAGGTTCCACCTTCTCTTCCCCACTAAACCGGGTCCTCTTAGTAAGGGTCCGGTGGCCCCTCATAAAAGGGGGAGTACTGTAAAGGATCTGCCAGGCACTACGTCTGTGGATACTCCCAGGATTAATCAGTCGACACCTGAGGCCAGACCTCTTAGACTGACACCGGCTCCCACCAATCAGGGTGGCAGCCTCAGGAGTGGGAGAGCCTATCGCGGCCTGGTCAGTCGGAGTTAGCTCCGCCCCCTGTCCATTTATACCTGCCGTTTTCTCTTCCTCATTGCTTATGATTCTTCTTGGTTTCCTGGCCCCACTGCTGCCTTGCTCCAGCCTGCTTCTGCCGTGCTTCTGCCTTGCTTCAGTTCCCGCTTATCCTGCTTCGCTCTGCCCCCGGCTTGCTTCCTGCTCCGTGCTCTGCGTTTGTATACTCCATTACATCCTGATCCTGACTGGCTCGTTCACCACTCCTTTTCCTCACGGTGTTCCGTGGGCTACTGCCCCTTCCCTTGCTTGTTCCCTGTTTGTATCCCCTTGCAGTTAGTCAGCGTAGGGACCGCCGCCAAGTTGTACCCCGTCGCCTAGGGCGGGTCGTTGCAAGTAGGCAGGGACAGGGCGGTGGGTAGATTAGGGCTCACTTGTTCCCTTCACCTCCTTCCTGCCATAACACAAACGTCTGCCCAGTGCTTTCAATGGGCAGATTTTTGTCAGCGCTATTGGGGCGCTATTTTCGGACGTAATTCGGGGCAAAAACGCCCGAATTACGTCCGTAAATAGTGCGTGTGAACATACCCTAAGAGAAAACGGCTCCAAAAACGTCGAGGCTGTATTTTTACGCGTCGTCGTTTGACAGCTGTCAAACGACGACGCGTAAATTACAGGTCGTCGGCACAGTACGTCGGCAAACCCATTCAAATGAATGGGCAGATGTTTGCCGACGTATTGTAGCCTTATTTTAAGACGTAAAACGAGGCATAATACGCCTCATTTACATCTGAAAATAGGTCGTGTGAACCCAGCCTTAGTTTCATCAAACAACCATGTGTTTGATCACTGTTAGGCCCTGTTCACACTGAGTTTTTTGCAGGCAGAAAATTCTGCCTCAAATTCAGTTTGGAATTTTGAGGTAGATTTTGATCTGCCTGGACGGCGTTTGCTGCGTTTTTCGCAGCGTTTTTCGCTCGCGGCCAACGGGCAAAAACGCAGCAAAATATGTTTTCTCTGCCTCCCATTGAGGTCAATGGGAGGTCAGAGACGTAAACGGCCAAAGATAGGGCGTGTCACTTCTTTTTTCCGCGAGCGTCTTCTTCTGCTCGCGGGAAAAATACGCCTCCGCATCCCATTGAAATCAATGTGAGGCATTTTCTGAAATTTTTGGGCGCATTTTCCGACGCGGTTTCCACATCAAAAAAACGTGTCAAAAAAACTCAGTGTGAACTGGGCCTTAGGGGGCTTAGAAGTACAGCGCTGCCCACACTGAAACAGTGCTGCTCTTTCCTGTCTGCTGGCTCTCTCCCCAATGGAGACTCTTGCCAGAGCAAGGCAAGCGCTCTGGCAGATAACTCCTGATTTGGGAAAGCCCTTGACGTCACTGTCCATATATGGACCCCCCTGTAGATAGTGCCACCCCACAGTAGATAGCGCTACTCCCCCTTTAGATAACGCCACCCCCTGTAGATAGCGCCACTGAAGCTCCCTCTAGGAGTGGATTCCCCGGGCAGGACGTTGCCGGGGATTGTGCCTCTAGAGGGAACCCCTGACGTCATTGCTCATATGTGGACAATGACGTAGTCGCGTAGCCCCCGCTTAAGCATCGGCAGTGCTCTGCCCGGGGAATCCGCTCCTAGAGGGAGTCCCTGACGTCCCTGCTGTGTTAACAGTTTATTTGCAATGACATATTCGAGAAAGCCCTCAAATATTTTACCCACAATGGAGGTTAAACTTACAGGCCTATAGCTCCGGGCCCACTTTTTGACCTCTTTTTGAATATTGGCACCACATTTGCTATGTGCCTCTCATGTGGATGAGACTCTGTCATGATAGAATCCTTAAACATCAGAAATAAGGGTCTGTCTATCACGGTACATAATTCCTGCAGAACGAGGGGTGTATACCATCCGGACCCGGTGATTTGTTTATTTTAGTATTTTTAAGGCGGCGTTGCACTTCTTGCTGGGTTAAGCAGGTGACATATAATGGAGAATTTACTTTATCCCTAATATTGTCGTCTGACATTGGATATTCCTGTGTAAATACAGTAGAGAAAAAGGCATTTAATAGATTGGACTTTTCCTCATCCTCCTCCATCATTATACCCAGATTATTTTTGAGAGGGCCAACATTTTCAGTTTTCAGTTTCTTATTATTTATGTATTTGAAAAATATTTTTGGCTTATTTCTACTTTCTTTGGCAACGTGTCTCTCTATTTCAATGTTTACTGTCTTTATTTCTCTTTTATACAACTTATTTTTTTTCTTTATAATTATTTAACTCCTTCCCGTCGTAAACAACTTTCAGATTTTAATTTTCGTTTTTTCCTCCCCACATTCCAGAAGCCATAACGTCTTTATTTTTCCGTTGATATAGTACTATGAGGGCTTGATTTTTGCAGGACGAGTTGTAGTTTTTCGTAGCACCATTTATTTTGCTGTATAATGTACTAGGAAACGGGAAAAAAATTATTTGTGGGGTAGAAAATAAAAAAACAGCGATTCCTCCATGTTTTTTTGCGCGACGTTTGTACGGAATTCACTGTGCAATTAAAACAACATGTTAACTTTATTCTGTGGGTCAATAGGATTACGGCAATACCAAATATATATAGTTTGTTCTATATTTTACTACTTTTACATGTAAAAACCTAAGTGTAAAAAAGAAAATTTATTCTGCGTCGCCAAATTCCGAGAGCCACAACTTTTTTATTTTTCCGTCGATTAAGTGGTATGAGGGCTTATTTTTTTGCGTCATAAGCCGTAGTTTTTAATAATACCATTTTGTTGTACATGTGACGGTTTGATCACTTTTTATTTCATTTTTTGTGGGAGATGAGGTGACCAAAAAATAGACATTCTGGCATTTACAATTCTTTTTTTTTTTTTACGGTGTTCACCGTGCGGGTTAAATAATGATATATTGTAATAGTTCAGACTTTTGCGGACGCGGCGATACCAATTATGTTTATTTATTTAATTGAAAATGGGAAAAGGGGGGTTTTTTGAACTTTTTATTTTTTATTTTTTTTTTACACCAAAAAAAACTTTATTTAACTAATTTTTACTTTTTTTTATTACCAGCAATCGTTAGATCACTTGTACGATATACTGCAATACTAATGTATTGCAGTATATCGTGATTCTGACAGACACCTATTAAGCCCTGCTGGATGCAAGGCTTAATAGGTGTACAAAGATGGCAGACCTGGGGGCGTTCATTAAGCCCCCAGGCAGCCATAGCAACCATCGCCCCCCCCACGCGATTACGGTACGGGGGGCGCGATGAGCTGTTAGAGGGGGTCGCCCCCTCTTTCTGACGATTTAAATACTGCGGTCAGTATTGACCGCAGCATTTAACGAGTTAAACTAGCGGGATCGCGCTCGTTACTCTGCGTGAGCCCGCTCCATACTTCCCCTACCCGACTTTGGCGTATGGATATGTCAAATGTCGGGAAGGGGTTAATGTCTCGTCACTAGAAAGTTTCACTTTCAAAAAAAAGTTTGAACGCTTTCTTTTTATCATTTATTGCCCCCCTGTGGGTATGTTCACACAGCAGCGTCCGTTACGGCTGAAATTACGGTGCTGTTTTCAGGAGAAAACAGCACCGTAATTTCAGCCGTAATGGCATGTGCAGGCATCTTTCGCTGCGTCCATTACGGACGTAATTGAAGCTGTTTTTCTATGGAGTCCATGGAAAACAGCTCCATTTACATCTGAAGAAGTGACATGCACTTCTTTGAAGCGGGCGTCTTTTTTACGCGCTGCCTTTTGACAGCGGCGCGTAAAAAAAATAACCATCGGCACAGAACATCGTAAAGCCCATTCAAATGAATAGGCAGATGTTTGCCGACGCTTTTGAGCCGCATTTTCGGATGTAATTCGGGGCTAAAACACCTGATTTACGTCCGTAAATAGTGTGTGTGAACCTAGCCTGACTGTTTTATTTAACCACATCGATTTCATCCTGTTTCAAGCTAGTTTATTCCCATAAGGTTTATACTTTTCACAGGACCTATTAAAGGGGCTTTTAAAAATGTCCCATTTAGTCTGTTTATTTTTGAGGACATTGTCACAGTTTATGCCCTTAAGGTAATCACAGCACCGGAGATACGAAATAAAATGTAAGCCTTACAGGAACCTGATCCAAGGTCCCAAAGATAGCAACCACAAAATTCAGAAGACAAGGCAGCACATCCAAAATAATTAGGAATTTTATCACCCACAAATGTGACGTTTCTTTTAAACATGGCCCTCAAACATGCTTGAGAAAGGTCCTGTTGGACTGAAACTTCGCATTTGTGGGTGATTAAATACTTATTTATTTTGGATGTGCTGCCATGTCTTCTGAATTTTGTGATTACTCCCTAGGTGACCCCCAACCTGTACTTTTGATATCCTGCCTGACCTATTGGTTAAAATTAGGCCTAGAAGTGCCCCCCCACTTTAGTGTAAGGAATGAAATTTTACGCCCCCCCCCCAAAAAAAATAAAAAATCCCACTATTCCAGGAGCTAACACAGAGAGCTGTAATTCTGACATCTGAATGATATATATTTTTTTATTGACTTTGTTGCTATATTTATACATCGAGGCAAGTTCTATCTACAAATAAATATGTTTAGGGTGAAGTTAACTTTTTGCCATCTTATTTATTGCAATGGGAAATGATGCAGCACACGCTAATGTATGAAGACATTTACTCAGCATTAGTAGTGGCGACACATGCATACATAGATGACATAATCCATTGCTTAAAAGGGAAACTGGAGGAATACAAAGCAAACTATTGTAATTATCCATTAGGTTTTTCAGACTTCTTAAAGTTACATAGAACTTCTGACATGTCACAGAGAACCCCACCAATAACTGCATAGAAGAAACAGCGGCGATCTGCAGAGCACCGTACCCTTTAAAGGGATATTCCCAGAATGGACAATTATCACCTATCCACAAGATATGTATTAAATGTCTTATTACCGCTGGTCCAGAGCACCCTTTTCTTCTCACTGCTACCCCCGCAGTGAGGAGGATCTTGAATGGAGCAAGGGACAATAATTTGCCCTGACACTATTCAATAGATAAGGGACTGACATAAATAGCCGAGCGCGGTACTGGGCTGTCTCTGTCATTCACATAGACTTTGAAAGTAGCGGCAATGCAAATGCTTCACTGCTACTTCATGCAATGTTTTCCTCCCTGCGGTCATGCAATAAGGAGGAACTAGAACACTCGTTCTAGTAATCGGCGATGGTCCAATCGGTGTGGCCTACAGCGATCAGACACTTCTAAACTATTTTGGGAATAGGTGATAATTGTCCGTTGTGGGCATATGCCTTTAAGCTCCTCTAGACTTTGTGTGAAGCCAAAAGAAGAGGACAAGAGTTTGGGCGTGGCGCTCTCGCTATTGATGGGGTTATCCATCTCTAGACACCAACCCGTGTTACAGTATAATAAATAATACCATGCTGTTAACTAAGCCAAACTTTAGGCTTAAACAATGGGTACATTGGGTATGTACAGTACTGTGCAAAAGTTTTAAGCAGTTGTGGAAAAATTCTGCAAAGTAAAAGTGCTTTAAAAAAATAAATAAATAAGTGTTAATATTATTTTTTTATCAATTAAAAAAAATACAAAGTGAATGAACAGAAGAGAAATCTAAATCAAATTAATATTTGGTGTGACCACCCTTTGCCTTATAAACATCATCAATTCTAGAAGGAACACTTGAACAAAGTCATAGATTTTGTAGAATTATAGTCAGGTGTATGATTAACCAATTATATTAACCCCTTAAGGACGCAGCCTAGTTTTGGCCTTAAGGCTCAGAGCCCATTTTTCAAATCTGACATATTTCACTTTATGTGGTAATAACGTCGGAATGCTTAAACCTACCCAAGCGATTCTGAGATTGTTTTCTCGTGACACTTTGGGCTTCATGTTCGTGGTAAAATTTGGTCAATATATTCAGTGTTTATTGGTGAAAAATTGCAAAATGTAGAGAAAATTTTGAAAAAATAGCATTTTTCAGAATTTAAATGCATCTGCTTGTAAAACAGACGGTTATACCACCCAAAATAGTTACTAGTTCACATTTCCCATATGTCTACTTTAGATTGGCATCGTTTTTTGAACATTCTTTTATTTTTCTTGGACGTTACAAGGCTTAGAACATAAACAGCAATTTATCATATTTTTAAGAAAATTTCAAAAGCCTTTTTTTTAAGGTACCTCTTGAGTTCTGAAGTGGCTTTGAGCGGCCTATGTATTAGAAACCCTGATAACACACCCCATTTTAAAAACTAGACCCCTCAAAGTATTCAAAACAGCATTTAGAAAGTTTTTTAACCCTTCAGGCATTTCACAGGAATTAAAGCAAGTGGAGGTGAAATTTGCAAATTTCATTTTTCTTGCTGAATTTCAATTTTATTCATTTTTTTTTCTGTAACAAAGAAGGTTTTACCAGAGAAACACTACTAAATATGTATTGTCCAGATTCTGCAGTTTTTAGAAATGTCCCACATGTGGCTCTAGTGCGCTCGTGGACTAAAACACAAGCCCCAGAAGCAAAGAAGCACCTAGTGCATTTTGAGTCCTCTTTTTTTATTAGAATATATTTTAGGCAGCATGCCAGGTTTGAAAAGGTGTTGAGGTGCCAAAACAGTGGGAATTCCCCAAAAGTGACCCCATTTTGCAAACTAAGCCCCTCAAGGAATTCATTTATGGTTCTGGTTACCATTTTGACTGCACAGTTTTTTCACAGCACGTATTTGAATTGGGCTGTGAAATGAAAAAAATTTAAATTTTTCCAATAAAATGTCATTTGTGATCAAAATGTATTATTTTCACAGGGAACAAAATACCCCATTTTGTTGCCCAATTTGTCCTTAGTGCGGCAATACCCCATTTGTGGTGGTAAACTGCCGTTTGGGCTCATGGGAGGGCTCAGAAGGAAAGGAGCGCTATGTGTTTGCTGGAGTCCAGATTTTGCTGGATTGGTTTTCGGGTGCCATGTCGCATTTGCAGAGCCTCAGAGGTATCAAAGCAATGGAAACCCACCAGAAGTGACCCCATTTTGGAAACTACACCCCTCAAGGAATTAATTTATGGTTGTTGTTAGCATTTTGACCGCACAGTTTTTTCACAGCACCTATTTCAATTGGGCTGTGACATTAAAAAAATAGAATTTTTTTCCAATAAGATGTAATTTTTTATCAAAATTTCTTATTTTCACAGGGAACAAAATACTCCATTTTGTTGCCCAATTTCTCCTGAGTGCAGCAATACCCCATATGTGGTGATAAACTGCCGTTTGGGCTCATGGGAGGCCTCAGAAGGGAAGGAGCGCTGTGTGTTCTTTGGAGTGCAGATTTTGCTGGTTTGGTTTTCGGGTGCCATATAGCATTTGCAGAGCCCCAGAGGTATCAAAGCAATGGAAACCCACCAGAAGTGACCCCATTTTGGAAGCTACACCCCTCAAGGAATTCATTTATGGGTAATGTGACCATTTAGACCCCATAGTTTCTTCACAGAACTTATTTGAATTGGGCTGGGAATGAAAAAAATATTTATTTTTTCCAATAATATTTCATTTTAGCGCAAAAATTCTTATTTTCACAAGAAATAAAATACTCCATTTTGTTGCCCAATTTGTCCTGAGTGCGGCAATACCCCATTTGTGGTGATAAACTGCCGTTTGGGCCCATGGGAGGGCTCAGAAGGAAAGGACCACCATTTGGCCTACTGGGGATTTTCTAGTGCGAAGTCATGTATGCAGAAGTCTCTGAGGTACCAGAACAGGTGAAACCCCCTAGAAGTGACCCCGTTTTAAAAACTACACCCTTAAGGCATTCATCTAGAGGTGTAGTGAGCATTTTGACCGGAGACCTACACCCCATAAACTGTAATGTGGGTTCTCCCGGGTATGGCAATACCCTACATGTGGCTGTTATCAGTTGCCCGGGCACACAGCAGGGCTCAGAGGGGAAAGACGAGGGGGGATAAGCTGTGCGGAGGGCATCAGGGTAAGTAAAATTGGGGTAAATTATAAACCAAGGGATGTATGATAAATTTGAAAACACTCTTTCATACAGAGCTCTGGTTATTCGGGACACGTGTCACATTGATATATTGTGTCATCCCCTATAGCAGAGTTTGCACCTCTTTTGACTTTTTCCCTTCTTGCCAGTTTGGGGAACTTCTCCTGGAAAGTGTTGCCGCCCTGGTACGATGCGTGTGGCCTCGCTTCCAGAAGTACTGGGTACTGCCCCCCCTTCTTGGTCCCTAAAGATTAGGTTCTTGATAATCACCTCTTGAAATTCCAGGAAAGTTCCCATCTGGCCTGCACATCGATGTAGCACGTACGCATTGTACAATGCCATCTGTATGATGTGCCCGGCCAGCTTCTTATACCATACCGCATGGCGGTGTAAGGCTTCAGGACTTGATCTGACAAGTCCATCCCCCCATGTACCTATTGTAGTCCAGGATGCAGTCTGGTTTGGGGGTGGCCTTTCCTTCATATATCCTAAATCTGTAGGTATATCCTGATGCACTCTCGCACAGCTTATACATCTTCACGCCATACCTTGCCCTCTTACCCGGCAGGTACTCGCGGAATTGAACCCTTCCTTTAAAATGTACCAGGGACTCATCAATAGAAATACACTTCTCGGGGGTGAATGCTTGGGAAAACCGGGCTCTGAAACGGTCTAATAGGGGTCTCCGTTTATACAAACGGTCAAAACTGGGGTCATCTCGGGGTGGGCACGGCTCATTATCAGTATAATGTAAGAAGCGAAGTATTGCCTCATTTATTTATTTTTTTAGGTTACAGTTCAGTTCTGAAGTCGCTTTGAGGGGCCCATATATTAGAAACCCCTATCAAACACCCCATTTTAGGAACTAGACCCCTCAAAGTATTCACAACAGCATGTAGAAAGTTTATGAACCCTTTAGGTGTTTCACAGAAATTTAGAGCAAAGTAGAGGTGAAGTTTACATTTTTTTTTTGTCAGAAAATCCTCTTTATTCCATTTTTTTTACAACACAACTGGATTTATCAGAGAAACGCAACTTAATACGTATTGCCCAGATTCTGCAGTTTTGAGAAATATCCCACATGTGGCCCTAGTGCGGTAATGGACTGATGCACCGGCCTCCGAACCAAAGGAGCACCTAGTGGATTTTGAGGTCTCTTTTTTTATTAGGCACCATGTCCGGTTTGAAGAGGTCTTGTGGTGCCAAAACATTGGAAACCCCCCGTTTTTATTCTATTTTTAGGTGGCGCGGTGACTAAAAAACAGCAATTCTACTATTGTTTTTTTATTCTTTTTTTTTTTACAGCGTTCACCGTGCGCTATAAATGACATATTCACTTTATTCTGCGGGGCGATACGATTACGGCGATACCAGATGTTTATAGTTTTTTTTTATGTCTTATGGCGTTTGCACAATAAAATACGTGACCAAAGAATTGTGATTGTGGTTCGGTTTATTATTATTTTATTTTACGGCGTTCACCGTGCGGGATAAATAATGAAATAATTTTGTAGTTCAGGCCGTTACGGACGCGGCGATACCAATTATGTATAGTTTATTTGTTTGTTTATATATTTTTATTAATAATAAATGACTGATAAGGTAAATAGGGGGATTTTTACTTTTAATACTTTTAAAACTTTTATTTTCTTATTTTTACACATCTTTTTTTAACTTTTTTTTTACTGTATTACTTTGTCCGACTAGGGGACTTGAGGGCAGGAGGCCCTGATCGCTATTCTAATACACTGCACTACATGCGTAGTGCAGTGTATTAGAACTGTCAGCTAGTCACTGACAGCAAGCATAGTGGGTCCTGACGTTGTCTATGGCATAGCCGGACGCCATTGTTTGGTGTCTGGTTGACATAGTCACCATCGCCGGCCGCTATCGCGTAGCAGGCCGGCGATGGCAGCTTAACCCCTAAAAAGCCGCGATCTCTATAGAACGCGGCTTTTAAGGGGTTAATCAGCGGGGACACAGCGATCGGTCCCCGCTGTAGGAGCTGTGACAGCTGCTGAACAAGACAGCAGCTGTCACAGCTCCTGTATGTGTCGGGAGGACGGCCGAAACGGCCGTTACTCCCGAGACCTACTATTAGGTCATGGAGCGCGAACGATACAGCTGCCATGACGTAATAGTACGTCATGGAGCGGGAAGGGGTTAAACAGGTTGAAACACATTAACTGTAACAATAACAGCTGTGTAGGAGGCTTAAAACTGGGTGAGGAACAGCCAAACTCTGCGACTAAGGTGAAGTTGTGGAAAACCATTTCATGTCACAGGTCCACCATGGCAAGACTGAGCACAGCAACAAGACACAAGGTAGTTATACTGCATCAGCAAGGTCTCTCCCATGCAAAGATATCAAAGCAGACTGTGGTTTCAACATGTGCTGTTCAAGCTCTTTTGAAGAAGTACAAAGAAATGGGCAACATTGAGGACTGTAGACGCAGTGGTCGGCCAAGCAAATCAGTGCAGCAGATCAAAGACACATCATGCATACTTCCCTTCGAAATTGGAAGGCGCCATCAGCAGCACCATCAGCTCAGAACTGGTAGAAACCAGTGAGACCCAGTTACACCCATCTATTGTTTAGAGAATTCTGGAAGTGGTCTTCATGGAAGAATTGTGGTCAAAAAGCCATACTTTCGACTTGGAAACAAGGCCAAGTGACACAACTGCGCACGAAAACATAGGGACTGAGGTGAAGAAAAATGGCAACAGGTGCTCTGGACTAATGAGTTAAAGTTTGAAATATTTGGCTATAACAGAAGACAGTTTGTTCGCCGAAGGGCTGAAGAATGATACAATAATGAGTGTCTGCAGGCAACAGTGAAGCATGGTGGAGGTTCCTTTCAAGTTTGGGGCTGTATTTCAGTAAATAGAGTTGGGGATTTGATCAGGATTAATGGTGTCCTTAACCGGTTAAGGACTAGGCTGTTTTACAGCTAAATGACCAGAGCAAATTTCACAATTTTGCTATGCGCTTCTTTAGATGACTATAACTCAGCAGGTGAATAAAGTTCATCCTTGAATTTTACACTCTTTTTAAAGGACAGATAGGGCTTTGTTTTAGTGGCATTTGTCAGTATATATCATTTTTATTTTTTTCTCTAAAGTGGGCAAAATTGGAAAAAAATGCAAGAATTTAGCAATTGCGCCAGTTTATGCTAGCATTTTTCACACACGGTATGGACCACGGACAAAATTAATCTCCTTTCACATTCTTCCACTTCTCCCGTGCATGGGGATACCAAATATGTGTGCCTTATTCACTGTGCGGGCATGTGCCAGGGCTTGGCATAAAAGGAGGCTTTTCGGCCTTTTCGGTCCAGGAATTTTGCATTTGATTTTATAGCCGCATACTGTTTTCTGGGGGGTGTAATGCTGCTGAAACATTAGAATCACCCCATAAATGACTTCATTCGCACAAGTAGACCCCACAAGGTTTCCTTCAAGGGGTTTATCATATTTTTAGCAAGTCCAGTTTTCTTCTGAAAGTTTCTTGAATAAGATGGAACAAAAAAAAATCAGCTATTTTTTAGCAAATGCGTCAGTTTAGGCTAGTATTTTTCACACACGGTATAGACCACGGACAAAATTCATCTCCTTTCACATTCTTACACTTCTCCCGTGCATGGGGATACCAAATATGTGTGCCTTATTCACTGTGCGGGCATGTGCCAGGGCTTGGCATAAAAGGAGGCTTTTCGGTCCATGAATTTTGCATTTGATTTTATAGCCGCATACTGTTTTCTTGGGGGCGTAATGCTGCTGAAACATTAGAATCACCCCATAAATGACTTCATTCACACAAGTAGACCCCACAAGGTTTCCTTCAAGGGGTTTATCATATTTTTAGACAGTCCAGTTTTCTTCTGAAAGTTTCTTGAATAAGATGGAACAAAATAAAATTACCTTTTTTTTTAACAAATGCGTCAGTTTATGCTAGCTTTTTCACACACAAAATGGACCACGGACAAAATTCATCGCATTTCACATTCTTCCACTTCTCCTGTGCATGGGGATACCAAATATGTGTGCTTTATTCACGGGCATGTGCCAGGGCTTGGCATAAAAGGAGGCTTTTTGGCCTTTTCGGTCCAGGAATTCTGCACTTGATTTTATAGCCGCATACTGTTTTCTGGGGGGCCTAATGCTGCTGAAAGATTAGAATCACCCCATAAATTACTTCATTCACGCAAGTAGACCCCACAAGGTTTTCTTCAAGGGGTTTATCATATTTTTAGACAGTCCAGTTTTCTTCTGAAAGTTTCTTGAATAAGATGGATCAAAATAAAATTAGCAATTTTTTAGCAAATGCGTCAGTTTATACCAGCATTTTTCACACACGACATAGACCACGGCCAATATTCATCTCCTTTCACATTCTTCCACTTCTCCTGAGCATGGGGATAACAAATATGTGTGTCTTATTTATCACATAGAGAAGTAGGAGGGCGGACGATACAAGAAGCTTATTTCACAAATCGCTTTTTTTCAAAGCTGGTTTTACAAAACTCAACAGAGTTTCTATAACACTTCCAAAATATCTGCTCTTGAAGCAGAAATCCCAAAATATTCATCTAGGGGTATAATGGGAATTTATTTTTTGGGGTTTTCTAAAATAAGAAATTGCAGGTTTATGCAAATGGAGCTCTCCAGCAGATGAACTTTAGAGAATATGCAAACATGACATCCACCCCCCACCCATTCCCTCCCTCACCCTTGGAATAAAATCAGGGGAAAAATAAAAACGTTATGTAGGGCAAATATATTTTCAACGAATTAACTAAAATCTAATAATTCAGAACAGTGTGGTATTTTTTAAAACATGGCTCAATGCACAGGCCTGGTTGTGAGGGACATGAGGGACAGAAATATCGGGAATCTTTGCGGTGCCCGTCTTTTCTGCAGACGCGGCACTTTTTCTGAGGGTTGCTTCTGGTTGGTGTTGTCTTTCAGTCAGTCGCGTGACATCCTCAGACTGGGGGCATTCTCTGGTGTCCTGAACATCAAAAATGAGGCCTTCAATAATTTTCTCCTGGAAATCCAGGTATGTGTCTCTGCCTCTGTTTTTTTTGTAGAGCACAAATGAGTTGTGGATGGCCACCTGTAACAAATAAATGGCCACTTTTTTGTACCAGGTTTTAGTTTTGCGTTTTACTAAATAGGGCTGTAAAACCTGGTCGCTTAAATCCACCCCCCCCCATGTACTTGTTATATTCGGACACGCTCACTGGTTTGTGCTTGTCCGATGTTGCCCCCCTTTCCCTCACTGCCACTGTTCCTGCGGTATGAATCATGCTTAGCACATACACATCTTTGCGATCCCTGAACTTGACCGCCAGCAATTCTTCAGATGCATAAGCACAGGAGTCCCCCTTTACCATGCGCTTCCCCACTAATTGCTATGGAAAACAAATTCTGTTTTTGCGCATGGTACCACATGCCCCAGTCCTTGCAGCATGCAAATGCCTAAACAGGGGCACACTGGAATAAAAATTATCACAGTACAGGTGGTACCCCTTGTGAAGCAGAGGCTGCATTATCTCCCACACGATCTTACTGCTGGTGGAAAGATCAGGGGGGCATCCAGGAACATTTATTGTGCGGTCCCGCCCTTCATAAATTCTGAAGGCGGTGGTATATCCTGACCCGCTTTCACACAATTTGTAGAGCTTAACGCCATATCTTGCCCTTTTTGAAGGTAGATATTGGCGAAAGCTAAGTCTGCCATGAAAGTTGAGGAGGGATTCGTCCACACTTACATTCTGCTCAGGGGTGTAGAGTTGCAGAAATAAATTATTCAGGGAATTTATTAGCGGTCTTATTTTGAACAACCGATCCCGGTTTGCATCGGTACTTGGGGGGGCCTGTGCGTTGTCATTGAAGTGGAGGAACCTCATTATTGTCTCATAACGAGACCTGGGCATTACTGCAGAATATACTGGGGTGGCTTGGGCGGGTCTTGTTGACCAGTAAGACCTAATGGAGGGCTTTTTGACAATACCCATATTTAGGGTGAGCCCCAAAAATTTTTTTAATTCCAGCAAATTGGTGGGCGTCCAATCTCTGGCATGGGTGGATGAAGGTTTCTGCCTTATATATTGAGTGGCATATAAATTTGTTTCGTGGACAATCTGATTTAGGATGTCGTCCGTTATAAATAAATGGAAGTAATCCATTTGGACAAAATTTGTATTGTCCACGGTTATGCCAGGAGTGGCAGTAAATCCGTGGATTCTAGGCCCAAAAGATGGGGCAGGTGCCCATACAAGAGCCTGGACTGAAGGGACCAGGCTGTCCCGTGCTACAGCGCTACTTGGCCCTGCGCTTTCAAGTTCTGCAGTTTCAACTGCATCAGGGACAACGTCCCCTGAAGATGAACCTGAAGTGACGCTGTCATCGTCACTACCTAAAACAGGTTCCATCTCGGACGCCATCTCTGATGCGGTCTCCGACTCAGACCACAGCATGGCGTATGCCTCCACGGCGCTAAACAACTTCCTCGCCATAACGTAACTAACACTAACACTAACTAAACAAATTGTTTTTTTTTTATTTATTTTTTTATATAAAACACACAAACTAACTGCTATATATATCTACACTACCGCTAACAAAAAAATAAACCGCTATTGCTATATATATTATATATATGTGGATATATATATAATTATATACTCCCTACCTGCCTATTCTAATAGAATAAAAGATAGAAAGGTAGATAGATAGAAAAAAAGATAGATGGATAGATAGATTGTATAGATAGATAGAAATCTATCTATACAGAGAATGTTTTATGAGTGTCACTGTATTTTTTGTGTAACTGTAACTGTATTCTTCTGGCAGCAATTCTCCCGAGTCTCTTCTTCTCCTCAAACGGAAACAATGTTTGAGGAGAAGAAAAGAGGCAGGAGATTTACTGCCAGAAAAGTCAAAATAAAACAAATGTGGTCGCTGTGATAGGTTTTCACAGCGACCACATGTTCAGGGACCATCAGATTGGTCCCTGATACCCTGCCCAGTGCCCAGAGCTGTTGGTAACAGCGTGGGCACAGGGCTGTGTGCACGCGATCGCGTGCACACTGTTTTCTATGCAGAAATGCATGTGATCGCTGTGATTGGTTGTCACAGCGATCACATGTTCAGGGGCCAAAAGATTGACCCCTGACATTCTGCCCAGTGCCCATGGCTGTTAGCAACAGCCAGGGCACAGAGCTGTGTGCACGTGATCGCGCGTGCACAGTCTCTGAAGTGCCGCCGTAAATAGTCTATACGGCGGACTTTAGAGACCCTGACCGCTGGCCGTATATTTACGGCCAGCGGTCGGGAACCTGTTAAAGTGTAGCTAAATGATCGACAAACTATGACATGTAAGAAGTTTGGATTATTAACACTTGTATTTTTTAAAGCATTCTTACTTTGCAGCATTTTTCCACAACTACCTAAACTTTCGTACAGTACTGTACGTTTTAATGAGCAGGTCTACATAGGGTATTGATAAACCATTCACAGTGGAATACTAAACAGAAACACAAAATAAAAATTACTGATCAGTCTACAGCAGCTTGCTGACAGTTTCCAGGTAGCTACAAAAAAATTTATTCTACACTGAGTAGAGCATGCAGAAATTACATAAATAAATAACGAGTAACTATTCCAAAGTTGCTGAAAGTTACATTGCTGTCTATCAACAGTAGCTAGTTTTATTCAAAGATGGATAACTACAGGGATGACATGTCCCTGTATATTCTCACACTTATGCAGGTAGTAAAAAAGAGGGAGTGATGTTACTCCCTAGTTATGAGAGTCTTGCAGGGAACTATATTATTTTATACAGTGCTTTTCTTCATATTACATTTTTGCTACATCGACAAGATCCCAGCATCTTCAGGTTGGAAATGGGACTAGTGACAGCTTTTAATGTGGAAGAAAGCCTTTAATGTAGCAGAAATTAATCAACTCCACTAATGGCTACAAGCAAAGGGCAAATAACTGGACCTCATTGTATTTAATGGCCAGCTAGGAGGGTATAGACCACATTTGTCAGTCAGAAATTAATCTTAATTCTTAATCAAGACTATTGAGACAAAACAATTATTAATGGTAAAGCTTGAATCTTACAACGTATTCAGTCATAGCCATAGTTATTACACCAATATTTTTTAGGGACATTTTTACTGATGAGTTAAGACGACATTCTAGCTCACTTTTTATAATGCTGTCTGGGTCGGCCACAATAATCAACATCATCTTAATTATATTGAATATGAATAGAGCATAAGAATTGATTTCATTAATTTCGGAACCGCAGAACATTTGTCTGCAGTCTCCCTCTATCATAGCCCACAGACAGTGACCAGTCATACACTTGTATCGACACACATAGAGTATTACCGAGTATCAGCAGCAGTAAATGTGTGGAGAACCTCTGATCCATTCCAAGTTCGTTCAGGACACGTTCTATATACGTCTTCTATTTTTGGAGCGCACTAGGTCACGTAGAAAAATTCTCCCATTTTATCAAATAATAATATCCATTTTTGAATGCTATAAACTAAGACCACTATCCTTTTCTGACCAGACCACCACAACTCCTATATCAGTCCAATATCTCCTGAATATGTCTGTGTCTTGCTAGAGTTCTTCATACAGGTTCTCTGGCCTCAGGGCTGGTTCTTCGAAATGAGAGGCTACCTATGTATATTCTGAAGCTACATTTATGAACTGTATGTCCTGTCCTAGGAATTAAGTATGCACTATTCTATATATGTGATACGTATTCTGTTGTTGTCATATATGTGTAATCTTTTTTTAACTTTTCTCCAGTCCGGTTGTGTAAATTTAAGAGGAAGTTATAAAAGTGGGTTTGTTTTCCCTATCTACCAGAAAATGTAAAGTAAGAGAAGTACAGCCAGCACAAGTAGGCAAATTTACATACTAAATGTCTTAGATATAGTGAGTCAGACCTGGACGACTCCAAACCTGTGGAGCTGCAAGGATTTCATATAGCTATTTGTGCAGGGGCAGACACAGAGAACTGAGGGCCCCCGTGCAAGAAAAGTATATGGGCCCCTTGATCTCCAATATCTCATCATAGCCCCTTATGTCTCCCTAACAATCCACCAGTAATTGCTAGCCAGAAAATTCATTAGCTCAGGCATTTAAATAGATAGACGGAAGCTGCTATAAGATGACAGTGGTACCCCTTACCTACTATGTATCTGTGCAGATGCACAGGTGGCACCAGTGGTATGTCTACCCCTACATTTGTGTCCCTAGTCTAAAGGGGTTTTACACTGGATGATTATCGGGCAGACGAACGTTCACAGAACGCTCATTGCCGATAATTGCCTAGTGTAAACAGGGGAACGATCAGCAGTTGAATGAGCAAACGCCCAATCATCTGCTGGTCGTATCGTTTAAAAAGTAAAATAATATCGTTCTCGGCAGCACATCTCCCTGTGTAAACAGGGAGACGCGCTGCCGACATGATAATAACGTATGGGGACGTACCCATCCGTAGCTCCGTGTAGCTCTATGTGACAGGAGCAAACGAGCATATTGGCCGGTGTAAAAGGGCCTTAAGTCTTAACCAGGGGATAGGTCAGGGTTTTATACAGTTATCCCTTTAAATCTTCTCTCTAAATGTCACCCTTGAGTTGAGTTTCAGTCTTATGATATATTGATTTTGAGTATTCGGTTAATTATAGTTTCTTACTGTATTGGGGTCCTATGAGATCTTTTTTTTTAAAATATAAAATGTAATTAAAATTCTGCTGTGAAGGTCCTTATAAACAGATCTGCCTTCAAGGGGTTGTCTCAGCACTTCATACAGCGATGTGACTCCCTAGTATGTAGGCACAACGGCACTAAGAAAGCACTGTGAGACTTTGCTTTTTGTTGGTTTAGCTCTTTTTCTTCCGGAAATTGCATGATTAGCCTACAATAGTTAGTGGCCAACCATGTGACCTCAGAAAAAGCCAAGATGTTACTTCTTTCAGGCCACCGGCAAGGGTCACAGCTATCAGACCTTAATGTTTGTACTGAGAGACTTAGTTTGATAAATTCACTTTATATGTGCCTAGCTCCAAATAAAACGTATTTTAGCTAGTTTTCTGGACTATAGATATAAACCCCAAAGTGGTATTCCAGCAATTACAATGACTATATATTTCTATACTTTTGTGGCCCCTTTTTAATGCTCTTTCAAGGCTGGCAACCCCTTTATGTCCATGTTTGATTTAAATTTGTCGCTGGGCAACGGGAGGAAATTGGGTTGTGAAATTACAGAGCTTACAAGTAAATAAATACGACCATAGTACGGACAAAACAATCTGTATTCTATGTCCAAATTTATACTGTCCTTGAGGACAGAGCCATAATGTTGGAATATAATGATTTATATGGCTTCACCCATTACCCTAAAATAAAGAATAAACTCCTTGTGTTTGGAATCTGCGGTGATGACATGGAAATACTTTCTGCTTTAGGCCGGCAATGCTCTACTGTATAATGCTAAATTGTAATTGAACATTAAAATAATAAATAGAGCTTAATTTCCTTTCATTGTATATTCAAGTGGCTTTTATTGTTCAATAATAAGGGGTATGCTCGTGTATTTGAGGCACTTGATCAAAACTAATTACTTTTAGAATCGCTATCACTCTTAGATATTTATATATTAAAATGGCTTTTATTGTTCAATAAGCAGGGATGTGCACTTGTATGTGAGGAATTTGATCAAAACTAATTATTTTTAGAATATCTATCAAGCAGTCTGTCTTCCTCAATTTTGTTTTTATCTTGATGTAATTATGTGGCGTGGTGAAACCAAGACATAAGCCTTTTATGATGAATTAGAAGACCTGCAGATGTGATGACCAAGCCCATTAAATGATTTCAAGTGTCTGCCATGCATGAAGACCAA
Organism: Rhinoderma darwinii; assembly: GCF_050947455.1. NCBI lineage: Eukaryota > Metazoa > Chordata > Amphibia > Anura > Rhinodermatidae > Rhinoderma > Rhinoderma darwinii. The sequence goes on from NC_134689.1 coordinate 373,888,645, forward strand.
ACAAGGTCAGCCAAGGTGAAGGTGGTCAAAGAGATCAAGTTCATTTGAGTTATAAGTCTTCTAAACCAGTAATTAATGAACCCAAAACGTTTAGTCAAATCATGACGGAACAACCGATTGTTAAAATTGCTACATATACCCCCTTACTATGAACACACAATACAAGACGTGCCAAGTCAAGGCAATATAATACACTACAGGGTGGGCCATTTATATGGATACACCTAAATAAAATGGGAATGGTTGGTGATATTAACTTCCTGTTTGTGGCACATTAGTATATGGGAGGGGGGAAACTTTTCAAGCTGGGTGTTGACCATGGCGGCCATTTTTAAGTCGGCCATTTTGTATCCAACTTTAGGTTTTTCAATGGGAAGAGGGTCATGTGACACATCAAACTTATCGAGAATTTCACAAGAAAAACAATGGTGTGTCACATGACCCTCTTCCCATTGAAAAAAACTAAAGTTGGATACAAAATGGCCGACTTCAAAATGGCCGCCATGGTCAACACCCAGCTTGAAAAGTTTCCCCCCTCCAATATACTAATGTGCCACAAACAGGAAGTTAATATCACCAACCATTCCCATTTTATTTAGGTGTATCCATATAAATGGCCCACCCTGTAGTTAATCTTAGGGGCCTAAGCCGAGTCAGAAATTGAAATATTTTTTTCTGTCCACCGCATAATTAAATGTAAAGCAATTGTGAGCTCATGAATTGAGCATTGCATAGTTCAGATTGTCAAGTCACAGACCATGGGGTTACAGATCAGAAGATCACTTTGTGATCTACTGTTCTTTGCCCACTTAGTGACCACCTCAACTAACATGGTCATATGGCTGCAGACTGTTTCATGGAGTCTCTTGCAGCGCCGTACAAAAGAGCCGTAGGGATTCGGTGTGCCGCCATATGGCTCGGCGCCATAGATCAGAAAAATTCTCCTTAGAAACCCACTTAAAATTTCATATATAGAGATGTGTCAGCAGATCATGTGATAAGACCTTAGCTGTAACTGCTAATTTCCAAAAATTCACACTCAATCCCCTTTTGTACCACTCAGAGGTTTTCATCGAACTTCTAACTGTCATTGATTTGAGCGCCACTTTTCTTGGAATGTTGGGTCATAGATTTCCAGTATATGAAATCTTTGAGTGATGCTGAATAGATTTGAGGGCTTTAAGAAGTGGTGCAGTCCATCTATGTTCTCTACAACACGTTAAGATCAATTTTGGACTATTTCTCCATTAAATTGTTGTAACCGGCTGATTTTGACAGAATTCACCCACAATCTAATGTCTTTCGGGCTGCCATTCTGATCATATGAACATGGTTCCAATAAAGTAGGTTTATCGTGACTGATTATTTTGTTTTCTCGTTAGAATAGTGACTTCAGAGGAGTCATCTATTTATTTCCCTCTGCTGTACTGAAGAACAATTGTTTGGCTGACCTGCTTTAGAACCGTCTTGGGTTTTCTGAATTTGCAAAAGAAGTTGTTCCTTGGAAGGGTAGACAGAGTAACTTGAAAAGAAGAAGTACTAAGTAAATATGTTGTAAGTACTGATGTATACTGTAGATAAGATAAGAAAACAGAAAAACATATTTTTTCTTCAGGAAGTATGTTCATCAACTAATTACATAAGAGTGAATACGTATAAAATATTTAACATGTATATAATATTGTAATATCATACACTGTATTTAAGAGTATCATACGAAACACTTTCTGTATTTTTCTCAGTACAACTTATCAAAATGTGTGTCCCTCCCTCTAGCTAATGGAAAGATGAGAGTTTATATGGAAGTTATGTGTGACCCCCAGCCACCGATCCCTTCCTCTACTGTGTATGTAACGTGGGGGTTCTTTAAGAAAAGACAATCGCAGACCAAATAAATGTTGATCAGATTTTTTTTATTTTTTTTTCAATGAACACAATTGTTATCACAGTGACATATGATTACTGTTTTTTATGAGGCACAATAGGCTTAGTGGTTACAACACATAAATGGCACAGTCTCTTAAAGGGAACCTCTCAGGTAATTTATGCAGCCATTTCTGAGAGTAGTATATGATAACGGAGAGAAGCTGAGGGCAGTGATTTAAAGGTCTAGTAAAAAGCAGAGTAATTCCTGACAGGACATCTAGGAGAGACAGTAAGAGTCCTGCTGACCCCACCGAGACAGGATGATTGGCAGCCTTCTGTGTACACACGCTGATACAGGGAAAGCATGAATCACTTGACAGGTTCCCTTTGAGGGTATGTTCACACGCTAGCTGTCATTTACGTGTGAAAAGGCAGACTGTTTTCAAGAGAAAACAGCTGCCTCGTTTCACACGTTAGGCTGGGTTCACACGACCTATTTTCAGGCGTAAACGAGGCGTATTATGCCTCGTTTTACGCCTGAAAATAGGGCTACAATATGTCGGCAAACATCTGCCCATTCATTTGAATGGGTTTGCCGACGTATTGTGCAGACGACCTGTAATTTACGCGTCGTCGTTTGACAGCTGTCAAACGACGACGCGTAAATCGACTGCCTCGGCAAAGAAGTGCAGGGCACTTCTTTGCCACGTCATTTGAGCTGTTCTTCATTGAACTCAATGAAGCACAGCTCAAGATTTACGAGCGTCTCAGACGGCTCGCAAAATGCGAGGAGGAGCATTTATGTGTGAAACGAGGCAGCTGTTAACAGTCTGTCTTTTCACACGTAAATGCCTTTCATCGTGTGAACATACCCTAAATGCTCCTCCTCGCATTTTGCGAGCCGTCTGAGATGCTCGTAAATCTTGAGCTGTGCTTCATTGAGTTCAATGAAGAACAGCTCAAATTACGTGGCAAAGAAGTGCCCTGCACTTCTTTGCCGAGGCAGTCCATTTACGCGTCGTTGTTTGACAGCTGTCAAACGATGACGCGTAAATTACAGGTTGTCTGCACAGTACGTCGGCAAACCCATTCAAATGAATGGGCAGATGTTTGCCGACGTATTGCAGCCCTATTTTCAGGCGTAAAACGAGGCATAATACGCCTCGTTTACGTTTGAAAATAGGTCGTGTGAACCCAGCCTAAGGGTATGTTCACACAAGGGCGTCCGTAACGGCTGAAATTACGGGGATGTTTCAGCCTGAAAACATCCCCGTAATTTCAGCCGTAACGGCATGTGCAGGCGCTTGAACGCCGCGTCCATTACGGACGTAATTGGCGCTGCTATTCATTGGAGTCAATGAGTAAACGGCTCCAATTACGGGTTTTAGTCTACAAGGGATGGTTTCCAAGTCAGGATTCCCTAAATCTTGATTATCCTACCTATTGCAACTGTCCAATACCCCTACCCCTTTTCACTGCTCCCTGACTCTCAATGGCTAAGTATTTTAAGAGCATTGCCTTCTGACCTTCTACTACAAGTCACACCTAACAGTCACTTGCGCCAGGAGGTCTCCAGCCGTCTCAGGTCTCATCCTATACTCCAAGTCAACACGGCATCAAGGTAGTCTTTATTCTAGGCCCTGACTCTCAAGGTTTAACAATTGCTACCTCTCCCTTTGACTACTAAATCAGTCCAAATTTTTTCAGAGCTGCAATCACCAGTCCACGTCTCAGGCCTACAGGACAACCAGACTTCACTGTGGCTTCTCTGTAGTCTCCTCAATAGGCCCCACTTCAGGCTCCTCAGAGTTTAAGCACAATACCGCTCACCTGCACACTGGTCCTCATGCCGGACTATCTGCCACCAGACTCCCCCAGAGCTAACACTCAAGCCGACAATACTCTGCAGCTGTCACTGCTTCAGCAGGAGCCCTCACAGAACTCTTACATGCAACCCTCATCCCCATCCTGCTTCTATCAGCCCCCAGACTCAATAAGTCTCCAAATAGCTCATCGTCTGGTCCGCCTCCGTGACACCTACTATTGACTCAACTTCTGCTGCTGCACTGCTTCCCTCCAAGAACTCTCTTATTACAGTCAAAGCTCCGTGTAAACCTGCGTCACTCCTCTGGCTCACTACTCCAGCAGCTGCAGCATACAGTCCTTTCCGGCCTCAATACAAGGAGACAAGCACGCTCTCAATGGAAACCACGCTCCACACGCTATTAAACATACCACAGCAGCCATGTGCTACACCTGACGTGGTTCACCTCTCTTCCAAAATGTGCCAAATCCCTCCATTATAAGGGCTGTCCTCTGCCGTTCCTCCTCTCAGCGTGGTGGCGCTATCAGCATCACCACACTCTGTCCCCTGCCAGCACCAAACTCTTTCTCAGCCTGCCAGTCCTCTATACCTCCCCTGTCACTATCCTGCGGAAGCCTCTCATTCCTTTGTACAGTGACAGCATTGTACAAGCTGCATCGCCACAGGGCCTCAGGACCTGGCCCCTACAGTGGACCTGTAAGACACAGGCAACATATTTACAATGCAATACAAGATCATGTCACCATTAAGGCTAGAGCTACCCGGCAACCTTCACCGGCCAGCAGGTTCGGATTTCTTGCGACTGTCATGTTGTGGTCATGGCAACCTGCGGGTCGCTACGCGGCCACATTACTTTCATTAAATGCGATGCAGGCAGAGCGACACAACTATCTTTGCTTGTTCGACCTGTGTGCATGTAGGTTAGCAGGAAGAGGGGGCAGGGGGAATGGAGTAACATATGACCACATGATCAGACTTTAGGTTTATTTATAGTCTGTAACTATGCAGACATATAATTCTGCATAGACACAAAACAATAGAAGATTTTTAATTAAGACTATTTGCAAAGTTGCTTTGTTCCCCCCCCCCCCAGATGCATTAGAGCAATAAAAAATTATTGAAAAAGTTGTACATTTCCTTGCATTTCTTTGGGAAAATATTTTTTCCCGGATTTTGATCTTTTGGCTTTATTTGCAGAGTTTGCAAAAATAGTATATTTCTTGCAATTCTGTGCATTGTAACTATCTTAAAGGGGTTTTACAGACTGTAAAGTGTAATAAATGCGAAATGTTATGCAACTTTTTTTTCAACATACATTGTGGTGCTAAGCACAGTATGTCATTTGAATGTAGTGTGCCCTAATTCTCGACACTGTACGCTGCGTCAATAAATTAACCACAGCTACTGAGCTGTGCCAGATTACTCTGTCCTACAGCAGGTTCTTACCTGTTTTAACTCACCGCCACTTTTCCAAATGAAAAAGTGGCAGTGTGTTTTCTTCTTTTTTAAAAAAAATAGGTCACACTATATGCTACTAAAAGCCGTGCCTCCTTTTGGCAAAACTTTGTAAGTGTTGGAAAAAAGTGTCTTGGGGCTTCTTTTTCTTTTAGTGCAATTGCGTCACAAAACTGCCACTATTGCATTGCTACAGTAAATGTGCCCCATTGTCTGTAACCTTTTACCATTTTCAACATCTCTGGTTGCTCTCAGTGAATATGCAGCTTACCCAGGGGCACAATTCATTACATTGTATCTCGCTACTAATGAGCTGTGCAGCTTTAGTCCCGAAGAATTAACAATTTCTTTAAGTATACTGAGCAAATACTTTCCTTTAAGTTATATATAATGGCCGATACACAGTTAGTTTACTTTCCCATGATCAAGAGGGTTCTGCAAGGTCGAGGAGTCAAAGACAGATTTTTCTTTTTTAGCCTGCAAAGACATGGTTTGGTGTTTAAAGGAAAGTCAACTTCCAAGATATCCGGTTCTTAAACCACTGTAAGGGTATGTTCACACGTACACGTCCGTTACGGCTGAAATCACGGAGCTGTTTTCAGGAGAAAACAGCCCCGGAATTACGGACGTAATTGGAGCTGTTTTTCCATGAAGTCAAGGGAAAACGGCTCCAATTACGTCTCAAGAAGTGACAGGTACTTCTTTGACGCACCGTCTTTTGACAACGGCGCTTAAATAAAATGACCGTCGGCACAGAACATCGTAAAACCCATTCAAATGAATGGGCAGATGTTTGCTGCCGCATTTGAGACGTATTTTCGGACGTAATTCGGGGCTAAAACGCCCGAATTACGTCCGTAAATAGTGTGTGTGAACCCAGCCTTAATGTGACGTGGGCACAAGGAAGGATAGAATATTGGTGTGAACTGAAGTCACACTTGAATTTTTTTATTTTATGTCTAATCAGGGGAATACATACATGTTGACACAATCAAGGCCAAAATAAATATTAGGGAGTGTTCACATGGCCTATTTTCGGCCGTTTTTTGGGCCGTAAACGCCCGAAAAACGGCAGAAAAATTGGAAGCAGAACGCCTCCAAACATCTGCCCATTGATTTCAATGGGAAAACGGCATTCTGTTCCGACGGAGCGGTTTTTTTTTTTACACGTAATAAAAGGCCGCGAAAAATAAGTGCAGGACACTTCTTGGGACATTTTTGGAGCCGTTTTCCATAGACTCTATTGAAAAAAGCTCCAAAAACGACCGTAAAAAATACAGCGAAAAATGCTGCGAAAATCGCGAGTGGCACAAAAAACTTCTTAAAATCAGGAGCTGTTTTCTCTTGAAAACAGCTCCGTATTTTGAGACATTTTTGACTCTGCATGTGAACATACCCTAAGGGCATGACCACACGTGGCGGATTTCCTCCGCAACTGTCCGCATCAATGCCGCACAGAATCTGCGTTGCAGATTCTGCTGCGGATCTGCACAAAATGTGCAGTAAATTGATGCGGACTAGCTGCTGCGGACTGCGGTAAAAGTACTTCCCTTCTCCCTATCAGTGCAGGATAGAGAGAAGGGACAGCACTTTCCCTTGCGAAAGTCAAAGAAATTCATACTTACCGCCCGTTGTCTTGGTGACGCGTCCCTCCTTCGGCATCCAGCCCGACCTCCCTGGATGACGCGGCAGTCCATGTGACCGCTGCAGCCTGTTATTAGCCTGTGATTGGCTGCAGCCGTCACTTAGACTGAAACGTCATCCTGGGAGGCCGGACTGGAGACAGAAGCAGGGAGTTCTCGGTAAGTATGAACTTCATTTTTTTTTACAGATAGATGTATATTGGGATCGGTAGTCACTGTCCCGGGTGCAGAAACAGTTACTGCCGATCGCTTAACTCTTTCAGCACCCTGGACAGTGACTATTTACTGACGTCTCCTAGCAACGCTCCCGTCATTACGGGAGCCCCATTGACTTCCTCAGTCTGGCTGTAGACCTAGAAATACATAGGTCCAGCCAGAATGAAGAAATGTCAAGTTAAAAAAGCAAGACGGATCCGCAGCACACATAACATGTGCATGACAGCTGCGGACTTCATTGCGGAAATTAGAATCTCCATTGAAGTCAATGGAGAAATTCCGCCATGAGTCCGCCACTGCTCCGCAACAGACAGAGCATGCTGCGGACACCAAATTCCGCTCTACAGCCTATGCTCCGCAGCGGAATTTTACGCCTCGTCTAAACGAACACTGCTAAATTAAAGTGTAAGTCAATGGACAAACGGCTCCGCTGCGGATTAACGCTGCGGAGTGTCCGCAGCGGAACTTAAGTGAAATTCCGCCACGTGTGAACCCAGCCTAAGACTGAAGTTTTAGACGGGTGGTCAACCGACACCCACTTAGGAAACTTGTCCAGATTCAAATCATAGGTTATATCGATATATCGGAGAGTATGAGACACAGACACCATGCTTGTATACCGAAAAATACTTCTCTGGTTTATTACCAAAATCTCATCACAATAAGGGTATGTGCACACACACTAATTACGTCCGTAATTGACGGACGTATTTCGGCCCAAAAGTCCCGGACCGAACACAGTGCAGGGAGCCGGGCTCCTAGCACTGTACTTATGTACGACGCTAGGAGTCCCTGCCTCTCCGTGGAACTACTGTCCCGTACTGAAAACACGATTACAGTACGGGACAGTTGTCCTGCAGAGAGGCAGGGACTCCTAGCGTCGTACATAACTATGATGCTAGGAGCCACTGTGTTCGGTCCGGTACTTGCGGCCGAAATACGTCCGTCAATTACGGACGTAATTAGTGTGTGTGCACATACCCTAATAACTTTCAAAAAGGGTGTAGACTTGATTTCATCCAATAGCATCCAATAAGAAAATGTTCAGAAAACAGAGCCAATTACAGGCATAAAAACTTTTTTAAATGTAAAACTATAATTCTCATGAAATTTTACATTATCTCTGCACCTGCCACAAACAGTATTCATATTCTTCAGGCCCGAATACACTCTTATCTTCATGACTTGTTCTTTCTCATGAAAGACTTTTTCATAGAATTACAAATACAAGGTCATAACATAGTTTCTTGTAACAGAGACTCAGATAAGAGACGGAGAAAGACAGAAAGCTTAAACAATCCTAGCATAATTATATTTTCTCTAAGGCCCCATGCACACGACCGTGCCCGCAATCCCGGCCCGCGATGCACGGCCGGCCGCTGACTGACAGCCGCATTTTCGGGCCGTGCTCCCATACAAAGTATGGGAGAACAGGCCCGCAAAATGCGAAAGAACGGACATGTTCCATAATTCCCGGAACATTTCCACGGCACTGACACCCTTCCGTAGTGCTACGGAAAGGTGTCAGTGTTCAATGAAAGTGAATGGCTCCCTTTTTGCGGACCGCAAAAACTGAGGTTTTTTGCTGTCGTGTGCATGGGGCCTTAAAGCGACAAATTATGTATTGCATATATGTGTGGTTGACTGCCTCTGTTTTTGATTTTGCACTCCTCCCATTCTGCCCTGGGTGATTTTTAACCCCTTCAGGACTGAGCCTGTTTTGGCCTTGAGGACAAACCGGATTTTTTCAAATCTGACATGTGTTATCTTATGTAGTAATAACTTGGGAATACTTTTACCTATCCAAGTGATTCCTGGATTGTTTTCTTGTGACATATTGTACTTTATGTTAGTAAAAAAATTTGGACGATAAATTTGATATTTTTGTTTGAAAAACAACAACATTTTGTGAAAATTTGCAAAAATTTGCATTTTTAAAAATGAAATGTATCTGCTTGTAAGACAGACAGTAATACCACACAAAATAGTTACTATTTAATATATCTCATACGTGTACTTTATGTTTGCATCGTGTTTTGAACATTCTTTTATTTTTCCAGGACGTTACACGGCTTAGAACTAGAGCAGCAATTTCTCATATTTATAAGAAAATGTCAAAAGCCCATTTTTTCATGGACCAGTTCAGTTCTGAAGTGGCTTTGAGGTCCTTATATATTATAAAGTCCCCATAAATCACCCCATTTTGAAAAAGGCACTCCTCAAAGTATCCAAAACAGCATTCAGAAACCCCATAGGCGTTTCTAAGGAACTAAAGCAGATTTGAGGTGAAATTTACAAAATTCTTTTTTTTTGCCAAAAATCATTTGTAATACAATTTTTTCTGTAACACAGAAGGTTTCACACGAGAAATGCAACTCAATATATATTGCCAAGATTGTGCAGTTTTTAGAAATATCCCACATGTGAGCCTAGTGTGCTAATAGACTGAAACACAGGCCTCAGAAGCAAAGGAGCACCTAGTGGATTTGGGGCCTCTTTTAAAAAAAATATAATTTAGGCAGTAAAAAAACAAACAAAAGTGACCCCATTTTGGAAACTACAACCCTCAATGAATTTATCTAGGGGTATAGTTAACGTTTTGACCCCACAGTTATTTTGCTAAATATATTTGAATTAGTCTGTGAAGATGAAAATCTACTTTTTTTCTGAAAAACATAGAAATTTTTAATTTTTACAAGGAATAAAGGAGAAATAGCACCCCAGCATGTGTAAAGCAATTTCTCCCAATTACGGCAATACCCTATATGTGGTAATAAACTGCTGTTTGGACCCACAGCAGGGCTCAGAAGCGAAGGAGCGTCATTTGGATTTTGGAGCACTAATTTTGCTGGATTCATTTTCAGTGCCATTTCGCATTTGCAATAAACTGGAGAGACCAGAACTGTAGAAACCCCCAAAAGTGACCCCATTTTGGAAACTAAACCCCTCACGTAATTTATCTAGGGGTATAGTTAACATTTTGACCACACAAATTTTTTGCTAAATGTATTTGAATTAGTCTGTGAAGATGAAAAAACATAATTTTTTTTAATTTTAACAAGGAATAAAGGAAAAAAACACCCCAACATATGTAAAGAAATTTCTCCTGATTAAGGAAATACCCCATATGTGGTAATAAACTGCTGATAATCAATACACATGATCATCCTGCCTGGACGTCATGTGTATTCAGAATCCTGACTCTTCTGAATCTTTTCTGTGAGATTTCCAGCAAGGGAAACGAAATCTCGTTTACCTCCGTAATATCTCGCGAGATTTTGTTTCCCTTGCTAGAAATCTCAAAGAAAAGAGTCAGAAGTGTCAGGATTCTGAATACACATGACGTCCAGGCTAGATTTCATGTGTATTCATTATCAGGACACTTGATTAACGTTAATCTCTGTTTATGTGGCTGCACATCGCTGCTGTGTAAATCAATGAAGATGAGTGTATGATGCTGACTGGTCACTGATTGGTCAGCGTCATACACGTAAACACGCCCAGTTAAAAACACAATACACGCCCAGTTGGACATAACGAAAAAAAAAACGCCCAGTTGTCCATTTCAAACCTCATTTGCATATATATAAAATAGCTCATAACTTGGCCAAAAATGAAAGTTTAAAAAAAAACAAAAAAACTTTACTGTTATCTACATTGTTATGTATTGCAGTATATTGTCATTTTTACAGGCTCCTGTAACAGCGCGATCGCTGTTCCTGTTCGTTAGTACCGGGTGTCATCTGTAATACACAGCTGACACCCGCAACGTATGGCAGGGGCTCAGCGCGTGAGCCCGCTCCATACATCACCCCACACACCACAACATGCTATTAAGTCGTGGTGCACAAAGGGGTTAATGTGCATCGGGTGGTGCAGAGTAAAAATTAAAATTTTACACTGATATGCCATTTTAGTGCGTAATATGTTGTGCCCAGTTCGTGCCACTGAAGACAAATACCTCATAAAATATTAATTGGGATCTCCCAGGTATGGCGATGCCAGATCTGTGGACGTAAACTTCTGTTTGGGCACGCTGCAGGGTTCAGAAGGGAGGGAGTGCCATTTGGCTTTTGGAGCGCAGATTTGGCTTGGTAGTAGTTCCGTGTGGGGTTTTACTTGTATTTCAGTTTATAATGTGGGGGCATATGTAATCTGTGCGGAGTACATCAGGGTATAATAGGAGGGTATAATAATGGGGTAAATAAATAATAATCCGCAGATGTGTGGCCAGTATCGCACTGATAAATGGTGCCCAATCTCATTCGCTTTAAGAACACTCTGCATATTTTGCATCGCTATATTCTGAGAGCCAAACATTTTTTCATTTTTCTCCACCGGAGTTGTGTGAGGGCTTATTTGTTGCGGGACAATCTGTAGTTTTCATTGGTCCCATTTTGGGGTACATGCGGTTTTTTTTGACCACTTTGTATTCCATTTTTTGGCAAGCAAGGTGACCAAAAACCATAAATTCTGACAATGTTTTTTATTCTTTATTTTTTTTTTACAGCGTTCACACTGGGCTATAAATGACATTTTACTTTATTCTGCGGGTCGATACGATTATGGCGATACAATATGTATATATATATTTTTTATGTTTTGCAGCGTTTGCACAATAAAATCACTTTTTTATAAAATTATTTATTTTTGTGTCACCATATTCTGAGAGCCGTAACTTTTTTATTTTTCAGTCAAAAAAGCTGTGTAAGGGCTTGTTTATGGCAGGACGGATTTTAGTTTTTATTGGTACTATTTTGGGGTACATGCGACTTTTTGATTACTTTTTATTGGATGTTTTGCGAGGGGTGGTGACCAAAATATAGTAATTCTGGCGTTGTTCTTTACTTATTGTCTTTTGCGGTGTTCACCGTGCGGAAAAAATAACATTATAGTTTCATAGTTTGGGTTGTTACGAACGCGATGATACCAAATGTCTGTACTTTTTTTAATGTGTTCAATTTTTTCCTATAATAAAATACTTATTATAGGAAAAAAAGCTTTGTTTTGTTTATGTAACTTATAACTTTTATTTTTAAACTTTTATAAAACATTTTTATTATCTTATTTTAACTTTTTTTACTTGTCCCACTAGACTTGCAGCTCTGATCACTGCTGGAATACATTACACTACCTACGTAGTGTAATGTGTTCTAACTTTCATTTTGACGTGACAGTCACTCCGGCTGGTCCTCATAGGCTTCTATGCATGACAGCCTGAAAGCCATTGTCTGGCGTCTGGTTGCCATGGGTACCATCGCCTTGATTTCATGTGGGGGCTGGCGATCTGCGCTACACTCCTTAAATGCGGCGATCGCAATCGAACGCCGCATCTGATGGGTTAACTGCCGAAATCAGCGGCGATGGGCCGCTGATCGGCAACAAGGAATGCAGGGCAGATGCCCTGCACAGTTAACCGCCGCTGCGGTGTAGCGCCGCGCAGCGATTAACTGTGAAAGTACAGACATACACTACCATTCAAAAGTTTGGGGTCACCCAGACAATTTTGTGTTTTCCATGAAAACTCACACTTATATTTATCAAATGAGTTGCAAAATGACTAGAAAATATAGTCAAGACATTGACAAGGTTAGAAATAATTATTTTTATTTAAAATAATAATTTTCTCCTTCAAACTTTGCTTTCGTCAAAGAATGCTCCATTTGCAGCAATTACAGCAGTGCAGACCTTTGGCATTCTAGCTGTTAATTTGCTGAGGTAATCGGGAGAAATTTCACCCCATGCTTCCAGAAGCCCCTCCCACAAGTTGGATTGGCTTGATGGGCACTTCTTGCGTACCATACGGTCAAGCTGCTCCCACATGGGGTTGAGATCTGGTGACTGCACTGGCCACTCCATTACAGATAGAATACCAGCTGCCTGCTTCTTCCCTAAATAGTTCTTGCATAATTTGGAGATGTGCTTTCGGTCATTGTCCTGTTGTAGGATGAAATTGGCTCCAATCAAGCGCTGTCCACAGGGTATGGCATGGCGTTGCAAAATGGAGTGATAGCCTTCCTTATTCAAAATCCCTTTTACCTTGTACAAATCTCCCACTTTACCAGCACCAAAGCAACCCCAGACCATCACATTACCTCCACCATGCTTGACAGATGGCGTCAGGCACTCTTCCAGCATCTTTTCAGTTGTTGTGCGTCTCACAAATGTTCTTCTGTGTGATCAAAACACCTCAAACTTCGATTCTTCTGTCCATAAAAATTTTTTCCAATCTTCCTCTGTCCAATGTCTGTGTGCTTTTGCCCATATTACTCTTTTCCTTTTATTAGCCAGTCTCAGATATGGCTTTTTCTTTGCCACTCTGCCCTGAAGGCCAGCATCCCGGAGTCGCCTCTTCACTGTAGACGTTGACACTGGCGTTTTGCGGGTACTATTTAATGAAGCTGCCAGTTAAGGACCTGTGAGGCGTCTATTTCTCAAACTAGAGACTCTAATGTACTTGTCTTGTTGCTCAGTTGTACAGCGGGGCCTCCCAATTCTCTTTCTACTCTGGTTAGAGCCTGTTTGTGCTGTCTTCTGAAGGAAGTAGTACACACCGTTGTAGGAAATCTTCAGCTTCTTGGCAATTTCTCACATGGAATAGCCTTCATTTCTAAGAACAAGAATAGACTGTTGAGTTTCACATGAAAGCTCTCTTTTTCTAGCCATTTTGAGAGTTTAATCGAACCCACAAATGTAATGCTCCAGATTCTAAACTAGCTCAAAGGAAGGTCAGTTTTATAGCTCCTCTAAACAGCAAAACTGTTTAGATTGGTGCTAACATAATTGCACAAGGGTTTTCAAGTGTTTTCTAATCATCCATTAGCCTTCTAACAAAGTTCGCAAACACAATGTACCATTAGAACGCTGGAGTGATGGTTGCTGGAAATGGGCCTCTATACACCTATTGTAATGACATGGTAGAGAGACAGACAGGTGAGCCCTAATCTATCCGCCACTCAGTCCCTGCCTACTTGCACGGCCCGTCCTAGCCGACGGCGTACAACTGGGCGAAGGTCCCTACGCTCAATATGTGTACGACGGACAAACAGACAAGGGTACACAGAAGCTAAGGGAAATGGGGCAGTTGCCCACGGCAACACCGTGAGCAACAGGAGTAGTGAACGAGCCGAGTCAAACCAGGAGTATACGAGGTACCAAACGCAGAGCAGGAACGTAGTCAGTAAAGCCAGGGTCAAAATGAAGCAAGGTCAATAATAATAGCAGGAGCAGCAGAGCCAGGAAACAGGAAAGAATCACAGGCAAAGAAAAGCAAGAAATGAAGGTATAAATAGGCCGAGGGCGGGAGCTAGAACCGTCTGGCCAGGCTGTGATAGGTTCTACCACTCCTGAGCCTACCAGCCTGAGTGGTAACAGATCAAGTCACTCTATCAGACTAGGAGCAGGTGCAGACTGATTAACCACGGGCGTCGACACAGAAGCTGTGTCTGGCAGATCCCTTACAGTACCCCCCCCCTTTTTATGACGGGCCACTGGACCCTTTCTAGGTGGACCTGGCTTATTGGGGAACCTAAGATGGAACCTTGTGAGCAATACCCCAGCGTGAACATCCCGTTTGGGTACCCAAGTCCTCTCCTCAGGCCCGTATCCTCTCCAATAGACCAGGTACTGGAGGGAGCCTTGGAACATCCTGCTGTCCACAATCTTGGCCACCCCGAATTCTACCCCTTCAGGGGTGAGAACAGGAACCGGAGTTTTCCTCGAGTTAGCTAAGGACGGGGAGCAGCGTTTCAGGAGGGAGGCATGAAACACGTCGTGTATTCGAAAAGATGGGGGTATCTCCAGTCGGAAGGAGACCGGGTTAAGGACCTCAATGACCTTGTACGGCACTATATACCGGGGAGCAAATTTTTTGGACGGGACTTTAAGGCGCAAATTTTTTAAAGACAGCCACACCAGATGCCCGACCACAAACAAGGGGTTTGTGGTCTGCACAAACAAGGGGTTAGCAGAACGTCTTCTATCTGCCTGAGTCTTTTGTATGCTCTGGGACGCCTCTAGGTTCTTCTGAACCTGGGCCCAGACTGTGCACAGTTCCCGATGAACGACATCTACCTTGGGATTGTTGGAACCACCAGGTGAAACGGAAGAGAACCGTGGATTAAACCCAAAATTACAGAAAAAGGGGGAGACCCCTGACGAGTTTACTGACCCGGTTATTAAGGGAAAATTCGGTGAGGGAAATGAAGGAGACCCAATCATTTTGACAGTCAGAGATAAAACGCCTTAAATATTGTTCTAGAGACTGATTAGTCCTCTCGGTTTGGTCATTAGTTTCATGATGGAAGGCCGAGGAGAAGGACAGATCAATCTCCAACTTTTTACAGAAAGCTCCAAAAAACAATGAAACAAATTGTACCCCTCTGTCAGAAACAATATTGACAGGAACCCCATGGAGACGCAGGATGTGTTTGACAAACAAGGTAGCTAACATCTTAGTATTGGGTAGTTTCTTGAGGGGCACAAAGTGGCACATCTTACTGAAGCGGTCTACTACAACCCACACCACCGACTTGCCTTGAGATGGAGGCAGATCGGTGATAAAATCCATGGAGATATGAGTCCAAGGTCTCTGGGGAATGGGCAAAGAACATAGTAAGCCCGCTGGTCGGGACCTGGGAGTCCTGGAGCTAGCACAAATTTCACAAGCAGCGACGTAGGCCTTAACATCTTTAGGCAACCCAGGCCACCAATAGTTTCTGGCAATGAGGTGCTTGGTACCCAGGATGCCTGGATGGCCAGATAGTGCAGAGTCATGATTTTCCCTGAGTACTCTTAGCTGGAATTGCATGGGAACTGAACCTTGATCAGCCGCAATTTCGGAGACTAAGTCTGAATCAACAGAGGAAATTATTATACCTGGGGGCAAAACACAAGCAGGATCTTCCTCCGAAGGAGGGCTGGCCATAAAGCTAAGCGACAGTGCATCAGCTTTAATATTTTTAGACCCAGCCCTATAGGTGACCAAAAAGTTGAATCTAGTAAAAAACAACTCCCATCGAGCTTGTCTCGGGTTTAGCCTCCGGGCAGATTCTAGGAAAACCAGATTCTTGTGATCGGTAAGGACCGTTACCTGGTGCCTAGCCCCCTCTAGGAAGTGGCGCCACTCTTCAAATGCCCATTTAATGGCTAAGAGTTCGCGGTTGCCAATGTCATAGTTACTCTCAGTGGGCGAGAACTTCCTGGAGAAGTAGGCACAGGGACGGAGATGGGTGAGGGACCTGGTACCCTGGGACAAGACAGCACCCACTCCCACCTCAGAGACGTCAACCTCCACGATGAATGGCTCCATTTGGTTAGGCTGAATCAGCACTGGGGCTAAGATAAAGCACTTCTTAAGGACCTCAAAAGCCTGGACCGCCTCCGGAGGCCAGTGGAGGAGATCAGCACCTTTGCGAGTAAGATCCGGAAGAGGCTTAGCGATGACCGAAAAGTTAGCAATAAATCTCCTGTAATGATTAGCAAACCCCAGGAAGCACTGTAACGCCTTCAGGGAGGCAGGTTGGACCCATTCAGCCACAGCCTGAACCTTGGCAGGGTCCATGCGGAATTCATTAGGAGTGAGGATTTGACCCAAAAATTGTATCTCCTGCACCCCAAACACACATTTTTCGGTTTTAGCAAAGAGTTTCTTTTCCCAAAGGGCCTGGAGCACCTTCCTAACATGCTCAATGTGCGAGGACCAGTCCTTGGAAAACACAAGTATGTCATCAAGGTACACTACAAGAAATACCCCCATGTGGTCTCTTAAAATCTCATTTATGAAATTCTGGAAGACCGCGGGAGCATTACACAACCCAAAGGGCATGACGAGGTATTCAAAATGACCTTCGGGTGTGTTAAACGCAGTCTTCCACTCATCCCGCTCTCTGATGCGGATAAGGTTATAAGCCCCCCGAAAATCAAACTTAGAGAACCATTGGGCCCCCTGAACCTGATTGAAGAGATCAGGAATCAAAGGAAGGGGATACTGGTTCCTTACAGTGACCTTATTCAAGTTTCGGTAATCGATGCACGGCCTAAAACCACCATCCTTCTTCCCTACGAAGAAGCCAGCACCTAGCGGAGAAGTAGAGGGGCGAATGTAACCCTTGGCCAGGCATTCCTGGATATACTCTCTCATGGCTTCACGTTCAGGACAAGAGAGATTAAATATCCTACCCTTAGGGAGTTTAGCTCCTGGTACCAAATCGATAGCGCAATCGTATTCTCTATGGGGAGGTAACACTTCGGAGGCACTTTTAGAAATACATCAGTGAAGTCCTGAATAAACTCAGGTAGAGTCTTCACCTCCTCAGGGAGAGAAATAAAATTAACAGAAAAACATGACGTCATGCGTTCATTACCCCATTTGGTAAGATCCCCAGTATTCCAGTAAAATGTGGGATTATGCAACTGCAACCAGGGAAGACCTAAAACCAAATCGGACGATAATCCCTGCATGACCAGTACAGAGCACTGCTCCAAATGCATGGAGCCAACAATAAGTTCAAAAATAGGGGTATGCCGCGTAAAATAACCATTAGCAAGTGGAGTGGAGTCGATATCCACTACCGGGACTGATTTAGGCAAATCAATCAATGGCATAGCTAGAGACATAGCAAATTCCACAGACATAATATTAGCAGAAGACCCTGAATCCACGAAGGCACTGCCGGTAGCAGACCTACCCTCAAAAGAGACCTGAAAGGGAAGCAAGATCTTTTTAGGTTTCATATTTACGGGAAATACCTGTTCGCCCAAGTGACCTCCCCGATGGTCACTTAGGCGCGGATGTTCTTCCGGCTGCTTATTCTTACGCATAGGACAGTTGTTCACTTGATGCTTGTCATCCCCACAGTAGAAGCAGAGACCATTCTTCCTGCAGAGCTCTCTACGTTGTTGGGGAGACACGGAGGCCCCGAGTTGCATTGGTTCATCCGAGTTTTCCATGAAAGAACGAAGCAACAGAACCTCGGGAGCCATCATGGGGGAGCCAGAGGAGAAAGCACAAAAACGTTCAAATCATCGTTCCCTGAGACGTCGGTCAAGACGTACCGCTAAAGCCATAACCTGATCTAGAGAGTCAGAAGAGGGATAGCTAACTAACAGGTCTTTCAGGGCGTTCGACAGACCCAATCTAAACTGGCACCTCAAGCCAGGGTCATTCCACCTAGAAGCTACACACCACTTCCTAAAGTCAGAACAGTACTCCTCAACGGGTCTCTTACCCTGAAGTAAGGTCACCAGCTGACTCTCGGCAAAGGCAGTCTTGTCAGTCTCGTCATATATGAGCCCGAGAGCAGAAAAAAAAAGATCAACAGAGGAAAGTTCAGGGGCATCAGGAGCTAAGGAGAAGGGCCATTCTTGGGGCCCGTCCTGGAGCCGGGACATAATTATACCCACTCGCTGGCTCTCAGAACCTGAGGAGTGGGGCCTTAGACAGAAATAGAGCCTACAACTCTCCCGAAAGGAGAAAAGGGTCTTCCGGTCCCCTGAGAAACGGTCAGGCAACTTGAGGTGGGGTTCAAGAGGTGAGGTGGGGGCACTGCCAGGGTAGCATCACGCTGGTTGCCCCTCTGAGCCAGGGCTTGGACCTGTAGGGAGAGGCCCTGCATTTGCTGAGCCAGGGTCTCAAGGGGGGTCCATAGTTGTGTCAGGGACCAGGTTAGAAAAGGTATATGGGCCTGTGATTATGTAATGACGGGATAGGGAGACAGACAGGTGAGCCCTAATCTACCCGCCACTCAGTCCCTGCCTACTTGCACGGCCCGTCCTAGGCGACGGGGTACAACTGGGCGACGGTCCCTACGTTCAATATGTGTACGACGGACAAACAGACAAGGGTACACAGAAGCTAAGGGAAATGGGGCAGTTGCCCACGGCAACACCGTGAGCAACAGGAGTAGTGAATGAGCTGAGTCAAACCAGGAGTGTACGAGGTACCAAACGCAGAGCAGGAGCGTAGTCAGTAAAGCCAGGGTCAAAATGAAGCAAGGTAAATAATAATAGCAGGAGCAGCAGAGCCAGGAAACAGGAAAGAATCACAGGCAAAGACAAGCAGTAAATGAAGGTATAAATAGGCCGAGGGCGGGAGCTAGAACTGTCTGGCCAGGCTGTGATAGGTTCTCCCACTACTGAGTCTACCAGCCTGAGTGGTAGCAGATCGACTCACTCTATCAGACCTAGGAGCAGGTGCAGACTGATGAACCACGGGCGTCGACACAGAAGCTGTGTCTGGAAGATTCTTTACACCTATGTTGATATTGCATTAAAAACCAGACGTTTGCAGCTCGAATAGTCATTTAGCACATTAAAAATGTAGAGAGTGTATTTATGATTAATTTAATGTTATCTTCTTTGAAAAAAACTGTGCTTTTCTTGCAAAAATAAGGAAATTTCTAAGTGACACTAAACTTTTGAACGGTAGTGTAACTGCACGTCAAGGTGCGCGAAGTTACTGCTCACCTTGACGTGCAGTTACGTCAAGGTGCGGGAAGGGGTTAATTATTTTAATGCTGGGTCCTGCCATCCCCAAGTATATGTAGGTTTAGTCCCAGTTCTGGGTGTATGAGAAGCGTAGGGACCCACCTCATAGAGGTCGCCTTGTCGTGGCAGGTGGGCTCACACAATTTGATCAAAATGTGCACTAAAAACCTCACCATTGTAAGTAGATTCAGTAGCAATGCATATTTGTTTATTTATTTATAGTGTTTAGGTGGCATTAGTGTTCGCAGAGTGATGTCGCCATTTTTGGATATCATATTGTTTGCAGTCTTAGGCTTCCTTGCACCTGTATACAAGTTTTGTTTCATTTTGTTGGAATGTGCTGATCGAATTTTGTTTTCTGTTATGTACTGCATATATACAGTATATATATACTTATGGGGCAGGTTGCCGATCCTGACATCCAGCAATATGGGTTAGGGATTCACTCTCCATTTCAGACCTTCCGTGAAAACTTTTGCACTAAGCACTTTATAGTTAGTACATGCAATTTAAAAGGAGTGGGGATACAGGCTTTATACTAGATTCCTTGTGGGGACTGCTAACAGCGTAGGTCAAACATCTTTCTAACTCGGCATACAAATGCCTGACATTTTCTTTGCACTATGCACTTTTCTATTGTGTCCTGTATAACACATATACTGGTAGAATAAAGTTAACGTGTTATTTTCACCAAACAGCAAAAAAGAAAAACGCAACAAATAATGGCAGAATTGCTGTTTTTTTCCATTCCATACCAATTTTGTTTTATAAATTCAAATCACATTGACGGGTTTTTGCGTCAGCGGATCCTTCGTGTCTGGATCGATCTGCTAACGATCACATCTAAGTTCATAACTTCATAATCGATCCATCAGTGCCGCTGACCTGAGAGATACAGGTTTCAGCGCTGGATACAGCTGCTCTGTATACAGAATGCAAAGCAGATGTATCTCAAAAAGTTGAAAAAAAAAATGTCATAAAAAGTATTTAGAAAGTTGCACCAAACACACTGATGGGTTTGCACTGCTTGTTTGCATTGTGTTACTGTTTTCATTTGTTTTGCTGAATTTCTGACATTCCCGGGAGATGTATTAAGCCTACTGACGAACGTACTTTTGCGGCCACAATTCCCCCGAAAATCCACGGGAGAATTGCGGCCCTATTCAATATACTCAGACATATTGGCGGATGTCTGACATGTAACAACAGTCTGTGTGCAGCCCCAGCTGTGGGGTTTAACCCCTTAGTGACATTTGACGTATCCATACGCCAAAGTCAGGTAGGGGACGTATGGAATGGGCTCACGGAGTGAACCTGCTCCATACGATGCCGGTGTCGGCTGTATGTTACAGCCGACACTTCAGAGTTACGAGTGGCATCGCGCTCGAGCCCGATCCCGCTCATTTAACTCGTTAAATGCTGCAGTCAATACCGACCGCAGCATTTAAAGCTTTAGAAAGAGGGTGCGACCCCCTCTAACAGCTCATCGCGCCCCCCGCCATCTTTGTGCTCCTATTAAGCCTGTCAGAATCACGATATACTGCAATACATTAGTATTGCAGTATATCGTGCAAGCGATCTAAAGATCGCTGGTTGAAGTCCTATAAAAAAATAAAAAAAGTTAAAAATTAGTTAAATAAAGTTTTTTTATGTTAAAAAAAATAATTCTAATTAAAAGTTCAAAAAAAAACCTTTTCCCATTTTCCCCCTAGAGCATAGTAAAAAATAAAAATTAAAAAAATAAACATAATTGCCATTACCGCGTCCGTAAAAGTCTGAACTATTACAATATATCCTTATTTAACCCGCACGGTGAACGCCATAAAAAAAAAAAATTTGCAAACGCCAGAGTCTCTATTTTTTGGTCACCTCTGTGAAGGATGGTTTATTTGCTTATATTCTCTGTATTAAATTAAATTATGAATTAACAAGCAGGATGCCAAATTACTAAAATATGTATTCTCCATTTTGTATTCTTTACATGATGTGAAAGTGATTAAAATAATGTTTAAATGATTTAATATCGTGCAGCAGCCATCTTGTCTAGAGTCCCATCTTGGTTCTTTTGTAGTGAATAAGAAAGTCATTGTTCCCTTAAGACAGGGCTCGCAAGTACGCGGCCCAAGAGCCGCAGGCGGCCCCTGGGGCTGTCATCTGCGGCTCGCGGGACACATGGCTGCTAGTATCGGCTCTGCTCCGAGACTCTGGAATTCCCTGACTTCGCTGTCCACATATGAACAGCAATGTCTGGGGCTTCCCCAGAGCCGGAGTCCCGTGCAGAGCGCTAGTACAGGCTCTGCTCCGGGACTCTGTGGAATTCCCTGACATCGCTGTCCATGTATGGACAGTGTGTCAGGGTCTTCCCCAGAGCGGAGTCCCGGGAAGAGCGCTAGTATAGGCTCTGCTCCGGGACTCCGTGGAATTCCCTGACATCGCTGTCCATATATGGACAGTGTGTCAGGGTCTTCCCCAGAGCGGAGACCTGGGCAGAGCGCTAGTATCGGCTCTGCTCCGGGACTCTGTGGAATTCCCTGACATCGGTGTCCATGTTTGGACACACAATGTCTGGGGCTTTCCCAGAGCCGGAGTCCCGGGCAGAGCGCTAATATAGGCTCTGCTCTGGGATTCTGGGGAAGCCTCTGACATCACTGTCCATACATCGACAATGATGTCAGGGGCTTCACCAGAGCAAGAGTCCCAGTGATGTCAGGAGCACAGCTGGAGTCCCAGGAATAGCCTACTAGCGCTCTGCCCGGGACTCCAGCTCTGGTGTTGCCTCTGACATCTCTGTGCATATATGTACAGTGATGTCAGGAACAGAGCTGGAATCCCAGGCAGAGTGCTAGAAGTGGCTCTGCTCCGGGACCCCAGCTCTGGGCAAGCCCCTGACATCACTGAGGCAGCATCTGCGAAGGGCACTGTGGCAGCATCCGCAGAGGGCACTGTGGCAGCATCTGCAGAGGGCACTGTGGCAGGATCTACGGAGGGCACTGTGGCAGCATCTACGGAGGGCACTGTGGCAGCATCTACGGAGGGCACTGTGGCAGCATCTACAGAGGGAACTGTGGCAGCATCTACAGAGGGCACTGTGGCAGCATCTACAGAGGGCACTGGACAGAGGGCACTGTGGCAGCATGTACAGAGGACACTGTGGCATTATCTAGGGGTGTGTTGCATCATCTACAGAGGGCACTGTGGCATTATCTACAGAGGGCACTTGTAATGACAGGGATAGGGAAACAGACAAGTGAGCCCTAATCTACCCGCCACTCAGTCCCTGCCTACTTGCAACGACCCGCCCTAGGCGACGGGGTACAACTGGGCGACGGTCCCTACACTCAGTAAGTGCAACAGACAACAGATAAGGAAACACAGAACAAAGGGAAACGGGGCAGTTGCCCACGGCAACACCGTGAGCAACAAGAGTAGTAAACGAGCCGAGTCAAACCAGGAGAGTACGAGGTGCCAAACGCAGAGCAGGAGAGTAGTGAACGAGCCGAGTCAAACCAAGAGTGTACGAGGTACCAAACGCAGAGCAGAAGAGTAGTCAGTAAGCCAGGGTCAATACGAAGCAGGGACAAGTAGTTCAAGAAGCTGCAGCAGGGCCAGGAAACCAACAGAGAAGAATCACAAGCAAGGAGGAACAGGAAAGGCAGGTATAAATAGACGGAGGGCGGGAGCTAGCTC
Organism: Rhinoderma darwinii; assembly: GCF_050947455.1. NCBI lineage: Eukaryota > Metazoa > Chordata > Amphibia > Anura > Rhinodermatidae > Rhinoderma > Rhinoderma darwinii. The sequence goes on from NC_134689.1 coordinate 373,911,823, forward strand.
CGTCTGGCCAGGCTGTTATAGGCTCTCCCACTCCTAAGCCTGCCATCCTGAGTGGTGGAAGATAGAGTCAGTCTCACAGACATAGAAGCAGGTGCAGACTGATTACCTATGGGCGTGGATACAGAAGCTGTGCCTGGCAGATCCTTAACAGCACATTATCTACAGAGGGCACTGTGGCATTATCTACAGAGGGCACTGTGGCAGCATCTACAGAGGACTCTGTGGCAGCATCTACAGAGGGCACTGCGGCAGCATGCACAGAGGGAACTGCGGCAGCATCCACAGAGGGCACTGCGGCAGCATCCACCGAGGGCACTGTGGCACTATCTAAAAAGGGGCTGCCCAATCTTGACATGTGTGTCTGCCAAACGCTGCTAACTGAGCCGCCGGACTGCATTTAGCGACATTTAAACTTGAAAACTGGATTGTTGAAATAAGCACGTGGAGAATTATCTCAAATTTTAAACCTAGCAGTATTATTATAGTAATGTAGTATTATTATTATTATTATTATTATTATTATAGTAATATTGTGTTTTAGAAGTTCAAATATGCATGTGGGAATGCCTCCCCCATCTTACAGGAACATTCTTGCCAAGAGAGATAAGGCCACCTGCAAACTTGATGTGTGAAGAATTATAATGATGTATCTGCAATGTATCGTATGTCTGTAATTGGATGAATAACAAATATTGTCACATTGTCTCTGATTGGTTAACCTCAAGCCTACACTCCTTGGTAATGATAGTATTGTAATTGAGTTTGGAAATAAAGAGTATTTTTTTTTTTTTAAATATCCTTTTTATTGTCAGTTTTCACATTTTCTTACAAACATTTCACGTAAGAGTTACATCATGAGTGCGCAGCACTCAACTGTCATGGGATTAACTTTTAAATTAAATTCAACATAACATATAAACACACCAACATAGAAACATGGCATAATTGTCGATCTTCAGATGGACCAAACAAACATGACTCCCCCAACTCCAACACCACCTAGATCATCAATGAGTTTCCACTCATCCTTTCTCCCCCAGCTGGTTCACAGTTGCATCCTCCCTAAAACGCCTGCCAAGAGCTGCGTGCAGTACCACTTTGTGTACTGGAAAGGCCTAACAATTTCCGCTATTTCGGCTGTTGTACATTGCGTTTCTATAAATACTTGCCACTTATCAAATAGCTTCTTGGTTCCCGTTTCCTTCCGCCTTTCCACCTCCACCCTCTCAAGAACCAATAACTGTTTCAGCCGTGACACAATCAATTCTAACCCCGGCGTGCCTGCCTCTAACCAGTGACTCAGGAGGCATCTCAAAGCTACCAGTAAAATCGTGTGCACCAACACGGGAGGTGATCTTACTCCTCGAGCACCCTCTTCCTCTGGCGGCCGCGCCTGATGGAATAGTAGCGCTTGAGGCGTCATTGGGAGATTCGTTTTCCAATGGTCCTTAATATATTTCTGTACCATCCCCCAAAATCGGTTCGTATGTACACACCCCCACACTCCATGCCACAAATTTGTCAGTGGTGTATTGCACTTGGGACAACTTGTAATGCGATCAGGGAAAGATTGTGAGGGCAAGATATTAAAGCCATATATAGCTGCATGCATCAACTTGAAATAGGTTTCCCTCCAGCTCTCATTTATCACACTCTTCCGTACCGTCTCCCAACCCCCCAGTATGGTCTCTCCTATATCTGGATCCTGAGTCCACCGTTCCCAGCTTTTAAAACTAATCCTTAATTGCGGACGAACAAAACCCTCTCTCAATGCTCTATACATTCCTGAAATGGTCGCCCGCCCAGTTGTTGGACCTATGACCTCATCCAGAGTGTGCGTAGTAGCTTCCTTACTCAAATCCCTGAGCCTGGAGGTACAAAATGTTCGTACCTGAAGTACTTGCAAAAAATTGACTCTATCTACTATGGGTCTGAGTTTAGCGGTGATTTCCTCCCCAGTTAACCACCTCTTTTCCTCTGTATGCATAAGATCCCCTGCGCTACCAATGCCTACCCTCCCCATGAGGCAATTCCGTCCCCCTTGTCAATTCCCGGTAAAAACTCCGGATGACCGCTCAACGGCATATACTTCGATACCAGGTGGGGTAACCCAAACTGCTTACGTACCACTTTCCAAGCTAGAACTGTATCTCTCAATACAATGGAGGTTTTGAGACGGCACGGAAGAGAAGCGATTCTACAATGTAACAAAGCTTTCAGGTTCCAAGGTGAAGCATACTCCCCTTCCAGATCTAAATTGGAATAATTGCTTGTTTCATGAAGCCAATCTACTACATGACGCATAAGACAGTACACGTTATAACCCCTGACATTCGGAAAGTTCACACCCCCTTCTTGTTTACCCATCATGAACTTGGTGAGTGCTATGCGCGGCCTTTTTCCTGCCCATATAAATTTAGTGAATGAAGCCGTCAATTTCGAGACATCCACATGCTTCAATAAGAGAGGTAGCGTTTGAAAGGGGTATAGCAATCTAGGAAAACTAACCATCTTGATCAGATGACATCTTCCCAAGAGGGACAACGGCAATTGGCCCCATCTAGTGAGTTCCGCTTGTATTTTTTAAATTAACGGGGGATAATTTAAGCCATACAGAGTGTCTGGTACCCTCCCTATTTTGATACCCAGATAGGTAATGCAGTGTTCCACCGGTGATATCCCGCAACCCAAGGATTGCCAAAAGGTCTTTGGCAATGGCCTGCCCAACTCCAGCAGTTCGCTCTTAGCTATATTGACTTTGTATCCCGAGCATTGCCCAAATTCCTGCAAAAATTGAAAAACCTTCCCTAAATGCTCCTGAGGGTTTGACATAAAAAGTATGACATCATCAGCGAACAGGGCTAATTTCACTGCACAAGATCCCGCTTGAATGCCTCTGAACATATCCGATTCCTCCAAGAATCTGGCCATAGGTTCCAGTGCTAGATTGAATAGCAGGGGCGACAAGGGGCAACCCTGTCGTGTTCCTTTATGTAATTGGAAGGGATCTGATAGGAAACCCGAGGAGTGAACACGTGCTTGCGGGCTATTGTAGACTCCCTTCAGGAAGACCCGGAAATCTCCCTGAATGTTCATTTTGTCTAGCACCATCCCCAGCCATTCCCATTGTATGTTATCAAAGGCTTTCTCTGCGTCTAGCGCTAAAAGTGCCGGCCTGGTACCTGGCTGGGGATCGTGCCTGACTGTTTCTAGCACCGTCAATACCTTGCGTAAATTTGTCACTGCAGCCCTGCCCTTTACAAAGCCTACCTGAGATTTTCCCACCAGTATGGGTAGATACATAGCCAGTCGATTGGCCAAAATTTTTGTGAGCAATTTCTGATCTTGATCTATCAGCGAGATGGGGCGGTACGACCCCGGGTCAAGAGGATTCTTCCCCTTCTTGGGTAACACCTTTATATGTGCTACCTTGGCCTCTGCTGGTAAAGCTCCCGTTCCTAGTAAAGTATTATAATATGCCACCAAGGTAGGGCTGATTTCTTCTCTCAGAGATTTGAAAAACTCCCCTGTGAATCCATCCGGACCCGGGGCCTTTCCGTTAGATAATGTTTTAATGGCGCTCCAAACTTCCTCTAGTGGAATCTCCGCGCTCAAATGACCATTCTGCTCCTGGGTGAGCCCTGGCAACTTCACCTTCTCCAAAAATTCCCTCCCTTTCTGGAGATCTATGGGTGTTTCTGAGTAAAGGGCTTGGTAATATTTACTTAATATGCTATTGATTTTTTTTGGGTCCGAGGTAGGAGTTCCGTTTGATTCTTTAAGTGTTGAAATATGTGCCGGTGCATACCTCCCCTTTGCTAACCGCGCTAATAATTTGCCCGCCTTATTGCCGAAACGCATTAAATCAGCATCAAATTGGGACCGGTAAATACTCTCTCTTTTGCCTAACCATTGATCAAACTGTCGCTTGGCTTCCTTCCATTCCTCCCCCAATAGCATTGATGGCGAATGTAGGAATGCTGTGTACGCACGCCGTAATCTGTCGCTCGCTGCCTTGTATCCTTCGGTCGTCTTACGTTTAAAATTAGACATATACTGCATGATTTTCCCTCTTATTACCGCCTTGGCTGTACGCCAATACAATGACGGTTCCGAGCGATGCGCTACATTATCCCCATCGAATTCCATCCACCACCCCTTAAGCTTCTGTGTAAAGCCCTCATCCTTTGCCAGAAAAGCGGGAAACCTCCAGATAAAATCCGTTCCTCTAGCTACTGTGTCAGCCAATGTAATGGTAACCGGAGCATGGTCCGAAATAACTAGATCTTCAATTGCCGCTTCACGTAAACGTCGCGCCATTGCGTCACTAACTAACAAATAATCAATACGCGACCATGACTGATGAACATGAGAGAAATGTGTATATTCCCGCGCATCTGGGTGTAAACTCCTCCACGCATCTATTAGGGCCGTGTGTCTTAAAAAGTCGGGCAAGATCTTATCTCTATTTCTCTGCGAACTAGTCCCTGCGCTCCTATCCTCCTTTGAAGACCTTACAGTGTTAAGGTCTCCCCCTAAAATCAAAAACCTAGTGCGATCCTGCTGGAGTTGGGTTTCCAAGTGACCAAAAAAAACAGTGTTAACCGTATTTGGGCAACAAATGCCAGAGGCAAGGAAGCCTTATTTCCCAGCTACCATTCGATTGATTAAATTTTTTTGAATTTTTAAATTATAATCTTTATTATGCTATTGTAGCAAACAGACATACAGACAAACCAACATGAATAGTTAAAATTTCCAATGCATGGATAGGGTCAGTGGCCGTTGGTGGCTGTAACAATGTAAACGTGTTCCTGCCGTCTGTGACTGCAGACAGGCAGATTCAGGAGGTCACCGATGTAGCAGAGAACTCCTAAGTAGTTAGATTGTTAAATTATGAACTGGAGATGCCCTAATACCAGCATGTATTAAAATTATAGAGCCCCCCCGACATGTTTCGCTACGTATGTAGCGTCCTCAGGGGTTCATGGGGCTACTGGGCCCGTATTTGGGCCATACACATTATAAATACTGATGGTTTCCCCTTCATGCTCCATCACTAGATGGATCCAACGGCCCTCGTCATCCCGCTCCTGGGACACCAGCGTAAACGCAAAGTTTTTATGTACCAGAATTATAACTCCCGCCTTACCCTCCCTTGCCGACGAGCCAAAAACCTGACCCACCCAGAACTTTTGCAAATACTTAAACTCCGGCTCGGTAAGGTGAGTTTCCTGCAATAGGGCCACATCAGGATGCAATCGTTTCATGTGCCTTAAAAGTTTGGTCCGTTTCTGTGGGGATCTCAGCCCTTTAACGTTCCAAGAAACTATTTTCATGTTATTGGACCGTGTTTAAGATGAGCTAAAGTGCCTAAAAGTCGTGTGGAGTCCAGGGAGTCAGATCCGTCTTTTCCCAAGAGCCATGTACAAACATTAACATTAACATCATAACCAAACCCTGGCTTGTAAGCCAGAACTAACAAGGCCAACCATCCCTTACCTAACATAATCATAAAATCACCTGCGGCAAGGGTTAGCAGTCCCTTAATACCCACTGGTGTATGTGACTTCACTTTTTTCTGTTATGCCAGAACGCGCCCCTCCCTCCCCCCCCCCCAGCCTGCCTATATGGCTCCTTCCATGAGGAAGTAACACCTGCCCTTGCCCCCTCAGTACCTCTTTGTCGCCTGCGCACCCTTATGTACATTCCCTTATCATTACTTTAACAGCCTAGAGTCCGTTAGGATTGCATCCTCACATTTCCCTATGAACCTTGCTTCGCTTCAAGGTTTCCCTACCTCCGTGTCCCCTATCTCCTACCACAATTTCCCTCAGTCTGCCATTGTAACAGATAACACTAATCCCTTGCGTGGGGGAGGCATTGTATCACTCCCGGTCAATCCCGCCCACCAGGGACAATCTCAGATCCTGATCTAACTCCCTCACAAATATCTTGCAGTGAAAAAGCAGGGAAATATCAGAATGCATATACTTCAACCTTGATAACATTGTAACAATAGGTCAACTATTGACCGGTACATAGTGCTGTATAAGACCGCAAAATATCCCCCTCAATAACTTTCAGATTATCTGTAAACTTATCTGTAGCTGGTCGGAATCTGCAATTGGTCTACAGCGTCCACAAAATCATCATCACAACAGCTTAAATAAAATGCGCCAAAAAGGACTTCGTCCGTCAATCAGGAGACGTGGATCGGGTGCGGTCCCGTGTTCGCCTCTGCGGCTTCGGAGAGTCCCCTCTATTTCCGGCTCGACCCCCCTGGGATCTTCCAGGTGTGGGCATTAAGGCTTCTGCCCAGGTACGCTCCATATTTAGCCGGTTCCTTTTGTCTTCTCTTGACTTGCGCTGCGGACTATGTACTGGACTGTGACGCTCCTCTTGCTGTGATCTGTTCCCACAAAGCTCCGCAAGTGCGTCCTCCGCTTCCTGTGGAGTGGTGAAAACCTTATTCCGCCCGTTCTCTTGAAACACCCGCAGGATGGCTGGGTACTGCAGGCTAAAGCGTATTCTCGCTTGGAACAGCGCGGTGCAGATCTTGCTGAAAGCCCGCCTTCGTTTTGCAACCTCCGCCGAGAAATCCTCAAATAGTAGCACTTTCATGCCCATTATTTCCAAAGGACGCGATCTGCTGCGGAAAGCTTTCATGAGTGCCACCTTGTCATTGTAATCCAACAGTTTGAAGATCACTTGTCTGGGACGATGTGAATTGTGGTCAGCTGTTGCTGGGAGGTTTCTGGGGTCCGGCCCCACTCTATGCGCCCTCTCCACCCGGCATGGACGGGGGAGACCTAAGGCTTCCGGCAATGTCCTCTCACACACTCGTTGCAAATCAGCAGATATCACCGCTTCTTTCAGCCCCACCAGTCGCAGGTTGCTCCTCCTGGAGCGATTTTCCAGATCCTCCACCTTGTCCCCCAACTGCGCAGTAACAGACAGCACCCCTCTGAGTTTGGATTGCAGGCGTTCATTTTCATCCTCCAGCAGCGTCATACGCTGTTCTAACTCATCAGCTCTGATAGTGACTTGTGCCAGCTCCGCATGCACGCGGTTTAGAGAATCTTGCACCGTTTTTTCCAGCGCCTTTTGCAGGTCTGGCGCTATCTGTTTGGCTACTTCACGGGCCAGGGTTACATAGTCAATGGCTACTGGAAGAGCGGACAGTACATGCTCTGCCAGGCTTGAAAGCTGGGACTGATGGTGCTGCAGCTCATCTTCCTGTGTGTATAGCAGGGTCGCAGTGGCGGGAAGCGCCGCCATCTTACCTCCCTTTACCACGGCCGCGGCTGATTCCTCCATGGCTGGCTTCTGCGCGCTTCTGAGGAGGTACCTGTCCATACAGGCACCACCGATGATGTTGCCGTGTGCAGGGCTGGTGACTTCCCCGCTGATTATCGTCGCCGTAGCGACTATTGCGAGCTTACAGGCTGGACGGGTGCGGCAGCTCAGTCACTCGCGTCCTGCATCCCCAGCGCCGGAACCGGAAGTCAAAATAAAGAGTATTTTGAGCATGCCAGCAGCGTCTGTGTGTTATTTCTCCTCTCTCGATATATATCGGTATGATATCTACTGATTAGGTTGCTGGATAAAGTGCCTGGCGTGAGTGTCTGTTGGAACACAGTCTAATATATTTTGAGCCATTGACTTCCACGACACCTCATCTCCTACAAAAAATGAAATAAAAAGTGATCAAAACGTCGCTTGTACACCAAAATTGTATTATTTAAAACTACAGCTTATCCCGCAAAAAATACTACTTAATCGACTGAAAAATAAAAAAGTTATGGCTCTCGGAAATTGGCGACACAAAATAAATGTTCTTTTTTACAATTAGGTTTTTACTTGTAAAGTGGGAGAAATATTCACCATCTATCACTTCAGGAGAAGCCATATAACCATCCTCGGACACATTGACCAAAAGGACTACCAACTGAAAATAAGGGGTAGGAGGGCAACCGCCCCAGGTCTTTTAATTTAATCTATATATGTGGTCCTTGCAAGAGGAAAAGATATTGGATAAACCTCCTGATGAAAGTGATTATAATACATTATAATACTAGGAAACCTTATCAAGGCGGACTGATAAAAAAAAATTTGCTGTCTTCAGAAATTTGTTTGATTTTGATATAAATCATTGAATACGAATTGGCATGCAGTATTGGCATATGATATCCTTACTTTTTGACATGTTTGTTATCTATTTTAAACAAGCTCAGTAAAAGTTATATTTTATTACTCCGGATCTATCTTCATTACTTGTAAAAGTAGTAAAATATAGAAAAAACTATATATATTTGGTATCACCATAATCATATTGACCGACAGAATAACCTTAACATGTTGTTTTAATTGCACAGTGAATTCCGTAAGAACGATGTGCAAAAAACAATGGAGGAATCACAGTTTTTTTCATTTTCTACCCCACAAATAATTTTATTCCCATTTCCTAGTACATTATATGGCACAATAAATGGAGCTACGAAAAACTACAACTCGTCCCGCAAAACTCAAGCCCTCATAGGTTTATATTGACGGAGAAATAAAGAAGTTATGGCTTTTGGAAGGTGGGGAGGAAAAAGCGAAAATTAATCTGAAAAAGGGTTGCGATGGGAGGGCGTTTAAGGGAAAACAACCTCCAATTGAGAGCACAGTAGCTGCAGGGACTGTGATATTCCCCTGCCTGTAGCTAGCAACTTTTAGGTGCCAAGATTGTCATCCTTGCATCCTTGCATACTTGCTGGTGAGCCATCTCTATGTTAGTCTGATGTGCCTGCCCGTGTCAAAGTGCAGAAGCTATGCAGCTTAAGCACTGGCAAGCACCTATATGGGAAACCAGGTGATTTAAGGACTGTTCAAAGATCCATATGGAATGGGAAAATTGGGATTCTTTCTTCAGGAAGTTCTAATCCCTGCCAGGGGCAATGCCTCAAGTCAATTTATCATTCTAATGGAAATTGTGGAAGTCCATCTGGTCAAGGGACCAGGATGTTGACCAGGGGGGAAGTGCTCATCTCCACCTCTAGGGGAAATAGGGCCTTCTAAGTGAATAAAGCTATGATGGCAAAAGAGGAAACATCTTGAATATGGTCCATGTTTCCTTTGGTTGAGCTACACTTAAGCGGTGATGTCCTCCTCCAAGATTATATGGGTATTGCCAAAACCGTCCAGGCTATTGTACCTGCTGAGTCAGGTCAAATCTCCAAGCGTGCGCCTGAAGGGCCTACTCTGTTGAGCAAGGCCAATGGTGCAACTCATTATGGACTGCAGAAGTGCACAGCGACCTGTTGCACTCCAGCTCTCGTGGAACAATAACTCCCAGCATTTCCTGACAGCCAAAGCCTTTCTTTTTAATAAAGTAAAAAAAATACCTATCCCACAGCTAAGCTAAATATAGCGGGCTAGGCTGTAGGTGCCTGCTCTCGGAAGATCGCAGACATTGCTCAGCTTGAATCCTCACAAGTACCAGTGTGGGAGAGCTGGCTGGGAATCCGTGCCTAGTTCCATGGACTTCTGGAAATCTCCAGGGCTCACCAAAAATGGATTCTAACAGATCCAAGGTAATATAAATGCCAGAGTTACATGTGATGATATCAAATTGACCCCTGACTACCTGCGTGATACTATCCCAACAGGTAGGCATGTCAGACAGGATGGCCCTATCTACCACCAACAGACACTGTCTCTAGCTTAAAGAGGCTCTGTCACCACATTATAAGTGCCCTATCTCCTACATAATGTGATTGGCGCTGTAATGTAGATAACAACAGTGTTTTTTATTTTTAAAAATGATCAATTTTGAGCAAGTTATGCACAATTTTAGATTTATGCTAATTAGTTTCTTAATAGACAACTGGGCGTGTTTTTACTTTTTTACCAACTGGGTGTTGTAAAGAGAAGTGTATGACGCTGACCAATCACCGTCATACACTTCTCTCCATTAATTTTTAGCAGTACTCGCAACACAGCGTGATCTTGCAAGATCACGCTGTGTAGTCACATACTCCCATATTAACTTTATTGAAGTGTCTTGGGAGTGAATAGACATCACCTCCAGCCAGGACGCGATGTCTATTCATCACTACCAACACGATATCACGTGTGCTGTCATTCACAGAAACTTTACCGAAGTGATGAATAGACATCGCACACTTATAATGTGGTCACAGAGCCTCTTTAAACTCTGAGTCGAAGTTAATGCTTCCAAGTACAGCATCTGTGAGTTAAAATATGAGTCAATAGACCCTTATGGTCCGAGCTAACTAAGGGTTTAGAGAGCGTCTCTAAGAAGAAGGTAGAATCATTACCACAGTCAGTTCAGGTAGTTCAACGTGAAACTCCTTCATACATCACAGAAGTCAATACCGAGGCAGACCAAGGTTTCTTAGAAGGGAATTAAGACGCTCCATAGCCCTTAACAAAGTCAATCAGGATGACTGAGCAGTCTAGGGCTCTGCGTTGTCGCATTTCCCCCTGGTGGCGGTGATTCTGATTCCACTTCTGACAACAGAAGGACTAAACTCTGACACCGGATCCCTTCCTGTAGGCGGCGCCTCCAACTCTCTCCTTAAGCTGGAGAGGTTGAAGATCAGGCAGTCCGGCTATTCAATACACTTCCTCTGGAAGCATTTCCCGTACTGCTCCTTTACATCCGGTCATCCTGGATGTCTCCTTTCTACAATTCCTAGAAGGAAAGTTATCAACCCCCTCAAAGAGTCCCCTCTAGAGCTCTATGTCCTTGATTCTAAAGGAACTCAAAGAGGCAGGGTGTACCCGATCAGAACCTCTTCTCAGGAAGGTGGGAAAGATTTTGATATGGACAGAGTTGAATCTACCCATCCTCTGCTGTATATATGCAAGACTGAGTCAAAGGCTAACATTCCGGGAGCAATGTTTCTGAATCTAGAGATTTTCAATCAGATCACATGGATGTGGGAAGTGCCAGAGATCGATCTTATGGCCAACAGGTTCAGCACCAAGGTGGAAACATTCTCTCCCTTTGTCAGGACGACAATCCCTTGGAAGTGGATGCCCTGTCCATCCCTAGGAGGTTCAGGTTGGCCTACGTTTTCCCTCCGGTTTCCTTGATACCCAGGATATTAATGAAAATCAGGCAAGTCCAGGCCACTGTAAAAGCCATCATACCATTCTGGCCACAGAGGTCATGGTATTCTCCCCTCACTCATGAGTCGAGGGTGTTACTGAAGACTTCTCCCAGTGCAGAATTGTCTCAGAGCACTCAACTCTGCCAGGACCTGAAGACATTCAACCTGACAGTCTGAAGGTTGACCAGCCCCTTTAGAATCTAAAGGTCTCTCCAATCAATTCATGAATAATTGCCCACAGTCCAGGTCTTGAACTACCAAGAAGACTTGAAGAATTGCCCGCAGTCCAGGTCTTGAACTACCAAGAAGACTTACACAAGGGGCGAATTGATTGTTTCATCTTTATATTGCATTTAAGGAATGGAAAGTTGCAACCCGCGGCTCAACAACATCCTACACTTCCATCAGGAAGGATTCAGGAAAGGACTGAGTCTATCGACCTGGAAGGTCCAAAATTTAGTCCAGGCCGCATTTTTGGTAAGATCCTTGTCATAAGAGCCCTTAGTGAAAAGTTTCCTGAAACAGTCTGCTAAATGAAACCTGTTATCCTCAGACCTATTGCAAAAGGAGACTTTGCATTAGTCCTAAGAAGTTTATGATCAACTAACTCTGAACCTCGGGAAGAGGTCCCACATAATTACCTATCCTAAGAGGTTATTTCCTTCTGGTCATAATCAAGGACGGACAAAGGCGGTGGAGAGTCCCATGTAGCGTGTAGGGTGTGTGGGACCCCATACTCTCCAATGGTTTACCATGGCACACTAATTTGTGTCATTCCAGCGGTGCACCAGTAACTGTGAGCATGGTTTTGGTTCCTCAATTATATTATACTGGGCTCCTGTGCATCGGCCCCTAACCATAAAATCTGTCAGAACAGGAGAACTTCAAGCCTTGCCATCAGTGGATCCATACAACAAATTCCTCCAGGACGGGGTCTTGCTGAAGCTACTACCAAACTTCACTCCAATGTTCTTCATTTGTAACCTGAAATCAGGTCTATTCCCTTACAGTGTTCTGGCACCAGTCTTCCTCTCACAAGGAACATAATCTCTATTCCTAGATCTCTGCTGTTGTCTTGAGATCTAGTTGGCTTGTAGTAAGAGATTATGAAGGTTGAGAATTTATTGTTTCCATAAAGAAACAAAGATTTAAAATCCACTAAACCTACTCTGGGTAGATGAAGTGTAGAGGCCAGTAATCTGACTTACGGTGTTAGATCTCCGATTCACCTCATTTAGTCTAAAAACGACTCTACTAGAGCAGTGGACACCCCTTGGGCTAAATAAAGTCTGATCCCGCTGGATCAAATTTACTGTTCAGCTTGGAGCTCGCACTTAATATTTATCAATCATTATGGGCTGAATTTTGGTTCTCTGAAGAGACGGCTCTTGAGTAGTCAATCTTGAGTTCTACCAGTCAAGAGGGACCCCCCTATGGGGTTTCTCCTTGCTATTTCTCCATTATTGTGCTACTGCAGGACGTAAGGTAAGAGTAGATTTCTAACATTAATCTGTTTTCCCTTAGTCCTAGCAGCAGCACAAGCTTCCCGCCCTAATTAAGCCTACTATTTTATAATAAACACATAGTGGGAGGGGCTAGACGTCCTTATGTAGGGAGGAGACTCTGGTTGATTAATTTGATTAAATTAAAAATTCCATCTATCCTGCTAGTTCACAGGGGCAGAGATACCCCCATTATTGTGCTGCTGCTGGCAGGGAAAACAGAAAACAGGGAAGGGAAAACAGATTAACATTAGAAATCAATTCTTCTCTTTCAATTGGATGTCCACATGATGCAGAATATTGGTTTTCCAGTTTGTATATGCTTTTATAGTTATCCAAATATATTTTTTTAACACAAATGAAATATCATTTTTTTTTCCAATTTCTGTCCATTCTCCTGAAAAAATAAAAATTGAGAGGCTCTATTTTGGAGACATAGTTAATTAAGAAAAAAAAAGTGTCTGTACAGGTATTTTTTTTTCTCTGTGACCTTTGGGAAGCCAAAGTGTTGTGGGCACCTTTGCCATCCCTTTGACCATAGTAGGACACCATTGGATCGCAACAAGAGCGCACACAGTAGATGCAGTCGATCCAGCTAGTCAGGCTGTATGATAAATTTAGCCCATCTAACTAGACATGCAGGAAACTTTTCTCTTCTTTATACCACTGGCATGTTGTAAGCCACGCCCCTTTCTGGTAGACTACACCCTTTCCCACTTACCATGCCGCTTTTCAAGCGTGGCGCAAAAAGTGTTTAAAACAATGTATCAAATGTGGCGGACAGCAGGTGAGCCAGAATTCTGGCACATTTTGAATAGAAAATGTACCCTATTCTCTTTAAGGCCTTGTGCACACAGTCTGTCCTTACAGTTCCGTATCATATACGGAATATATATAATATTGCATCAGATTGAACATGCCACAATTTTATCATTCTCATGGATTCCATATGCCCCGTAATAGGGGGGAGGGGGGTTCCCGGGGAGGGAGGGTTCCCTTGTTCAAAACTGCCTTCTACTAAGCCAGAGATATAGCAGCAGATGGCCATTGATTCTAAGGGGCACCGTATTATAATTGCTTCCAGGAAACCTACAATATGAAAAGGGATTGTCAATATCAGAAAACCCCATGTGTACAAAAATGAAATCAAACTTCATACTGTGGAAATATATATTTTTTTGTAGTTTTAGTTCTAATGATGTATAATAATTCATGTTACACACTTAGATGCTGAAAAAAATAAATATAAGATTGTGGCATAAAAATCCATTTCAATTGACCACATGCAGGAACGAAAATAATTAGATTTAGATGCATTAATTCAATTTACTATTTACGTGGCATGCATGACAATCCTCGGAACAAGCTGAGGTTAATAATTAAACCCGTCATTAACATCCCTAAATAGGTATTTTTTTGAGCAGATTGACTATATGTTGGCGGTAAATTTGTTTATTATTGTATATCAGTTTTAACAATCAATGAGTTTCCTGCATCGTCCTCTGTGTTAAGCTGGCCAATGGCCATGTATAATAGATGATGTCGGAGGTCTAATGGGCCTGTGGGGGGAGGGGTGACAGATAATGTTGGGTGTCCTCTCTTGCAGGGGATTAGCCATCTTTCCTTTTGTTGTCCTATTGCTTCTATTCGAGATTAGCGACACCGGAGATACTTCTCAACTACCCCTCTTCACTTTCATAGGGTAAGTAAGGGAATGGGAATGGTAAATGCCGGCCAAAACAAATTATAGCTACAGTACCAATAATCTTATGATTGTGTATGACCTACAGACATTTGAGACATAATATTGTCCAAAGATTAGGGCCAATCTTGTTATACCTCCTTTTTGATTTCTGGGACTATCTCTCATCTTGCCAACTGTTCTGTTACACAGCGGGCTTCCTTGTTCGAGAGGGGTTGGATTGCCCTAGCAGCATGATGCCTCCTCTCCCAGCCACTGCCTATTCCTCCAGCTATTAACCCTGGTCAACCCCCTTTGCTATGGCAATGTGGTACCTATCCTCTGTCAAGACCTCTGTTTAAATCTGTCCGGCCTGGTTATTGTTGCCTGAGGGTCCCTGGTAGTTTCTGTTCAGCATCTAGCTGTTATTATTTCATTCATTATCCAGTTTTCCCTTTGTTTTCTCTAGTTTAGTTTGCTTTGCTGGGTCAACTTCTGGCTACATTTAGCGACTATGCTTCTGTCGTCTACATAGCACCACATTTTGTACCTGCTCGTTCAACCTTAGCTCTCGTCTGTCACTGTACATAGCCGTCACCGATCAGAAGCTACTCTGAGGACTGTGACCAGGCTGGAGATACCCCCAAATCCCAATGAAAGTGTCAGGGGTGAACACCAGGGAATCCCTTAATTAACAATCCGATCATGACAATGAGGGTTCATAATGTCCAGGAAAACTGGTCTAGGGAATGATAACTACTCAGATGATGACCACATATACGGTACAGCTATTTAAGAGTTGCAGTTTCTTTGGAACAACTTTTCAATCCTACATTGGGGACATTTTGATCCCTATGTTGAGACTTGGCATGTTTACAGGTATTTGGAAGCCTAATTTAAAATGCATTAAGCCTAGATCAGTTGTCCACACCTGCATAGCACAAAATGCTACTCTTCAGTGTCTGGATGTATAAATGACAGTAAGTAATACTATTTATACCAAAATTGCTTTCAAATCTGCAGAGGAAAATTGCTATCATCTAGCATT
This sequence comes from Rhinoderma darwinii, assembly GCF_050947455.1. Classification (NCBI taxonomy): domain Eukaryota; kingdom Metazoa; phylum Chordata; class Amphibia; order Anura; family Rhinodermatidae; genus Rhinoderma; species Rhinoderma darwinii. The sequence continues at coordinate 373,927,177 of NC_134689.1, forward strand.
CAGTTACCATAACAGTCAATAGATATCTAATATACTAAGGGACAACTTCCCCGCAACGAGAAAAAAACAGTATGTTGATGAGGCCTGGAAGGTTTTATGAGATTTCTCAGTAAAGGCTATTACTTTAAAGGGGAGAGTTAGAAAGTCTCCAGAGGTATCACAGCCCTGGAGGAATAGTATTCTGTAATGTAGGTGTATAAGAAACATATGTTATAATAGACCTACCATGCAAAAAATAAATAAAAATTATCTTACATTTTTTTTAATTAATTTGAATAACTTTATAGTGTGTAATGTATTCAAACTATTCCAAAGTTTCCTATTGCACTTATTTATTATAGCGTCTTTCAGACTACTGAATAACTTTTTGGCCGTACTGTCTGCTAAGGAGCGACATAGAACACAGCCTACAGGTGACAATGGCTAATCTCTATATTGTTACTCACAATAAATGAATTGCTGGTGGTGAGCATTCTTATGTTTTCTCAGCACTTCCTTCCATTTATAGGTAGATGATGACAGGGACCTAGTACTGAGTTTTTGGTTAATGTGTTTAGTTGTGCGGGGATCCGGGGGACTTTTTGTCTGCTGACTTTTCTATGGAAATTGTTGGGGAGCAAAGGGCTTTTTTCATTGAAGACATCAAGGACAGCTGCTCTGCGGTGCAGAAAGTAAATTATGGCTTGAAATTAATTACAAACTATTCCTACAGGTGTCTCAACTTTTGGAGATTACTTTCAAATCCTCTGATATTATATAACCAGTGTTGGAACAGACTGCATAAAAACACCCTGTAGGGCAGGATTTAGACAGTTTTGCTCTTCAGGACACAGCACATTGATACCATAATGGCAAGAAAAAGGCAATTAACAAAAGAAGACAGACAGCCAATATAACCCTTAGAAGGGTAGGTCTGTCTCAGAGAGAAACTGTCAAGAAAGCCAATGCAGCAGTCAGTACAGGTTCCTATACCAGTTTCCTATACCAAAAGCCACTACAAAATCAGATGACAAGTTTTTGAGAGTCAACAGTTTGCATGATCGAAGCCTCACAGTACAAAATCTTCAAGCCCAGCTTAATGCAGCTCTTTTGGTGGATCCAGAGTTGGCAACAAGGTTACTCGCACACTGGACAAAAAGGGCTACCACAGCATTTTGATGTGCCCAGTGGCGGATTAAGAAGACCATGGGCCCTGGGCTGTTACCCAAACTTGGGCCCCCCTTCTCCACCGCCACCCTGCCGCGCCGTAACTATTGCTAACACTACCTTTTTGCACAAGCATTAACAAATGGGTGTTACAATTCCCCTTTCACAGGGCTGTGTCCCTAAATACTGACAGTATCACACTGTGCAGGGACACATCCACCTGGGGAATGGTAACACAAATTTTTCTATCAGTCCTGGACTGCACAAAGACGTTATGTGGAATACAAGGATTTCCTACAATAAACATGTCAGGAGAGGGGACAGATTCTCTACAAATCCAGTGACTCACAGGTGACGACGTCTCAGATGCTAGTATTTTTTTTTTCCTCTTTTCTTTTCCATCCGGTCCAGAGCTCATGACGACTTCTCCTGGCCATGACCCATTTCTGAAGCCCTTAAATATAATATCACCATGCACTGCGCCCCTGAATATAATTGTGTCACACACTGTAAAGTAAAGCACCACATACACAGTGCCCCCTGTAGATAGCGCCAACTCCCCATGTAGACAGCGCCAAACACATACCCCCTGTAGATAGCGCCACACCCCCCCCCCTGTAGATAGCGCCACACACCTGTAGATAGCACCACAGACACAACCCCGTGTAGAGAGCGCCACACACACAACCGCCTGTAGAGAGCGCCACACAGCCCCCTATAGATAGCATCACACAGCCCCCTATAGATAGAGCCACACAGCCCCCTATAGATAGAGCCACACAGCCCCCTATAGATAGAGCCACACAGCACTTCCCCTTGTATATAGTGCCACACAGCGCTCCCTTCCTTATATATAATGCCGCACAATGCTCTCTTCCTTATATATAGTGCCACACAGCGCTCCCCCCAATTGTATATAGTGCTACACAGCGTCGCTACAGTGCAGCCCTGGGATGACATTTTATCCCATATGACTACTGCAGTCTGTGATTGGCTGCAGCGGACACATGGGGTGAAACGTCATCCCAGAAAGCCGGCCCGGACCAAGAAACTGAATTCTGGGCAAGTATAAGATTTTTATTTTTTCTAAATTGCGTTTTTACATAACATCTGTTATTTGTTGCGGGTTTTACCTCCCCATTGAATTAAATGGGGAAAACCCGAAACAAATAAGCAGCGTTTACGCAAATACAATTGACATGCTGCGAACTAAAAAAACGCACCGCAGGTAAATTTCTGAGCTTTTTTTCCCCACTTATCATTTACGCAGCCTGTGGATGAGAATTGTTCACATCTAATCTACTCTGCTGCTACTGTATTAGAGCTTGTCCACACTTAACGGAATTGCTGCGTATTTTCCACCCGGAAAATACGCAGAATACAGTAGTGGCAAAGTGAGTGAGATTTACCAAATCTCATCCAGACGCTGCGTAAAATTTCCGACCAGACATTTTGTCCTGCGGTGCGTATTTCTCGTACTGTAGCATGTAAATTCCTGCTGCGGAAAGTGGACAGAATTGCTCCGTTTTTTCAGATGAGATGTTAACATCTCCCAACATTGAGAAAACCGCAGCAAAATACGCACCATTTTCTGCAGCAAAAATGCAGGAAATGGTGTTTTTTCTCTGCAGCGGAATTTCTGCTAGTTTCTGCGGAATTGCTGCAGAAATATATATATATATATATATATATATATATATACACACAAATACATACATACATACATACATACATACATACATACATACACATGTATATAAACTACCGTTCAAAAGTTTGGGGTCACCCAGACAATTTTGTGTTTTCCATGAAAACTCACACTTATATTTATCAAATGAGTTGCAAAATGACTAGAAAATATAGTCAAGACATTGACAAGGTTAGAAATAATGATTTTTATTTGAAATAATAATTTTCTCCTTCAAACTTTGCTTTCGTCAAAGAATGCTCCATTTGCAGCAATTACAGCATTGCAGACCTTTGGCATTCTAGCTGTTAATTTGCTGAGGTAATCGGGAGAAATTTCACCTCATGCTTCCAGATGCCCCTCCCACAAGTTGGATTGGCTTGATGGGCACTTCTTTTTGCGTACCATACGGTCAAGCTGCTCCCACAACAGCTCTATGGGGTTGAGATCTGGTGACTGCGCTGGCCACTCCATTACAGATAGAATACCAGCTGCCTGCTTCTTCCCTAAATAGTTCTTGCATAATTTGGAGGTGTGCTTTGGGTCATTGTCCTGTTGTAGGATGAAATTGGCTCCAATCAAGCGCTGTCCACAGGGTATGGCATGGCGTTGCAAAATGGAGTGATAGCCTTCCTTATTCAAAATCCCTTTTACCTTGTACAAATCTCCCACTTTACCAGCACCAAAGCAACCCCAGACCATCACATTACCTCCACTATGCTTTACAGATGGCGTCAGGCACTCAGCATCTTTTCAGTTGTTCTGCGTCTCACAAATGTTCTTCTGTGTGATCCAAACACCTCAAACTTCGATTCGTCTGTCCATAACACTTTTTTCCAATCTTCGTCTGTACAATGTCTGTGTGCTTTTGCCCATATTAATCTTTTCCTTTTATTAGCCAGTCTCAGATATGGCTTTTTCTTTGCCACTCCGCCCTGAAGGCCAGCATCCCGTAGTTGCCTCTTCACTGTAGACGTTGACACTGGCGTTTTGCGGGTACTATTTAATGAAGCTGCCAGTTGAGGACCTGTGAGGCGTCTATTTCTCAAACTAGAGACTCTAATGTACTTGTCTTGTTGCTCAGTTGTGCAGCGGAGCCTCCCACTTCTCTTTCTACTCTGGTTAGAGCCTGTTTGTGCTGCCCTCTGAAGGGAGTAGTACACACCGTTGTAGGAAATCTTCAGTTTCTTGGCAATTTCTCGCATGGAATAGCCTTCATTTCTAAGAACAAGAATAGACTGTCGAGTTTCACATGAAAGCTCTCTTTTTCTAGCCATTTTGAGAGTTTAATCAAACCCACAAATGTAATGCTCCAGATTCTCAACTAGCTCAAAGGAAGGTCAGTTTTATAGCACCTCTAAACATCAAAACTGTTTACAGCGGTGCTAAAATAATTGCACAAGGGTTTTCAAGTGTTTTCTAATCATCCATTAGCCTTCTAACACAGTTAGCAAACACAATGTACCATTAGAACAATGGAGTGATGGTTGCTGGAAATGGGCCTCTATACACCTATGTAGATATTGCATTAAAAACCAGACGTTTGCAGCTAGAATAGTCATTTAGCACATTAACAATGTATAGAGTGTATTTGTATAGAGTGTATTTCTGATTAATTTAATGTTAGCTTCATTGAAAAAAACTTTGCTTTTCTTGCAAAAATAAGGACATTTCTAAGTGACCCTAAACTTTTGAACGGTAGTGTATATATATATACACATACATACACACTATATATACACACACACACACACACACACACACACACGCACACTATATACATACACACACATGTACACATCACAGACACACATGAGTATGCACATTATACACATATAAAGTACACATTGTAAACACACATGAGTATGCACATTATACACATATAAAGTACACATTGTAAACACACATGCCCTTACTTTTTATGTAGGGTATTTGTGAAGGGGCGTTCAGCAGGTTGATGTGGTGGGAGCCTTCACACAGCGTTTCTCCTGCTCACAGTCCGACACAGATCCCACAGGCAGTCTCCCCTCCCCCATGTCCCAACTGCTAGCAGCAGGAGGAGAGATGTGTAGAGCAGGGAAGGGGGGCTGGAGGGGGAGTTTCAGCACAGACCACGGCTGCTAAGTAAGACAGCTCACCTCGCTTCATGACAGGTGTGGTCATGGCACTGGGGCTCCCTGCGGTGCTAGCGACGCCACCGGGCATGAGGGGGTTCGAGCGGCCATGGCCCCCTGGGAGCCTTGGGCCCCGGGCGGCCGCCCGAACCGCCCTAATGATGATCCACTGGTTGCGCCATGCAACACCCTCTTGTGTACACCTACTTGGTCAGGGGTTCATATTACAGCAAGACAATGATCCAAAACATACTTCTAATTCAGAACTACCTAGGAAGACAAGAAGAAGGCTTCAAAGAATGTAATGGCCTCCAGACTTAAATCCCATTGAGCTTGTTTGGGATGAACTGGACAGAAGGGTGAAAGCAAAGTAACCTACAGGTGTACTTATGGGAAATTCTGTAACAATGTTGGGAAGAAATGTCTGAACAATATCTGAATGCAATTGTAGAAAGAATGCCTTGATTGTGTAGATGTGACTACTTTGAAGAGTCAAAAATCTAGATTTAGTTTGCTGAAACAAAGTTAATCCATTATTTTTATTCATCCTAACTTGTTTATTTATTTTATGCTTTCATTTCAAAGTACATTTGAGACATTAAACTGTGTAAATATAAATAAAAACGGTAGAAATTGAGGTGTTCTAAAACTTATGACCGATAGTGTATATCTCGGGAGTCACTCAACATCCATATATGGACAGTATTGTCAGAAGCAGTGCTGTAGTCCCCGGGCAGAGCGTTAGCTGATGCTCTGCTCGTGGACTCCAGCGATAGGAAACTCCTGACGTCACTGTCCATATATGGACAGTGACATCAGGAACTTCCACAGCGCTGAAGTCCCTGGGTAGAGTGCTAGTAGGTGCTTGTCCCGGGACTCCGGCCCTGGGAAAGCTGCTGATGTCACTGTCCATATATGGACAGTGATGTCAGGAGTCTCCTATCGCTGGAGTCCCCGAGCAGAGCATTGGCTAGGGCTCTGCCCATGGACTACAGGGACTTGGTCCCCCCAGAGGATCCTTTGGTACTCTGATGTGCCAGTCCGCTCTGTTATTGTCTCTAGAGGGGCAACTAATTATGCTGTTTAGCACCATCCCAAAATCTATTTAGATTGTTTCAGCTTTGTTTCTATAAAGATTTAACTTTTTCTAAAACTAAAATTACATAGAGAAATATAGAACATTATATGTTCCACCCTCTATTTCCTTCAGCAATGCACCTTAGAGTTATTTTCTGAAATTAACCATTTAGTGGCTTGCAAAGCCCCTGGCATAATTATTCAACAGAGCTGCTAATAATGGTATATAAGAAACAAAGAATAGAAATTTCAATGTATTGTTTTTACCCATTCTTTTAGATACAGGGGGGGAATTATTAATAAATCTTCTGTATAAGGCAAATTTTATTATAAGTTTTGTAAGTAAATCTATAAATCAGATACCATGCGGAGAGACTGGCAGGGGTCCTGGAAATAAATGGTGCTGGTTTTGATCTGGGGACAGAGAGACGCTGTTTAGTGTGTGTGACAATAAATCTCACAGTGGTAACTAATCCTTGAGATGTGAATGACAGCTTTCTACCAGCTGCTGATCATTCACCGAGAAAGGGATTAACCAGTGCGGTTTTACTGAGGATCCTGTGTGGGTATTTCAGGTACAAGTGCAACAATGGAGAGTGCTGTTTAACTGCTAATTCTCAATACAAGGTTAATGCTTATGTAAATGACAGAAATAGAAGAGGAACCCAGCTGGCTGAACAAGGGATTAGACTAAGGTAGACTCAGAGGTATGAAGAGAGACGTTCACAAAACAATCCCCATATATTACCTCTAAGCCACTGACTTGGGTAATAGGATCAGAAATTAACACCAGCCAGGAGGGAGAGGAAAGCTTCCATGTTTGAACAAAGAATCAAAAATTTCAATGCCTTTATGGATTTCTCTGCAGCGGAGAGTCTGGGGTGGACAGAAATTTGTGGACATAAAAGTATTTTGCTTTCTTAAAGTCTCATGTACACAGCAAAGCGATGTGCACGAAGGCTCTAAATATTCACATTGTGTCCTGTGGCTCCGTACTTTCAAGCCATAAACACTCTGTGTGCCGTTGTACTGTGTTCTTTACGTCCCCATATTATGGAGATACTCTACCCTATTTGCAATGCTTCTAGGGGAGAAGAGCTCCGTAATATTGTGTCCGATACAACATGGCACAAGTAGTAATACGGAATAATCCTTGGTTAGAGGAATACAGGGATACAGTAGAAACCCATAAAAGTTTATGGCCGCCGTATTACATCTCTGTGTCCCTCAGAGCCATATTACGCTCTTGTTTATAAGGCCTTATTCTGAAAAGCATAGTGGACATGAATTTTCCTATACGCATGTATCAGAGCTGAATTTGTCAAAGAAACACTAGCAATATATAGGACTGCAGATAAATTTACAGTTGGCGTAAAATGGATTTCTGGGCTATAACAGTAGGTCTATATACAAAATGTAAAACAATATAAATTGTAATATACTTATATATTTAATAAAACTACTTTTTACCAGCTTTTCCGTTGACTCCTATGGACGTCACATTACCACATTCACTTGTAAACAGATAAGACTGCCGCAGGGACAGAGCAGAAATAATAAGGGAAGTACTACAACGCTTTTTATTTAATTTGTTCCCTTGTAGTCTTGTAGCCACAACCCAGAAAACCACTATGAGGGTATGTTCACACGGCTTATTTACAGACGTAAATTGGGCGTTTTTACGCCAGGAATTACGTCCGAAAATACGGCTTGAAAGCGTTGACAAACATCTGCCCATTGAAAGCAATGGGTTTTTACGTTGGTCTGTTCCCACGAGGCGTAAATTTACGCGTCGCTGTCAAAAGACGGCGCGTAAATAGACGCCCGCATCAAAGAAGTGCCTGTCACTTCTTCAGACGTAAATGGAGCCGTTTTCCATTGACTCCATGGAAAAACAGCTCCATTTACGTCCGTAATTGACGCAGCAAAAAGTGCCTCAACATGCCATTACGGCTGAAATTACGGTGCTGTTTTCTCCTGAAAACAGCACCGTAATTTCAGTCGTAACGGACGCTGCCGTGTGAACATACCCTAAGACAGTTAGTTATCTTGTACACAAAGAAACCGTTATAGAACAAACTCAGCCCTGCTACATCTTTATTTATTCTGAAAAACACTAGAAACAGAAGGAGTCATGCACTATTGTAATACAATTTGCCAATGGCATAGAAAAATAATTTTTATTGGACAATACAAAATACATAGAGTTAAAAAAGACTACAAATCTGAAGACTGTACACCTCCCAAGTGGTGAGGATGAACCTAAAGGAACCGCTCCTTATATTGGCAGTTGCAGGAGGAAAGAGCTTAACTGACAGATAGCAAATACTAACTAGGACTAAGGCAGAAAATACAAAAAAAAACAAAAAAGTAGTACTAGGCATAGAAGTCAGGGTATGTAAATGTAAGTAAGTACCAACATACATACAGCCAGAGTCACAAAAGTAAACGAAGGTAAATATTGTGAATGGATTCCAAACTGAGCAAAAAAATGTGTGCTCACAAAGAATCCTCACAAAAATAGACAAAGTCTTCCCAGAATATTATCGCCACAAGAAAGGAGCAAGTAAATATGTAAAGCACAGCATAGAGTGTTACTAACCCATATGGTTCCTGTAGTTCAGTATCTTCCTGAGTACAGAGAGACCCCGACGCGCGTTTCGCGTGGATGGCTTTTTCAAAAGGGGTATACTAACTTCAACTAAAGCCTTCCACTTTAAATATGCTTGAGTAATCCGATCAGCTGTTAAGATTTGACCAATGTGATCTCCCCGGCCGTGCCTGTCAGGCTAAGACACCGCGAGACTCACGCACCTGAGAGCCGAGCTCCCACTGCGCACGCGCGGCTCCGGAAACCACGCATGCGCAGAAGAGAACAAACGGCAGACAGAGCCAAAGCCAGCGGTGACGCGCCTGACAGGCAGGGCCGGTACAAACACTCATAGAATGAGACACCCAGGGTAAGTTCCAAATTGAAACAGATTTTAATGCTCCGGAAAAATAAATAAAATAAATAAAAGATAATCTGTTATATACATTTCTTTATTTATTCTAAGGCTGGGTTCACACGACCATATTACGTCCGTAATGAACGGAACGTATTTCGGACGGAAGTCCCGGACCGAACACAGTGCAGGGAGCCGGGCTCCTAGCATCATAGTTATGTACGATGCTAGGAGTCCCTGCCTCTCCGTGGAACTACTGTCCCGTACTGAAAACATGATTACAGTACGGGACAGTTGTCCTGCAGCGAGGCAGGGACTCCCAGTGGCGGATTATCATATGGGCGATTCGGGCGGCCGCCCGGGGCCCGAGGCTCCCAGGGGGCCCATGGCAGCCCGAACCGCACATCATCTTCCAAACCTATTCAGCGCGCTAGCGCTGCTAACTTCCGAAGATGAGGAGGGGAGGAGCAGGGAATTGGCCGGGAAAGGGGTAGGACACGCCTCCCTGACAAGTGCGCCATTGAGTAACAGAACAGCGACGGACGGCTGTTCTGTTACTCCAAAGCTGCAAGAGAAGAGAAGAGCCGGGCGGTCACCGGCGCTGAGGTTAGTTATCCTCCTACCCAACTGGTTCCCGACCGCTGGCTGTATTTTTACGGCCAGCGGTCAGGGATGGGTCCTTAAAACCCGAGCCATAGACTTTCTACGGCTCGGGTTTTAACTTGCTGCCCGCGCGATCGGGCAGCTGAATGTCGGGTCTCCGGCTGTCAGTGACTGCCGGGGACCCTGAGGAGAGGATAGAAGCAGCTTTTGCTGCTTCTGTCTTCTCCGATGTCTTCTTACACAGCGCTCAATGAACGCTGTGTATAGGAATAGAGACAGCAGCAGCGGCGCTGTCTCTATTCCTTCCGGTGATCATGTGACTGGTCACATGATCACCGGGTGCCGTTAGTGACAGACTGCTGCTGGGTCTTACTAGACCCAGCACAGCTCTATTAGTGACAATCGTCACTATGAGAGGGCTGATTTCCCCTGTAACTGGGGCTGCTGTGCAGCCCCAGTTACAGTGGAAAAACCTGGTGTAAAATAAAGAAAAAATATATATAAAGTTCCCCAAAGGTCTTCTTTGACCTTTGGGGGACAGACCATAGTAATAAAAAAATAATAAAGTGCAAAAAAAAAATGAAATAATAAATACACATAAAATACCCACCCCAAAAAAAAACGTTCCCCTGCCAATCATTGTTGTAACGCTAGCGCTGACCCAATCACCCTAATATAGACATGTAATATATTAAAATTTACGGTAAACAATGACGATTACAAATAAAAGGTCTATTTTAGGGTAAAACTATGTTATTACCAAAAAAAATAGCTGAAACTTAAAAAAAGCTTATTTTTTTACTATTATTTTCAAACTTTATGAATAAAAATTCTAAAATAGCAAAAAAGGTGTGTATAAAAACGATAAAGAAACGAAACCTGCATTGTCTACGGAAAAAACGTCGCAAAAATCACGTCGTTTTTTTTTTTTTTTATAAAAATGTGTGTTTGGTGCAACTTGTAATTCCGTTTTATTAAAAAATATTTTCACTTTTTGAGATACAGCTGCTTTGTATCCTGTATCCGTCAGGTCAGCAGGACTGACGGGATCAGTGAAACGGGCCCTGCGCTAAATTATAATCTTAGATGTGATAGATTTGAGGTGGATCCTGCGTGTCACTGATCCTGTCAGTCCTGCTGACCTGACGGATACAGGATACAAAGCAGCTGTATCTCAAAAAGTGAAAATATTTTTTAATGAAATCAATCAATCACACTGATACACACACATAATATATATATATATATATATATATATATATATATATATATATATATATATATATAATTATAATATAAAGTTTTTAAATGTGTACATAACCTTGTGGCACTATATACAAGGGGGAGCGCTGTGTGCCACTATATACAAGGGGGAGCGCTGTGTGCCACTATATACAAGGGGGGGCTGTGTAGTGCTATCCACAGTGGTATGTGTGTGGCGCTCTTTATAGGGGGGGCTTTTTGGTGCTATTTACAAGGGGGAGGGCTGTGTGGCGCTCTCTACAGGGGGGCTGTATGGCACTATCTATAGGGGGCTGTGTGTAACGCTCTCTACGGGGGGGATGTGTGATATATAGAGGGGGCTGTGTATGGCGATATCTATGGGGGTGTGTAATATCTACAGGGGCTGTGTGTGGCACTATGTACAGGGGGCTGTGTGTATGTGGTGTTTTACAGTGTGTGGTATTATTATATTCAGGCGCGCAGTGTTTGGTGCTATTATATTTAGGGGTACAGTATGTGGCACCATGATAACTTTATTTTCGTTTATAGGTGTGGAAATGTTGGAAAAGTGAGACGTCTGAGTGGCAAATTCTGCAGAAATGAGTCATGGCCGGGAGAAGTCGTCATGAGCGCTGGACCGGATGGAGAAGAAAAGAGGAAAAAAACTACTAGAATCTGAGACGTCGTCACCTGTGAGTCACTAGATTTATAGAGAATCTGTCACCTCTCCTGACATTTTTATTATAGGAATCCTTGTATTTCACAAAAAGTCTTTCTGCAGTCCAGGACTGATAGACAATTCCCCTTGTCAGGAGGTTGTGTCCCTGCACAGTGTGATACTGTCAGTATGTAGGGACACCGCGCTGTGACAAGGGAAATCGTAACACTGTTAATGCTTGCCCAAAAAGGTAGTGTTAAAAATAGTTACGGGGCGGCGGTGAGGAAGGGGGGCCCAAGTTTGGGTAACAGCCCAGGGCCCATGGTCTACTTAATCCGCCACTGGGGACTCCTAACATCGTACATAACTATGATGCTAGGAGCCCAGCTCCCTGCACTGTGTTCGGTCCGGGACTTCCGGCCGAAATACGTTCCATCCATTACGGACGTAACATGGTCGTGTGAATCCAGCCTTCCTTTACACTGTGCAGGCCGCACTTTCTTTGCGTGGGTCTATTACCAGTACAGAACGTAATTAGTATATTTTTGTTGTGTCCCAGTTTACAGTGTATTCATTGACCAATTGTGCATTTAAGCCTGGTTGACAGGTTACATCAGGTCTGCGGTAATGGGTTGTCTTTTTTATTTTTTTTTAGATCTAATCTTAAATTTGTCTAAAAATATGTGGCGACTGAATACTGTCTTAAAGCTATGTGTAAAGAATTATTAAAGAAACTAGTTATCTTCCACAGACAAACCAATCAAATTCTTGTTGACATTTTAAGAGTAGTTCCTAATTGGCTGGTTGAGGTGACCACCCCTGATCACCATGCTCTTGCGGAGACTAAACAGAAATGCTTGTGGTCCATATTGCTAACATGCCACCAGCATATCAGCCCGCTAATGGCCACGAGCCACTAGGACTGGTGCAGGAAATATTAGGTATGTACAACTTCACAGTGTGGGAGATTGTAGAGGGGGATGTAATGTGGAAGAAAATATTTTAAAAGGGTTATTCAATCTTATACATTAATGTTATATCTCCTGATATCTCATAAATGTCTGTTAGGTGCGGCCTCCTCTCCATTGAATTCTATTGGGGGAGCTGTTGCTGTGAATCAGTAATAGGGAGTTACAGGACCCTCATTAACTTAATAGGAGAGGTCAAAATGGTGGATATCTGTTAGATATTCCATATGTAGAGGAAAATACCCCCGGTTGGTTGTTATGGGCATCTTATCCAATTTTCGGTTGCACCAGCTTTGATAAATCTCCCCTAATGTCTCCCTCACGGAGGTTTTTCTTTTCATGTTTGGCACGTGACTACAGATACACACACACACACACCCGCATTTATATAAATCATGATATCAATGGAAGACTGAAGAGATATGACTTATTGACCTTTCCCAGCCATCATTGTGTCATTGACCTCACAGTCTGTAATATGTTTTGCGGTATATGAAGTTTCACATTTTATCACTATAAAAATCCAGCATTAGAGGGTCATTCACATGATTTTCATTTTAAGAATAAAGCCATTTACTATGTCTATATTGTGTTCTCTTATATAAGTGCATATGGCATTGCAAAATAAAATGCTTCTGTAAAGGCTCAAATGTTTGTTCTAGATGGTGCTCTTATGAAGAAAATGATTCTTCTGCATAATGATTTAGACTAAATTGTGTGCCAGCCGATGTGCCAAGCATTCAAAATTGAGATTATGTTATGCATGGATGATACCAAATTAAGCAACAATGTAAGGAGGACGACATTGGGCGAGCTTGAAGACATTCATTATTGCTGTCTCACTATGCAAAATGCCTTCATTATAACAACACTGTATTTCAGTTCTTCTCCTATGATAAATCTACAGAAAATGCATGGAAAATATATACTCTACATGGCCAAAAGTATGTGGACGTTTGAACATTACTTTCATATGTGCTTGTTGAGAATCTCATTGCAGCAGTATTAAAGGGGTTATGTGGGGACTGAAAATTATCAGCAGTGTACTCACTGCAGTATTTAAGTACACTAGCTAATATACATTCTGATCCCCGTTGCGCTGATTATGAGATTTTATTAGATTTTTATAGCGCTGCCGGGGGACCGGAAGTGTAGTTGCACAGTCTTCCTTCATGATGACGCAAATCTACGCCATGTGACCGTCCCCGCTGTACTTTATGTAATCGCTCTAATACTGCTACTGCTTGTACATAGAGTAGAGCAGGGACAGTCACATGACGAAGATTCATGTCGTCATGAAGGAAAACTGCGCAACTAGACTTCCGGTCCCCCGGCAGCGCTATAAAATTAAATTAATATCTCATAATCAGCGCGACGGGGGACCAGAATGTATATTAGTGAGTGTACTCACATTCTGCAGTGAGTGCACTGCTAATACTTTTCGGTCTCCACATAACCCCTTTAACATTAATATGAAGATAATTCCCTTTGTTGCTATAAAGATCTCCACTCTTCTGGAAATGTCTTCCTTCTAGATTTTGGAACTTGGATTCAGAGATTCATGTCCTTTTAGTGTCCACAACGATTGACATTGTTCATGGTGAGCTCAGTATTGTGTATCTTAAGTGCTATAAAAACCCAATCCATTATAATCTTAATAAACCTCTGGACTGATGTTGCTTCTAGGGGTGATTGGAATTGTATTTTTACACATTTTTTTATATTCTGTGAGGTTGTGTGGCGTACTAGATGTCTCCATTTCACAATACAAATACAGTTGACTAGTTAAAGTACAACTAAACTTTAAAAAAAACTTTTGACATGTCAGAAGTTTTGATCGGTGTGGGTCCGAGCACTGAGAACCCCACTGATCACTAAAACAAAGTGGCAGAAGCACTTGGGTGAGTGCCTCTTCATTTCTGACTGGCTTTTGTTCAAACCCGAGCTAGCGCTGCACAGGGTCAATATAAAGTCTATGAGTTTGTACACCGTTCACTCGGCTTTCCGAGGAAAGCTGATCAGAAACGAAGCGGCACAGTGCTCAACCGAGCGTATCTGCTGCTTCCTTTTAGCGATCGATGTGGTTCTTAGTGCTCGAACCCTAACCGATCAAAACTTCTGGCATGTCACTATGACATGTTAAATGTTTTTACAAGTTTAGTTACCCTTTAAGCTCTATCATAGCATTGGGTGGTGGCACAATCTCTGATAATAGATCACCCACGACATGGATCTACACTAAATTAAGCATCCTTTACCCTTATGTACATAATGAAAGCAAATAATTTGCTATGAAAATAAAGAAATAAAAAAAGTAAAAACAACAAAAGGGTACAACAAAATAAAGGGGTCAATTAGAAAGGAAAAATATAACAAAATCAACCTACCCATCTATGAATGTTGTTACACAGAGACCCCAACTCTGCAAGTCTTAAACACAATGGGGTAAGCTCTCATTCCCCCCCCCCCTAATTCAGTATAATTTTTGACACAAAGAAACAAAGTTTGAAGAAGTAACATAAAGCTATCCACTCCCAGTTTTGGACTGGGGGTTATTGATCCAACTAGGAGAAATAATTCTGAGGTCCCACTCTCTATCTATACAGAATATGTCTACATCAACTTTTAATTGTATCGTATTCTTTGTTAGCAGTTAGGACATATCTTTATTAAAGTCTTATAGATTATTTATGAATACCCCCGTAAGAAACACAGCCTGATGACTAAGTGACAAAGTGAGCTCCTAATAGGGTTGTCTTCATCTTTGGGGCCCATTATTATGTCAGGGCCTAGGGTCCAATATCTTTTGGTACTCTGGTGGGCCAGTTCAACCTTGCCAACCCCTCTAGAAAAGGCACACCATTGCCAGCTGTCCAGGATAGTGATATTCTGATAGATGCTGCATTTGTAACGCAATAAAAAAGCCTATAAAATTATGTAACAGTTACAGGATTTCCATGGTCTAAACTATGTTAATTATTTTAGGCCATGCAAATAAACTGAACCATAAAAACTTCTTTATAAACTACTATATAACAATAATGGGGGAAATTTATGAATACTGTCCTAAAGTTAGACAATATAAAATTAGACCATACAAGCAGAAATTGCACCAAATTTATCACATTGGTGCACGCTGTATGAAACATTTTACGCAACTTGCTAGACATTTTAGACACTTTTCCTTATGCTACCTCTTGGTTGGCATACTTTGGCATACCAATATTTTGCGACAGAAGAATTTAAAAATCTGCCACAGTTTACAACTCCTCTTCGCCACACACTCTTTTGTAGACATGTTTAAAAACTGTCTAGTGAAGTGTAAAAAGTGTCTAAAACACATAACAAATTTGTCTCAATTTAGACATACTATAGAGTAAAAAAAAATAGAAGAAAGCTTCCATATATTTACATAACTACTTATTATTTCATCCTGCTGACCTCATCTGACTTGTCAAGCGGAGGAATTCGTTTCTCGGTAGATAAAATATTGCAAAAGCACTTTATTCTTTCCAAAGTAGTAGGTAATAATTTCTTCGAATACATAAGAATGTCATAAAAAAAAGTGTAGTAAACAATTCATAATCAATAAATCAATTGATTTATTCAACAATAATAAGCATTTCATAAAGGAGTTTATCCATATGCATTAATAATGTTGAAAGTGCCATGAATTGGCCCATAATAATCTACAAATGTACATTTCTATGCAGTAGACAGCACAAATCCACATGCAATATACAGTTAACGTAATGTAATGGCGGCAGAAAGTAGATAGGTGCAAAGACCATTATATCCGAGAAGTTAATTTATGGACACAAGGATATCCCGGATAAATGTTCTAAACTACAGAGCAGATGCATGGAGGACCTACATGACCATTATCAATCCTAGTGTTGAGGTCCTTTTTTTAGGCTGAGAGACGTATTTAAATACAATAGGTATGAAGGGGACCATCCATGTGTTGAGGTGAGGAGGTTGTCCCATGTCGCACCCTTTCCTGACATGCAGAGCAGCAGCACTGTGGAAGATATAGTCAATCTGTGCTCTTTCCCCACCTCCAGTTCACCACAATCAACATGTTTTATTGAAGAATCCAAAAGTCCCATACGTATACATTCTGGTGTGTTCTGTGTTTTACATTGTCTTTGTTATATGCCGGAAGCCAAGAAACACTGATATGTTTCCTGGCCTCGTGTCGACTGCCAGTCAAACGTATTGTACCATCCCGATTGTTATTAGTGCAGAATAGTATCCATATGGGGGTTTGACAATCACATGCAGCTCCTTTGCAAATGGTTAGAAATCAATGTAATGGTGAACTCATGGAATATAAAACCTGACATGTTGGCTCACCTCTACCAATTATTCAAATGATCAATCTATTAAAATCTAATTTATTACATTCTCTTTTTTACAGTACATATACTCCTTGTTATGCTATTCTTGACTTTTCATTGCGTTATTTGCCATTGCATTATACAACTTGCCATGGTGCTACATCTATATGTTTAATGTAAAATTCTAACTATTCTGGACACTTCTGGATTATTGGATGTCTGTACATACACATTTATACACATGTAGCACGCATTGACTGTTTCAAAATCCTTTATAGTCTATATTGAGAGAGCGCCACAGGGAATTATACCGAGCAACTGGGGTCCATGTTACATAGTGATAAAGTTGAAAAAAGTGATAAGGTTGAAGAAAGACACAGGTCCATCAAGTGCAGCCTATTATCCTACCATGTTGATCCAGAGGAAGGCAAAGTACCCCTCGAGGTGGATTCTGATTGCCTCATTACGGAAAAATTCTTCCTCGACTACAAATACGTTAATCAGAATAAATCCCTGAGTCAATGTCCTATCTCCAGAACCTAGTATGAAATAATTTGTCATATTATATTTTTCAAGAAAGGCAACTAGGCCCTCCTTGCACTTGCTCAATGATCCAACCATCACAACATCCTTTAGCAGAGAGGTCCAATGTCTCACTGCTCTTACAGTAAAGAATCCCCATCTATGATTATGAGCTTCTTTCCTCTAGAGACAGAGGATGCCCCCTTGTCATGATTACAGGCCTAGGTGTAAAAGGATCATTAGAAAGCATGGGACAACATTTGTTGAATGATAGTTTCACATTCCCCTCTTTCCGCCGCCGCGCTCCAATGGGCCCTAGCATGCTCGCTGATCCTGGTATTCTTAAAGGGCCAGCACACGCCAATTTTGAAATTACCACCTGACCTTCTATAAAAGTCCTGCCTGCTCTGCTATATATTGCCAGAACAATTTGGTCCCTAGTGTTCCTAGTTCATTGCAGTCTTGTCTTCTGAAATTCCTGTGTTCCGACCATTGCAAGTTATTGACCATCCGTGCCTGCTGCCTGCCCTGACCTATTGCTACATTTATCATGCTAAACCTTTGCCTCCTGCTGAGACCCATTGCTACGTTTACCAATCTGTCGCTACCTACTTCAACCGTCATCAAGGGAGACTACTTCTGGGGTTCCCCGCCGCAAAGTCCACATCCTTGTACAAGGGTTAAAGGGTAAAGACCGGGGGTTCTCTTAGGCTCCACTCTCCAGTGTAGCCCCATGTCAAATTCCTTGGTGAAAAGGATCGTTCACACCGCCCCCTGCTGGCACTACCACAACCCTATCCTAAAGCTCTCATTACAGTGAGATTATCAAGATTCCTGCATTGTAAAGTGTTGGATCCAATGACAAAGTTTATTCTTTGTTAAACACTAGGTAAGTGTCCATACATAATCTTCATATCTTATAATAAGCATAGCAATCAAAGTGGGGAGAATTACTAACCCTAACATACTTGATGTCAGGTATGCTGCCGAAATTATCCTCCAGCCGTTTCATGATGAGGAGCACTGTTACGACTATAGGCTACAGTCAAGCGTATAGTGTGTGGTCTATATACATTTTGTGTGACTCAGTATCAGGTCCTGTCAGATAAATTTCCATATCTGCTGATTAGTTGAGCAACCTCCAACTATTGTGAGATTTCCTCTGTAAGTATAGACGGAAGTAAAGGTTAAACCAGCACAAACCAAGCAAGAGTCATGAGGCTGGTGCTTACGTAAACTGTTACAGAGCAATTAAAAAATAATTAAACTTTTTTTTTTTTTTTCATTTTGGTTCTCAATTAGCAAAATAGATGGAATGACAGACTTTCTGGGGGTTTTATTTAATAGCCGAGTTTTATTTCTATAGAATTTTTCTGATTATTTTTTATTATTTAAGTACAAAGTGCATTTGGGGCAAAAAAATTATAATTAGTAAAGCATACATTTTGACATTTCTGTATTTTGTATAAGATACCCATGTAACAAAGTATTCCTTCCTCCTAACTTAAACTAAAAATAGTATGTCTTATCGCCCGATCTCCCACTTCAATCGGGATTATAAATTTATGGCCAACAGTCTCCAGTTCACCTTACATCATCAACTGCACCACTCACAAGCATGGATTTTCAATGGAGAGACACGATACCAAAAATGTTCATATGGCAGTGACAGCAAGAATGGTGGCACAATCCCCAACCCAACCGACTGCAATGTTCATAAGTCTTGATGCCGAAAAAGCATTTGATAGGGTATCTTGGCCATTTCTATATTCCGCGCTGGAACATCGCTCCATTGTAAACACCTTCTTTCGATTCATTCAACTTTTACATGTAGAGGTTAAAACTACACTTACATTTTACGGCCTAAATGCCCTATATTTTGACAAGTCCCGGGGAGCAAGACAATGGTGTCCCCTGCCCCACTTCTATTCAATTAATCTGTAGGAGGTCTTACGATTTATGGCTTCCTCTCATTTATTTAAGGGAATGACTTTAAATACAATGGAGTTGAAAGTCGCAGCTTTTGCGAATGATATATTACTATATTTTTCAAGCCCCAAATAGACCCTTATGGGATCTGGAGACCATTGGCTAGATATCTGACTATATCCTAAATTTGGATAAAACGAAAGCCTTACTCCTTAGAGGCCCAAGTCGCTCCCTTTGGGCTGCTCGGTTCCCTTTGAAATCTAAATTTGTAACATATTTGGATCTCCCGCCACCCTACCCATCTATACCGTCTCAACATCCTACCATATAAATTATCTCTAGAAACGACTGTGTCCACTTTGTCTTACATGGGAAGGGCTAATCTTATTAAAATATTTGAGTTTCAAAAACGTCTTTACCCTTTGCAATTTTCTTTACCGCTCCTATATCTGGAATAATAGCCCTTTACATGTTACAACAGCCTTAAACTAATGGAGGCATGTAATGTCCGTGGCTGCGGGCTATCAGCTCCGTTCCCCTCCTTACAGCCGCAGCCACGAGTCGGCAAGCGCTGGCCCCAGCCTCCTCCTCAGGCAACGCCAGCGCTCGCGTCCACTCACCTCAGCCAGATCCCGTAGGGTGCGCGTGCACTCTCGTGCCCGCTCTTAAAGGGGCAGTGAGTGCACCGGACATTTTGGATGAACTTTGACCCGTGAGTACCCTGAACTATAAGAGGGGTCCAGCCCCCTAGTTCAATGCTTGAGCGTTGTTGTGTTCCCTAGTTTGTCTATGTGATGGCCTTCTAGTGTGTTACCTGTTCCAGTCACTGTACCTATACCTGTTCCAGTTCCTGTTCTTGTTCCTAGCAATCCATACATTCCTGGTCTAGCACTGAGCTGTGCCAAAGTCGTTCCGTGCTGCATCCACGTCTGACCTACTTCACCTCGCCTGACGTTCGCCTGCTACCTAGTCCTAGCCGAGCCTGGCCTGCTGCTGTCTGAGCTGCCACAGGTACCTGTAGAACTATAGACTCTCACCTGCTCCCTGTTGGCCAGCTGCCTTACCGCCAAGGTGGTATGGCCCAGTGGGTCCACAGAACGTTCGTGACAGTACACTCAGGCCATGGACCCCGCTGGTCGATTCAAGACCATGACGACGTCACAGGAGATGAGAGCGTATATGCTGGACCTCCGGTCTTGACAGGACCAACTCCTCCAGGCATTGAACATCCTTGCACGTCGGCAGGAGGCACAAGCTGCTGTTCCTCCTACTAAACCACTTGGCAGTGTTGACCCGCGTGTTTCTTTGCCACTTCCTGACCGCTATGATGGAGAAGTATGTACCTGTCATGGATTTTTGAACCAGTGCCAGATCCACTTCAGCCTGTATAGTAAGACATTTTTATCTGATGGCGCAATGGTCGCTTTCATCATTTCTCTCCTCACTGGCAAGGCTCTTGCTTGGGCGTACCCTATCTGGGAGAGACAAGACCCAGAGACTCGTGACTTCCAAGCCTTCCTCTGGACTTTTCGCATGGTGTTTGAGGAGCCTGGATGAGTCTCATCTGCAGCAGCATCCTTGATTGACCTACGCCAATGAGACACCTCCGTGAGTGAGTACGCCATCTACTTCCGCACCCTGGCGGGAGAACTGTTATGGAACGATGAGGCTTTGGTGGCGGCATTCTGGCATGGACTGGCTTTCAGAATTAAGGACAAACTTGCCGCCCGAGATCTGCCGTCTACACTGGACGACCTCATCCTTCTGTCGGCCCGGATTGATATACGGATCCGGGAACGCCTCCAAGAGGTTCGATGGGAGGGAGTCATTCCTACTCTGGTCCCTACTTTGCAGCAACCCCTGCTGTCCTTAGATGTCGATCCTCCTAAAGAGTCTGTGATAATGGACCAGCATAAGTTATCCATCCAGGAGAAGCAACGCAGACGCACATCTGGACTCTTTCTTTATTGCGGTCTCGATGGCCATCTTATGCGCCTGTGTCCCCAAAGATCCCAAAACCTAGGGCTGCTAGGAGTGACAACCTTGGGTAAAGATGGACTTCCGTCTAAATTGTCCATACCGGTGACCACAGTGTCCGGCGAAAAAACGCATCAGGTCTCTGCGTATCTGGACTCTGGATCCGCTGCTAATTTCATCCGCAGAGATCTGGTGGACCTTCTGCAATTGCCCACTACCCCTCTGGAGAGCCCGTTGACAGTTGCCTCAGTGAATGGACTACCTCTGCCAGATCCTGTTATATCTGTGACCAAGCCGCTGAGGTGCCAAGTTGGAGCCCTACACTCCGAACTTCTGTCTTTCTATGTCCTCTCAAAAGCTGTTAACCCTGTTTTGCTGGGCCTGCCTTGGCTCCGACTGCATGCCCCAGTCCAGGACTGGAATTCTGGTGAGGTTCTCCAATGGGGCCCTGATTGTCAAGGTCATTTCCTGGTGCAGATTAGTTCGGCTCAGCCTTTGCTACCTCGGTCATTGGCAGGATTGCCGAGTCATTATTGTAGCATCTATGGCCACGGGCCGTCGGGATTACTCACCTCCCGATGCCCGCAGCCATGGATCCGTGAGCGCTGGTCCCCATCTCCTTCCTAGGAGACGCCAGGGCTCACTTCCGTTCCGGTCGGCTGTGTCCCGTAGGGTGCGCGCGCACGCTCGTGCCCGGCCTTAAAGGGCCAGCACGCGCACCAAGGAAATTGTCATCATCATCAACTGCCATGATTTTCTGGTCTATAAGAAGGCCCCAGGCCTTCTGATCTTTGCCTGAGCGTTTTTAGTGTTCCCAGTCTGTCTTGCAAATGGTCCCTTAGTGTTTCCCGTTCCAGTTGTTACCCGTGCCTTGTTACCTGTTCCTGTATCCCGTGCTGTTCTTGGTCCTGTGCCTATTAGTGTCGGAGTTGTGTTACGTCCTGTGTCATCTGCCACGTCCGGAGGAATCCGCCACGTCCTGTGTCATCTGCCACGTCCTGTGTCATCTGCCACATTTGGCGTTACCTGCTGCGTCTTTCTCCATCTGTACCAGAGCTGCGGCCACTGTCTGGACTATCCAGGTACCCTTGTGCGGGAGAATGTATTGCTAGGGTTTCCTGTTGTATGGCCAGCTGCCACCCCGCTACGGCGGTACGGCCTAGTGAGTCCACTAACCCACTACGTGACAGTACACTCAGGCCATGAACCCCGCTGGTCAACCTGAGACCTTGACGACACAAGCCATGCTGACCGAGATGGAGGATCTCCAGTCACGACAAGACCAACTCCTCCTGTCGGTGAACGCCATTGCCCATCGGCTGCTTGCTCCAACCATGGTCGTCACCGCACCCATTCCTGCTGTTCCTCCTGCTACACTTACTGTCTGTATCGGTACCGATCCCCTGTGCATCCTGCCGCTACCTCCACGCTATGACGGAGACCCGAGGTCCTGCAGGGGATTTTTGAATCAATGCCTGATCCACTTCAGACTACATGCCAGGTCCTTCTCTTTGGATGATGTCAGGATTGCCTTCATCATCGCTCTCCTTACTGGCAAAGCCCTGGCATGGGCTAATCCTCTGTGGGAACATCAGGGACCAGAGACCCGTTACTTGCAGTGTTTCTTACAGACCTTCCACTCGATCATTGAGGAAGCTGGGAGAGTTTTTTCGGCTGCTGCATCCTTGCTGACCCTACACCAAGGAGACCTCTCCGTGGCCGAGTATGCTATTCAGTTCCGTATCCTGGGTGCAGAATTGACCTGCAACAACGAGGCTTTGGTGGCCACATTCTGGCAGGGACTGTCTTCTGGGATTAAGAACGAGTTGGCTGCCATCTACCCTGGACGATCTTATCCTACTCGCCACCCGGGTTGACATGAGGATCTGGGAGCGTTCCCAAGAGGTTCTCTGGGAGAGAGAACTTCCTAGGCTTGATTCTACTTTCCAGCAATCCTCCTTAGTCGTCCCACCAGAGGATCCTATGCAGAGTAGCTATGTCAAATTGTCTACCCTGGAGAAACAACGCAGACGCACTTCTGGACTTTTTATTTGTATTGCGGCCTCGGAGGCCATATTGTGCGTCTGTGTCCCCAGAGGCCAGAGAGATCCCATTGCCTAGGATTGGTCAGAGAGACAACCATAGGTGGAACGGTACCTAATAAAGCATTCTGTTCCAAGTTGACTATTCCTGTGACCCTTGTATCCGGCAAAAGGACGTATCAATTTTCTGCCTATCTTGACTCTGGTTCTGCTGCAAACTTCACCCAGAAAGAGCTAGTGGATCATCTTCAGTTGCCCACAGTTCCCCTAGAGACATCTTTGTCTGTTGCCTCAGTTAATGGACTACCTCTGCCTGATCCCATCGTTTCTAAAACCAAGCCGTTGAAGCTCCAGTTTGGAGCCCTTCATTTTGAACTGATTTCTTTCCTTGTTTTGCCCAAGGCCATCAATCCTATTCTTCTGGGCCTGCTTTGGCTTCGACTACATGCCCCAGTCCTGGACTGGAATTCTGGAGAGGTTCTCCAATGGGGCTCCAAGTGCCTTGGTCGCTGTCTGTTGCAGATCCATCCTGTCAAGCCTCCTCTGCCTCAGTCATTGGCGGTACTGCCTCCCCAGTTTGCTCAGTTTGCAGATGTTTTCAGCAAAATGGAGGCTGAGATGCTGCCTCCACATCGGACTTATGACTGCCCCATTGAACTGGTTCCTAATGCCTCTCTTCCCCGTGGTCGAGTATATCCTCTCTTCTTGCCGGAGTCTCTATCCATGTCGGCCTATATCAAGGAGAGTCTGGAGAGGGGTTTCATACGAAAGTCTTCCTCCCCGGCTGGGGCTGGATTCTTCTTCGTTAAAAAGGACGGATCCCTTCGACCCTGCATTGACTACCGTGGTCTCAAACAGATCACGGTCAAGAACAACAACGTTGCCACTTATATCTGAACTGTTGATCGCATACGAGGAGCCAACATTTTTTCTAAGCTATACCTACGGGGGGCTTATAATCTAGTCCGGATTCGCCGGGGTGACGAATGGAAGACTGCACCGGACTGTGTAATGCTCCCGCAGTGTTTCAGGAGTTTGTTAATGATATCTTCCGAGATCTCCTCTATGTCTGTGTTGTTGTTTATCTCGATGATATTTTTATTTTCTCCCCAGATCCGACGACTCATCGGAGGCATGTCCGTCTAGTTCTACTACGATTAAGGGAGAATCATTTATACGCCAAGCTGGAGAAGTGCGTCTTTGAGAGGAGTTCTTTGCCCTTCCTGGGCTACATCATCTCGGATCAAGGTCTCAAGGTGGATCCTGAGAAGGTGAAAGCTGTCCTGGAGTGGCCACGTCCTCAAGGCTTAAGGGCCATACAGCGGTTCCTGGGATTCGCCAATTTCTACCGGCAGTTTATCCCAAACTTTTCATCTCTGACGGCTCCCATCTCTACCCTTACCAAGAAGGGCGTGACCGCCAAGGTGTGGACTACAGAGGCAGAGTTTTTTTAGCCTCAAGAGAGCCTTCACTTCAGCTTTGATCCTCCATCATCCTGATGTATCTCGGCAGTTTTCACTTGAAGTGGATGCTTCCTCTGTTGGTGCAGGTGCACTTCTGTTCGAGAGGAGCTCCAAAGGAAAGGCAGTAGTATGTGGCTACTATTCTAGACTTTTTTCTTCTGCTGAGCGCAATTACTCTATTGGAGATCGGGCGCTACTGGCCATCAAGTTGGCTCTGGAGGAGTGGAGACATCTTCTAGAGGGCGCTGCTCACCCCATCCTGATCTTCACCGACTACAAAAACCTTACCTACCTTCAGTCTGCTCAACGACTAAATCCCCGTCAAGCCAGGTGGTTGCTGCTCTTCACCCATTTCCAGTTTGTGCTCCACTACCGTCCCGCGGACAAGAATGGGAGGGCCGATGCCCTGTCCAGATCGTTTGAGACGGAAGACACGGTGGAGTCCCTTCAGACTATCATAGACCCGTCCTGCATTGTCACTGCTAATCCTCTGCAGGTTAGAGACATCCCTCCGGCGAGGACTTTTGTTCGGTTGGCAGACAGGAGAAGAACTCCTGCCCTCACAATCCCCAACCTTTTTCATGTGTCCCTCCTGAAGCCTGTGGTCCTGAACCGCTACAGCAGGACTTCTAGTTCCACAGTTGCTCCCAGCGGTTCTTCTGATGTGTTCAAGGTGAGGGAGATCCTGAACTGCAAGAGGGTAGGAGGAAGGACTTTTTATTTGGTGGACTGGAGAGGGTTTGGTCCTGAGGAGAGGTCCTGGGAGCCAGAAAAGAACCTCAGTTCTCCTGCGCTTATAAAAAAATTCCTCTCTTGCTCTGGCCCCAAGAAGAGGGGGCGTAAGAGGGGGGATGCTGTAGCCTCCATGGCCACGGGCCGTCGGGTTTACTCACCTCCCGACGCCTGCAGCCATGGATCCGTGAGCGCTGGTCCCCATCTCCTTCCTAGGAGACACCAGCGTTCAATTCCGCTCCGGTCTGCTGTGTCCCATAGCGTGCACGCGCACGCTTGGGCCCGGCCTTAAAGGGCCAGCACGCGCACAAAGGAAATTGTCATCATCATCAACTGCCATGATTTCCTGGTCTATAAGAAGGCCCCAGGCCTTCGGATCCTCGCCTGAGCGTTGTTCGTTTTCCCAGTCTGTCTTGCAAATGGTCCCTTACTGTTTCCCGTTCAAGTTCTTACCCGTGCCTTGTTACCGGTTCCTGTATCCCATACTGTTCTTGTTTGTTCCTGTGCCTATTAGTGTCGGAGTCGTGTCACGTCCTGTGTCATCCTCCACGTCCTGAGGAATCCGCCACGTCCTGTGTCATCTGCAACGTCCTGTGTCATCTGCCACTTTTGGCGTTACCTGCTGCGTCCTTCTCCATCTGTACCAGAGCTGCGACCACTGTCTGGACTATCCAGGTACCCTTGTGCGGGACATTGTATTGCTGGGGCTTCCTGTTGTATGGCCAGCTGCCACCCCACTACGGCGGTACGGCCTAGTGGGTCCACTAACCCGCTACGTGACAATTATGCTGCATTTTCGGACGTCTTCAGCAAGAGGGAGGCAGAGACATTGCCTCCATATCGGGCGTATGACTGCCCTATTGAACTGATTCCTGGTGCATCCCTTCCCCGTGGTAGGGTATGCCCTCTCTCCTTGCCAGAGACTATGTCCACATCTGCCTATGTGAAGTAGAACTTGGAGAGGGGCTTCATACAGAAATCTTCCTCCCCGGCAGGAGCCGGGTTCTTGTTTGTCAAAAGAAAAGATGGCTCTCTTTGTCCTTGTATTGACTACAGAGGTCTCAACCAGATCACGGTAAAGAATAAATATCCGTTGCCACTGATCCCTGAACTGTTTGATCGTATACGTGGTGCAAGGATTTTTTCTAAATTAGACCTGCGTGGGGCTTACAACCTAGTCCGGATTCGCCAGGGGGATGAATGGAAGACTGCATTTAACACCCGTGATGGACACTATGAGTATCTAGTAATGCCCTTCGGCCTGTGTAATGCTCCCGTGGTCTTCCAGGAGTTTGTGAATGACATTTTTCGTGACCTCCTCTACGTTTGTGTAGTAGTTTACCTCGATGACATCTTGATTTATTTCTCCAGATCCTATAACGCACCAGAGACATATCCGTCAAGTTCTGCTACGATTAAGGGAGAATCGTCTGTACGCCAAGCTACCGTTCCTGGGCTACATCGTCTCGAATCGAGGTCTCGAGATGGATCATGAGAAGGTAAAGTCTGTTCTGGAATAGCCACGTCCTCAAGGCTTGGGGGCCATACAGCACTTTCTGGGATTCGCTAACTTTTACAGGCAGTTTATTCCGAATGTCTCCTCACTGACTTCTCCTATCTCTAACCTTACTAAGAAGGGTATGAACATGTATAACGTATGCTATATTCTCAATAAAAACTGGTTTGATTTAAAAAAAAAAAAGAAGGGTATGAACGCCAAGGTGTGGACTCCCGAGGCAGAGTCCGCATTCAATAGCCTGAAGAGTGCCTTCACGTCAGCCTCTATCCTCCATCATCCGGATATCTCTCTGCAGTTCTCATTGGAGGTGGCCGCATCCTCTGTCGGTGCTGGTGCACTCTTGTTCCAGAGAGGTCCCAAGGGCAAGTGAAGGGTATGTGGATATTTCTCCAAGCTCTTCTCTTCCGCAGAACGCAACTATTCGATTGGGGATCAGGAGTTCCTAGCCATCAAATTGTCTCTGGAAGAATGGAGACATCTATTAGAGGGCGCAGCTCAGCCGATCTTGATTTTTACAGACCACAAGAATCTGACCTACCTCCAGACGGCCCAATGGCTGAACCCTCGTCAGGCCAGGTGGTTACTGTTCTTTACTAGGTTTCAGTTCAAGCTCCATTATCGCCCGGGCCGACAAGAATGTGTGGGCCGATGCCTTGTCCAGGTCTTTCGAGACGGAAGACACCTTGGAGACTCCACAGAATATTATTGATCCGTCTTGCATTATCTCTCTCAATCCCCTGCAAGTTGGGGGACATTCCTCCAGGGAGGACGTTTGTGCGCCTGGCTGATCGTGGAAGAATCCTCCGCTGGAGACACTCCTCTAGACTGGCAGGTCACGCAGGGGCTCGTAAGACCCGGGATCTGATTGCTCGTCATTTCTGGTGGCCCACGCTGCCCAAGGACATTATGGACTTTGTTTCTGCCTGTTCTGTATGTGCAGCCAATAAGGCCGCTCACTCCAGACCTGCTAGTCTGCTCCAGGCATTGCCTGTGCCCAATGCTCCCTGGCAGCATAAAGCTATGGACTTTGTTACGGACCTGCCTCTCTCTGCTGGATTTTGTGCTATCTGGGTGGTGGTGGATCGATTTTCAAAGATGGCCCACTTCGTTCCTCTGACCGATCTTCCTTCTGCTCCTCAGTTGGCCAAGCTGTTCATCCAACACATCTTTCGCCTGCACGGCTTGCTGCAGCATATTGTGTCTGATCGGGTGGTTCAGTTTACGTCGAAGTTCTGGAGAGCCCTCTGCGGACTCCTCGGTGTGAAATTGGACTTTTCATCAGCCTACCATCCTCAGTCCAATGGTCAGGTCGAGAGGATTATTCAGATTTTGCAGAACTACCTACGCCACTTCATTTACAAGCAACATGATGACTGGGTGCAGTTGCTCCCATAGGCAGAGTTCTCATACAATAATCATACCAGCGAGTCCACAAGGAATACACCGTTCTTCATTGTCTACGGCCAGCACCCACGAATTCCTCTCCCGGTGCCCGATACTTCCGAGGTACCAGCGGCTGACTCCACGTTTAGAGATTTTCTGCAGATCTGGCAGCAGACTCGATCCTCCATCCTAATGGCAGTTGACCGCATGAAACAGAAGGCTGACACAAGGACAAGAGAACCTCCTCAGTTTCTTCCTGGCACAAGGGTCTGGTTGTCTTCCAGGAATATCCGACTAAGGGTGCCATCATGCAAATTTTCTCCCAGGTTCCTCGGACCCTTTCAGATCCTGCAACAAAACAACCCTGTCGCCTATAAGCTTCGGCTGCCTCCTACCCTCAAGATCCCCAACTCCTTCCATGTATCCCTCCTGAAGCCGGTGGTCCTGAACCGCTACACCAAGACTCCTAGCCCTGTGGTTGCCTCCAGCGGCCCTTCTGACACCTTTGAGGTTCAAGAGATCCTGGAGACCGAGAGAGTGAGAGGAAAGACCTTTTATTTGGTGGATTGGAGGGGGTTTGGTCCTGAAGAAAGGTCTTGGGAGCCAGAGGAGAACCTCAATGCTCCTACTCTTCTGAAGAAGTTTCTCTCTCGCTCTGGTCCCAAGAAGAGGTGGTATAAGAGGGGGGATACTGTAATGTCCGTGGCTGCGGGCTGTCAGCTCCGTTCCCCTCCTGACAGCCGCAGCCTCAAGTCGGCAAGCGCTGGCCCCACCCTCCTCCTCAGGAGACGCCGGCGCTCGCGTCCACTCACCTCAGCCGGATCCCGTAGGGTGCGCGCGCACGCTCGTGCCCGCTCTTAAAGGGGCAGCGCACGCACCGGACATTGTGGATGAACTTTGACCTGTGAGTAACCTGGACTATAACAGGCCTCCAGCCCCCTAGTTCGATGCCTGAGCGTTGTTGTGTTCCCTAGTTTGTCTATGCGATGGCCTCCTAGTGTGTTACCTGTTCCAGTCTCTGTTCCAGTCCCTGTACCTATACCTGTTCCAGTTCCTAGCAATCCATACATTCTTGGTCTAGCACTGAGCTGTGCCAAAGTCGTGCCCTGCTGCATCGACGTCTGACCTACTTCACCTCGCCTGACGTCCGCCTGCTACCTAGTCCCAGCCGAGCCTGCCCTGCTGCTGTCTGAGCTGCCACAGGTACCTATAGAACTATAGACTCTCACCTGCTCCCTGTTGGCCAGCTGCCTTACCGCCAAGGCGGTACTGCCCACTGGGTCCACAGACCCTTCGTGACAAGGCATTAACTTTCCAAATATAATGTTTTACAACCTAGCAGCTTAACTTTGGATAGTTTTTGACTGGCTTCATGATATCTTTCGTTAAACCAATCTGAATGTGGATAGCACTTTTGTCCCCTCACTTTCCCTAAAAGCCCTTTTACACCAACTCTTTGTCACTCTTTCCGATGTGGTTAAAACGAATCCTTTCCTCTTCATTGCATGGAACACTTGGCAAAAATCTAGGCACATTCTAAATCTACACCTTAAAAATTTTCCATATACCTTCAATATAAACAACCAAGGGACTGGCACAGGGCAAATGTGGTGCCTATTTTCAAAAAGGGCTCTAGGTCTTCCCCGGGTAATTATAGACCAGGATGCCTAACATCCATCATGGGGAAAATTATTTGAGAGTCTATTGAGGGACTATAGACAGGATTATGTGACAAAAAAATAGTATTATAAGTGACAGCCAGCACGGTTCTACTAAGGATAGAAGTTGTCAAACCAACCTGATTTGTTTTTATGAAGAGGTGAGCAGAAGCCTAGACAGAGGGGCCGCTGTGGATATAGTGTTTTTGGACTTTGCAAAGGCATTTGACACTGTCCCTCATAGACGTCTAATGGGTAAATTAAGGACTATAGGTTTAGAAAATATAATTTGTAATTGGATTGAGAATTGGCTCAAGGACAGGATCCAGAGAGTTGTGGTCAATGATTCCTACTCTGAATGGTCCCCGGTTATAAGTGGTGTACCCCAGGGTTCACTGCTGGGACCACTATTATTCAACTTATATATTAATGGTATAGAGGATGGGATTAATAGCACTATTTATATTTTTGCAGATAACACCAAGCTATGTAGTAATATTCAGACTATGGAAGATGTTCGTGAATAGCAAGCGGATTTAAACAAACTAAATGTTTGGGCGTCCACTTGGCAAATTAAGTTTAATGTAGATAAATGTAAAGTTATGCATCTGGGTACCAACAACCTGCATGCATCATATGTCCTAGGGGAAGCTACACTGGGGGAGTCACTTGTTGAAAAGGATCTGGGTGTACTTGTAAATCATAAACAAAATAATAGAATGCAATGTCAATCAGCTGCTTCAAAGGCCAGCAAGATATTGTCGTGTATTAAAAGAGGCATGGACTCGGGGCGTGGCCGGATGTCTGCCTGAGTAGACGTGCTTCACAGTGCTCCTGAGCTCCCTGACTCCTTATCCTGCTGATATCCTTGACATCCTGCGTTCTAAGTTGCCCAAACGGGCAGGACAAGTGCATCTCTCACCCCTGTAAGTGCATCTCTCACTACCTGTCGGTAGTTTTGGGGTCTGGTGCCGTGGGGCCCTCCTGGAGAGAGAAGCTGGTCAGCCGGCGGCACTTCCGGTGGAGCACGAGGCGAGCGGAAGTGAAAGGCTGACTGCAGGAGTCTGGCTCTGTGTCGGTCGCTGCTGCTGGAGGCTGGTGTTGCTGATTGCTGACGGCGGGACTGTGGATCGGCTGGGAGGCAGAGCTGTGCAGCGGTGTGTGGTGGCTGTCCCATTGCAGGCAGGAGGATCCATCTAAGGAGCGCTTCCCAGGTATTTCACTGGACTGAGCTAGCTGTTCAGGCTCACTACTCACCCTGCATTGGGCCTGGCACTGGGTCCCCGGGATACCTCGCACCCTTAGCTTGTGGACTTGCTCCGTTTGGTGTATCAGACACCCTGCCAGTTCCTACATACCCTGCATCCCTCCATTTGCATCATGGGAGGCAGTAAGGCTGGAAAGAAGGGGAAAACGAGGTCCACGCAAGGCAGTTATATTCCCCCATCAGATCAGGAATACCTAGATGAGATGGAGGATGGAGCCTCTGGCTCGGCCCTGGCCAAAATCAAGGCTAATGCAGTAAAGAGGCTGGAGCAATTTACTAGGCCTGAACACCCCCCTGCTTCTCCGGACCCATCTTTATCTCTGTTTGAGGGCTCGCTGAGTCCTCCAAGACCAATTTCACCACAGGACCTGCCTGTTTCTTCCTCTCATGTGGATACGAAATTTGCTGAGTTAATGTCTGCAATTACCTCCTGTCAATCCTTGTCGGTTACTAAGGTTGATGAACTCCGTCAGGACTTTGTTATCCTGAGGCATGATGTGCAAAAAGTGCGGGAACGCCCTACAGAAACAGAGCACAGGATATCTGAGGTGGAGGATATTCTACACGCTATTCCAGCTCAGATCGCTGATTTGAGGAGACAGGTGGAGACCTCGGTCGAACGGGCTGATGATTTTGAGAACAGATTATGCCGGAACAACATCCGCATAGTGGGGCTGCCAGAAAAGTCAGAGGGTACAGCTGCTGTTTCTTTCCTGGAAAAGTGGCTGAATGAAACCTTTGATGACACTGTATTTTCAGCATTCTTCACAATTGAACGGGCTCATCGGGTCCCTGCTAGGCCCGGGCCGCCGAGAGGCCCCCCTCGGCCTATGCTGGCATGACTGCTGCATTTCAGGGATATAAATGCTATTCTTCAGACGTAAAGGCTCTATCTTACATGGCTCTCAGCGGAACTCCATTTATCCTGATTTTTCGGTCGCGATCCGGAAGCAGCGTGTGCGTTTTACAGAGTTCAGGAAGAAGCTCCAAGAAAAGGGGTACAAGTATGCGATGTTATACCCTGCTAAACTGCGGGTGGTTGATGGGCCGACTGCAAGTTTTTTCCTTTCCCCTAATGAAGCCTTGGACTGGGTGGCTGCCGCTCCCCGAGCCCCAGGAGTGAACTTCCCCCCCTGATTGCTGTGATCCCCTGCTGGGGTAACCCCCCTGATGTTTAATTTGTTGAATTTTCTCTCTCTCTCTCTCTCGTTGAAAAGTAATTCCTGCACTGATTTGGTTGCTGATTACCTGCTGTACTTACACTGTTACTTAGGAGAGATGATGTGATATGACTGATGTACTGCTTAACCATTTTGTCACTTGTCTTTCACAGTTTCATTTTTATTTCTTTTGCTCCTTTTCCCCTCTTAGTGGGGTCAGGTCTCAGGGCTGTGCTGCTGTTGTAGCTGTTAGCTTAGTCAGGGACCACTGTTCTCAGTTGTAGTTCAGTTAGTGGGTACAGGTCTGCACTAGAAGTCTGGTGCTTGACAGGGACGGTTGGGGTTTGTTTTACTGTATTTCAGTGTACGGTTATATGTGTTATATGTGGTTTGTCATGAGTGTGTGTGTGAATGTTTATGTATTCTTCTCCTCTCCATTCCCATCATATACCAGCTATGGGTCTCCTGCTGTTTTCTGCTCTTCAGGCGTACCATGGCTGTAATTAAGGTCTTGAGCTGGAATGTCTGTGGGCTTAATTCAAAATTTAAACGGTCTCTTGTGTTCAACTTCCTGAAGAAACACTCGCCTCATGTTATCTGCTTACAAGAGACGCATTTAACTGGACAAAAAATTCTGGCCCTTAAACGGGCCTGGATAGCTAGAGGATATCATTACTCATACTCCTCATATTCTAGGGGGGTGTCTGTTCTGATAGCCAAGAGTGTGCGCCTGGAGGTGTTGAAGGTAGCATGTGACCATCACCCGGGTCCTGATTCATCACCCGGGTCCTGTTTTACCTTAGTAAATGTGTATGTTCCCCCGCCCCTGGATCCCACACTATTGGACTTGATAGCCCAGAAACTCTCAGAGTTCCCTGCTGGCCCAGTGTTGTGTATGGGTGACTTTAATGACGTCCCTGACATATCAATGGATCGTACTGGAGGTTCGGATCAGTCCTCTGTTCACCTCAACTCCTGGTCCTCAATGCTTCATCTGACAGATGTGTGGCGCTGGAAATACCCGCAAGAAAAAAAATACTCCTATTACTCCTCTGCCCATAAACCTTTTCTAGAATTGACCTTGCTCTGGTGTCACAGGACCTTTTGACTGCAGTAACTGCTATAGATATCACTCCACGAGGCATCTCAGATCACTCAGCTCTCATTTTGTCATTTACGGTTGGTTCCCCAGCTGACTCCAAAATATGGAGACTGCATCCGGCTTGGCTGTCCTCTCCTGAGGTTCGGTCAGAGGTGGCGGCCTCTCATGACTCATATTGGGATCATAATTCCTAATTTCCAGACCCTTTGGTAGTGTGGGATGCATATAAAGCCACTCTTAGGGGTGCGTTTATGGCAGGGGTTGCAAGGTGTAGAGCAGTGTCCAGAGAGAAGGAGAGGTCGCTGATAGAAGACAGTCAGAGAGCTGAGAGAGACTATATTGCAGATCCTTGTCCAGGTACGAAGAGTCGGTGGGCTGGGGTCCAGAGGGAACTAAACCGTATACAGGTCGAACAAACTAAAAAGCAGGTGCTGCATACGGAGGCAAGGGTGTTTGAGTTTGGTGACAAAAATGGCAAGCTTCTTGCATACTTGCCTAGGTCGGAACGCCCGTGTGCCTCTGTTCCATCTATTCTTTCTTCTGAGGGTACTCTCTGTACTGCCCCTAAAGATTTGAATAAAGTGTTTGGTGATTTTTATGCTGAATTATATAGTTCCAGATGCAGTGGGCCTCCGGAGGATATAGAACGCTTTTTAGATGACCTCCCCCTATGGCGTTTGACTGATGCTCAGGCAAAAGAACTAGACAGCCCGCTTACAGAGGACGATATCACTGATGCGATTCAGTTGTTGCCATCTGGTAAGACCCCCGGACTTGATGTCCTGGGGGCGGATTGGTAAAAGGATAGCTGTGAGGTTGTGGTGCCCAGGCTTAAGGAAGTCTATTCTGCTGCTCTGGAGATGGGGGTTCTGCCGGCATCTATGAGAGAGGCCCTAATTGTGGTGCTGTTGAAGCCTGGGAAGGATCCGACTCTTCCGGATTCCTATCGGCCCATCTCGCTGATTAACTCAGATGCAAAGATACTTGCCAAGATATTAGCTACCAGATTAAACAAAGTTATATTATCCCTCATTCATTCTGACCAAACAGGCTTTATGCCTGGGAAGGGTACGGATATTAACGTACACAGGTTGTTTCTTAATATTGATGCTGCACAATACGATACATCCCCTGGGTTTGTTCTCTCTCTAGATACATATAAAGCCTTTGATTCGGTTGAATGGAGGTATCTCTGGATACTGCTTTCCCGTCTAAATTTTGGTCCCAGATTTCTTGCTCCTGTCCGTCTGTTATATGAGCAGCCTGTCGCTAGGGTGAGAACAAATCTGGATGTCTCTAAGCCCTTCTCTTTAGGTCGAGGCACGCGCCAGGGTTGTCCACTTTCCCCTTTGTTGTTTGCTCTTGCGATTGAGCCTCTGGCGCTGGCAGTTAGGCGTTCCTCTTCCATTATTGGTATTCCTCGAGGTTCACTAGTTGAGAAAATATCCCTGTATGCAGATGATACTTTGGCATACCTAGCGGATGATGGTCCTTCGTTGTCTCCACTCTTGCAGCTGATCGACACTTTTGGGGCGTTCTCGGGGTAGTCGGTTAATTGGTCTAAGTCGGTTATGTTTCCTCTATGTGCAGAGTATCGTTCCCGGCAGGGGCTCCCTGTCCCGTTGCAGGTCGTGTCTCAATTTACATATCTTGGGGTGCGGATTTCCCTTAATTTGTTACGCTTTCGTGAACTTAATCTCTGTCCCTTAGTGGCCTCTACTGAAAAGCAGCTAAACTCTTGGAGGAACCTCCCCCTCTCATTATATGGTAGGATAAACTTTTTTAAAATGATATATCTGCCTAAATTTCTTTACCTCCTACATATTTGTCCGGTTATTTTGCCCAAACAATTTTTTTGCCACCTGGATGGGATTCTACGTGGGTTTTACGGGCAAGGCGGCACACCCAGGTTTAGTCTCAGTCTTCTGCAGGCCCCAAGGATTGTGGGGGGGATGGCGGCGCCCAACCTTTACTTATATTATTTGGCTTCGCAGCTGGTACTGGCTCACTGGTGGATTGACATTGACTTAAGTAATGTGGCCACGGCGCTGGCTGGAGCACTCATGACTTCCTATGAGAGTCTTTCCAACCTCTTATATAGGTTTAAAACTTCGTGTCGGGCGCCCTTACCGTTAAAGACTATTGCGAATGCCTGGAAGAAGGCACAACTCTTACTGAAAGATACTACGGATTCTTCTGTTTCCCCTAGGACTCTGTTATGGAACAATCCATGGCTGCCTCACCTGGTGTCCCTGCCGGGAGCGATGATGTGGGCTGGGGTAGGGGTTCGATTTTTATGCCAAATATACTCTGTGGACAGTGGGTTTGTCTCCTTTTCTGAGCTAGAGGAGAGGTTTGGGGTCTCGAGGAAGGTTTTTTTATCATTATCTCCAGTTGAGACATGCCTGCTTGGCTCAGTTTGGATCTGTCACGCCAGCTTTGGGGTTTTCCGGATTGGAGGACCTGCTCGGCACCCCAGACCTTCCTAAGACCCTTACTCAGACGTATGCCCTGTTGCTGTCCTCTGTAAAACGTCCCTTTGATAGGGCGTACCTGGGGTGGAAGAGAGATATCCCTGATCTGTCGGAGGAGGAGTGGAGGGAGGTGGAGCTTTCCTTCTTTGATTCCGTAGTTAGTGCTCGAGACTTTTTAATACAATCGCGGTTTCTACACAGAATTTACTATACTCCGGTTAGACTTAAGAGAAATGGGGCCTCTGGGTCGGATAGCTGTTTTAGGTGTCAGTTGGATGTTGGCACGTACCTGCACTGTGTCTGGTCCTGCCCTAGGATTTCACTATTCTGGTCAAGGGTTGTAGAGTTTCTGCATGATAACTTTGAGTTTCCCCGGGTTCTCTCCCCTCAGGTGTGCCTCTTGGGCATTATGAATGAGTTAGTACGAGGCTATTGTAATGATGGGGGTAAGGAAACAGACAAGTGAGCCCTAATCTACTCGCCACTCAGTCCCTGCCTACTTGCAACGACCCGCCCTAGGCGACGGGGTACAACTGGGCGACGGTCCCTACGCTCAATAAGTGCACGACAGACAAACAGACAAGGGTACACAGAAGCAAGGGAAAAGGGGCAGTTGCCCACTGCAACACCGTGAGCAACAAGAGTGGTGAACGAGCCGAGTCAAACCAGGAGTGTACGAGGTACCAAACGCAGAGCAGGAGAGTAGTGAACAAGCCGAGTCAAACCAGGAGTGTACAAGGTACCAAACGCAGAGCAGGAGAGTAGTCAGTAAGCCAGGGTCAATATGAAGCAGGGTCAAATAGTTCAAGAAGCTGCAGCAGGGCCAGGAAACCAAACGAGAAGAATCACAAGCAAGGAGTGACATGAAAGGCAGGTATAAATAGACAGAGGGCGGGAGCTAGCTCCGTCTGGCCAGGCTGTGATAGGCTCTCCCACTCCTAAGCCTGCCATCCTGAGTGGTGGAAGATGGAGTCAGTCTCACAGACATAAAAGCAGGTGCAGACTGATTACCTATGGGCGTAGACACAGAAGCTGTGCCTGGCAGATCCTTAACAGTACCCCCCCTTTTATGAGGGGCCACCGGACCCTTTCTAGATGGACCTGGTTTATTGGGGAAACAAAGGTGGAACCTCCCGACCAATACCCCAGCGTGAACATCCCGGGCGGGTACCCAAGTCCTCTCCTCAGGCCCGTATCCTCTCCAATGGACCAGGTACTGGAGGGAGCCTTGGACCATCTTGCTGTCCACAATCTTGGCCACCTCGAATTCTACCCCCTCAGGGGTGAGAACGGGGACAGGAGGTTTCCTAGAGGGAGCCAAGGACGGGCAGCAGCGTTTAAGGAGGGAGGCATGAAACATGTTGTGTACTCGAAAAGATGGGGGCAACTCCAGTCGGAAGGAGACAAGATTGAGGACTTCAATGACCTTGTACGGCCCTATAAACCGGGGAGCAAACTTCTTGGACGGAACTTTAAGGCGCAAGTTCTTTGACGATAGCCACACCAGATCCCCGACCATAAACAAGGGGTTAGCAGAACGTCGCCTGAGTTTTTGTATGCTCTGGGACGCCTCTAGGTTCTTCTGAACCTGGGCCCAGACTGTGCACAGTTCCCGATGAACGACCTCTACCTCGGGATTGTTGGAACTAACAGGTGAAACGGAGGAGAACCGTGGATTAAACCCAAAATTACAGAAAAAGGGGGAGACCCCTGACGAGTTACTGACCCGGTTATTAAGGGAAAATTCGGCGAGGGGAATGAATGAGACCCAATCATATTGACAGTCAGAGATAAAACACCTTAAATATTGTTCTAGAGACTGATTAGTCCTCTCAGTTTGGCCATTAGTTTCAGGATGGAAGGCAGAGGAGAAGGACAGATCAATCTCCAACTTTTTACAGAAGGCTCTCCAAAACAAAGAAACAAATTGTACCCCTCTGTCAGAAACAATATTGACAGGGACCCCATGGAGACGCAGGATGTGTTTGACAAACAAGGTAGCTAACGTCTTAGCATTGGGTAGTTTCTTGAGGGGCACAAAGTGGCACATCTTACTGAAGCGGTCTACTACAACCCACACCACCGACTTGCCTTGAGATGGAGGCAAATCGGTGATAAAATCCATGGAGATATGGGTCCAAGGTCTCTGGGGAATGGGCAAAGAACGTAGTAAGCCCGCTGATCGGGACCTGGGAGTCTTGGACCTAGCACAAACCTCACAAGCGGCGACGTAGGCCTTAACGTCTTTAGGCAACCCAGGCCACCAATAGTTTCTGGCAATGAGGTGCTTGGTACCCAGGATGCCTGAATGACCAGATAGTGCGGAGTCATGATTTTCCCTAAGTACCCTTAGCCGGAATTGCAGGGGAACAAACAGCTTGTTCTCAGGAAGGTTCCCGGGAGCTTATCCTTGATCAGCAGCAATTTCAGAGACTAAATCAGAATCAATAGAGGAAATGATTATACCTGGAGGCAAAATACAAGCACGATCTTCCTCCGAAGGAGGGCTGGCCATGAAGCTACGCGACAGTGCATCAGCCTTAATATTTTTAGACCCAGCCATATAGGTAACCAAAAAGTTGAATCTGGTAAAAAATAACGCCCATCGAGCTTGTCTCGGGTTTAGCCTCCGGGCAGATTCTAGGAAAACCAGATTCTTGTGGTCGGTAAGGACCGTTACCTGGTGCCTAGCCCCCTCCAGGAAGTGGCGCCACTCTTCAAATGCCCATTTAATGGTTAAGAGTTCGCGGTTGCCAATATCGTAGTTACTCTCAGTGGGCGAAAACTTCCTGGAGAAGTAGGCACAGGGACAGAGATGGGTGAGGGACCTGGTACCCTGGGACAAGACAGCCCCCACTCCCACCTCGGACGTGTCAACCTCCACGATAAATGGCTCCATTTGGTTGGGCTGAACCAACACCGGGGCCGAGATAAAGCACTTCTTAAGGACCTCAAAAGCCTGGACAGCCTCAGGAGGCCAGCGGAGGAGATCAGCACCCTTGCGAGTGAGATCCGTAAGAGGCTTAGCGATGACCGAGAAGTTAGCAATAAATCTCCTGTAATAATTAGCGAACCCCAAGAAGCACTGTAACGCCTTCAGGGATGCAGGTTGGACCCATTCCGCCACAGCCTGGACCTTGGCGGGGTCCATGCGGAATTCATGAGGAGTGAGGATTTGACCCAAAAATGGTATCTCCTGCACCCCAAACACACATTTTTCGGTCTTCGCAAACAGTTTGTTTTCCCGAAGGACCTGGAGCACCTTCCTGACATGCTCAATGTGGGAGGACCAGTCCTTGGAAAACACAAGTATGTCATCAAGGTACACTACAAGAAAAACCCCCAGGTAATCTCTTAAAATCTCATTTAGGAAATTCTGGAAGACCGCGGGAGCATTACACAACCCAAAGGGCATGACGAGGTATTCGAAATGACCTTCGGGCGTGTTAAACGCAGTCTTCCACTCATCCCCCTCTTTGATGCGGATAAGGTTATATGCCCCCCGTAGATCAAACTTTGACAACCATTGGGCCCCCTGAACCTGATTAAAGAGATCAGGAATCAAAGGAAGGGGATACTGGTTCCTTACAGTGACCTTATTCAAGTTACGGTAGTCAATGCATGGCCTAAGACCGCCATCCTTCTTCCCTACGAAGAAGAAGCCAGCACCTACCGGAAAAGTAGAGGGGCGAATGTAACCCTTGGCCAGGCATTCCTGGATATACTCTCTCATGGCTTCACGTTCGGGACAAGAGAGATTAAATATCCTACCCTTAGGGAGCTTAGCTCCTGGTACCAAATCGATAGCGCAATCGTATTCTCTATGAGGAGGTAACACTTCGGAGGCCTCCTTAGAGAAAACATCAGCGAAGTCCTGAACAAACTCAGGTAGCGTGTTCACCTCCTCAGGGGGAGAAATAGAATTAACAGAAAAACATGACATCAAGCATTCATTACCCCATTTGGTAAGATCCCCAGTATTCCAGTCAAACGTGGGATTATGCAACTGCAACCAGGGAAGACCTAAAACCAAATCGGACGATAATCCCTGCATCAACAGTACAGAGCACTGCTCCAAATGCATGGAGCCAACAAGGAGTTCAAAAACAGGGGTATGCTGTGACAAATAACCATTAGCAAGAGGAGTGGAGTCGATACCCACTACCGGGACAGGTTTAGGCAAATCAATCAAAGGCATAGCTAGAGACATAGCAAATTCCACAGACATGATATTAGCAGACGACCCTGAATCCACGAAGGCACCGCCGGTAGCAGACCTACCACCAAAAGAGACCTGAAAGGGAAGCAAGATTTTATTACGTTTCATAT
The DNA here is from genome assembly GCF_050947455.1 of Rhinoderma darwinii. Classification (NCBI taxonomy): domain Eukaryota; kingdom Metazoa; phylum Chordata; class Amphibia; order Anura; family Rhinodermatidae; genus Rhinoderma; species Rhinoderma darwinii. Next base: position 373,967,496 of record NC_134689.1, read on the forward strand.
TTACGGGAAATACCTGTGCGCCCAAGTGACCTCCCCGATGATCACTTAGGCGCGGAAGTTTTCCGGCTGCTTATTCTTATGCCTAGGACAGGTGTTCACTTGATGCTTGTCATCCCCACAATAGAAGCAGAGACCATTCTTCCTGCGGAACTCTCTACGTTGTTGGGGGGACACGGAGGCCCCGAGTTGCATAGGTACCTCCGAGTCTTCCGTGGAAGAACGAAGCAACGGAACCTCGGGAGGCATCATGGGGGAGTCAGAGGAGAAAACACAAAAACTTTCAAGTTGTCGTTCCCTGAGACGTCGGTCAAGTCGTACCACTAAAGCCATAACCTGGTCTAGGGAGTCAGAAGAGGGATAGCTAACTAGCAGGTCTTTCAGGGCGTTCGACAGACCCAACCTAAACTGGCACCTTAAGGCAGGGTCATTCCACCGAGAAGCTACGCACCACTTCCTAAAGTCAGAGCAATACTCCTCAACAGGTCTCTTACCCTGACGTAAGGTCACCAGCTGACTCTCGGCAAAGGCAGTCCTGTCAGTCTCGTCATAAATGAGTCCGAGAGCAGAAAAGAAAAGATCAACGGAGGAAAGTTCAGGGGCGTCAGGAGCCAAGGAGAAGGCACATTCTTGGGGCCCTTCCTGGAGCCGGGACATAATTATACCCACCCGCTGGCTCTCAGAACCTGAGGAGTGAGGCTTTAAGCGAAAATAGAGCCTACAACTCTCCCGAAAGGAGAGAAAAGTCTTCCGGTCCCCTGAGAACCGGTCAGGCAACTTGAGGTGGGGTTCAAGAGGTGAGGTGAGGGGCACTACCATGGTAGCATCAGGCTGGTTGACCCTCTGAGCCAGGGCCTGGACCTGTAGGGAGAGACCCTGCATTTGCTAAGCCAGGGTCTCAAGGGGGTCCATAGTAGTGTGAGGGACCAGGGTAGACTAGGTATATGGGCTTGTGATTATGTAATGATGGGGGTAAGGAAACAGACAAGTGAGCCCTAATCTACCCGCCACTCAGTCCCTGCCTACTTGCAACGACCCGCCCTAGGCGACGGGGTACAACTGAGCGACGGTCCCTACGCTCAATAAGTGCACGACAGACAAACAGACAAGGGTACACAGAAGCAAGGGAAAAGGGGCAGTTGCCCACGGCAACACCGTGAGCAACAAGAGTGGTGAACGAGCTGAGTCAAACCAGGAGTGTACGAGGTACCAAACGCAGAGCAGGAGAGTAGTGAACAAGCCGAGTCAAACCAGGAGTGTACGAGGTACCAAACGCAGAGCAGGAGAGTAGTCCGTAAGCCAGGGTCAATATGAAGCAGGGTCAAATAGTTCAAGAAGCTGCAGCAGGGCCAGGAAACCAAACGAGAAGAATCACAAGCAAGGAGGGACAGGAAAGGCAGGTATAAATAGACAGAGGGCGGGAGCTAGCTCCGTCTGGCCAGGCTGTGATAGGCTCTCCCACTACTAAGCCTGCCATCCTGAGTGGTGGAAGATGGAGTCAGTCTCACAGACATAGAAGCAGGTGCAGACTGATTACCTATGGGCGTAGACACAGAAGCTGTGCCTGGCAGATCCTTAACAGTACCCCCCCTTTTATGAGGGGCCACTGGACCCTTTCTAGATGGACCTGGTTTATTGGGGAAACAAAGGTGGAACCTCCCGACCAATACCCCAGCGTGAACATCCCGGGCGGGTACCCAAGTCCTCTCCTCAGGCCCGTATCCTCTCCAATGGACCAGGTACTGGAGGGAGCCTTGGACCATCTTGCTGTCCACAATCTTGGCCACCTCGAATTCTACCCCCTCAGGGGTGAGAACGGGGACAGGAGGTTTCCTAGAGGGAGCCAAGGACGGGCAGCAGCGTTTAAGGAGGGAGGCATGAAACATGTTGTGTACTCGAAAAGATGGGGGCAACTTTGCTCTTTTGTACATTTGTATTTTGAGAAAAAGTTAATAAAGAAAACCGTTTAAAAAAAAAAAGAGGCATGGACTCGCGGGACAGGGATATAATATTACCACTTTACAAAGCATTAGTGAGGCCTCATATAGAATATGCAGTTCAGTTCTAGGCTCCAGTTCATAGAAAGGATGCCCTGGAGTTGGAAAAAATACAAAGAAGAGCAACGAAGCTAATAAGGGGAATGGAGAATCTAAGTTATGAGGAAAGATTAAAAGAACTAAACCTATTTAGCCTTGAAAAAAGACGACTAAGGGTGGACATGATTAACTTATATAAATATATTAATGGCACATACAAACAAATATGGTGAAATCCTGTTCCATGTAAAAGCCCCTAAAAAAAAAAGGGGGCACTCCCTCCGTCTGGAGAAAAAAAGGTTCAACCTGCAGAGGCGACAAGCCTTCTTTACTCTGAGAACTGTGAATCTATGGAATAGTCACCGCAGGAGCTGGTCACAGCAGGGACAGTAGATGGCTTTAAAAAAGGCTTAGATAATTTCCTAGAACAAAAAAATGTAGGATCCTATGTGTAGAGATTTTCGCCTTCCCTTTTCCCATCCCTTGGTTGAACTTGATGGACATATGTCTTTTTTCAACCGTGCTAGCAATGTAACCCAGACTTTCAGAATGGCAGGTCCTACTCGATATTTTACGATTGGCATAGAGCTGGCATTAGATGAAGACTAATTTCTACACTGGACAAACTGTGCATTAAATTCCCAAACATTACAATTCCGCTTTTTTGCTTACATCTGAAAACTTTTGCCTAAAGTCACAGGTCTGGAATGGAACCCAGTGCTCTTTAGGTGGTTCTCCAAACATGATGCCAGAAGGGTCAAATCACTGCTTCATAAACCTTTTAGTTATGCCGACTCCACAGCTACACTCACAAAGTGGAAATTAAATATCCTGAACCTGTCCTTTAACACTGTACTACTTGCTTTAAATCAAGCTTTGGAACCTGACTCTATTCTATTGGGATTTGCTCCAGCGTGACTGCTATTTACAATTTGTTTCCAGATGGAGGTGTTTGAGGGTTCCGCGTGTTTCCTATTTTGTGCTTTACTTCCTTATTCCAAGACACGGTTAAACTCGCCAACCAGTCTACCAGAGGATCCTCCGATGAGTCCAGGCTCTAACACACTAATGGGTCCTAAGTTCAACAGGAACCCAAAGGTCAAGCAGAAGACTTGTTTTTAATTTTTCTTATACTTTGATAACATCACAATGTAATTAAAAATGGAGGTGCTCATGTTCTGTATAGATGGGTAGTGGACCTCAAAACCATTTCTTGTGCTGGGCCTAAGTAAGCCTAGTTTGACACAACTTTTGCACGGAAAAAATATATAATATAAATAAAAATAATTTGTTTTTGCATCGCTACGGTCCAAAAGCCATAACTTTTTTCTTTTTCTGTCAATGCAAGGCCTTGTTTTCTTCAGGGCGAGATATAGTTTTCATTGGAACTATTTTAGGCTACATATTACTTGATTACATTTTTTTAGTTCATTTTTGGGGGTGGATGAATAAGTAACAATGTTTTTTTACGCCGTTTACTATGTGGCTTATATAACATGTTAACTTTATTCTTCAGGTCGTTTTGATTTGTTTTATATTTTTACTAAATAAAACCACTTTTTATAGAAAAATTGTGTTTATTTTTTATTTTTACTATTCACTTTTTTTAATGATCTTTATTTCACATAAACTAATTATTTTTTTTTGCAATGCAATACTTAGTATACCAAAGCATTACAGCCTTCGCTAGTGACCAGCACAGGAAACCCATGCCAGGCTTATTCCGATGCACCGTGAAAAAGGTGTTTTGGTGGTCATTAAGGGTTTAAAGGGAAGGTTAACTTTAGTAAAAGCCATAATTCACCATGTGAATTCCTGTGATCATAATGTCTGATGTCACTGCTGTCTCTTGTAAGTTTCTGAAAGACAAAAAATGGATTCCCAAAATACTTTATTCATATATAGAATGGTCTGCCATTATCCCCAGGGACAAATTCAAGATTTTTAAATTTCGAAGTGTGCTAATGGCCATGATCGAGAGGACAAATTTCCCCACTCTCCCACTGCTCAATTGTCCAACTCTCTAAAGAAAAAGAAAAATGGGTGGATACCATTAACTGTGGGCGTTGGCTTCCGAATACATAGAGAATGCACAAATTGCTTGGTGGAACGCAAGCCATAGTAATATCCAGGAAAAATGGAAACAAAATACAGCAATCCCTCAAATAAAATTCTATGCTTCATTGTTTTATGTTAAAAATGTGTTGGCACTTCAAACAACTCTCACATGTTTCATAGCCAACTTTCTACATGTATTACATCACTCATTTTGTACAAAGGGTAGTTTAGGGATTAGTAATAGTATTGCTTTATGTAATATAGTGAAATATACAGTAATGTGTGAGTTAGGCAGTTGTGGAAATATGCTGCAAAGTAAGAATGCTTTCAAACATTAAAGTGTTAGTAGTCTTTTTATTTATCAAATAACAATTTACAAAGTAAATGAACAGATGAGGAATCTAAATCATTTTGCCTTCAAAACAGCATCAATTCTTCTAGGTACACTTGCACAAAGTCATGAATTTTGTAGGATTATAGTCAGGTGTATGATTAACGAATTATGCCAAACAGGTGATAATGATCATCATTTTCATATGTAGGTTGAAGCACAGTCATTAACTGTAACAGAGACAGCTGTGTAGGAGGCTTAAAACTGAGGGACAGCCAAACTCTGCTACAAAGGTGAGGTTGTGGAAGAGAGTTTCATGTTGCAGGTCCACCATGGCAAGACTGAGGACAGCAACAATACACAAGGTAGTTATACTGCATAAGCAAGGCCTCTCCCAGACAAAGATTGCAAAGCAGACTGGGGTTTCAACAGCTCTTTTGAAGACGCACAAAGAAACGGGCAACGTTGTGGACCCTAGATGCAGTGGTTAGCCAAGGAAACTTAGTGCAGCAGATCAAAGACACATCATGCTTACTTGCTTTCAAAATCAGAAGATGTTCAGCAGTGCCATCAGCCCAGAACTGGCAGAATCCAATAGCACCCAGGTGCACCGATCTACTGTTCGGAGAAGTTTGGCCAGAAGTGGTCTTCATGGAAAACCTGCGAGCAAAAAGCCATACTGTCGACGTTGAAACAAGGCCAAGTGACTCAACTATGCACAAAAACATAGGAACTGGGGTTGGCAGCCAGTTCTCTGGATTGATGAGTCAAGATTTTAAATATTTGGCTGTATCAGAAGGCAGTTTTCTCAACGAATGGCTATAGAGCGATTCATTAAATAGTGTCTGCAGGCAACAATAAAGTATGGTGTAGGTTCCCTGCAAGTTTGGGGCTGCATTACAGCAAATAGATTTGGGGATTTGGTCGGGATTAACGGTGTCCTCAATGCTGAGTAATACAGGCGGATACTTATCCATCATGCAATACTATCAGGGAGGCGTCTGATTGGCTCCAAATTTATTCTACAGCAGGACAATGATCACAAACAAACAGCTAATGTCACTAATAGGAAGAACCAGGAACCCTGGAAGTGTTGATATGGCTCCCACAGAGCCATGACCTTAACATCATCGAGTCTGTCTGGGATAACATGGAGAGACAGAAGGATTTGAGGAAGCCTACATCCACAGATCTGTGGTCAGTTCTTCAAGATGTTTGGAACAACCTTCCTGCCAAGTTCCTTCAAAAACTGTGTGCAAGTGTACCTAGAAGAATTGATGCTGTTTTGAAGGCAAAGGGTGGTCACACCAAATATTGATTTGATTTAGATTTCCCTTCTGTACATTCACTTTGCATTTTATTAATTGATTAAAAAAATATTAACTCTTCTATTTTTTAAAGCATTTTTACTTCTGCAGCATTTTTTCACAACTGCCTAAAACTTTTGGACAGTACTACACACACATATATATATATATATATATATATATATATATATATATATATATATATATATACACATACATACATACATACAGTGGCAGACCGTAGGCCCTGGGATGTTGCCCAGACTTGGGACCCTCTTCTCCACCGCCTCCCAGCCGCACCGTAACTATTGTTAACAATACCTTTTAACAAATGAGCATTACGATACCCCATGTCAAAGGGCTATGTCCCTACATACTGACGGTCTTCAATCATCGCTGACAGTATCACACTGTGACGCATCCTCCTGAGAAGGGGAATGGAAACACCCATTTCTCTATCAGTCCTGGACTGCACAAAGTCTTTTTGTGAACTACAAGAATTTCCTATAATATACATGTCAGGAGATGTGACAGATTCTCTATAAATCCAGTGACTCACAGGTGATGTCTTCACAGATTCTAGGAAATATATAACCCCAGCACACACAGAGGTACACAAGAGATCCAGATGCAAACAAATTTAAGTTTTATTGCAACAAAAGTGGTAAGGTTGAGGTAGTAAGCGACTTGGTAAGACGTTTCGGCCGACCCTCGGCCTTTGTCACTGTCGCTGTTCGTCGATATCGCTGGTATGGGATGTCCGCCGGATCTTCCGTGTGTGTGATAGATTCACAGATTCTAGTATTTTTTTTCTCCATCCAGTCCAGACCTCATGATGACTTCTCCCGGGCCATGACCCATTTCTGCAGAATTTGCCACTCAGATGTCTTCGCTCCTCACTTTTCACATTCAACATTTCCACACTTATAAACTTATATGAGATAAAATTATCATGGTGCCACACACTGTGCCCCTAAATATAATAATAACCATACACTGTGCCCCTGAATAAAATACTACCATACACTGTGCCCCTGAATATAATTGTATCAAACACTGTAAAGTAAAGCAACACATACACAGTGACCCTTGTAGATAGTGCCACACACTTGCCCCTTTAGATAGCATCACACACAATCCCTGTAGATAGTACCACCCCCCCCTGTAGATAGTATCACACACAGCCCCCTGTAGATATCATCACACACACATACCCATGTAGATAATGCCAGACAGACCCCTTGGAGATAGCACCATATGACCCCCCTGTAAATAGTGCCATACAGTCCCCCTTTAGATAGCCACACACAGCCCCCTGTGGATAGTGCCACATGCCCCCTGTAGGTAGTGCCACATACACCCCATGTAGATAGCGCCAACCCCCCTGTAAATAGAACCACCCCCTTGTAGATAGCGCCAAACAGTGCCCCCATGTAGATAGTGCCACATAGCCCCCCTGTAGATATGGCCACACTCCACCTGTTGATAGCGCCAAACATCCCCCCTGTAGATAGCACCACACAGCCACCTGTAGATAGCACCACACAGCCACCTGTAGATAGCACCACCCCCTTGTAGATAGCGCCACACAGCCCACTGTAGAAAGTGTTACACAGCCCCCTGTAGATACGGCACACAGCCCCCCCTAGAAAGCGACACACATCTTCCTGTAGATAGTGCCACACACACCCCCTGTAGATACTGTATATATCTCAAGGGTGTGACTCCTTCCATTTTGTATGCTATTCTCCATTTTACAGAATGTTATTTTGCACGCGGCAGAATCCGCAAACGGCTTAAGTCAAAAACAAGATAATTTCTAGTTTTTTGACGATTTGGAACAATATATTGAGACTACTATTGTCTCACTGATATGAGTAATTATTTCTGCTTTGACTAAATGTATTTTTGCTAATTCTTTTCTAATGTTTTGAAAGACAGGATGTAGGTTTAAACTCATGACCTGACTGTCAGTTAAAATTTGCAGATCTAACGCTCACGTACTTACTAAAAACTGAAAGATCTTATGGGGCATTATTAAGGGAAAACTGTCACTATGTGGGGTATAAAAACTGCACCCATACTGTAGCCATTTTGAGTTCAGCTATAACCTGTATGGTGTGCAGACAAGATTTATCCTTGCTGCCCTTCGACCAGATTAAGGGCTCCCGGCGAAGAGATTGGAAGATCACAAACGTAACTAAGTAAATTCTGTAAGTTATGCTAAGTTTTGCTTTAACTATTGTCTATCCAGTATTATCTATACTTGTAATGGCAGGAAGGAGGTGAAGGGAAAGTGAGCCCTAATCTACCCACCGCCCTGTCCCTGCCTACTTGCAACGACCCGCCCTAGGCGACGGGGTACAACTGGGCGGCGGTCCCTACGCTGTCTAAGTGCACGGGAGAACAAACAGGGAACACGCAAGGGAAGGGGCAGTAGCCCACGGAACGCCGCGAGGAAACGGAGCGGTGAATGAGTTGTCAGGACCAGGATGAAGTGGAGTATACCCAAGTGAGCACGGAGGAGGAAGCAAGCCGGAGGCAAAGCAAAGCGGGTTAAGCAGAACAGCAGCAAGGCAGAAGCACGGCAGAAGCAGGCTGGAGCAAGCAGCAGAGGGGCCAGGAATCCAAAAGAATTACAAGCACTGAGGAGGAGAACACAGCAGGTAATAAAGGACAGGGGGCGGAGCTAACTCCGACTGACCAGGCCGCGATAGGCTCTCCCACTCCTGAGCCTGCCACCCTGGTTGGTGGGAGATGGTGTCAGTCGAACAGGTCTGGCCTCAGGTGTGGATTGATTAATCCCAGGAGTATACCTAGATGTAGTACCTGGCAGATCCCTAACAGTACTCCCCCTTTTATGAGGGGCCACCGGACCCTTACTAAGAGGACCCGGTTTAGTAGGGAAGAGAAGGTGGAACCTCCTGATCAATACCCCAGCGTGAACATCACGGGCAGGTACCCAAGTCCTCTCCTCCGGCCCGTACCCTCTCCAATGGACCAGGTACTGGAGGGAGCCCTGGACCATCCTACTGTCAATAATCTTGGCCACCTCGAATTCCACCCCCTCAGGGGTGAGAACGGGAACAGGAGGTTTCCTCGAGGGGGACCAGGACGGGGAGCAGCGTTTAAGGAGGGAGGCATGGAAGACGTCATGTATGCGAAAGGATGGGGGCAGCTCCAGACGGAAGGATACAGGGTTGAGGACTTCAATGATCTTATAAGGCCCAATAAATCGGGGAGCAAACTTCCTGGACGGGACCTTAAGGCGCAAGTTCCTGGACGACAACCAGACCAAATCCCCGACGACAAACCGGGGGTTAGCAGAACGTCTACTATCCGCCTGAATCTTTTGTGCGCTTTGGGACGCCTCTAGGTTCTTCTGAACCTGGGCCCAGACAGTGCACAGTTCCCGATGAACATCCTCTACCTCAGGATTATTGGAACAACCAGGGGAAATGGAGGAGAACCTTGGGTTAAACCCGAAATTACAGAAAAACGGAAAGACCCCTGACGAGTTACTGACCCGGTTATTCAGGGAAAATTCAGCAAGGGGAAGGAATGAGACCCAATCGAATTGACAGTCAGAGATGAAACACCTTAAATATTGTTCCAGGGACTGGTTAGTCCTCTCCGTTTGGCCATTAGTTTCGGGATGGAAGGCGGAGGAGAAGGACAGATCAATCTCCAACTTTTTACAAAAGGCTCTCCAAAATAAGGAAACAAATTGTACCCCTCTGTCAGAAACGATATTGACTGGGGCCCCATGGAGACGCAGGATGTGTTTCACAAACAAAGAAGCTAACGTCTTGGCGTTAGGTAGCTTCTTAAGGGGCACAAAGTGGCACATCTTGCTGAAGCGGTCTACTACCACCCACACCACCGACTTGCCCTGAGATGGAGGCAAATCGGTGATAAAATCCATGGAGATATGGGTCCAAGGTCTCTGGGGAATGGGCAAGGAACGTAGTAGGCCCGCATGTCGGGACCTAGGGGTTTTGGACCTAGCGCAAACCTCACAAGCGGCGACGTAAGCCCTAACGTCTTTAGGCAACCCAGGCCACCAATAGTTTCTGGTAATGAGGTGTTTGGTGCCCAAGATGCCAGGATGACCAGATAGAGCGGAGTCATGGTTTTCCCTGAGTACCCTTAGCCGGTATTGCAGGGGAACAAACAGTTTGTCCCCAGGGACGTTCCCGGGAGCTGCACCCTGATCAGCCGCGATATCAGAAGCTAAATCAGAATCCGTGGCAGAAACGATTATACCAGGGGGTAAAATACAAGCAGGATCCTTCTCGGAAGGAGGATTGGCCATGAAACTACGTGACAGGGCATCAGCCTTAATATTCTTGGACCCAGCCCTATAGGTAACCAAAAAATTAAATCTGGTAAAGAATAGTGCCCACCGAGCTTGTCTAGGATTAAGCCTCCGGGCCGATTCTAGGAAAACCAGATTCTTGTGATCAGTAAGGACCGTTACCTGGTGTCTGGCCCCCTCCAGGAAGTGTCGCCACTCTTCAAAAGCCCATTTAATGGCTAGAAGTTCGCGGTTGCCAATATCATAGTTACTCTCCGTTGGCGAAAACTTCCTAGAGAAGTAAGCACAGGGGCGGAGATGGGTGAGGGAGCTGGTACCCTGGGACAAGACGGCCCCCACTCCCACCTCGGATGCGTCAACCTCCACAATAAATGGCTCCTCTTGGTTGGGCTGAATCAGCACGGGGGCCGAGATAAAGCACTTCTTGAGGGTCTCAAAGGCCTGGACGGCCTCAGGGGGCCAATGGAGGACATCAGCACCCTTGCGAGTAAGGTCCGTAAGAGGCTTAGCGACGACCGAGAAGTTGGCAATAAATCTCCTGTAATAGTTGGCGAACCCTAAAAAACACTGTAACGCCTTAAGGGAGGCAGGTTGGACCCATTCCGCCACAGCCTGAACCTTGGCAGGGTCCATGCGGAATTCATGAGGAGTGAGGATTTGCCCTAAAAATGGTATCTCCTGTACCCCAAAGACACATTTTTCAGTCTTAGCAAACAGATTATTCTCCCGAAGGACCTGGAGCACCTTCCTGACATGCTCCACGTGGGAGGACCAGTCCTTGGAAAACACCAGTATGTCATCAAGGTACACAACAAGAAAATTACCCAGGTAATCTCTCAGGATTTCATTAATAAAATTCTGGAAGACAGCAGGAGCATTACACAACCCAAAGGGCATGACCAGGTATTCGAAATGACCCTCGGGTGTGTTGAACGCAGTTTTCCACTCATCCCCCTCTTTGATGCGGATAAGGTTATATGCCCCCCGTAGATCGAACTTAGAAAACCATTGGGCTCCCTGAACCTGATTAAAAAGATCTGGAATCAAAGGAAGTGGGTACTGGTTCCTTACGGTGACCTTATTCAGGTTACGATAATCAATGCACGGCCTAAGACCACCATCCTTCTTCCCCACGAAGAAGAAGCCAGCACCTACAGGAGAAGTCGAGGGGCGAATGAAACCCTTGGCCAGGCATTCTTGGATATACACCCTCATAGCTTCACGTTCAGGACATGAAAGATTAAATATCCTACCCTTAGGAAGCTTGGCACCAGGCACCAAATCCATGGCGCAATCGTAATCTCTATGGGGGGGCAACACCTCGGAGGCCTCCTTAGAAAACACATCGGCGAAGTCCTGAACAAACTCAGGAAGCGTGTTTACCTCCTCACGGGGAGAAATAGAGTTAACAGAAAGACATGACATAAGACATTCATTACCCCATTTGGTAAGCTCCCCAGTATTCCAATCAAACGTGGGATTATGCAACTGCAACCAGGGAAGACCTAATACCAGATCAGACGATAATCCCTGCATCACCAGTACAGAGCACTGCTCCAAATGCATGGAGCCAACCAGGAGTTCAAAAACAGGAGTATGCTGAGTAAAATAACCATTAGCAAGGGGAGTTGAGTCGATACCTACTACAGGGATAGGATAAGGTAAATCAATAAAAGGCATTTTTAGAGACATAGCAAATTCCACAGACATGATATTAGCAGATGAGCCAGAATCCACGAAAGCACTGCCAGTGGCAGACCGGCCAGCAAACGAGACCTGAAAGGGAAGCAAAATTTTATTGCGTTTCACATTAAAGGGAAATACCTGTGCGCCCAAGTGACCTCCCCGATGATCACTTAGGCGCGGAAGTTTTCCGGCTTTTTATTCTTGCGCCTGGGACAGGTGTTCAGAAGATGCTTGTCGTCCCCACAGTAGAAGCAGAGACCATTCATTCTGCGAAACTCCCTACGTTGTCGAGGGGACATGGAGGCCCCGAGTTGCATAGGTACCTCCGAGTCCTCCGTGGAGGGGCGAGGAGACGGGACCTCGGGGGGAATCGCAGAAAGGTCAGAGGGGAGCACATTGAAGCGTTCAAGCTGACGTTCCCTGAGATGTCGGTCAAGTCGTACTGCTAGGGCCATAACCTGGTCAAGGGAGTCAGAAGAGGGGTAACTAACCAGCAGATCCTTCAGGGCGTCAGATAATCCTAATCTAAACTGGCACCTTAGGGCCGGATCGTTCCACCGAGAAGCTACGCACCACTTTCTAAAATCAGAACAGTACTCCTCAACCGGTCTGCTACCCTGACGTAAGGTCACCAGCTGACTCTCGGCTAAAGCAGTCCTGTCAGTCTCGTCGTAAATGAGTCCGAGGGCAGAGAAAAAGCGATCAACAGAGGAAAGTTCAGGGGCGTCAGGAGCCAAGGAGAAGGCCCACTCTTGGGGCCCTTCCTGGAGTCGGGATATGATGATACCCACCCGCTGGTTCTCGGAACCTGAGGAGTGGGGTTTAAGGCGGAAATACAGTCTGCAACTCTCCCGGAAGGAGAGAAACGTCTTACGGTCCCCTGAGAACCGGTCAGGTAACTTGAGGTCGGGTTCTAGAGGTGAGGTGAGGGGAACTACTACGGCAGCGTCACCCTGGTTGACCCTCTGGGCCAGGGCCTGGACCTGTAGGGAGAGGCCCTGCATCTGCTGGGTCAGGGTCTCAAGGGGGTCCATGATAGCGTCAACGTAGGGGAAATGGTAGACTAGGTAAGGGGCTTGTAATTATGTAATGGCAGGAAGGAGGTGAAGGGAAAGTGAGCCCTAATCTACCCACCGCCCTGTCCCTGCCTACTTGCAACGACCCGCCCTAGGCGACGGGGTACAACTGGGCGGCGGTCCCTACGCTGTCTAAGTGCATGGGAGAACAAACAGGGAACACGCAAGGGAAGGGGCAGTAGCCCACGGAACGCCGCGAGGAAACGGAGCGGTGAATGAGTTGTCAGGACCAGGATGAAGTGGAGTATACCCAAGTGAGCACGGAGGAGGAAGCAAGCCGGAGGCAAAGCAAAGCGGGTTAAGCAGAACAGCAGCAAGCCAGAAGCACGGCAGAAGTAGGCTGGAGCAAGCAGCAGAGGGGCCAGGAATCCAAAAGAATTACAAGCACTGAGGAGGAGAACACAGCAGGTAATAAAGGACAGGGGGCGGAGCTAACTCCGACTGACCAGGCCGCGATAGGCTCTCCCACTCCTGAGCCTGCCACCCTGGTTGGTGGGAGATGGTGTCAGTCGAACAGGTCTGGCCTCAGGTGTGGATTGATTAATCCCAGGAGTATACCTAGATGTAGTACCTGGCAGATCCCTAACAATACTGTTGAGTTATTAAACTTGTTTCGCTGTTACCTACGTCAGCAGTCTGTGTGTACATCCTTAAGTTCTTAACAATCCAAAGAGAATCTCACAATATAACACTTTAATACTACTGGTCGTTTAGTGGTTAATATCAAGTATCTCTGGTGGTGTAGGTTGACGAAGCGGTTAATATTGATATCCATGTTGGTTTGGGAAGTTTTTGGTTAATATCTAATATACCTGTAGGCTAAGGTGCATTAGTGGTTAATACTTAATGATATATATTAGAATTCCGCAGCATGTCAATTGTATTTGTGTAAACACTGCTTTTTTGTTGCGGATTTTCCCCATTGAATTCAATGGGGAGGTAAATCTTGCAACAGATAGAAGTTGTTGCGTTTTTTGTGGTGGATTCTCAGCGATTCCTCCGCAAAAAATGCAACTCAGAATTTTTTTTTCTCATACTTACCCAAAAGTCTGTGTTTCTTCCTCCAGGCCGGCCTCCTGGGATGACGTTTCATCCCATGTGACCACTGCAGCCAATCACAGGCTGTAGTGGCGGTCACATGGAATATACGGCCATGACCAGGCTCGGTGTCAGGATCTTGTATGAGTCTCGTCCAGTAGATAGAGCCAGAGGGGAGAAAAGGAGCCGTGAGCTGAGGGAGGGGTATAGGCGGCGCACAGCAAGCGGAAATATGCAACAGATTTATTAAGAAGCGTGCGCCTATTAATAAATCTGTTGCATCGTACTCCAGTGGAGCAGAAAACGAAGAAATTACATTGTATACAGTATAGCTGGACAGTTAGATCACTACAAGGGCATTTGGCCAAAGTGACAAACTCCAACAACTCTAGGAGTTCTAGGGTTTTCTTTTAATGAATCATCTTGTATATGACTCCTCTTGTGAGGACACAACATTTTATTACATTTTCTGGATTTATTCTTATTAAACGAAAAAAAATCTTAACTATTTAATAAAAAATATAGTATAATGTGTTCTGCTCCGGTGGGTGCCTGAACTGATACATCTGTATCTGTGAGTGAATCTCTTCCAGTGCTGTATAATACATGGTCTTCGGGCGCTTTTGTTAACCTCTTAAAGATGGTTTGCATCTCATCTACATGGATAAAAGGAAGATGATTATTCTAAGCAGCCTGTAGAGAGAGTAAAAATAAAGACAGCTGAGAAAAGCTGACGGTTAACATTTTACAGTTCATAAAACAAACTCACCTCAAATACAGCACTTTGCGTGGCTCAATATTTCATAAAGACATTGCCGGGCACACTGGCCGGTTACCACCACTTGTACGCTGTCAGTCCTCTGCCTCTCACTGCCTTAAAGGCACATTGTGCCTTGTGTAAAATTCAAGGATAGATAGATAGATAGATAGATAGATAGATAGATAGATAGATAGATAGATAGATAGATAGATAGATAGATAGATAGATAGATAGATAGATAGATAGATAGATAGATAGATAGATAGATAGATAGATAGATAGATAGATATGAGATAGTTAGAAGATGACTTTAAAGTTCTAGGCCCCATGGCAAACTTTTGTTTGAAACCTGAGCATTTACAAGATTTATGTGAAATGCGGGTGAGGGCAAACTTCTTGTCTCGTGGGAAGTATTTCTTCATCTTCTACCTGCTGTCCTTCTGTATCAGTCCTTTTAGGTTGGAACCCTGGAAGGATCTGGTGCAATATTAAATCAATATTCCCTCTAAACTGAGCGACCCTGAAAAGATAAAGAGTTAGAATGACAGCCTGGCAGGGACATCGCCATGAGGAGCTGCATATACCCCTTGCTTTATAATGGATGGTCAGGGTCCCTAATCTGGTGCTCTGTCTTTTAAAGACGCACCATAAACATGTCTGAAAACATTATCATGCTGCCTTTGGACATCCAAGGAGGCTGTCTTTTAAGAGCCAAAATAATGACTGGTTCCCATTCAGTATCCTCAATGGAAGCATAGTTTAAATTTTTCATTTATAATCCCCACTCAAATTTCAACCCTTATTATCCTTGAACGCCTCCAAAATTAAGCCTAGTTATAACCTCAAGATAATCCTCTCTTCTCACTCTCACAATGATGCCCCTGAATGTTTCCAGGTAGTATTACAAGCAGCAGACTGTCCCCACTCTAGGGTCATACAGTACCTGTATAGTGCCGCCACTTTGAAGCTATCCCCCACTGCTGGGTTCATGAAGTAGTGTAGACTAAGTACAGTAATAATATCCACAGAGAGTTGTTCATATCATTGTATCCACTAAGCAGAATTACCCATAATATTGTGAAGGAGGCATAGCAGTGTCCAAAGAATAGCTCCTATCACATAGCAGTGCCAACTAAGGCTTCGTTCACATCTGCGCTAGGGCTCCGTTCCAACGTTCCGTCTGAGCTTTCCATCGGAACGGAGCCCTGGCAGACACAAACGGAAATCATAGGTTTCCGTTTCCATCACCATTGAAATCAACTGTGACCATACAAATGTGTCATCCTGAGAACTGCCAAAACAAGTGTGTTAGGCACTGTCCCTATAATAAATCACACAAATATCCTCCATAGTCCTGAACTACTGACTTCTGCTTTCTTCCTGTTCCAAGAGAAGTCAGTCAGAAAGGATCACAGATGTGTAGCATGCAGAAACAGTGCCAGGAATTCCAGTCTGTCCCAATTATATGCCACCAATGTCTGTGAAGCCATCCCCTTTAAAGGCTATAGACACCTTTGCTCTGAATTTTTTTTTTTTATTGGTCATTTGCATTCTAAATGCAAAATAAAAAAACTTTCTAAATAGTCTTCATTAAAAAGTTTATACCATTTTACTGTTGTAGATTCTGTGTAACTCCTATATATATAGCTGGCTGTGCTGCTTCTGACATAAAAGTCTCCTGGCTGTGTAAGCTTTCTCTGGCCTATTGTACATGGCAATTTAGGGTGTGGAGAGGGAGGAAAGCATCCAAGTGTTCAGGAAGGGCAGATCATACTATCTGTACTGAATCAGAGTGTAGATAGGAAGGAAAACACACATGGCAATCTGCAGGAGGAGGGGGGAGGAATCACACAGGCTGTGTAGCACCCAGACTCTGCAGTGGGATGAAGGGGTGGGGGGATACACAGGCTGTACTGTAGCAGAGTGTATAGAGGGAGGAAAGTATAGGGGGAATCAACCTGGGTATCAGTGCATAAAGAACCCACAGCATGCGCTGCAGGGGGAGGAAGGGGAGAGGATCATGCACACCTTAGCAGCAGGGTCTGTCAGCACAAGGGAGAAGAGATGCCTATTTAGTGTAGAAGAAGAAAGTAGTACAGGTGTAAAGCTGTGCTGATACATAAGAGCCCGTGAAGGCAGCCGAATCCTGGACACACAGATGTTTTACTGTGTGGGGCATCTCCACATGAGAACAGTCTAAAATTAGGAGCAGGTTGCAAACTCCACATCAAGGTGTATGAAAATGAAGAAAGAAGTGTAGATTGCAGCCTGAAACTTAGTGCAACTTTTTTTTTTAACTCCAGGTAACGACTGACATGTCAAAATCTTTTTTTTTCCTATGACAAATGTGTAAAGGGTCAAAGGTTGTTCTCCAGTACAGGACGGACACAGGCACAAAGGGCATAGGGGTAGGCCAGCATGACCAGGGGTGTAGGCAGGGAAGAGGTTAAGGAATTCTAAGTGGAGGGATGGGAGTTAGTTGGGGCTATGGATTATAGGGCGAGGCTGTAGGCTATATAAGGGGTGGATTGGGTAGTTGGAGCCATTACAGGAACAGACAGCGTTTTGAGTTGTACTACACTGTATGTTTTTTACTCACCAATGGAGGCCTTGCTGGTTCAGCTCCTTGCAGCAGTAGCTGAGCGGGGAATGGCGTGGCTGGCTGATGGGCTGGGGCTATCCAGCCCTCTGGAGATGGACCCTGGTGCAGTGGTGAGTTGCCAGGGTGTTCTGCTCCGGCAACACTTGGCAGCATGTCCTCTCGCTCCTCTGGGGCTGAGGCGGTCCCGTCGGACGTGGCCTCCTGAATGCCTGGGCTCTTAGGCGCTACACGTGTCAATCGCCGAGTACGGAGCCCCTCAAGGGACCCTCCAGGCCGGGTCCCCCGCTCCGTTGGTCTAAGAGGAATCCGTCTAGCCCACCTGACTCTGTGGAGGTGGGGAGGCAGGCTCCCTTGCATCTGGGACCTCCCCACATCTCTTGTTCTCTTAGACGAGGATCTACGGCGGGCCGTGCTGGCAATGATCCAGTCGGGCGGCCCGCCAGTCACCTTGATGATATGCCTGGTACTAAGCGTGTGCAGCGGTCGGCGGTGACACGGCGGAGTGCTGGTGGATGGCGGACTGCTGGCCGCACGGTGGATGAGGTCCCCAACCGTCGGGCTGCGAGGTCCATATCAACTGTGCTGGCTCATGAAGTTCCGGTGGAAGGTCGTGGCGGTCGGTCCTGCTGGTCCGGATGAAGCTGACAACTGGGAGGTCGGAGGAGAGGCTGGACGTTAGGAGGATACCTTCGCCCCAGGTGGTGGGGACACAGCACTTGCACAGCTTTGTGAGTCAATATCACCTACATTTTCTTTACCTGCTATATTTCAGTCCTCTGGGGTAGTGGGTGGCTCACAGGGTGGGTCGGCGGGTGAGTCACGGGGTAGCGGCGCTCCTCCTGTGGTGGGGGCAGTGAGGGGGTGATGTTCATGAGTTGCTTTGTTGCGTACGGGAAGTCTTGGCGGGCTGGGGGGGATTCGCTGGGCTTCCTTTCCCCCGGTTCCTGCATCGGTTCCGCCGTCGCCCTCTACCCGACCTCGTGGTCTAACCTCTTGGAGTGGTGCCCAAGAAGGAACCAAATAAATTTCGGCTCATTCAACACTTAGCTTACCCGCGTGGGTGGTCAATCAACGATGGAATCGCCCCTGAACTCTGCTCCGTGGTATACACGTTTTTGGTGCGGTGGTTGAGTGGGTGTGCCGTTACAGAGGTGGTGCGTTGATGGTAAAGTCGGCCATAAAGTCGGCCATATAGTCTGCGTTTCGCCTCCTCCCGGTGCATCCTGATATCTTACGGCTGTTGGGGTATTATTGGGACAGGGCTTATTTCGTGGATCAATGCCTCCTGATGGGCTGCTCGATTTCCTGCACTTACTTCAAGGCTTTTAGTTCTTTCCTGGAGTGGGTGATTTGTGATGTGTCTGGTGTCTCGTCCGTTATCCACTACCTGAGCGATTTTTTGTGTGTCGGTCCCGCGGGTTTCCCTGTGTGTGCTAATCTGCTGCACATGATTGAGTGGATGGCAAAACAGTTTGGCGTTCCATTGGCCCCTGAAAAGACGGAGGGGCCGAGCTCTTGCATTGTCTTTCTCGGAATTATGATTGATTCCATAAAGTTGGAGTATTGTCTTTCTATGGATAAACTGGAAGTGCTATGGTCAGAAGTGAGCTGGGCCCGTCGTTTGCGTAAAATTTCCCTTCTGGAGTTGCAGTCTCTTTTGGGTAAGCTGAACTTTGCCTATCGAATTATGCCCATGGGTTAGATTTTTAGCAGGCGTCTGTCAGGTGCGACTGCCAGTGTGAATGCCCCCACCATTTTATTCGGCTGAATAAAGAACACAGGCCTGATTTGGCGGTTTGGTACAAGTTTTAACATTTGTATAATGGAAGGTCGCTTATTATGTCCTCGGTGGTTGATGGTTTTGACTGGGAGCTCTTTACCGATGCGGCGGGGTGTGTGGGTTTTGACGCTTATTGTAGGGGTCAATGGTGCGCGTCTCATTGGCCGAAGGAGTGGGTCGACCTGGGATTGGTAAGGAATCTTGCTCTCCTGGAACTTTTTCCTATCTTGGTTGGGGTGGAGATTTGGAGCGACAGGTTTCGGGACAGCAAGGTGCGTTTTCATTGTGACAATATGGGGGTAGCAGTGGCCATCAATAACGTATCGGCTTCCCCCCCCCCCTGTTGTTCGACTTCGGTAGTTGGCCTTGTGGTGTTTGTCCCTTAATGCGTGGATAATTGCGGTGCATGTGCCTGGGGTTCAAAATGATGTAGCATATTCTCTTTCTCACTTGCAGTGGGATCGGTTTCGCTCATTGGCTCTGGAGCCAGACGCAGAGAGGATCGCCTTCCCCAAATGGGAGTTGGATTACAAGCCGCGGGAGGATTGATTCGGTCTTCCTTGGCACCTGCCACTTGGCCGGTTTATGACACGGCGTGGAAGGATTGGGAGGTATGGCTAGCTGGTTTGAATGGGGTACGGACAGATGACAATCGGGTGGTGGCATTGCTGGTTTCCTGGGTCGGGTTTCTGTTGCGGGCTGGTTAGTATCCAGGGTCAATCGGTTTGTGGTAGCTCTGGCTTTTGGTTTTAAACTCCGGGGCTGTAGGGATGTCACAAAAGATTTCTTGGTGGGCCAGGCCCTGAGGGGTTATCGTAAGGGGAGATCGCCCTGTCTCTTTTTCATGTTGGAACAATTGTGGGAGGAGTTGGTGAGTGTTTGTTTTTTGGCTTTTGAAGTGACATCATAGTGGCATTATACAGGTTGGCATTCTCGTGGGCGTTTTTTGGGGCCCTTCGGGTAGGGGAACTGGTGGCGCCTAGCACTAAGAGGTCTGGTGGGTTGTGGGTGGAAGACGTGTTTTTTTCAGATAGGAGCATTGAATTTTGGATTAGGCGTTCTAAGACTGATCAAGGCGGGTTTGGTAAGCGGGTTGTGTTGGGATCTGCTGCCGGGGCTCGGATGTGCCCGGTTGTATGTTTTGCACGCTACAGGGCGATTCGGCTTTCTGCCAGTGGGCAACTTTTATGTCATGAAGGTTCCTATTTGTCACAGTATCTTTTTACTTGGGTACTACGTCAATGTTTAGGGTCCCTGGGGCTGGACGGGTCGCTGTTTGCTCCACATTCCTTGCGCATCGGGGCGCGACGGAGGCGGCATCCTAGGGGTTAAGGTCTGAGGTGGTGAAACGCATTGGCCGATGGGACTCTTGCAGGTTTCAGTCTCATGTGCGCCCTCAGTTTTTGTGATGTTTTATTTGCCCAGCTAGTTTTTGGTGTGAAGTATTTCCCATGTCAATCCCTCTCTCCCCCTTTAGGGAACTAATTAGGGATGTTAAGTATGATCTCCTTCGCTTGTGGTCCCGTTTTCCCGGGGTGGTGGTCGTTTGGTTGGAAATTGTCCCTCGGAAGTCCTGGTGGCATGCTCGGTCTGTGGCGCGTCGTGGTCAGGAATTGGGGTATCTTTGAAGATGGCCAGGGGAACTTTTGGTTAGGGGACAACGTCCACCTTACCGCGGTTGGAATTGACCTGTGGGCCCTCCGGAACCAGGAAGGAATAGAACGTGACCTGTTTTTGGGTGGAGGCTCTCATACTTAAATTTTGTCTAAGTATGTTCGTGTGGTGGATTGGGGGTCCTTGGACTTGGTGGTAAATTGGGACGGGGGTATGGTCCCTCCCGAATTTATTATTGATTAGTGGTCTCGTCAATTTGGGCTCCTGCTGGGTGGTGTCCCGGGTAGTGGTTGCACTTTAGGTCAGCCAACTGCAGTTATGACGGTGCCACTGACCCTGTGGGGAGACGGCTGGGGGTACAATACTATGCAGATTGGCTGTGTGGTGCTAGACTTTGTAGCTATAAGGACTCCCCTTTCCGTGTTATTTTATATGTAAAGTGTTGTTTTTATTATGTATGTTTGTCAATAAAATGGCTGCTGTGGCCAAGATTTATCCAAACCAAGTTGTCTGTGTTTTTATAGGGCTGGGGTTAATTAGGATGTTTGGTCACTAGGAGGGTAGTTTTAGGAATGTCATAACCCTTTTTTACTAAGACTGAACGAACTCTACAGTCCCAGATCATGTGATAGATTTGCTTCAAAAAGATAATCACTTGTTTTTTTCCATAGTAAGTGTCGAAGTGTAAATATCTCTTTGTAGGTACTTTAAGTTGGCATTTTATGTACACTCCTTATCATTTCTTCTTTTGGGACCTAAAGGTGTTATCCCGTTACCCCATTATCGTATTCAAATAGAGTTCCAATGGCTTTTGCAAATACTGTAGCTGGTGATTTCTCTGAACACACGTAATTGTGCAGAATTCTTCCTGACAATAATCCTTGTATTTGTGTAAGTATAAGAATGTTTTATGAAACTACCCCATGTTTCTATCAGCTCAAATGATGCGCAAGAAAATGAGATACAAGCAAAGATACAAAAAAGACACTTTTAAAGCAGAGTGTTATATGCATCATTATAGTGGTAAATCACTCTCTGCTGTTGATGCTAGCGATGAATGAGTTAAGCCATTAGTAGGTTCTGGGCTCACTTGGGCCCCCGGGGGCCAGGATTTCCCGCACGTGACAGGGAATTCTGGAAAGGGTCAGCAGCTAACGGGAATACAGAGCAGACAGACAGACTGGTATTGATTAGAGGGAGTGCAGGAGATAGTGAGGAAGAGAATGTGTGGAACACTGAGGGTGTAGGAGAGGTGGAGGGACACTAAGACAAGAGGAAAGATGGACAGATCGGGGGTGTAGGTGAGCAGAGAGTGGGTGTATTAAACCGAAGGAGAATGTACCATAGAGTATGAGGCAGGGTAATGTCTGCATGTGTAAAGCAAAGAATATAATGGTCCCGGCAATGAAATAAAGAAAATAACTGAAAGGAAATCCAAGGGCAAATGAAGGTGATAATGCATAAAGTCTGAAGAGCAGGCGTCTATGTAAGAGCAAAATAAACTGAATATACATGAATTGTCTGGGAAAAAAGAAATAACGAAAAAAAAAAGATAGAAATGTAGTGGAAAACGGAGGAAGCCATTAATTGGGGGCCTCAGAGACTCAACACAAAGGACAGGCCTGCGTGGGGAAATGGAGTGACAATCTCAACAGTTACCACTAGATGACACTCTCCACATGATAATTTAATTAGTGAGAACATGTGCTGGTGTTTGTGTCTGCGTCAATAATTGTCAATACATTATTATTTTTATTATGATTTATGTGCGTACTTCCATAGCCTATAGAGCTGAACGCCGAAAAACAAACAAGCGGTATATTTAAAGAGGAACGCTATAGACGAAAGCAAAGAAAATGTGGAAAATGGAGCAATCATTCTGTAGAAGCCAAGCGTCATACATTCAGTGCATCGTCCTCCTACACTCTATAAGCAGACATTTTATACAATGAACCAATATTCACAAGACTGCGGTGCTACAATGATGCAAAATTGTTCTCTGGTGCCCCCTTCCTGAGCCCCCAGAGCACATGCCTTCCAGCCACCTCTATCTATGCCTCTAAATGGTTGTGTGTGCTAAATTTTGTTGCCCAGTGGTTCAGGGATTACATCCCTGGTGCCTAGTGGCTGAAGTCCAATGCTTTAGGGTCCTAGTCTATAGTTTGATTCCAGTAAAACTAGTTCAGTGATTTTGGACCTCAGTTCCTGGTCATCAGCAGTCACCACTGCCCATGACCTGCCTAGGTAGAGTCGTGTGTTAACCTTAAACCATACTATCCCCCACCCCCATTTAGTAACGACACATGACACCGAGGTTGGATGTGAAATGGCCACAGCAGCCGTTTATTAATTTCACAGTTTTATAAAAACAATTTAAATCCGAAACATTCGGATAACTAGTTAGGAATCCACCGGAGAATTCCTCCTAATAATTCACATGACCCAACATGGGTCAGAATCATAAATAACCATTAAACGTTAACATTAACCCGAGCAGAGGAAGTCCTTGAAGCCCCTTCAGATGTTCCTTTCAAGAACACACCGAATTAGCCATCTGCAAACCACTAATTACCTCCAGCCGTAAACCAGCTCGGAAGCACCGTTCACCTCTGCAGATGGCTCCACCCACTAGAAGTCCACTTCAAGGGGATAACACCCGTTGAAGCCCTCAAGTGATATACCGCCCACTAGAAGTCCACTTCAAAGGGATAACACCCGATGAAGCCTTCAAGTGACATACCTTCTACCAGAAGACCACTTCAAAGGGATAACACCCGATGAAGTCTTCAACCATGTACCTTTTTTGGGGGACGCATACCCCCGATGCGACCCCCCCACCATTTTGTACTGACTGGCCTCAAGGACTCCCCCCGCCAGCTGCCATGACAACAGAACCTACTCCGGAAAAAAGAAAAACATGTTAAATAAACACACAAAATAAAACACAACGCTCATATACGGACGTACAGAAGACCTAAGGAGTAACAAAACAAGGGTGGGAGGGTGGGAGCTTTGCTTCTTGTGTACTACTCCTCCCGCTGCTTCCGGCTCAATGCCGAGAAACAGCGGGAAGCGCAGTAACGGCCCCCCCGTCCCCCCTAGCTCCTCCCCGTCCCTCCTTCAGCTTCTTCACCTTTCCCTCACCTCTTAACATTAACCCTTTCCCTACCAGGACGGTCATGTCGGCTTCCCTCAAGCCTGCAGCTGCGTCCAGCCTCTTCTTGACCTGCCTAGGTAGAGTCGTGTGTTAACCTTAAACCATACTATCCCCCACCCCCATTTAGTAACGACACATGACACCGAGGTTGGATGTGAAATGGCCACAGCAGCCGTTTATTAATTTCACAGTTTTATAAAAACAATTTAAATCCGAAACATTCGGATAACTAGTTAGGAATCCACCGGAGAATTCCTCCTAATAATTCACATGACCCAACATGGGTCAGAATCATAAATAACCATTAAACGTTAACATTAACCCGAGCAGAGGAAGTCCTTGAAGCCCCTTCAGATGTTCCTTTCAAGAACACACCGAATTAGCCATCTGCAAACCACTAATTACCTCCAGCCGTAAACCAGCTCGGAAGCACCGTTCACCTCTGCAGATGGCTCCACCCACTAGAAGTCCACTTCAAGGGGATAACACCCGTTGAAGCCCTCAAGTGATATACCGCCCACTAGAAGTCCACTTCAAAGGGATAACACCCGATGAAGCCTTCAAGTGACATACCTTCTACCAGAAGACCACTTCAAAGGGATAACACCCGATGAAGTCTTCAACCATGTACCTTTTTTGGGGGACGCATACCCCCGATGCGACCCCCCCACCATTTTGTACTGACTGGCCTCAAGGACTCCCCCCGCCACCGCGAAACAGGCCTTGACCACCTTAAGCCTGTGAGTTCCTCCACACCACCACCGCCCTTTCTATGCCTTCTGCTATAGCCAAGCTCCAAATATCAATGCCAACCTCGGTCAGATGAACCCCGTCACTCCTCCAGAAATTCCCCAATCCTGACTCCAAATCCCTATGCCTCACGCAAATGCCCCCGTTCTTTGCCACAAAACGGGACACCGCCCGGTTAACTTTTATCCGAGCCTTATTGACTCTCTCCACCGATCTAGCTAACCGCCAATGCTTCCTTGGGACTATGTCCGACCACACTACCACCAACTTGGGATAAGATACCCACAAACACAACAAATCATGTTTGATATCCCGCACCAACTCGCGAAAAGGGCGGACTCCTAAGTCATTCCCACCCACGTGCAACACTAAAACCTCCGGAACCCTATCAAGCCGCACATATGTCTGGAATTCCGCCAACACCCTGTTCCACGACATACCTCTAAACCCCAGCCAATGCACAACCGCATCCTGTCGCGGAATGCGCAACTGGCGACCATCCGGGCGGACGTCCGCCCTCAAAGCCCCCCAGTGCACGTACGAATGACCCATCAACCACACCAGACAAGGAGGCGAATCTGAAACGGAAAACACAGTTAGGCACCACCATATAACATTTGCAAGCATAAACAACAAAATTACAACATATGGGGGCGGACATAGGACTTAAACCTTTTTGACTCCCAACGACCAATACGCCTCACCCCCTCATCATCCAACCCCCAGCGCCCTGCTTCCGTTGCTGCGCCAATCCGGAAGGAATGAGATGAATATGAGCCTGCCGCAACCCCAACCGCCGTCAAACATTTTTTAAAAACAGCTCCAAACTGAAACCTGGACAAGAACGACCCGTCCACATGACGTAACAAAGGCAAATCTGGAGACCCCCTGTTTTTTGAAAAACCCCGCATGCACTCTACTGGGCACATGACCGACCCCGGGAGAGCGAACAAAACTATCAGTTTTCCCTTCCCTAATTGGTCAGTTTTTGATCTACGCAACCATACCTCCAACCGATCTGCAAAAAGGCTCACCTCCCCAGATCTCAGCCCCCCTGCCTGTTTAGTACTTGGCGACACCAACTCACCTATTCTAAATGCTCCGAAGAACGCCAACGAGAAAGCCAACCGAAACAAATCCCTTTCATCTGAAGAACGACATACCGATGCCAATGAACCGCCCAACAAGCCCAGCAAAGCAAACGACACCGGCCTTCTACTATCCGCCTCCACCCTACCTCTGCGCAACCCCTTCAAAGCCTGCGATACCAGAAATTCCTTCGATACATCCCGCAAGCCCCGCAACTTAAGCCCAAACGCCACCGCGGATATAAACCGGTTCACCTTCGCTACTGAAAACCCCCCCTCCCAGGCATCCCCTAACCAATACAAAAGTGCCACCAACCTGTCTCTATCCGTATTAACATCACCCAACTCTCTTACCCACTCCTCCCACTGCCTCCAACAAGCAGCATAAGCCCTCCACGTCGTGCGCGCCAAAGACCTTTGTAACAGCTGCTCTACGGGACCGATACCAGATCCCATAGATGATCCGGACACGCCAAACCGAGACGTTCCGCTCCCGGGGCCAATTGCCGAAACCGGTCCCACTGCGAGCGAGAAAGAGCATCAGCAACACAATTCCGTACACCCGGGACATGCACCGCCACCACCCACGCGTTCAGCGACAAACACACCAACACTAAATGTCGCAACAATTGAACTACCGGAGGAGAGGACGCCGTGATGTTATTAATGGCAAGCACCACCCCCATGTTGTCGCAGTAAAAACGGACCTTCTTATCCCTGAGCCTGTCCCCCCAAATGGTAGCCGCCACCACGATGGGAAACAGCTCGAGCAGGGCCAGATTCCGCGTCAATCCACTGGACACCCAGCTAGCCGGCCATTGACCTGCGCACCACGGACCTCCCCCGTAAGCTCCAAAGCCACCCGCCCCAGCCGCATCCGTGAAAATATTCAGATCACTCGTATCCTGCGCTGGGGCCATCCATAGCGAGCGACCATTGTACTGGCCCAAGAAGTCATCCCAAACCTGAAGATCAGCTCGGTGCTCCTCCTTGAGCCTCACAAAATGATGCGGCGCCCGCACTCCCGCCGTTGCCGCCGCCAACCTTCTACCAAACACCCTCCCCATCGGCATAATCCGGCAGGCGAAATTCAACTTCCCCAGCAGCGACTGAAGCTCCCTCAGCGACATTTTCTTCCTTCTACAAGCCCGTCGCACCTCCAGCCTCAAAGCACCCAGCTTATCCGCCGGGAGCCGACACTCCATTGCCACCGAGTCAATTTCGATTCCCAAGAAACAAATCGTCGCTACCGGGCCCTCCGTTTTTTCCGGCGCCAAAGGGATCCCAAAATCCCTCGCCACCTTCTGCAGGGCATGAAGCAAGTTACCGCAAACCGGCGAACCCCCCGGGCCAACGCACAAAAAATCATCTAAGTAATGGATCAACGAATCGACCCCGGATACTCCCCTCGTTACCCACTCCACGAAGCTACTAAACGCCTCGAAGTATGCACAAGAAAGAGAACACCCCATCGGAAGGCACCGATCCACGTAAAAGGCCCCATTCCAAAAACAACCCAACAGCCGTTGGCTTTCTGGATGCACCGGCAACAACCTGAACGCCGCCTCGATGTCGGTTTTTGCTAGCAGCGCCCCCGGACCCGCAGCCCGCACTAACCCCACCGCCTTATCGAATGAGGTATAAACTACGGAACACAACTCGTGACCAATCCCGTCATTTACCGACGAACCTTTGGGATACGATAAATGTTGAATCAAACGAAACTTTCCGGGCTCGCGTTTAGGGACAATACCCAAAGGGGACACAACTAAATCTTTCACCGGCGACTCCACAAATGGCCCCGACATGCGCCCCAACGAAACTTCTTTTAACAACTTTTCCGACACGACTTCCGCATGCAAGTAAGCCGATTTTAAATTTCTCCGCGTAACCGGAACCTCATAAGGAGGCGGAGGAATAACAAAACCAACACTAAACCCTTCATAAAGCAACTTAGCTGCCGCCCTATCCGGATACTCATTTAGATAAGGGGCCATCCTTTCCACCCTCACCGGCGACACCCCCTTGACCAGCCCCGTGCTGGTTCCCGGACCTCTTTTTCCGCAGACATTTTGCCGCCCCGTGTGATGCCCCATTACACTCGGAGCACACGTGCTTGAACTTGCACGTGGCCCCGAACTTGCACTGGCCTTCATTGAATTGCCAGCAAAACCCCGCCTTTCCCCCGCCGCTTGGTCCACTCTGACTAGTCTGGCCTCCCTGGCCACCGCTCCCGGGAAAGGGCTGCCTAACCGGAGCCGTAACCCGTAACCAGAGAGCAATATCCTTCTGGTCCCACCGAATCGCCGGCCGAACCGCCTTCCGCTGACGGAATTGCTCATCATATCGCAGCCACGCCTGACCCCCATACGCCCTATGAGCCTCCCCAATAGCATCAAAATAACAAAATAACGCCGAACAATTTTCCGGCGCCTTTTCCCCTATCACACTAGCCAATATGGCGAACGCCTGCGACCAATTAACGAACGTCTGCGGGATAAGCCTATACCGCCGCCGTTCCTCCTCGTCCTTTTTACTCTCATCCCGCTTGCTCTTATCCAAATTGAATTTAGCCAGCGGCAAGAGAGAAAAAATTTCAACATATTCATCTTTCCAGATCCGATCACGCACCTCCTGCTTTAAATGCGCCCCCAACGGACCCTCAAAACAAACATACACCTCCCCCCGAGCACGATCGTCCATGCGCACTCGATCGCCGTCCTTCTGTGCCTCAGTCTGCACCGACACCGCGACCGCCTCTCTAACCGCCACCACAGGACGCGCCTGCAACGATCCCACTTCCCTGGGGCCTTCCCAAACTACCGCAGGGGACACTTCCGTTACTACCGGCGCCGCGGCCCTATCCAGGCGCCCCACCAGCTCCCGTAAGCAACCCACTAAATCTGCCAAACCCGCTCCGTCGCGTCCGCCCGCGCCACTACCGGCCCCCGATGCTATGCTAGCAGCCCCCCCGCCGACACCCGACATAAAAATCGCTGGATAAGACAATAATGGAGTTATACACTCACCGGGCTGCACAGGCGCTGTGTTCCCGTCAGCCGGACCATCCTGACCTCGACGATAGACGTCCAGTTCACCTTCCTCCAGTTCTTCTCTCGCCGACGACTGTCCCTCCCAACGACCTCTTCGGAAAGGGGATGAGGACGCGCTGACCGATGGGCCGGCAACCTGCCGCCCGACCGCCGGGACCCAGACTTCCGACCGGACCTGTTGCCTCGACGTCGCTGCAGATCTAGTCGTCCGTCTAGACGATCCTGACGAAGCCTGCCCCCTGGCCGGAACATCACCATACGGGGCGGCCGTACCTTGCTCTCGACATCTTCCATCTGATGGGGGAGGGGTGACAGGGAGCCCGGCCTGCGACTCCCTGCTTACCGCCGGACCCCGTCGCGGCCTGGGATTCCTGCCAGGACGCAGGGCCTGGGAAGGGGCGGTCCTCCCAGCTGCCTGGCCTGCAGCGTCCGGGATCGGGCTCCCTCTGCGACGCCGTGTCCGCGGGACTACCTCCGGACTCAGGCGCTCTGGAGGTCGGGACCGCCGAGAGGGACGGGTCGACACAGCCTGCATCGCCGTCACCCCTGCTACCGCTCTCTGCCTGCCCAGCGCAGGAGCGGTTGTTGCCGACTCCCCCCCCGCCGCCATAGCCATGCTCGTAGGGGGGCCGGGGGAGGGGAGCCTGTCCCTTACAACAGACCCCGAACGCCGTGCCCGACGTGGCGAAACGGCGTCCGGGATCCGCGTTAATGCAGCCACGGTCTCCTCCAGCCATCCGGGACCGTGGTGCACAGCAGCGGCACGCAGCCGCTCTAAAATCAGGGCCTCTGCCATACTAAAAAGCCGGGCAACGGGGAGCTTTGCTTCTTGTGTATTACTCCTCCCGCTGCTTCCGGCTCAATGCCGAGAAACAGCGGGAAGCGCAGTAACGGCCCCCCCGTCCCCCCTAGCTCCTCCCCGTCCCTCCTTCAGCTCCTTCACCTTTCCCTCACCTCTTAACATTAACCCTTTCCCTACCAGGACGGTCATGTCGGCTTCCCTCAAGCCTGCAGCTGCGTCCAGCCTCTTCTGTCATATTGGGTTGAATGTAAAAGTTGTTTTTCTCTTAAATTTTTGCAGATCTGCTTAGTTATCACCACTTAAAAATGTTCTACTTCATCGTCTTTATTATGACTTCATTAAGCATTTCCATTGCCTTATACTGTATGTCCAGGAATATTCATTGTGACAGAGCAAGATCTCTGTACAGCACTTTCCATGTATAGTAACTGGGTCTTCCACAAAATTTTTATGGCGGTACTTTTTTGGGGTGAAAAAAACTTTGTACCTTTTAGACTGACCTTCACGTCTAGCTCCCCTCATATAATTAGTATTGGCCCAGGGGGATGACATAAATAAAAACATATTGACTACGCTGGGTACCATGCCAAAAACCATTATTGGAATTACCAACCTGCTTTGTATTAAGAGACAATGGACCCATTATGAGAAAGGATTATATATAGTAGACTACCATGACATCCGACTTCCATGTCCTTTTTATTATCCTTCTTGATGACTTGTGCATATACATTACAGTAGGGTATTGAGGTACTGCAAGGACTTCAAGGTAAAAATACAATTACTTGTAAAATAGATTTAGCTGCATTGAATAAAACACGTAAGATAGATTTTTCAGAATCAGGTATTTTCTACTACGCAAGGCATTTTAGCGCATGGTATCAGTTAGCAGTGAAGTACAGCAATGGTCTACCTTGGTTACATTGTATATGTTATTATTTTATTTTTTGCTGACCGGCTCAGAAATGAAATGTGTATCAGATGTCCAGAACAAGCCATGGAAAGTGTTGTCTGGAGATTACGGCCCACTCTTTGTATTCTGAGTCCTGACCTTGAGCTCTGCCGTTCTCCTCATTGACTGTAGTTGTGTACCAACATTATCTTCCTCAAACACTTGTCAATAGCGAACATCTCTGCCCACCCTCTGCTAAATCCAATTCTTTTTTTTCTCTAATGTTGTGGGTTTCACAGCTACAGTCCTTTTCTTTCTACCAGAGATGGGTAAACCTGCATCGGTCCCTGAACTGAATTTCTTATAGTTTGAGAAGCCACCGAGTAGCAACAGGCTGACAACAAACAATGATATACAGATGTGTCCACCCTTAAAGGGGTTTCTCATCATGGACACCTATGGCAAATCCACCTCTGGGACCCACACCTATCTATAGTTACGCTGTTTTCCTGATTACATGGTCGGAAATTACGAAGTGTCCCGGGAGGCAGCGGGAACTGAGAAATGTAGAACAGGGTTTAGGGGGCCCCGTTCTAGAGATAGGTCCTGGTCCCACAGGTGGGACCTGCATCTATCTGACATTTATGGCATATCCTATGGATATGCCATAAATGTCCCTGGTGGGCAAACCCCTTTAACTTTTCTTGAATTGCAATGTAATACAATTTAGTCACCACGATATTCAGCCGTTAATGGCGCTAACTTCCACTGTCTCCCCTTATATCACCATTGCCCCCTCCCCTACCTGCATCCTCCTCTCCTACGCTTCCTTAACCCTTTCCTACCTACACCCCTGGTCATGCTGGTCTACCCTAAGTCCTTCAGCCTATGTCCGGCCTGTACTGTATATGTTAAACGGATACCATATTAGTTTATAGTCCCATAGACTATAAGATTATCTGCTTAATGGATACATCATGATCGTTCATGACCCCAGTTCATGACCCCAGTTCATGACGCGTCCGTTTAACGAATACTATTATAGTATACGGTGACGGATGCTACTGTTAGGGCATCCGTCAGAGCCATCCTCTTTGCTACTGGGTACAAGAACATGTGCAGGACTCTCCTACTTTGAGGAACTGCATTGTTAGCAAATAACGGGGTAGGGAACTTGCCCAATAGTCATGGAAACGATATGGAGGGAGAAACAAACACCAGGCTCTTCTGTTCTGGGTGACAAAGCCCGGGACCTTAATTTTTGCTGTGGGACCCGCTAAAAAAAAGTTGTAATGATGTAAACACCCCTATGGTGGTCATTGAAATTTTTTAGACAGAGATCGTTTATGTGTGGCTTAGAAGTCCGCCATCTTTATTTCAATGTGGTTAGTGCGTTCAGCAAGTTGTTGAAAGTAAACTCTCAGGGTATTCATCAATTGACGGAAATCAGCTTGCAACGTGAATCGGATCTCAGAAAGCATCCTGAATATGGTGTCTTCCGTGACTGGGGCCGAACAGGAAGTAGAGTCTTGTGTGTCTCCGCGAGGGCTGCTAACAGGAGAGGAGGCGTTACGGTTAGAGCATACTGTAGGTCGAAGACCAGCAACCGTGGCAGTGGGCAAATACTCTGTCAGTTTAGCAGGACTAGTAGTCTGTCTTGTTTTCCCCATAATAATCACAGTAGGGGGTTAGCAGAGCTAAAATTAGTGAGTAACTGTGTCACTGTAAGTCACCTGAACGTCCAAACTACATAACTTAGCGTCCGGCATTATGTAAATTGAAATTATGGTCCCCAGAAAGAGGAATATTCAGTATGCAGCATGATGTTGCAGAATGTTGGGGCGATCCAGTAGGAGAGGAGTGATGGGGCTATACCCCTGCTAGTGAATTCCAGGCCAGGTACAAGATTGATTTCAGTTACAGCAAGATTCCTCATGGTGGGCAATCTAAGGTTCAGCGTGTCACTCCGTTCTACTGCCGCGCCGTTCAGGGTCGGATCCGAAATCAAGGCTTCAGGTTCGCAACTAGGCCGCAACAGTAAAATCTGGGCGATCTCGGCTAGAGAGACCTCAAACTGCTAAGCAAAGCCGCTGAGCAGAATAATATCAGCGAATAGCCCCTGTACGTCCTGCACACAAAAGGATTACTTCGGATTACTTGTCTACCACAGCAGCTCACAGAAACCGTGTCCGGCACCCCTAATCTGTGGATTATACAAATTGGAATGTCTAAACAACGGTTTAGAAAACCAAGCCCACCATGGAAATTCTAGTCCAATATGAGGTCTTTTGTTTTTTAAATATATATAGTATTTTAGTAGTCAATATTAGTGTGTATAGGTGAAGTACTAGGCTCGTCATATTAAGACTGAATCGATTTGAGAACTGACAACCATTTCCCTGAGCAAGAAGTGTGCTCAGAGCAATTGTCACTTCCCTTCCCCCACTCAACTGGCAACTCATAAATAATTAAGAATTGATTCTCACAGGAAAAAGACTGTAGGAAATCTTTACTTTAGCATTTAGCCATAGTAAAAGCAAGTAAAGTAAACTAAAGATGTTTAAATTAGAATTTAGGGGAAGTGCATCGTCATGGTGCTCATCCATGGCAGCCAGGGCCGCACCGTGCATGATGTGAGATGAGCATCTCGCCTCAGGCGGCGGCCTGCTGCCTCTCTGAGGGGACAGCGGTGCTGCTAAAACCAGCTGCCGCCGCCACCCCCTCCTGCACTATAATTGTACCTGCGTCTATAGTATCCAGATACAATTACATGCATAAGCGCTGAATGGCAGGGCACGTTTCATGCTCTGCTATTCTGTGCCTTTCAACTACGTAAGCGGCGTGATGACGTCATCGCGCCGCTTGCGTCTTTGAATGACAGGGAAAGGCACCCTGTCAATTAGCGCCTTTCGACAACGCAAGCGGCACGATGCCATCACGCTGCTTGCGTCGTTGAAAGGCGCTGATTGGCAGGACAGAATGACCTACCCTGCCACTCAGTGCTTTGTAATCACACAAGCGGCACGCGATAATGTCATCGCGCTGCTTGCGTCTTTCAGCCCCAGCAGACCTGCTCAGAAGAGAACAGGCCTGCATTGCAAGAGGACCGTGCGGGAACGGGTTTAGGTGAGTATGTAAAGTTTTTTCTGTTAAAAAGTGTGAGGGGCTAAATCTGCAGCACTATCTACAGGGGGGCTATATGTGGAGCACTATCTACGGGGTGATTTATGGGGCAGTAGAAAAGCTCGCTATGATGCCAGCGCATTAGAAGTAGCCTTTTTCACCCTACAGCTAATTCCCTTCTGGAGAAGAGGAAAGGTGTTAAACTCTACAAGTCGTCCCTCTACGTGTTTTTGCTACTGACAGACACGTACACTTACTGACATACAGACTGAGACACATACAGTGTCACACACACTGACATGCTGATTTATACACTTACTGACACACACACACATACACACACACACACACACACACACACACACACAATTACTGACATTCACACTTACTGATATTAATGCTTAGTGACTCAAATACTGATGTACTGACACACTGACTGACACACATCGGCTAAGGCAGTTTCACATGTATTACGGTTCCATCTAGAACGCCATGCATTTAGCGCCAATGGTGGGATTGGATGATCCTGTTTTGTGAGATTAGGAAAGTGTTTTGAAAGGCATTGTTAGGGAAAGGCTCTCCTAATCTCTCCAGATGGTATTTGAACAGAAGTGATTGTAGTTGCACTCACAGCCAGAGTGATCAATGTGGATCGCAGTGTTAACAAAGTAATGGGCGCTCCCTGTAAACATTGTCATCAAAATCCCTAGGACAGTTATTTGAGAAGTAAGACAATTCTGTCTTTCTACTTGCTTTAAAGAGGCTGTCACCAGATTATAAGTGCCCTATCTCCTACATAATCTGATCGGCGCTGGAATGTAGATAACAGCAGTGGTTTTTATTTTGAAAAACGATCATTTTTGAGCAAGTTATGAGCAATTTTAGATTTAGTTTCTTAATGCCCAACTGGGCGTGTTTTTACTTTTGACCAAGTGGGTGTTGTAAAGAAGTGTATGAGGCTGACCAATCAGTGACCAATCAGTGACCAATCAGCCTCATACACTTCTCATTGTTCCAGCCCAGCATGATGCACAGCACAGTGAGATTGTGCAGTGAAAGAAGCTCACACAGAGTTTTGGACCACATTGGAATAAGCACCAAAAAACGCCCGAGACTGCCTCTCATTGATTACAATGGGAGGCGGAGGCGTTTTTTCCCCGCTTGCAGTTTTAGCCTCTTGCGGGAAGAAAAAAACAACATGCTCTTTCTTCCTGTGGTTCCATCTCTGACTACCTATTGAAATCAATCAGAGGCAGAGAAAGCGTTTTTCACTGCGTTTTTTGCTCATGCCGCTCAATGGCTGCGGCCAGAAAATGCAGCGAAAAACGCTGCGAAAACTGGCTTATCTTTTTACGAAGCGAGCTGCAGTTTTTATTAATTGCATTTTGAGGTACATGCGCATTTTTGATCATTTTTTGTTCTATTTTTTTGTGGTGAGCTAAATTGACCCAAAAATTGTTTTCTTTTACGGCGTTTACCGAGCAGGATAAATAACATTATATTGTAATAGTTTGGACATTTACAGACGTGGCGACACCAGTTATGTAAACGTATAATTTTTTTTAACATTACTTTAGGGAAAAAATGGGAAAAGTGTTTTTATTTTTAACTTTTTATTTCTTTTGTACATTAAAAAATACTTTATTTAACTGAATTTTTTTTATAAGTCCCCCTATTGTGGTTTCCGCATTAAAATAAGTGCCACAAAACTCTTTGTGAACTGACCCTTAGGCCAGATTCACACGAACGTTGCGTTTTTGCGCGCGCAAACAACGCAGCGTTTTGCGAGCGCAAAAACCATTTGACAGCTGCGTGTGTCATGCGTGTCTGATGCGCGGCTGCGTGATTTTCGCGCAGCCGGCATCATAGAGATGAGGCTTGTCAACGCCCGTCACTGTCCAAGGTGCTGAAAGAGCTAAATCTTTCAGCACCCTCGACAGTGAATGCCGAACACAACAGCGAAAAACCTGTAAAAAAAAAAGATAAAGTTCCTACTTACCGAGAACTTCCCGGCCGTTGCCTTGGTGACGCGTCCTTGGTGACGCGTCCTTGGTGACGCGCCTCTCTTGACATCGGGCCCCACCTCCCTGGATGACGCAGCAGTCCAAGTGACCGCTGCAGCCTGTGATTGGCTGCAGCCTGTGCTTGGCCTGTGATTGGCTGGAGCTGTCACTTGAACTGAAGTGTCATCCCGGGAGGTCGGACTGCAGGAAGGAGACAGGAGTAATCGGTAAGTTAGAACTTCGGGTTTTTTTACAGGTTAATGTATTTTGGGATCGCAAGTCACTGTCCATGGTGCTGAAACAGTTTAACTCTTTCAGCACCATGGACAGTGACTATCTCCTGACGTCGCGTACCGATAATTTTTTTGCCGGGATCGGCCAAAACGAGTTTGGCCGAACCCGGTGAAGTTCGGTTCGCTTGTCCGGCTTCGCTCATCGCAAAGACACTCCGTTTGGATGTTCGGAAACAGAAAAGCACGTGGTGCTTTTCGGTTTTCATTCATCCTTTTCACTGCTGTTGCGCGAATCACGCTCGTCCCACGGAAGTGCTTCCGTGTGGTGCGCGTGATTTTCACGCACCCATTGACTTCAATGGGTGCGTGATGCGCGAAATACGCAGAGTTATTGAACCTGTCGCGCTTTTTGCGCAGCAGACAAACGCTGCGCAAAAAGCACGGACTGTCTGTACTGCCCCATAGACTTGTATTGGTCCATGCGTGCCGCGTGAAAACCACGCGGCCCGCACGGACCGAATACACGCTCGTGTGAATCCCCCCTTAGTGTGTACAATGTGTACATAATCATGCTGGGACTTGCAGTTCCACTACTACTAGTTATATTTATTTTAATTCACAATTAATATTCTGGCTTGCTAAGCACAGGTACCTCTGGCCCTCTATTTTCTTTTTTTGAAACTACAACTCCCAGCATGTCTTGACAGACCTTCAGGGCATGCTAGGAGTTGTAGTTTCCCAAAAGAAGCAAAAGAAGACCTTATGTCTGTGTTCCCACAGTGCAGATTTGCTGCAGATTTTGCCTGCATTTTGTAAGCCAAAACCAGAATTGGATCCAGGAGAGTTGACCTATAAGGCCTTTCTTTATATATTTCTTCTCTGTAGATTCCATTGCTGGTTTTGACTTAAAAACGCATGCAAAATCTGCAGCAAATCTGCACCGTGGGAACCCAACCTTAGGGCATGCTGGGAGTTGCAACTTTCCCAAAATCTTGTGGACCCTTTAGAGGCGGGGTTAGCAGCCTCGCTTAAAAGAAGAACATTGCAATGACGCACCACATGGTCTGTTGCTCATTCTTTAAAAGTTGTGGGGTATGTATAAGAAAGTGGCTGCGGCATGGAGACCACATAGACCTATGTATAAATACATAAAGCGGCTTGTATTATGTTTCTATACATAAGTCTGTGTGGGCCCCGTCGCAGGCACTCGCTATACTTGTGTTCCTCATTTGTCGTGGTGACACCTTTTTCTTAGTCTGGAGTTGGTGGGGACCCCTGAATTAGTTGGGGGCCCCCGGTAAATTAACTCCTTTATATCCTAGACAACTTTAACCCTTAGGCTGGATTCACACGAGCATCTTCGGTTCGTAAAGGACGGAACGTATTTCGCCCGGCAAGTCCCGGACCGAACACACTGCAGGGAACCGGGCTCCTAGCATCATAGTTATATACGACACTAGGAGTAACAACCTCTCCGTGGAACTACTGTCCCGTACTGAAAACATGATTACAGTACGGGACAGTTGTCCCGCAGAGAGGCAGGGACTCCTAGCGTTGTACATAACTATGATGCTAATAGCCCGGCTCCCTGCAGTGTGTTCGGTTCAGGACTTGCGGCCGAAATACGTTCCGTCCTTTATGGACCGAACATGCTCATGTGAATCCAGCCTTAGGGCATGACCACACGTGGCGGATTTCCTCCGCAACTGTCCGCATCAATGCCGCACAGAATCTGCGTTGCAGATTCTGCTGCGGATCTGCACAAAATGTGCAGTAAATTGATGCGGACTAGCTGCTGCGGACTGCGGTAAAAGTACTTCCCTTCTCCCTATCAGTGCAGGATAGAGAGAAGGGACAGCACTTTCCCTTGTGAAAGTCAAAGAAATTCATACTTACCGGCCGTTGTCTTGGTGACGCGTCCCTCCTTCGGCATCCAGCCCGACCTCCCTGGATGACGCGGCAGTCCATGTGACCGCTGCAGCCTGTTATTGGCCTGTGATTGGCTGCAGCCGTCACTTAGACTGAAACGTCATCCTGGGAGGCCGGACTGGAGACAGAAGCAGTGAGTTCTCGGTAAGTATGAACTTCATTTTTTTTTACAGATAGCTGTATATTGGGATCGGTAGTCACTGTCCCGGGTGCAGAAACAGTTACTGCCGATCGCTTAACTCTTTCAGCACCCTGGACAGTGACTATTTACTGACGTCTCCTAGCAACGCTACCGTCATTACGGGAGCCCCATTGACTTCCTCAGTCTGGCTGTAGACCTAGAAATACATAGGTCCAGCCAGAATGAAGAAATGTCAAGTTAAAAAAGCAAGACGCATCCGCAGCACACATAACATGTGCATGACAGCTGCGGACTTCATTGCGGAAATTAGAATCTCCATTGAAGTCAATGGAGAAATTCCGCCATGAGTCCGCCACTGCTCCGCAACAGACAGAGCATGCTGCGGACACCAAATTCCGCTCCGCAGCCTATGCTCCGCAGCTGAATTTTACGCATCATCTAAACGAACACTGCTAAATTAAAGTGGAAGTCAATGGACAAACGGCTCCGCTGCGGATTAACGCTGCGGAGTGTCCGCAGCGGAATTTAAGTGAAATTCCGCCACGTGTGAACCCAGCCTTAAGGTCTGAGCCTGTTTTGGCCTTAAGGACCAAGCCAGATTTTTAAAATCTAGGCTGTGTGAACATTTTGCAAAATAACTTTGTAATGCCTTTGTGTATCCCTGTGATTCTTAGGGTATGCCCAGACGTGGTGGAGTTCTTCCGCCACTGTCCGCATCAATGCCGCACAGAATTGCAGATTATGTTGCAGCTTTGCCTAAAATGGGCATTAAATTGATGCGGACTAGCCGTTGCGTATTAAGGGGAAGAGGGCTTCCCTTCTCTCTATCAGTGCAGGATAGAGAGAAGGGACAGCACTTTCCCTAGTAAAAGTAAAAAGAAATTCATACTTACCGGCCGTTGTCTTGGTGACGCGTCCCTCTTTCGGCATCCAGCCCGACCTCCCTGGATGACGCGGCAGTCCATGTGACCGCTGCAGCCTGTGATTGGCTGCAGCAATAACTTGGACTGAAACGTCATCTGGGTAAGTAGGAACTTCTATTTTTTTTACAGGTTGATGTATATTGTTATCGGAAGTCACTGTCCCGGGTGCTGAAACAGTTACTGCCGATCGCTTAACTCTTTCAGCACCCTGGACAGTGACTATTTACTGAGGTCGCCTAGCAACGCTCCCGTAATTACGGGTGCACACACGTAGTCACCCGTAATTACGGGTGCACACACGTAGTCACCCGTAATTACGGGTGCCCCATTGACTTCCTCAGTCTGGCTATTGACCTAGAAATACATAGGTCCAGCCAGAATGAAGAAATGTAATGTTAGTAAAACCAATACGCTCCGCAGCACACATAACATCTACATAACATCTGCGGACTTCATTGCGGAATTTTGACTCTCCATTGAATTCAATGGAGAAATTCCGCAATGAGTCCGCAACAAGTCCGCTACACGTCCGCAACAGTCAGTGTATGCTGAGGACACCAAATTCCGCACCGCAGCCTATGCTACGCAGCGGAATTGTCCGCAACGTGTAAACAAACCCAACCACAAAGCTGTGGAAGGCAATGGAGAAACGTGTACGCTGCGGATTTCCGCTGCGGACTGTCCGCAGCGGAATTCCAGAGCAATTCCGCCACGTCTGGTCATGCCCTTACATTATTTTTTTGTAACATATTGTGCTATATTTATGCGGTAATAGTGGGCCGATACAATTTGTATTCTTTTTTTAATAAAACGCAAAAATATAAGGGCATTTTAGAAAAAATCATTCATTTTCTATTTTAAATTATTCTAATATCTCACATACTGAAGTACATAATGTACTAATGTGTTATAAAATGTATATGTTGATTTTATTGTAAAAGCAATGTATTTAAAATATTTTCCATTTTTAAATGTATTACAAAGCTTAAAAATGTAAATGTAATTTTTAAAATTTTGAAGAACCCTTTGATTTCATGCACCAGGCAAGGTTTTTAGAAGCTCAGAGGTGCCTGAACATAAGGAACCCCCCAAAAATGACACCATTTTTAAAACTACTCCCCCAAGGTGTTCAATGGGGGGGGGGGGGGTGTATTGCATTTTTTTAGCTCATCGTTTTAGTGTTATAATGTATGTAAATTCAGTGTAAAAAATTTAATTTGCTTTTTCTTCACAAATGCGTCATTTATAGGACATATTTTTCCAACATTGTACATGAAACTGATGAAACGCACCATTTATTGCCAGTTTTTTCTGTGTTCAGAAATACCCCATAATTGCGGCTCGCATGGACCAATAGAAGTATATGGGGCAGTACAGACAGTCCGTGCTTTTTGCGCAGCGTTTGTCCGCTGCGTAAAAAGCGCGACATGTTCAATATCTCTGCGTTTTTAGCTTATCACGCACCCATTAACCCCTTCCCGCTCCTTGACGTACTATTACGTCATGGCAGCTGTATCGTTCGCGCTCCATGCCGTAATAGTACGTCTAGGGAGTAACGGCCGTTTCGGCCGTCCTCCCGACACATACAGGAGCTGTGACAGCTGCTGTCTTGTTTAGCAGCTGTCACAGCTCCTACAGCGGGGACCGATCGCTGTGTCCCCGCTGATTAACCCCTTAAAAGCCGCGTTCTATAGAGATCGCGGCTTTTTAGGGGTTAAGCTGCCATCGCCGGCCTGCTACGCGATAGCAGCCGGCGATGGTGACTATGGCAACCGGACACCAAACAATGGCGTCCGGCTATGCCATAGACGGAAGCCTAGTGGGTCCTGACAACGTCAGGACCCACTATGCTTGCTGTCAGTGAGTAGCTGACAGTTCTAATACACTGCACTACGCATGTAGTGCAGTGTATTAGAATAGCGATCAGGGCCTCCTGCCCTCATGTCCCCTAGTGGGACAAAGTAATAAAGTAAAAAAAAAGTTTCAAAAAGATGTGTAAAAATAAGAAAATAAAAGATTTAAAAGTAATAAAAGTAAAAATCCCCCCTTTTCCCTTATCAGTCCTTTATTATTAATAAAAATATATAAACAAACAAATAAACTATACATAATTGGTATCGCCGCGTCCGTAACGGCCTGAACTACAAAATCATTTCATTATTTATCCCGCACGGTGAACGCCGTAAAATAAAATAATAATAAACCGAACCACAATCACAATTCTTTGGTCACTTCACCTCCCAAAAAATTGAATAAAAAGAGATCAAAAAGTCGTATGTACCTAAAAATGGTCCTGATCGAAACTAAAGTTCGTTACGCAAAAAATAAGTCCTCGCACGGCTTTATTGATTGAAAAATAAAACAGTTCTGCCGCTTAGAATAAGGTAACACAAAAAGTGAATGATTGTTTACAAAACGTATTTTATTTTGCAAACGCCATAAGACATAAAATAAAACTATAAACATCTGGTATCGCCGTAATCGTATCGCCCCGCAGAATAAAGTGAATATGTCATTTATAGCGCACGGTGAACGCTGTAAAAAAAAACGAAAAAAAAAACAATAGTACAATTGCTGTTTTTTAGTCACCACGCCACCTAAAAATAGAATAAAAACTGATCAAAAAGCCGCATGCACCCCAAGAAAACTACAATGGATTCCTCAAGGGGTCTAGTTTTAGGGGCTCTACACAGGATAACATCCGTCTTGACCGTCAGGAACAAAATACCATGAGGGACTTGGAGAGTCTCCTTCGTGAGAATCAATTTGGAGCCGCTGATGCGGTGGGCCCTTTTTCTACATTACGCCCTAAGTCCAGGCTTACCCCCCCTTTTTCCCAATATGGACATATCGATGTCTTTGTTAAAATGGTCTGTAATGACCTTAAGAAACTTAGGAATGACAGATCTATGCCCTTTGGTAATCTTAACAGCGATGAAAAACTGGCACTGGATGAGCTATGTGGTAATGCAGATCTAGTACTTAAACCTTCCGATAAAGGGGGCAATATCGTGATTATGGACTGTGCTGATTACACAGGCATGGTCCACAGATTATTAGATGACAAAACCACCTACGTCACCTTAAAAAGCAACCCCACTACTGGTTATCTGTCGGAACTGTACGATCTGCTCACTAATGCTAAAAGTGATAATCTTATTACTTTGGACGAATTTAAGCGTCTATATAACCCTACACCCACTCTGGCAACTTTTTATGCCTTACCAAAGGTTCATAAGAACAAACGCCCTATCCCTGGTAGGCCCATAGTTTCGGGTAATGATAACTTGACGCAGGGTATCAGCCTCTATGTGGATGAGATCCTGTCCCCTTTTGTTTCTGCTCTGTCGTCCCATCTTAGGGACACTAAGGATACCGTCACCAGGATCCAGGAGATCACTGTCACCTCTACTACCATGTTGGCGAGCATAGACGTGGAGTCGCTTTATACCAATATTCAACACGATCTGGGCCTCACTGCAGTCAAATACTTTCTGAGCACTAAGGGTACCCAATTTCAGCGACACAATGATTTTGTTTTATCACTATTACGTTTTCTTCTCACACATAATTTCTTCACCTTTGATGCCAAATATTATCATCAGATAAAAGGCACAGCAATGGGCACTGTTTGTGCACCTACCTACGCCAACCTTTTCCTGGGTTGGTGGGAGGACACTATTGTTTTTTCAGATGATCTACTTTTTTTCACGTCACATATCTCCTTTTGGGGTAGATATATTGATGACATTCTCATCCTATGGGATGGGGATGTCAACACATTTGTCGACTTCATGTCTATGCTCAACAACAATTCTATTGGCATGAGATTTACTTATGAAATTAACGATCATACGATCAATTTTCTTGATCTGAAGATCTCTCTGGACCCTGGTGGTGGTATCCAAACCGATATATTCCGTAAGGCTACAGCTACTAACAGCTTTCTGCATTGGGACAGTTATCATCCTCCTGCCCTCAAAAGAGGGATACCTATTGGCCAGTACCTGCGGGCCAGGCGCAACTGCTCTGATGAGCTATCCTTTCAGAGGGAGTGTGTTGGTCTCTACCAAAAATTTTTGGCAAGAGGTTACCCGAAAAAGTGGTTACATAGGGCTTATGCCAGGGCTAGGGCGTCTCTTAGATCTGACCTACTTTCTGTTGGTGGTGCTGGGTCTGCATCGTCAGCGACTTCTGGTACCATCCGTTGTATTGGCACGTTCGATGTCTGCTCCTCCCAAGTCGTTAGAGTATTGAAGAAGCAT
Source organism: Rhinoderma darwinii (assembly GCF_050947455.1). Lineage (NCBI taxonomy): Eukaryota > Metazoa > Chordata > Amphibia > Anura > Rhinodermatidae > Rhinoderma > Rhinoderma darwinii. The sequence continues at coordinate 374,010,459 of NC_134689.1, forward strand.
TGGTCTATTCTCACTGCCGACCCTGATCTAAAAGAGGCAATCCCTGCCAACCCCGCCATTACCTACCGTAGGGGAAAAAATCTACGTGATTTTTTAGTACATAGCCATTTCTCCTCAACCTCCTTACGGGCACCATCCACCTGGCTGAAGTCACCTGTCACGGGTTTTCATCCCTGTGGCAGGTGTTCTTTTTGCCCATTGATGCCTAGAGTCAAGAGTTTTATTAATCCTCTTGACGGCAGGTCCTATGACATCAAACAATTTCTTAACTGTCAGAGTGTTGGAGTTGTTTATCTGGCCAAATGTCCCTGCCCAAAACTTTATGTGGGTAAAACTCTGCAGGAATTGAGGAGAAGGGTGTCCAGACATCTCAGTACCATCAACCTTAAGGAAGACACCACTCTTGCCAGACATATGCATAGGTATCACCCTGATAATCCGAAGTTGCTCCAATTTTGGGGCATTGCACAGCTTAAGTTGGGACCCAGGGCAGGTAATCTGGATCGTAGGCTTCTACAGGAAGAGGCAAGATGGATTCACCGTCTCGGTTCCATGACCCCTCAGGGACTTAATGAGGGCTTTACGTTCAGTGCATTTTTGTGAGTTTCTCTGCGACTCACGCTTCGGTATGGATTTGTCTATATTGTACTCTATTCGTTTTTACTGTCTTGGTTTCTCGGCTACTTTGCCGGCAACATCTTCTTATTGTGGCCTCCTGACAAGGGGGCTATATGATTATATTTGAATATATTTATAAATATGCTTTATTTTGATTCACTGTTCTTATCTGACCTTACTATGCATTTTATGCGCTTGGCGGCCCCTTCTCTCTCCTCTCTCTTCTCTCCCCTCTTTTCTGTTCTATTGTGATGTATGAATGAGGATGCATTTTAGTGCCCTCATGCTCTTTGTCATCTTATATTATTCATTATTGAATTTTAGGATCACTTTAGAGGTGGTGGTGTGGACGAGCGGCTGCTACCGGTTGGCCCTTTCAAAGGGAGTATGTGATGCACTATGTACATGGACTGTGAGGGACACTTAAAAATGGGCACTTTGCCTTTTATGTAGTATTGCACTGGGTCCTTGTATAGACCTGTGCATATACAGATCACAGTTAAGTGAGATTTATTTCCGGCCCTACACTCTGTATGTGTGAGTCATGGTGGCTGTCAGTTGTCCCTTGCACTAAGTCCGTTTTTGTCTTTACGGCGCACGCGCCGATCCCCTGTGCTCTGTTACACTTTGAGCCAAGCCGGCTTGTTCGGCTCCGCTCTGAGTCCCTCAGCCGCCTCACTGCGCAGGCGTGCCGTCTTTTAACTTTCTCGGCACTTGTCTGTATTACTGGCAGTTTACGGGCTGCTATGGGCCGCCCGTTATCTGGCCTCCTATTGGACGCTCACTTTCCCCTGTTGCTCCCGATGGTTGGCCTCGCCGGATTGGTTGTCGTCCACACACCCACCTCTCGTCATTCCACACTCCCATAAGAGGAGTAGTTTTCTCGCGGCGCCGCCATTAGCCCCATGTACCCCTGAGGACGCTACTAGTTAGCGAAACATGTCGGGGGGGCTCTGTTAATTTTTAATTCCTGCCTCAGCTGGATCTTCGTCTGCATGTTAATAGTGGCACTGATGCCCCTGCACTAACTGTCTGCCGACACTCGGCACACACTGCAAACTTTAGATACTTTGCTAGGTTTCTACAGCTGTTAAATTGACTTCGGTCTGTGGCAGTGAAAGTTTTAAAATTTATGTATAGTTTGTTCTTGCTACACGTAGCTTAATAAAGGTTGTAAATTCTAACTTTATCCTCATTATTTATTGGGTAGTCAGGAAATTGGGTTTTGTTTGCCTGCAGGCATTCCTTTTCTGACTAGTTTCCAAATTGGGGTCACTTTTGGGGGGTTCCCAATGTTTTGGCACCACAAGACCTCTTCAAACCGGACATGGTGCCTAATAAAAAAGAGGCCTCAAAATCCACTAGGTGATCCTTTGCTTCGGAGGCCGGTGCTTCAGTCCATTACCGCCCAAGGGCCACATGTGGGATATTTCTCAAAACTGCAGAATCTGGGCAATACGTAATAATTTGCGTTTCACTGATAAATCCTTTTGTGTTATAAAAAAAATGGTATAAAGAGGATTTTCTGACAAAAAAAAAATGTAAATTTCACCTCTACTTTGCTCTAAATTTTTGTGAAACACCTAAAGGGTTCATAAACTTTCTAAATGCTGTTGTGAATACCTTGAGGGGTCTAGTTTCTAAAATGGGGTATTTGATAGGGGTTTCTAATATATGGGCCCCTCAAAGCAACTTCAGAACTGAACTGGAACCTAAAAAAATAAATAAATGAGGCAATACTTCGCTTCTTACATTATACTGATAATGAGCCGTGCCCAACCCGAGATGACCCCAGTTTTGACCGTTTGTATAAACGGAGACCCCTATTAGACCGTTCCAGTGCCCGGTTTTCCCAAGCATTCACCCCCGAGAAGTGTATTTCTATTGATGAGTCCCTGGTACATTTTAAAGGGAGGGTTCAATTCCGCGAGTACCTGCCGGGTAAGAGGGCAAGGTATGGCGTGAAGATGTATCAGCTGTGAGAGTGCATCAGGGTATACCTACAGGTTTAGGATATATGAAGGAAAGGCCACCCCCAAAACAGACTGCATCCTGGACTACAATAGGTACATGGGAGGGATGGACTTGTAAGATCAAGCCCTGAAGCCCTACAGCGCCATGCGGTGTGGTATAAGAAGCTGGCCGGGCACATCATACAGATGGCATTGTACAATGCGTACATGCTACGTCGATGTGCAGGCCAGACGGGAACTTTCCTGGAATTTCAGGAGGTGATTATCAAGAACCTAATCTTTAGGGACCAAGAAGGGGGGGCACCCAGTACTTCTGGAAGCGAGCCCACACGCATCGTACCAGGGCAACACTTTCCAGGAGAAGTTCCCCAAACTGGCAAGAAGGGAAAAAGTCAAAAGAGGTGCAAAGTCTGCTATAAGAGGGCGATAATGGATGACACAATATATCAATGTGACACGTGTCCCGAATAACCAGAGCTCTGTATGAAAGTGTTTTAAAATTTATCATACATCCCTTGGTTTATAATTTACCCCAATTTTACTTACCCTGATGCACTCCGCACAGCTTATCCCCCTTCGTCTTTCCCCTCTGGGCCCTGCTGTGTGTCCAGGCAGCTGATAACAGCCACATGTAGGGTATTGCCATACCCGGGAGAACCCACATTACAGTTTATGGGGTGTAGGTCTCCGGTCAAAATGCTCACTACACCTCTAAATGAATGCCTTAAGGGTGTAGTTTTTAAAACGGGGTCACTTCTTGCGGGTTTCAACTGTACTGGTACCTCAGGGGCTTCTGCATACATGACTTCGCACTAGAAAATCCCCAGTAGGCCAAATGGTGGTCCTTTCCTTCTGAGCCCTCCCATGGGCCCAAACGGCAGTTTATCACAACAAATGGGGTATTGCGGCACTCAGAACAAATTGCGCAACAGAATGGGGTATTTTGTTTCTTGTGAAAATAAGAAATTTTCAGCCAAAACTACATATTATTTGAAAAAAATAATTTTGTTTTCATTCCCAGCCCAATTCAAATAAGTTCTGTGAAAAAACTATGGGGTCAAAATGGTCACAACACCCAGAAATGAATTCCTTGAGGGGTGTAGTTTCCAAAATGGGGTCATTTGTGGTTGGTTTCTATTGCTTTGATACCTCTGGGGCTCTGCAAATGCGACATGGCACCCGAAAACCAATCCAGCAAAATCTGTACTCCAAAGAACACACAGCGCTCCTTTCCTTCTGAGCCCTCCCATGGGCCCAAACGGCAGTTTATCACCACAAATGGGGTATTGCCGCACTCAGGACAAATTGGGCAACAAAATGGAGTATTTTATTTCTTGTGAAAATAAGAATTTTTGAGCTAAAATGACATATTATTGGAAAAAATATATATTTTTTTAATTCCCAGCCCAATTCAAATAAGTTCTGTGAAGAAACTATGGAGTCTAAATGGTCACATTACCCATAAATGAATTCCTTGAGGGGTGTAGTTTCCAAAATGGGGTCACTTCTGGTGGGTTTCCATTGCTTTGATACCTCTGGGGCTCTGCAAATGCGACATGGCACCCGAAAACCAAACCAGCAAAATCTGTACTCCAAAGAACACACAGCGCTCCTTCCCTTCTGAGGCCTCCCATGGGCCCAAACGGCAGTTTATTGCCACAAATGGGGTATTGATGCACTCAGGAGAAATTGGGCAACAAAATTGAGTATTTTGTTCCCTGTGAAAATAAGAAATTTTGGTAAAAAATTACATCTTATTGGAAAAAATGTCATTTTTTTAATGTCACAGCCCAATTGAAATAGGTGCTGTGAAAAAACTGTGTGGTCAAAATGCTAACAACAACCATAAATGAAATCCTTGAGGGGTGTAGTTTCCAAAATGGGGTCACTTTTGGTGGGTTTCCATTGCTTTGATACCTCTGAGGCTCTGCAAATGCGACATGGCACCTGAAAACCAATCCAACAAAATCTGGACTCCAACAAACATATAGCGCTCCTTTCCTTCTGAGCCCTCCCATGGGCCCAAACGGCAGTTTATTCCCACAAATGGGGTATTGCCACACTAAGGACAAATTGGGCAACAAAATGGGGTATTTTGTTCCCTGTGAAAATAAGAAATTTTGATCACAAATGACATTTTATTTGAAAAAAATTACATTTTTTTCATTTCAGAGCCCAATTCAAATACGTGCTGTGAAAAAACTGTGCGGTCAAAATGGTAACAACAACCCTAAATGAATTCCTTGAGGGGTGTAGTTTCCAAAATGGGGTCACTATTGGGGGATTCCTACTGTTTTGGCACCTCAACACCTCTTCAAACCTGGCATGCTGCCTAAAATATATTCTAATAAAAAAGAGGACTCAAAATGCACTAGGTGCTTCTTTGCTTCTAGGGCTTGTGTTTTAGTCCACGAGCGCAGTAGGGCCACATGTGGGACATTTCTAAAAACTGCAGAATCTGGACAATACATATTTAGTAGTGTTTATCTGGTAAAACCTTCTGTGTTACAGAAAAAAAAATGAATAAAATTGAAATTCAGCAAGAAAAATTTGCAAATTTCACCTCCACTTTGCTTTAATTCCTGTGAAATGCCTGAAGGGTTAAAAAACTTTCTAACTGCTGTTTTGAATACTTTGAGGGGTCTAGTTTTTAAAATGGGGTATTTTATCAGGGTTTCTAATACATAGGCCCCACAAAGCCACTTCAGAACTCAAGAGGTACCTTAAAAAAAAGGCTTTTGAAATTTTCTTAAAAATATGAGAAATTGCTGTTTATGTTCTAAGCCTTGTAACGTCCAAGAAAAATAAAAGAATGTTCAAAAAACGATGCCAATCTAAAGTAGACATATGGGAAATGTGAACTGGTAACTATTTTGGGTGGTATAACCGTCTGTTTTACAAGCAGATGCATTTAAATTCTGAAAAATGCAATTTTTTCAAAATTTTCTCTAAATTTTGCAATTTTTCACCAATAAACACTGAATATATCTACCAAATTTTACTACGAACATGAAGCCCAATGTGTCACGAGAAAACAATCTCAGAATCGCTTGGGTAGGTTTAAGCATTCCGACGTTATTACCACATAAAGTGAAATATGTCAGATTTGAAAAATGGGCTCTGAGCCTTAAGGCCAAAACTAGGCTGCGTCCTTAAGGGGTTAAAGTCAATGGGTGCGTGAAAAACACGTATGCCGCACGGAAGCACTTCCGTGCGAACTGGCTGTTTTGCGCAACAGCTGTCAAAACGATGAATGTAAACAGAAAAGCACCACGTGCTTTTCTGTTTACAAACATCCAAATGGCGTGTCATAATGATGGCGGCTGCGCGAAAACCACGCAGCCGCGCATCATATGCTGCTGTCACACGGAGCTGTCAAGTGGCTTTTGCGCAGGCAAAACGCTGCGTGTTTTGCGTGCGCAAAAACGCCACGTTCGTCTGAATCAGGCCTTAGGCTGTAATCTGCTGCATTCCCACACAGTGTGGCCCGAAGCAAAGGAACACCCTTTGGCTTTTCAGGACATAATTTTAGCTTGAATTACTTGATAGGCCCCACTCTATGCCTGCAAAGAATTTGAGCTGGAAGAATGTTGTGACACTCCTAGAAGTGAACCAATTTTGAAAACTGCACCCCTAAGTAGAGATGAGCGAACTTATGAAAAGTTTGGTTCGGCTAGTTCGCCGAATTTCACGAAAAAGTTTGATTCTGACCGAACCTGTAATTTCCGTGCGCCGAGCATGGTACTGTCCAGGGTGCTGAAAGAGTTAATGGGATGCACTAACTCTTTCAGCAACCTTGACAGTACCATGCTCGGCGCGCGGAAAATACAATTACGTTCATACTTACATTCCTCCTGTCCGGCCTCCAGCGATGACGTTTCATCCATGTCGCCGCTCGCTGCAGCCAATCACAGGCTGTAGTGGCGGTCACGCACGTCACGTGACCGCCTCTGCAGCCAATCACAGGCTGCCGCGGCCTCTGCAGCCAATCACAGGCTGCCGCGGCCTCTGCGGCCAATCACAGGTTGCCGCGGCCTCTGCAGCCAATCACAGGCTGCAGCGGCCTCTGCAGCCAATCACACGCTCCTCTCCTGAAATACTCTGTGCTGCCTTAAACTCTGTGGACAGGTCAGGATCCTGTTTCTTTTAAATGCTGCTGGGGAACTCGCTCGATCCACTATATAAGGCTGCGCTACAGTGCAGCATTTAAAAGAAACAGGATCCTGACCTGTCCACAGAGTTTAAGGCAGCACAGAGTATTTCAGGAGAGGGGCGTGCGGACCTTGTGCGGGGTGGTGACTTGCCAATCATGTGAAGGTGTTATTGAGGACAGGAGTGGAGGAGAGGTAACAGACTGAGAGCTACGTAATGGTAAGAGCAGAGTTCACAGCAGCACTGAATCTGCACGCTCCTCTCCTGAAATATTCTGTGCTGCTGTGAACTCTGCTCTTACCATTACGTAGCTCTCAGTCTGTTAACTCTCCTCCACTCTTGTCCTCAATAACACCTTCACATGATTGGCAAGTCACCAACCCGCACAAGATCCGCACGCTCATCTCCTGAAATACTCTGTGCTGCTGTGAACTCTGCTCTTACCATTACGTGGTGACTTGCCAATCATGTGAAGGTGTTATTGAGGACAGGAGTGGAGGAGAGGTAACAGACTGAGAGCTACGTAATGGTAAGAGCAGAGTTCACAGCAGCACAGAATATTTCAGGAGAGGAGCATGCAGATTCTGTGCTGCTGTGAACTCTGCTCTTACCATTACGTAGCTCAGTCTGTTACCTCTCCTCCACTCCTGTCCTCAATAACACCTTCACATGATTGGCAAGTCACCACCCCGCACAAGATCCGCACGCTCATCTCCTAAAATACTCTGTGCTGCCTTAAACTCTGTGGACAGGTCAGGATCCTGTTTCTTTTAAATGCTGCACTGTAGCGGATCGAGCAGGTTCCCCAGCAGCATTTAAAAGAAACAGTATCCTGACCTGTCCACAGAGTTTAAGGCAGCACAGAGTATTTCAGGAGATGAGCACGGCCGGGCACAACCGGCCACGGGCAGCAGGTCGTTTTGTCCGAGCCGTGCTCCCATTATAAAGTATAGGAGCATGGCCCGTAAAATAAAAAAATAGAACATGTTCTATCTTTTTAACGGCACGGGCACCTTCCCGTGAGAAAACGGGAAGGTACCCGTGGCTAACAGAAGTATATGGGCCCGCTATTTCGGGTCATAATTACGACCCGTAATAACGGGTGTTTTTACGGTCGTGTGCATGAGGCACCATAATGACGGGTGGCTACATGTGTGCACCCGTCAGTACGGCAGTGTTGCTAGGCGACGTCAGTAAATAGTCACTTTCCAGGGTGCTGAAAGAGTTAACTGATCGGCAGTAACTTTTTCAGCACCCTGGACCGTGAATTCCGATCAGAATATAGAGTAACCTGTACAAAAAAAAAGACGTTCATACTTACCGAGAACTTTCTGCTTCTTCCAGTCCGGTCTCCTGGCCGTTGCCTTGGTGATGCGTCCCTCTCGACATCCGGCCCGACATTCCTGGATGACGTTTGTTAGGGATCTGCCAGGTACTACGTCTAGGTATACTCCTGGGATTAATCAATCCACACCTGAGGCCAGACCTGTTCGACTGACACCATCTCCCACCAACCAGGGTGGCAGGCTCAGGAGTGGGAGAGCCTATCGCGGCCTGGTCAGTCTGAGTTAGCTCCGCCCCCTGTCCTTTATCACCTGCCGTGTTCTCCTCCTCAGTGCTTGTAATTCTTCTGGATTCCTGGCCCCACTGCTGCTTGCTCCAGCCTGCTTCTGCCGTGCTTCTGCCGTGCTTCTGCCTTGCTGCAGTTCCGCTTATCCTGCTTCGCTTTGCCCCTGGCTTGCTTCCTCCTCCGTGCTCACTTGGGTATACTCCACTTCATCCTGGTCCTGACTACTCATTCACCGCTCCGTTTCCTCGCAGCGTTCCGTGGGCTACTGCCCCTTCCCTTGCGTGTTCCCTGTTTGTTCTCCCGTGCTCTTAGACAGCGTAGAGACCGCCGCCCAGTTGTACCCCGTCGCCTAGGGCGGGTCGTTGCAAGTAGGCAGGGACAGGGCGGTGGGTAGATTAGGGCTCACTTTCCCTTCACCTCCTTCCTGCCATTACATAATTACAAGCCCATACCTAGTCTACCATTTCTCCTACGCTGACGTTATCATGGACCCCCTTGAGACCCTGACACAGCAGATGCAGGGCCTCTCCCTACAGGTCCAGGCCCTGGCCCAGAGGGTCAACCAGGGTGACGCTGCCTTAGTAGTACCCCTCACCTCACCTCTAGAACCCGACCTCAAGTTACCTGACCGGTTCTCAGGGGACCGTAAGACGTTTCTCTCCTTCCGGGAGAGTTGCAGACTGTATTTCCGCCTAAAACCCCATTCCTCAGGTTCCGAGAACCAGCGGGTGGGTATCATCATATCCCAACTCCAGGAAGGGCCCCAAGAGTGGGCCTTCTCCTTGGCTCCTGACGCCCCTGAACTTTCCTCTGTTGATCATTTTTTCTCTGCCCTCGGACTCATTTACGACGAGACTGACAGGACTGCTTTAGCCGAGAGTCAGCTGGTGACCTTACGTCAGGGTAGGAGACCGGTTGAGGAATACTGTTCTGATTTTAGAAAGTGGTGCGTAGCTTCTCGGTGGAACGATCCGGCCCTAAGGTGCCAGTTTAGGTTAGGATTATCAGACGCCCTGAAGGATCTGCTGGTTAGCTACCCCTCTTCTGACTCCCTTGACCAGGTTATGGCCTTAGCAGTACGACTTGACCGACGTCTCAGGGAACGTCAGCTTGAACGCTTCAATGTGCTCCCCTCTGACTTTTCTGCGATCCCCCCCGAGGTCCCGTCTCCTCGCCCCTCCACGGAGGACTCGGAGGTACCTAAGCAACTCGGGGCCTCCATGCCCCCTCGACAACGTAGGGAGTTTCGCAGAATGAATGGTCTCTGCTTCTACTGTGGGGACGACAAGCATCTTCTGAACACCTGTCCCAGGCGCAAGAATAAAAAGCCGGAAAACTTCCGCGCCTAAGTGATCATCGGGGAGGTCACTTGGGCGCACAGGTATTTCCCGTTAATGTGAAACGCAATAAAATTTTGCTTCCCTTTCAGGTCTCGTTTGCTGGCCGGTCTGCCACGGGCAGTGCTTTCGTGGATTCTGGCTCATCTGCTAATATCATGTCTGTGAAATTTGCTATGTCTCTAAAGATGCCATTTATTGATTTACCTTATCCTATCCCTGTAGTAGGTATCGACTCAACTCCCCTTGCTAATGGTTATTTTACTCAGCATACTCCTGTTTTTGAACTCCTGGTTGGCTCCATGCATTTGGAGCAGTGCTCTGTACTGGTGATGCAGGGATTATCGTCTGATCTGGTATTAGGTCTTCCCTGGTTGCAGTTGCATAATCCCACGTTTGATTGGAATACTGGGGATCTCACCAAATGGGGTAGTGAATGTCTTATGTCATGTCTTTCTGTTAACTCTATTTCTCCCCGGGAGGAGGTAAACACGCTTCCTGAGTTTGTTCAGGACTTCGCCGATGTGTTTTCTAAGGAGGCCTCCGAGGTGTTGCCCCCCCCCATAGAGATTACGATTGCGCCATCGATTTGGTGCCTGGTGCCAAGCTTCCTAAGGGTAGGATATTTAATCTTTCATGTCCTGAACGTGAAGCTATGAGGGTGTATATCCAAGAATGCCTGGCCAAGGGTTTCATTCGCCCCTCGACTTCTCCTGTAGGTGCTGGCTTCTTCTTCGTGGGGAAGAAGGATGGTGGTCTTAGGCCGTGCATTGATTATCGTAACCTGAATAAGGTCACCGTAAGGAACCAGTACCCACTTCCTTTGATTCCGGATCTTTTTAATCAGGTTCAGGGAGCCCAATGGTTTTCCAAGTTCGATCTACGGGGGGCATATAACCTTATCCGCATCAAAGAGGGGGATGAGTGGAAAACTGCGTTCAACACACCCGAGGGTCATTTCGAATACCTGGTCATGCCCTTTGGGTTGTGTAATGCCCCTGCTGTCTTCCAGAATTTTATTAATGAAATCCTGAGAGATTACCTGGGAATTTTCTTGTTGTGTACCTTGATGACATACTGGTGTTTTCCAAGGACTGGTCCTCCCACGTGGAGCATGTCAGGAAGGTGCTCCAGGTCCTTCGGGAGAATAATCTGTTTGCTAAGACTGAAAAATGTGTCTTTGGGGTACAGGAGATACCATTTTTACGGCAAATCCTCACTCCTCATGAATTCCGCATGGACCCTGCCAAGGTTCAGGCTGTGGCGGAATGGGTCCAACCTGCCTCCCTTAAGGCGTTACAGTGTTTTTTAGGGTTCGCCAACTATTACAGGAGATTTATTGCCAACTTCTCGGTCGTCGCTAAGCCTCTTACGGACCTTACTCGCAAGGGTGCTGATGTCCTCCATTGGCCCCCTGAGGCCGTCCAGGCCTTTGAGACCCTCAAGAAGTGCTTTATCTCGTCCCCCGTGCTGATTCAGTCCAACCTAGAGGAGCCATTTATTGTGGAGGTTGACGCATCCGAGGTGGGAGTGGGTGCCGTCTTGTCCCAGGGTACCAGCTCCCTCACCCATCTCCGCCCCTGTGCTTACTTCTCTAGGAAGTTTTCGCCCACGGAGAGTAACTATGATATTGGCAACCGCGAACTTCTAGCCATTAAATGGGCTTTTGAAGAGTGGCGGCACTTCCTGGAGGGGGCCAGACACCAGGTAACGGTCCTTACGGATCACAAGAATCTGGTTTTCCTAGAATCGGCCCGGAGGCTTAATCCTAATCGGTGGGCACTATTCTTTACCAGATTTAATTTCTTGGTTACCTATAGGGCTGGGTCCAAGAATATTAAGGCTGATGCCCTGTCACGTAGTTTCATCGCCAATCCTCCTTCCGAGAAGGATCCTGCTTGTATTTTACCCCCTGGTATAATCGTTTCTGCCACGGATTCTGATTTAGCTTCTGATATCGCGGCTGATCAGGGTACAGCTCCCGGGAACGTCCCTGGGGACAAACTGTTTGTTCCCCTGCAATACCGGCTAAGGGTACTCAGGGAAAACCATGACTCCGCTCTATCTGGTCATCCTGGCATCTTGGGCACCAAACACCTCATTACCAGAAACTATTGGTGGCCTGGGTTGCCTAAAGACGTTAGGGCTTACGTCGCCGCTTGTGAGGTTTGCGCTAGGTCCAAAACCCCTAGGTCCCGACCTGCGGGCCTACTACGTTCCTTGCCCATTCCCCAGAGACCTTGGACCCATATCTCCATGGATTTTATCACCGATTTGCCTCCATCTCAGGGCAAGTCGGTGGTGTTCTTCCTGGCCCCACTGCTGCTTGCTCCAGCCTGCTTCTGCCGTGCTTCTGCCGTGCTTCTGCCTTGTTGCAGTTCCGCTTATCCTGCTTCGCTTTGCCCTTGGCTTGCTTCCTCCTCCGTGCTCACTTGGGTATACTCCACTTCATCCTGGTCCTGACTACTCATTCACCGCTCCGTTTCCTCGCGGCGTTCCGTGGGCTACTGCCCCTTCCCTTGCGTGTTCCCTGTTTGTTCTCCCGTGCACTTAGACAGCGTAGGGACCGTCGCCCAGTTGTACCCCGTCGCCTAGGGCGGGTCGTTGCAAGTAGGCAGGGACAGGGCGGTGGGTAGATTAGGGCTCACTTTCCCTTCACCTCCTTCCTGCCATTACAACGTTACAGCCCATGTGACCACTGCAACCAATCACAGGCTGCAGCGGCCTCTGCAGCCAATCACAGGCTGCCGCGTCAAAAAAGAAGGTCGGACTGGAGGAAGAAGAGGGACTCGTCACCAAGACAACGACCGGGTACGTATGAAATGCTTTTTATTTTATTTTTAATCAGCAGCCTCTTTTCTCTATCAGTGATTGATAGAGACAAGTGGCTGCCGATTTGTATAATATTTTTGACCGGGTTCGGTCAAAACGTGTTCGGCCGAACCCGGTGAAGTTCGGATTCGCTGCGAACCGAACTTTTCCCGATGTTCGGACCGAAACCGGGTTCGGTTGTCCCGGTTCGCTCATCTCTACCCCTAAGGTATTCATCTAGTGGTATAATGAGTGTTTAACTGCTAAGTTTTCATACCAGGAATCATGGGATTTAGGTGGTAATTTTTTCGACAAATTTATGAATTTTGGGGCACCTTCCACAGCATATTAACCAGTAAAAGTGCATTTACCAGTGTATGTAACTATGTCATGCTAACAAAGCAGCTGACCAACAAATGTGTCAGTCCATAGCTGTTAAGAACAGTTAAAGCAGGGAGAATTAAAATTCGAACTATATTCGACTGAAGGGCAAAATATTTGAGAACTGGAGGAAAAAGTTAAGAACTTGAAAATGAAAGAACAGGGCTTTATAATGTCAGTTCTTTTTTCAAAGTTTATACAGGTTATACAATGTCTCTTTAGCCCCATCAATCTCTATATCCGGGACAAATGTGCCATGGGAAGTTGGCACACCATTACAGGTCCCTGCCCGGTAAGATAGGAACCGTAATGTGCGCAAAACAACCAATCACCTAGAGAATATATAAAAGGGCCGTGTCCAGCCCCATCTATATGAACATTAAGGATCACTAATCCCTATGATATTGTAAATGTTACTGGAAATATTTTCGGGTTTAACAGATTATGCAGAAACCAGAACAAAACTATACAAAAGCTCATACTGTATTAATCAGGAACAGCTCGTAAATTGTGTAACCTCCAAATATAAAAAAACTATGCCCATATCGCCAAACAGTTTATAAGAATTTATATAACAGCTTTATATGGCAGGACATAGTTATAACAATTGGCAAACTTAGACAAATTATAAAAAAAAAAATATATTGAAGCAATATTAAATTATACGAAATGATGCCGTCAAATAAAAAAATATTTTTTTTATCTCAAGTATGCTATTTCAGTGATTCCAACTGACCTTATTTTAAAAACTATACCCTTCAAGGCATTCATCTAGGGGTATATTGAGAATTTTGTTAGGGGTTTTTCAAAAATACTTTCATTTGGTGTAACTAATTATAACATGAAACTGCTTTAGGTATTTCTAGGGGTGTAGTAAGAATTTTTCGTTTTGTTTTGTTTTTTTTAAATTTTAGTAAGTGGGCAAAAATATATGAAAATAAAATCAATTTAGAATGGCCAATTTGTTAAATGAATGGGTGAATAAATAAAATAATCTAAAACTCTGTGGAGGTATGGTAAATTTTAAAGCATTCATGGATGCATAGGCCTGGCTTTGTGGGGCATATCTCGCATTGGCGGATGGTGTCTTTTCTGATGCCTTTTTTGGAACACACCCGTCATCTTTTCTGGGGTCTTGTTTTCTTCACAGTGGGGGGTATTACTGAGGGAAAGTGCTGGCCTGGGATTATAAAGCAGTTGTAATCTCCAGAAGAAGTGCCCTCCCCTTCTGGGTTGATAAATAAAAGGGCCTTTATAATTGTCTCCTAAAATTCGAGAAAAAGTATTTTGATTGCCTGCGTATTTGGACAACACAAATACAGCCCCCCCCCTGTAGACAGTGTCACACCCCACTTGTAGTTAGCGCCCCCACATCCTCCTTGTAGATAGTGCCATACAGCCCCACCTGTAGATATCGCCATAAAGCCCCACTGTAGATAGCGCCATACAGCTCCCCCTGTATATAGTATCACACAGCCCTTCTCCCTTGTATATAGTGCCACACAGCCCCCCCTTAGTAGATAGCGCCCCACACAGACCCCTGAAGATTGCGCCACACACAGATACTTGTAGATAGCACCACACACAGACCTCTGTAGATTGCGCCACACACAGCCCCCTGTAGATTGCACCACACAGCCCCCCCTTGTAAATAGTGCCATACATCCCCCTAGTAGATACTGCTACACAGCTCCCCCCTTGCATATTGTGCCACACAGCTCCCCCTTGTATATAGTGCCACAGCCACCCTTGTATATAGTGCTACTCAGCTCCCCATTGTATATAGTGCCACAGCCACCCTTGTATAAAGTGCCACACAGCCCCCTTTGTATATAGTGCCACCCAGCCTCCTCCCTTGTATATAGTGCCACACAGCCCCCTCACTTGTATATAGTGCCACCCTGCTCCCCTTTGTATATAGTGCCACCCTGCTCCCCCCTTGTATATAGTGCCACCATGCTTCCCCTTGTATATAGTGCCACCCTGCTCCCCCCTTGTATATAGTGCCACTCTGCTCCCCCTTGTATATAGTGCTACACAGCAATCCCCCCTGTATATTGACACACAGCCCCCCCACAAAAAAATATATATATTGCACTTACCTTGCCCCGTTCCCGCAACGGACATACTCCAGGCGGGATGCTTGCACAGCCCAGCGTGATACAGTGACATCATCATGCCGGCCTTCGAAGAATTCTTCCCAGCGCCTTATAGCGCCTTATGTGCTAGCCACAGCCACACTCATTTTTATCTGCGCCTTGAAGACGCTGATACAAGTGAGTGTAGCTGTCTCTAGCATCGGGGCACCCTCCGGTGCTAGCGACGCCACCGGGCATAAATGTTAGGAGCTGGGCGGCGCAGGTCCTGTTATGGCATCGCTACCTCTGTAGCAACCATAATGGTTGCTAGCGGCGCCACTGTAGCAGCCGCTATGGCTGCTACAACGGTAGTTACGCCACTGCCACAAACGAATTATACATTGCCATTTGGGTAAGGTGGACTGCCAGCTTCTTGTACCAGGTCTTACTCTTCCGCATGGCACTATACGGCTTTATGACCTGATCAGATAGATCCACCCTACCTATAAAGCGGTTGTAAACCAGTACGCAGGCAGGCTTTGGAGTTGTGGTGCTGGATCCACGAACTGGAACGCGGATGCTATACTTATCGATGCTAGTTAAAATATGGACATCTTTCTTGCCTCTATATTTGACTATCAGCATATTTTCACTGCACATTGCATTACTCTCTCCTTTTGGCAATGTCTGGCCCAGGTGGGTTTTGGGGATTTTTACTTAGGGTATGTTCACACGCTGAGCCAAAAACGTCTGAAAATACGGAGCTGTTTTCAAGGGAAAACAGCACCTGATTTTCAGACGTTTTTTGAGCAACTCACATTTTTCGCTGCTTTTTTTGCGCCGTTTTCGCGCCGTTTTTTGTCTGTTTTTGGAGCTGTTTTCAATAGAGTCTATGAGAAAATGGCTCCAAAAACGTCCCAAGAAGTGTCCTGCACTTCTTTTGATGAGGCTGTAATTTTACGCGTCGTCTTTTGACAGCTGTCAAACGACGACGCGTAAATTACAGGTCGTCGGCACAGTACGTCGGCAAACCCATTCAAATGAATGGGCAGATGTTTGCCGACGTATTGGAGCCGTATTTTCAGGCGTAAATCGAGGCATAATACGCCTCGTTTACGCCTGAAAATAGGTTGTGTGAACCCAGCCTTATTGTGCCACAGGCCACTGTCGCTCTTGCTAAAGGCACTTCTGGAGAGGAATGGTATTATAAAAGTTGTCTATGTAGACATGTTATCCCTGGCAAAGTAGCAGGTGTATAAGATTCCAGACAATTTTGTATTGATGGAAGTGAAGCCTCCCTTTGAAACTTATGAGAGACTCGTCAACCGCAATGTTTTTATCTGGGGTATAAATTTGGGCGAATTTAAAATTAAAATGTTTGATTGCAGGCCTCATTTTATATAACCTGTCATAATTTGGATCATCGGGGGGTGGGCAGCAGGTATTATCCGTATAGTGCAGAAATTGGAGTATGGCCTCAAATATTTTTATACTGATAGTGGTGCGATAAAGGGGCAGTATTATATAGTTGATCAGAGGACCAGTAGTCCCTAATGCTGGGTTTATTTATGAGGCCCACATTTAGTAACAGGCCTCAAAATTTGCAAAACTCCTCTTGGTTTGTGGGGGTCCAAATTTGGCCTTTAATAAATTAGGACGCAGGACTGTGGGCGAGAAATTGCTCTGCATATAAATTGGTCTGTTCGACCATTGAATTTATATATTCAGCGGAGAACAATAATTTGAAGAAATCGAATTCTGCGAACCCCGTGTTCTCCACTTGTATTCCCGGGGATGCGGTGAAAACAGGAACCTGGGGTGCCTAATTTGAAGCAGGCATCCATACCGCCTCACCATCTTTGGGCAGGTCAGTACCAGCAACTCTTTGCAGTAACGTGTACCATACTATAATTTAACACCTATTATTTTGTATATATAAACTTTTATATATATATATATATATATATATATATATATATATATATATACTGTGTATCTTTTTTTTATTGTAAAACGCAACTGTCCCTAAGAATTTTTTTTATATACATTTTAATTATATATATATATATATACACATATATATATATATATGTAGGCTTAGTCCCAGTTCTGGGTGTATGTGCAGCGTAGGTTCCCACCTTACAGAGGTCGCCTTGTCGTGGCAGGTGGGCTAACACTTTTTGATCAAAATGTGCACTAAGAACCTCCCTATTTGTAGGTAGATTTAGCTTTAGTGCATATCTATTTATATTTAGTGGTTTAGGTGGCATTAGTGTTGCAGGGTGCTGTCGCCATTTTTTTATATCTGCTGTATATCTGCAGTCATAGGTGTTCTTGCACCTGCGTATTTTGTATCATTTAGTTGGAATGTGCTGTTCAATTTTTGTTGTGTTTATGGTATCCATATATGTAGGGTTAGTGACTGCCTCCACTTGTTGTTCTTGCACTCCTCCCACTCTGCCCTGGGTGATTTTAATCAGTTCAATGCTGGATCCTACCATCCCCAGGTATATATGTAGGCTTAGTCCCAGTTCTGGGTGTATGTGCAGCGTAGGTTCCCACCTTACAGAGGTCGCCTTGTCGTGGCAGGTGGGCTAACACTTTTTGATCAAAATGTGCACTAAGAACCTCCCTATTTGTAGGTAGATTTAGCTTTAGTGCATATCTATTTATATTTAGTGGTTTAGGTGGCATTAGTGTTGCAGGGTGCTGTCGCCATTTTTTTATATCTGCTGTATATCTGCAGTCATAGGTGTTCTTGCACCTGCGTATTTTGTATCATTTAGTTGGAATGTGCTGTTCAATTTTTGTTGTGTTTATGGTATCCATATATGTGGGGTTAGTGACTGCCTCCACTTGTTGTTCTTGCACTCCTCCCACTCTGCCCTGGGTGATTTTAATCAGTTCAATGCTGGATCCTACCATCCCCAGGTATATATGTAGGCTTAGTCCCAGTTCTGGGTGTATGTGCAGCGTAGGTTCCCACCTTACAGAGGTCGCCTTGTCGTGGCAGGTGGGCTAACACTTTTTGATCAAAATGTGCACTAAGAACCTCCCTATTTGTAGGTAGATTTAGCTTTAGTGCATATCTATTTATATTTAGTGGTTTAGGTGGCATTAGTGTTGCAGGGTGCTGTCACCATTTTTTTATATCTGCTATACACATATATATATATATATTAGATAGAGTTTTTTATATTTTTTATAAACTAGAAAAAACTTATACTATATAGGGGCGGGATAGAACTGATTAGGTCACTGCATGAAACTGTCACTGTAGGTGTCACGGCAGCAGTGAGGGGTGGCGATCTGGGGGTATCGTACTGGACATTGACTCGGCTCAATGTACTCTCACTGGGCAGTGAGGTGTCGATCTGGGGGATTGTTAGGGGGAATTGGGGAGATCTGGAGAATCTTTATGCACTTTTTAAGCTATTACAATTTCTGACAGGGCTTCTCACACCGACTCTCACAAGCTCTCTGACAGAAATGAGCTTGTCAGAGCCGGTGATGATAGTAATCCTGCCTCTTTTGTGTTTCTTAGCTGTGATGGGTCATTGAGTTTTGAATGACCCATCACAGCGATCGAAGTCACAGGACCGCTCTCGGTGAGCGGTGAGTGGCTATTGTCAAATGGTGACAATTTATTGTCCCAACGTTACTGGATGTGGGAATGCGGCAAAGCACTGCTGATTCTTGTTACAGTTGCGTGATTGAGCGGGAACGGGTTAATCTGGCGCTGCAGTCTGCAGCTAGTATCTGGCATAGATGCGTTGCGCCTTTTAATAAACTTGCATCTCGCTCCAACCTATTTTGCTCTTAGACTGGTGTATGAAACGCCAGTCGAAGTAAATCAACCACTGCATCTGAATTGGAAACCTGACCGAACTGTCACATTGCCAGTGTGAACATAGCCATAGCAGTATCTGTATAACTAAACAAAATTATTTGACTTTTTAAAAACATATAAAGATATTTAAAGATAATGTAAGCACACAGCTTTACCCACAAACCATTTTTATTTTAGGCCTGTAAGCCAATATAATGATTTATAAAGTTTTATATGAAAATTCTGTAACTCTCCCATTATGCTGTGATATGCCTGAACAATGCTGTGTGACAAAACGCCGGCAGCAGGTTTGATCAAGTCCTATCCAAGTGTCTTTGGACAAATCTTTTTCCAGCTCTTTTCCTGCTTGTTCAGGATCTTTGAACTGAAAGCTGAAGAAGCCTGTCTTCTGAAGACAAGATGTAAGACTCTGCTTCCCCTCACCCCGTCAGGGACTGCATCGCTGTCCAGCTGCAGGGCTAATGTGAGATCATAATGTGTCAAAGCCCTTTGGATCAGAGTTCAGAGACTTTTTTCCTTTTTGAGACTCAATATTACTGGCTTTTCTCCATTCCTGAGTCTTGTTCTGCTGTGAAGAAATATCATGTTAATTCTTTAAAATTGCTACAAAATATTGAACAAATCATTTACAGGTATGAAAAAAACCTTCAGATGAGACTTTTTCCTTTATGTATATTAGGGTATGTCCATATGACCTATTTTCAGATGTTTTCCGACTGTAAACGCCTTGAAAAATGGCTAAAAATGTGGGGGTTGAATGCCTCCAAACATCTGCCCATTGATTTCAATGGGAAAAATGGCGTTCTGCTCCTACGGGGCTTTTTTTACGCGGCCGTTTTTAGAAAATGGACGCGTAAAAATAAGCCTCGTAAAAAGAAGTGCATGTCACTTCTTGAGCTGTTTTTGGAGCCGTTTTTTATTGACTCAATAGATAAACAGCTCCAAAAACGTCCGTAAAAAACACAAGTTGCTTAAAAACCGGCAGAGGATCAGGAGCTGTTTACCCTTAAAAACAGCTCCGTATTTTCAGCCGTTTTTTGTTAAGCGTGTGAACATAGCCTAACCCTGTGGCCAGGCATGTGACTCAGTATCTAATTAAATACCTTGTGTTATTTGCCCCAATATTCCTCGGCAGCAATGACGGATTCTAGACCTCTGTGCCTAAAAGGTCCCAGATCAATAAATTTTGGTTAGGCCTGTTTCAGATGACAGTAATGCCCTGCCCTGCATTTTAGCGTCAATGATATTCGGACCTTCTAAGATTCTACTAATTCAAACTTTGATCACCATAGAACTCTGTGGTGATTTACGTTCGGTTCAGTAGATTTGCAGCCGATCTGCGTTTTGCAGCCTATAAAACGCGCCTATATAACAGCCATCTAAAGCGATATGCTGCGTATAAGTATGCAGCGTATAGGACCTATAACCTGCAGGGAATTTTAGTTTTACCTCCCCATTTAATTTGATGCAGAAATCCTGCAACAAAAGTGTAATAATTCCGCAGCATAGATTGACATGCTGTGAATGAAAAATATTGAACCGCAGGTCAATTTAGAAACGTTTTCTCAGTGTATTTCAGAACATAGGTTTAATAAGATTGTTCAGGATTAGAAGAAACACTGTCACTCTTGTCCTAGCAGTGCAACTCAGCCTCAACTCTCCTGAGACAATTAAAAGCCCCCTAGTGAGACAAGAGGTATAATAAGTTGAATGGAATAAAGAAGGTGAGGTAAAAATATGCTGCGTCCTGAAGGCCAAAATTAGCCTCGCCCTTACAACTCAGAGCATTTTTTTCATTATAGGTGGCGATAAGCTTTTTTTGAGAAGACACAAATTGTTGCAATCTAAAAATAGTTACCTGTTATTTTCAATAAAAATGGGTAATTTTTGACAAGTAAAGCTTAAAACCGCACAAATAATCAGTTTGCCGAGCACATTTGTACATAGCTCTACTTCCCAACTAGTCACAGTCTTAGCCACGTCACAAAAGGCAATTATTATCATGTCATCATATTAGTCAACCCCTGCAGGCTAGAAAATAGTAACCAGCAGAGACTGATTACAATGATAATATGGTAAAAAAAAAAAATAGCCCTTTGAGACCTCCATGGCTCATTCATGCAACCCCAAGACAAAAGTTGGAATATTCTGAAGACCGGCTATCAAGCTAAATATCATGTCCAAATCAAATGTAATCAAAGTAAATATCATTTTTCTCTATTGTGTTTCTTCCATTATCGTCATATTAATGATTACTAATATCCTCTTAGCACAACATTCCCTGTACATAAAGTGGGAGGATGGTTGTTCCCGTGAAGGATCAAACACATGATTGTCTCATAAATTTCCAGTTCAAATTTATAATAATAATAAAAAACTACAGACGGCTCTGATGAAAAGACATTCCTAGTATGAAGCATTCCATACCGCTCTTAGGGCCCATGCACGTGCCCATATTATGAATCCATGTTGAATATTGACTGCTATAGGCCCACACTCTACCTCCATGTGCCTTCGATTTTTATGGAGGCACACAGTTTTTTCTAATATAGAACCATGGGAACTTCAGGCTTCACGCACGCATCCTCTGCCCCCATACATTTTGTACCCATTGTCCTCCCTTTTTTGGGAGGTGGAAGTTCATCAAGCAATGGATACAGAAGGGGATCCATAACTGCATCTCTTCCCTCTCCAAATATGAACCAGACAGGTTTTAGTGACTCAATTACGGATACCATAACAAGATAGCAAGTCAGCAAGTCTTGACTCTTTCCTGTTGTTGGCCACTGTCAAGCAGGACCAGATTCCAGATCTTACTACAGTTGTTGCACCCCTGCCACCCAAAATTTTTCATTATATGCCGTGTGCCAGATGAAAATTTTGAGACTACTCTTTTATAGTTGCCAAGATGACTAAATTATATTAAACACTGAATGGCCACTTTATTAGAGACACTTGCCCTTTCAGGAGTGGAGCTTTCCTGTATAGAAATTAGACACCTTACCCCGGAGTACAGCAAAAAATCATGTTAGCAAGTTTTCCGTGGATCAGTTTCAGTGTGAATTCACATTACTATGAGAAAATTGAGCGATCTGAGCAACTTCGAACGAGGTATGGTCATAGGTGCTAGACTAGCTGGAGATAGTTTTCCAAAAACTGCCAACCTTGGAAGATTTTCTCATGCAACGTGTCACAGTATGGCGAGAATGATGTGATCAAGGAAAACATCCAGCAAAGGGGGATCCTGTGGACGTTAACAACCCGTTGACCTGATGGGGTCAGAGAAGAATGTCAAGAATAGTTCTGACGAACAGGCGGTGCACTGTCAAGCAAATTGCAGCTAAAAATAACACTAGTGCTCCAACTAAAATGTCCAAATGCGCAACTCGTCATTCCTTAGCACGGATGCTCTGTAACAGCAGACGACCAGTTTGAGTGCCATTGCTGTCTAAAGGGAAACAGAAAGGAAAGCCTCAAGTGGGTAAAACAGTGCAAAAAATGGGATCACTGAGCAGTGGAAAAAATCACCTGGTCAGATAAATTCAAATTTCTGTTGCATCATGCTGATGAGCGGTTCAGAAATTGGCTTAAAGGGGTTGTCCGAGATACCATTGTATTTTCAAAAAACCCCTTTAATGCATGTAAGTTCTAAATACAAATACATTTGTAATATACTTACGTTTTCCAAAGTGGCCCCGTTTCCAGACCCTGCCGTCGGGAACTTGATTGTTGACGTCTCTATCTGCTCCGGCTCTGCCGCTTTGTTGCTCTTGAATTCTTTGCCGGGTATACGACACGTCACTTGTGACGTGGTGTATATCGGCATGTTCTGTAGTACCTCGCATGCGCGGCCCGTGCTGTTATCTCGAGAACAGCAGGGACCGCGAGAACAGCAGTGACAGCGCATGCGCGTTACAGGCTGTGAAGCAGAAGAAGCCGATATACAACACGTGACAAATGACGTGTCGTATACCATCCGAGGTCTCTCTGGTTCGAGACCATGTGATCGGGATACGACACGACAGTGGAGACGGCTGAAAAGGTGACGTTAGAGCTCATGTGACCAGAAGGAAGAAAGAAGCCAGAGCAGAGAACAGAAGCAAGATTGCACAGGTAAGTCTATTATGCAATTGTAAATATGTGTAATGTGGTTTTACATGTAAAAAAAAAACAAACTCAGACAACCCCTTTAAGAATCATGAATCGATGAACCCTTTCAATCAGGTATCCACAGTTCAGGCTGGTGGAGGTGGAGTAATGGTGTGGGGAATGTTTTCTTGGCACACATTGGTTCTTCTGATACCTGTGGATGGACGTTTGATCAGTAGGGCTTACTTAAGCATTGTGGCCGACCAAGTTCATCCCTTCACGGCAGCTGTTTACCCTATGGCAGAAGGACACTTTAGCGGCACCTGCGAGAAGCTATCCTTTCTGCATGGGCCAATATTCCTGCAGAACAATTTCAACACCTAGTGGAATCTATGCCACAAGGAATTGCTGCGGTTCTGTAGGCCAATAGAGGTCCAACACCCTACTAGATGGGTGTCTATAATAAAGTGGCCATTCAGTGTATCTTGAAGGTTCTTACTGAGGTTCAGTTTACCATCTTATAACTGTCCAAAAGTTAACCTGAGCGCCACTCTCATCTCCTCAGGCTATGCATGCGGTTGCTTGGCACTATGTCATCTTTCACTTACAGACCAGTCTGATACACCAGCCTTTGACTAGACAGTAAGTTTTCTCATTTGCTGGTACTGCTGTTGCTATGAAGCAAGTTAACACATTATACTTTCATTATGGATCATTTGACGCTATAAATATATAGACTGTACATCTCCCAGTAATTGACCTCTTTGTCTCTTTTTTTACCAAAAGAATAGGAGACTACTGTAGGTCAAACAAGACATCTTGAAAATATTTAGATGTCCCTTGTAGTCATATGTATCATTATACATACCTTACAATTAAGAGAAATACATATTAGAATTGCAGAAATGGTACAAAACTTTATAAAATTCATAAACAATATGCAATATAAAATATATACTTCCCAATGTAATTAAATTGCAACCCAAGCTATTATAAAAAACATACACTACATAAGGCAGTTCTTACCCAGTCTCTATGTATCAAAGTCAAGCAGTACCCATTAGAGGCGTAACCTGAAGCTCCTGGGTCCGAATACAAAATCTGTAACAGGACCTCCCATCTACCATGTACCATATATAAGACTGGTATCTTCTTATGTTGTCCTTCTTTAGCCCCCTCAGGCACCAGGGCCCGGGTGGTACAGCTATCTCTGCACCCCCTATAGCTATGACCCTGACCAATGAGATGCCTATCTGGAGGGAATACTCTACCTTGCTCCCTCTGCAGGTATTGTGTTGCAGCGGCATTGGTTGCCATACGATACTGAACTTGATAGAGTAGGGACCCGCTTAAAAGTGGTCGCAGTGAAGTGGCAAAGGGACTTATACAGTTTGATGAAAATGTTTGCTAAGAAACTCATTTTCATATATTTTTTAATTTTGCTTAGCAGGAATAGAGCAAGTATAACAAGTGGATGTGCGGTCCAGGTTTTTCTTTCTCCCTTTTTGGATATACTCTACCTTGAACTCTTAGGCCTCATGCACACGACCGTGTTTTTGCGTCCGCAATTCAACCGCAAATCCACGGGTAAATTGCGGACCCATTCATTTCTATGGGCCCATACACACTATCCGTGTTTTCACGGCTCTCCGCATGTCCGCACATCCGTGCCGCAGAAACTACGGACATGTCCT
Organism: Rhinoderma darwinii; assembly: GCF_050947455.1. Taxonomy (NCBI): domain Eukaryota; kingdom Metazoa; phylum Chordata; class Amphibia; order Anura; family Rhinodermatidae; genus Rhinoderma; species Rhinoderma darwinii. The sequence goes on from NC_134689.1 coordinate 374,035,012, forward strand.
ATTATGGGCCGCAAATGCGGTGCGGACATGCCAATAGAAGTCAATGGGCCCGTGGAAATTGCGGATACACCGCCGTGCGTCATCCGCAGTTTTGCGGATTTGCGGAAGTGTTGCTAGGCGACGACCGGGAATGAGTTCTGTCGTCATCATGTTTTACCTAGGCTTTTTATTTTTCATCCGCATTTTGCGGATTACATACGGATGAACTGCGGAGGACATACGGATGAACTGCGGATGACATTTCACGGAACACGGTCCTGGAATTTGCGGACCAGAAAAACACTACGGTCGTGTGCATGAGGCCTTAGGCTTTCACATGTTGCAGATTTGTCCGCAACGTGTAAACTCAGGATTACATCCATGATCATGACTCCCTGGCATTCGAGCTACTACCTAGATCCCCTGGAATCTATTTAAGAATATTAAAGCCTTTAGAGGATTCTTTAAGGATAGCATTTTCGAATAAATAAAGGTATGTGATTAAAGTAAAACCACAATTGTTACAAAGCAATATAAAAATCAAAGTTGGCTAGATAAGACATTGATCAGGATATTGGCTTTAGTTCAGATAAAGAAAATAAAGAGAAATGTACGTGTTCAGAGACTGAAGTCTCTCGATTAACGTCTTTGATCTTTTTGTACACTTGCATCTACAATTATTTCTCTCACATTAAAGGTTCTTAAAGACATTGAAAATTAAGTTTTGCATAAATAATAATAAAACATATCTAAAAAAAAACTATTGTGTAATAGGTCCAAACAAAATAAAATCACAGTATTAACTGGTGCTGAGGTCCAACCGGTTTAGCAGTTTCCCAAACTTGCGTGAGGTGCATTTCTGATATCTCGGCATATTTTTACACGAATGTACATTTACTCCCTTTAAGATGAGTAATATCAATGTTAAACACAGGGAATGATGTTGTTTTCCTCTTATATTGTAGTTTATAAAACTGGGCATGCTCTGTCATCACCTATCTGACAGGCATGATGGGGCTTGTAGTTCTATAACCCATGGGCAGATATATTCTGTATAGGTCTGGGGAAATATATTAACGTATATACTGTAACCGTGTAATGCTGTTTGACCCTTTACATCTTCATTCTCTATATTATTACCTAACAATAATTTTTATTTTATTTTATTTTCGATGGGCCTGTGTCTAACATCTGATCTTAATATAATTTTAAAACAACTGCCTAAACTCCACTCATGTTAAGCAAACTTTTCTGAATATTTACGATTTAGCTGAAACTTTATCATCTACCAATAGGACAGCTGATAAATGCTATATTGGTGGTGATCCAAGAATGGCATGCTCTTTTATTATCTATGGAAAATACAGGCACTAAGGGGTCAAACTTAAAGAGTCCTACACTATTAATTCAGCTTTACAGTTGGCACTACATATTTGGGCAAAATAATCATTCTCCTGGCATTTGTCCGACTACTAGGTAGCATCATTTCTCACTCTATTCAATTGCAACGTGCATTAGACAATTCCAGTCAATCCTTGGTTTAGCTGCTTGTCAATTCAATAATGTTGCGAAGCTTCAACAAACAATTGAGAGCAAGCAATTTGTGTGGTCTACATACTACAGCACTCAACATTCCAACTCTGCGAGCTTGTGTAGTGCTTTTGCAGCTGATGTGTTGTTCCTGCTTCCATGGTTCATGCTTTTATATCTAGAAACCATATTTGATACATAGGAAGGTGAAGACATCCCTTGAATAGCTTAGACCAATTTGCCATATAGTGGAGACCTTCCTTTCTGACCCTCTAATTTTTCGCTTCACACTTACAGTTGACTGGGGCACCTCTAACAGAACAAAAATTTGACCAACAGACTCATTGGATTATGAAATTGCCATAGAGCAGGGGAGGACATACCGTATGTGCACCCTGTACAGGTACACAGGGGCCTAGTAGGTAGGGGGGCCCGGTGCCACCTTAAATTCAGCTACTTAAACTCTATTAGTTTGAATGTAAAGAACTGAGCTAATGACCATGGTGCACAGTTGTTGGTGGATAGTTTAAGTGACATAAGGGGGTGCGCTATAATAAGCTAATGGAGAGCAAGGGGCCCATATACTGCTCTTGCATGGAGGACCTATGCTGTCAGTGTCTGTGTCTGCCACAGGGAAAGTCATTCATTCTTTGGTTTTCATGGCTGTGTGTTTGATCGTATAAACCTGTTATCAATATGTGTGACTGAAATGGCCAAATCCACATACCTTTTGTATTTCACGCTTTATGTTGTCTCATTATATTGTATCGTGTGTTTATTTACATAGCACCAACATATTCTATGGTCTGTTATCTAAGAAACCAAAAAAACAGATAAGCAAAGTTAATTCAAATTATGGAGTAAGGTGCAGGCATCCACCCATAGTCGTAACACAATGTTTTATGTTGGGCTCACCCTAGTCACATACACCAGAACCATATTTGTACTATATAGTGCCCAAATGATAATGCCACGTGCAGTGTCCAAATAATGTACAGTCTATTACTTGCTGTAACAATACGCAGTTGTCTATCCACCATTATGTTCTTGTGTTTAAGGGCTTCTACTGTACACTCCACTACACCCATCAGCATGTTGTTAGAGTATAGTAGGATACTAGGGCTGCCCTACTATATATTTCTTCTTAGAAATCATTTGTATTGTAAACTAGACACTTGCTATCACATCAGCTGTAGCTAGACTTTCTTTCACGGGGGCAAATATTCAGTCTATTGGCTCGGCCAAGGCAGAGTGGCATGTTGGTACCCCAAGGCACATACCATTCCAAGCCCCCTCAGCTATATCCTTGACATCAAATATACTCTAGTGAAGGGTAAACAGCGTCTGATGAACTTCACAGCCAGATTCGGAGAATTCTGTGCAGCCGATTCTGTGCCATTCAGAAGCACTCATGTGACACTGCCCTGGGGGCATAACTTATAAATGCAGCAACATATTCCTTGCTTCTTTTCTAATACGACCCTGAAGACTGCAGATTATTTCTTTCCACAATGCTCTTCCCAGCAGCACCCAATACTACATTTCACTGTGGTGGCCTGGCTTCAGCAGATTTGGCAGTACTCCGGAAAAGGCCCCTTCTGTGACTCAAGTACATGCTACTTCACAGGCCTCTTCATCCTGAGATCTGGCTGCTCTCCCACCTCCTCTATCTTATCATTATTATAATTACAGTCTAGTAGTTAAAAAGCAGCAGTATTTTGTTGAACAGTAAGTAAAACACGTAGTAACGCCTGGTCTGGATCCGTCTGCTTTTATGTATGGAGCTGTACCTCAGTATTATTCCATTTTTAATCTTAGGCATCATACACACGACCGTTTCCATCTTGCGGAACGCAAAACACAGATCCATAATGGCTTCTGTGTGCAGTCCATTTTTTTGGCAGACCCATACACTAGAGTGGGTAAGATGGGACATGCTCTATAAATTTCTGAAATGGACACCATAGAAATAAATGGTTCAGTATGCTATCCGCAAAAAAACAAAACGCATAGGTCACTGAACCAAACAACGGTAATTTATATAATTTACATTCCGCTAGCACCTTCATTTCACTAAGACTATGTTTACATTTGCATGTGTGGCTTCCATTTTTAACAGAAAACCCTTATACAACCCTATTGACTTCCGGCGGCTTCCAGTGTGATGACCGTCATTTCGGCAGGAAAATTAGCACTGCATGCAGCCCTGTTTTTCTCATGTAATATGACGGAATCTGCACACAGATGTGAACAGAGCCTTAACGTGTATTTTTTGATGATTTGTGAAAACATTCTTGTAGAGCTGTGTCATGGGGTGCCAAATTAAAAGGATGTATTTGTATATGGAATCTGCAGGTCATCACTCATTTTACCGCTGTTTTGTTCCGGACTGTGCCCGCCATTAAAATTAATGGAAACCCAAAGGGGAGAAGTTTGCATTGCTGGCTCCCAGGGTTCATCTGGGCTGTCATGTGGGCACTCCCAGTGTATGAATGTCTTCTACTTTGGTACTAGACCAAGAAACCACAGAGGGCCCAGGACTGCAGTTTGAAGAAAGTACACAACATTAAGAAGAAATAGGAGGAGAGAGTAGAAAGCAGTGAAATGTTTGTGTATATTTGTCTGCGGAACGGCGTGCCTGGCTGACCAAAAGCCTGAGTTTCATAACTCCAAAATGGCTGTGGCATCCTACCCCCAGTTATAGTACAAATTACAGCTCTGGAGTACAAACTGCTGCTCTAACCAGTAAAATACTGTGTAAACTGGGGACATAAATATTTATAATCATATGTCATTTTTATTATGAAAGAATATTGTGAAAGATACTGTACATAAGTCCATCTAAACCAACCAATAATCATGGAACGTTCATCCAAAAGAAGGCAAGAATAAAACCCCTTAGGCTGGGCTCCCACGTAGCATAAACAGCAGCAGAATTCTGTGCGGAAATTCCGGGGCATTAACAGTAGCAGCAAGTGAGTAAGATTTAGCAAATTTATGCTGTGTAATCGTTTCTTTTCTGTTGCAGGTTTTCCCCCATTGAATTCAACAAATATCCAAGTGTTATGACTTTTGCAGCATAAACGCTACAACTCCGCACCAAAAAATTGCAAATGTGGATAAAAAAAGCTTTATTCCATTTCAAATGAATGAAAAAGCTCATACTTACTCCCAGGCCATTGTCATAACGATAAAAAAATAAATAACAAGTGCAGCCCGGCCTCCTGGAATGACGTTTCATCCCTTGCGACTCCTGCAGCCAATCACAGGCTGCAGTGGTCACATGGGCTGCAGCCTTATCCCACGAGGCTGGGCTGCACTCAGAACAGATGGACGGGTTGCCATGACTACAGCCGGGAGTAAGTATTTAGCTTTTTATTATTCTTTTACCACCTGCTTTCCACATAAGAGATTCCGTTTGAAAACCTGCACCACAATTCGATGCGTTTTTTCGGACGGAATTCCCTGCGGGTTGTTGGTCGTATACGCTGCGTAGCTTTTACATAGCGTATCCAGCCCATGGGACCCCGTCTTAAGAGATAGCTGCACATTGTCCTCATGTAAGAAAATAGGATCCTTTCAGGCTCTAAATATGTCAATCTGAAAGACAAAGTATCTTTGGAGAGATGGCCAGCAGACGTTATGCACATTAGTAATACTATGAGGAAACTGCCTGTTACTTTCAAGCCTAACAAAATAGTGGAAGATGGTATAGCGAAAGGACACTTGGGGGAATGTAACAATTTTCTGGCTTAGAAATATTGCAAATGGTCTGAAAGTTGTGACTTTGGGGCTGTTTCACCCACTCGCATCACTTTTCAAAAAAGTTTATGGAGCTTAGAGAAATAAGGTGAGGCCACCGTTGCCCGAAGCATTTACTATAATTTACACCAGAAACTGGCAGAAATTATAGTGGAGTTTTACGACAACTACTGGCTAGCGTAGATTTAATTCAGTGTCGCACGATCGACGAACTTGCAAAAGGCACAGTATTAAAGGAACAGTCTTAAAGGGCTATTCCCAACTTAGACAAAGGATAGGCCATAAATGTCTGATAAATGTAGGTCTCAGTTTTGATACCTGCACCTATATCGAGAACGGGGGTCGTCTGACCCCTTTTTCCGCCTGGTGCGGCGACTGCAACCTGCCATTTCTAGACGGGGACTATTGGAGAGGAAATGCATGCAGCTCTCTCCATTCTGATGCGGAAACAGACGATCAACCGCTGCTCGGCTGTTTCCGTAACTCCCATACAACATAATAGAGATGAGGGCAGGGTTAGCCCCATGTGTATTTGGCCCATGAGTCATAGTAGGCCCCTTGTCTAACCGACCTTTGGCTTGACAAGTATGGAGCATGCCTACCCAGATGGCCATGGCCCACTGAAACCAGTGGTCTCTAGCATCTGCCTAGATTTTCCAGGTGCGGACACAGGCCCTGGATGAGGGTATGCATTAGTATTTTGATATAGGCTAGATAAGAAATAAGTACGGTTAGATTAGTAAATGATATTAAGTGAGGGTATGATTGCTCAGGGTATAGACCTAACAGTCATATAGTCATTACTACATTGTATTATTTGCCTTGTTTTATCATTTTCAAGGTACAATAAGCCCTGGTTAAATTTCAGACATCCCCATAATAATTTAAAAGCAGTCCGTTCAATATCAGCATTCATCACAATTGACATTTCTTACCTTTAGATCTGCAGCTAATTTATACTGCGGTCTTTAAAGGGAATAATTTTCGCATTTCCATACTTACGATTTCAATCACGTAGAGCGGAATCCTGGGCAGTAGAAGCAGATTTGCCAGTCATAGAAAAGGGCTTTGTTCCCTCGCCACAGGTTGCAAGTCTTGTCAATGCACTGCAGGGGGCGTCTCATCTGAAGTACCAACTTAGCAGGACACTGCATAGGTACGGCAGGGCTCTGTGTGCTTCTTGAAGTTTGCCTTAGTGACATTTATTTCTTTGTGGCTCAGTGAAGAAATGAATCCTGACAATAATACACACATGGATTGACTGGCAAAGAATAAGAGGATATTTTGCTACACAAGAGCTTACAATCTGGAGGGAAGCCGGGTCAGTCCAGGTCTCCTATTAATTTATACCCACTGTACATCATTTGGCCTATTATGGACATAAAGTTAATTGAGGCAGTAATTGGATAACAAGGAAAAAAAAAATGACCTTAGCGTAAATGTTTATGTCTACGCGGGCAGAAGGGGGAGCGTAATCAGACGACTCCAGTATTATAAGAAATGAATGAAGTAAACGTGGCTAATTTGTCCAAGAGACTAACCAAAGGTGTAAGGTGTACCTTAATTTTGCCAAAGTTGACAACCGTGTCTACGTGGCTTATTCGGGCATATGGACATCATACAGAGGGAATTTCTCTAACTTGTCAACAATGGCTACTGCTCTGGCAGACTTGGTCTATCCATGTATTACCTTTCTGTGAATAGGCGCCATGTGCTACTACATTTCCCCAGGAGCGACAACTGCAGGGGAAATGTATGGCGGGATGAAACTTCCACCAGCAATATCGGATGATTGCCAGGGTCTCCAGAAGCCAGAGCCACAATGATAAGCCGATCACTAGGGGGGTCTTTATTTAGAGATAGGGTTGTCTTTGTAAAGTAAAGGAGACAGAACCTGTAACCTGTGCTTGTAACCCCCATGAATTAACAATTCTGGATCATTTATTTTCTTAGAACTCTATGTTGTGCCGTTCCTCTGTTATTCCTCCTATAAGTTTATTTATTTTTAAAAAGATAACTAGGTGTTATCAGTTGTGGGAGTGTCCCTAAACAGACTGACAATGTTCAATCAGTGCTGACAGAGTAAGACTGTGTAGGGACACACCGCTTCGACAAGGGAAATAGTAACACCCAGTCAATTTATTCAGAAATTTGTAAGAGGAATTACAGAGGAACAGCACAATGCAGAGTTCTAAGAAAAAATGCTTCAGAATTTAATGGGGAATACAAGTATTTCCAACAATAGAAATGTCAGAAGAGGTGACCGGTCCTTTATAAAGGAAGCAATATCACGATCAAGTTGTGGCAGCATTGAGTCATACACATTAGATCTGATCTGATCGCACAAAATATATGAAGATACAAACCTTTGTGACTATCTTCCACTGGATTCTTACTTATATTAGACTATCATTGTAAATAGCGCACTATTGTAATATTGGAAATAACTTTTACACCCAGCCTGCTGGCTTAGCGAGAAGGGCGGGGCCACCGCTTTCCGAGAAATTTACTAGAATTTACGCCAGAAAGAGGTGTAAATTACAGTCGAAATCCACAGCAGCTCGCAGCTGCCAGATATTTCCCTTACTGGCATACGAACAGCCCAAGATGCAACTAGTTTATTTAGAGACATGTGCATCTTAACAAATTAGTCGCATCGTACTCCTGCGGGCTTCAGACAAAGGCTGGCATATGAAAAGCCAGTCTTCGTACTCCTGGGCCATAGTGCCTGCGGAAAAATGTCTATGCAGAATATTGAATGTGTGAACTCCATGAGAATAACATTCTGCACTTTCTCTAAAGGGACAGACAATGGGGCAGATTTGCTATTCAAAATGTGCCAGAATTCTGGCATCACATTCATTAAAAGGGTTGTCCGGGATTAGGAAAACATGGTGAGTTTCTTCCAATAACAGCGCGACACCTGTCAATGGGTTATGTCTGGTATTGCCACTCCGCTCTCCTGAAGCGAATGAGGGTGAGCTGCAATTCCACACTCAACCTGTGGACAGCTGAGGCGCTGTTTTTGGGTAGCCGCCGTGTTTTTCTAATCCTGGACATCCCTTTTAACTGTTTTAGACACTTTTTTCGACATGTTCGACAAGGGGGAGTGGTTTAGGGAGAAAGGGACATGGTCTACTGGAAAGGAGGATGGCTTAAAAAAAGACGTGCGCCCAAAATGCGCCAAGATTTTGGCAAAAAAATTGGCGGAAACTAAACAACTAATAGGTGTTATAAGAAAAAGAAAAGTGTCTAGCATTTTCTGACTGCCTTGTCTAAGTTCACATTGTCTAAAAATTAGACAGTATTAGTAAATCTGCTCCAATGATGTTGGTTTCTGTCAGATTCATATAGAATCCAACAGAAAAAACGTATGGAGGTACAGTAACGTCCCATGTACGAGAGGTCATACAGCGATGTGTATGAGTCCTCGCTGTGAATTATATGATTTTGTGAGATCTTGCTGTTATTCATGCCTACTGTACTGTGTGGCACTATGCTGCGTCTGGGCTTACTTGGCACACCTTCTATACAGTCATAAGATCCTTGGTCCTAGCATTTACCAATTACCGTAACAAGGGCAGTAAATTGGGCTCATTTAATTAAGTAGTCACTGACATCGTGCAGGAAAAAGCTTCAACTGGCTCATAATCTAACAGGGCCAACCATGGGTTTCCCTGACCTGCAAATTACGTAGGCAGATAATGTTTTCTCAAAATAGAATAAAGGTATTTTATATACACTCTATTTCTTAATATCTGTAGGTTCTCTAACAAGGTAAATAGCAGCTTAGAATTTTGTTCGAAGAAAAATGCAATTTTTACAGTAATATCTTCATTTTTCACTGCCTGATATAGTTGCCTCATTATGGACACCCCCTGGTCAGACATCGCTCTTATCTTTATGTATTTTTTTCTGATCCAATACATTTGACATACGACACAGCGTGTTTATGGTACCTGGTGGCCCAGGCACCACATGTGTATCTCCTTATAATTGTCTACATTGTCATCATATTTTGCAAAAAATTTCATTATATCTCCATTTCTATCACTTGTGGCAACACATGAACCATTCCACCGGCCCTCTCTTTCCAATTATTTATATTCACCGCATACAAAAGGGTGTCCATCATAATGGATGTATTGTTATTTTATGGTCCTACCTTCATTGTATTAGCTCCTATCATTTATTGTGGATATGAGACTCGGTTGGCGATGTATTACCTTTGGGGATATAGTTTGTTTTTTCTCATTGTCTAGTTATTAGGTCCCTTTCTGAGCTGCTAGTTTAGGGTTATATTCAAGTACAATGTTTTTCTACAGAATCTTCTATCGTAGTTTTAGGTTCTCAGACTTCTTAGTTACTGTTTCATAATTTTTGTGATTGTATCTATCCAGCCTGTTGATGGTTGATGCCCTCCTTATTTCTCCTCAACTCTAGGCGAGGCTGGAGTAAAATTCCCCAAACTCGCAATTTTCAACACAAATTGTGACTTTTGGGCCCTTTTGCAACTTTTCTGTCTCGAATACCGGCGCATAAAAGGTTGTCAAATACCCTCAATACTTTCTAAAGTTACTCCTGATCTTCACCCTTCTAGTTTTATGTTGTGGCCCCCTTGCTTCTTATTTCATCCTCACTTGGAAATGTTCAACTGAATATTATTCAGTTCCTCAGCATATTAAAAAGGTTTAATGATGTTCAATCATCTTCCTCTTCATTCCTCAAGGCGGTACATATTAAGTTCCTCACATTTACAGTATTTTAAGGCCAGACCTTTAGTAGCACATCTTTGAAGCTGCTCTATCTTTACGTAGGTGGTGTTTCCAGAACTGAACATAATATTTCAAATGAGGTCTGACTGAAGCTCTATACAGTGGGCTCAGGACCTCCTGCCTTTTACTAGAAATAAGTATTTTTAGTGATGCGGCCAACCATCATACTAGCTTTCCCACGGTCTGGAAACACTGTGCACTCGTTAAAAAGTTCTCTGAAATATTTACCCCAAGTCTCTTTCTTCAATAGCTCTGGATAATGCCCTACCCCCAAGACAATATTTAGACAGGAGATTCTTTTTTCTATTAAATTGTAGTTTCCATGGCTTTGACCATAATTCCAGCCTACCGAAATCATTCATATTACAGATACCTCAAAGAACATTTACCTTATTACGCACCTATGTTTTATGAACATCGGTGCTATGGACAATTCTTATCTCTGTTGTTAGAGACATGACATTTAATAGGATCCTTTCTTGGTCCTTTAACCTTGCTTTACCAATTGGCAGTCTACCTTGTCATTTTGATGGCTAGATGCCTGCAGCCATTAAACAGCCCATTGGACTTATTGAGTTATATATATAGAAGTTTGATTCTCTTACAGCAGTCCTTATGTTCACTTCAATTAGAAGGGTCATTAGGCTTTTCCTTCTCTGTGACTTTTTAGCTCTGCAACACATTTCTTTTGCAGTAGTCATATTATGAGCCGGACCCTACAGCCTTTTTGCATTGTATGTCAAAAGAAAACAATATTTTGATCTTTACAGATGGATTTGTCAAGGTGCCATTCATGAGCACCAAACTGTTACTTTCTTTTAATCCTGATAAGTATCTGAGGTTCTCTACCTACAGTATTTGTATTTATTTGTAAATATGATTCCTATGGACATAAAGGTTAAAAGTGTTTTTCTCATCACAAATATTGGTGCCAAATGAACAGGATTTGCCAACAATGTCTGATCATCATAGTCAAGCACTGGCACAACGCTTTTCTAGCAACAATATAAGTTAGCTTTAGTGATCGTCTGATCCGCTGAGCAGACAGTGGTAGAATATCCTAGAAATATGCCACCAATGTCTGATGAGACGACCCCTGAAAAGGGTTGTCTATAAGTTAAATCCGTTTTCCTCGGTCCTACTAGGGCAAATGGATGTCATAGAAGAAAAACCTAGAAGATATCAGATGATCGCTGTGGGTTTCGATTGGGGAATACCCGTTTAAGTCCTTCCATGCTTTCTTGACCCTTCTCAGTTATCTATTCAGTGGCAACTATTTGAGCCAAAGATCTGAGCTTGATAAACTGCTCTTATACTTTTTCTATTCATCTGTCCAAATGTACCGGTATTGAATATACTGTAACTTAGTGCATCATATTTCTCTTTGTTTCAGATAATCCAATAATAATGGACATTGAAAGGGTATTTTAGTTTTTTTCTGTATTAAATTGACTCTGTAGCTGCAAAAAAATGTTGTCTGTTGAATATGTGTTAGAATTATGAAACAACCCATACTCACCTGTTAAATCCTCCACTGCTCCAGCGTTGATGATCCCATGGTCCCACGTAGATCTCCATTTACATTGTAGATCAGCCAGTGAATTGTTGCACATCGTCGCAGCAATAAACAGAGAGCGGGGGACTAAAGGGCCTTTGGCGCTGATGTGGCAGAGGATTTAACAGGTGAGTATGGGCTATTTTGTTATTTTAACACATATTCAGCTGGACAACCCTTTTAAATATGTTCAATGCCAGCGTGCAGTTCACAGGACCCCTAAAGCCTAGATGAAGTATCCACCTCATGATATACTGCTTCAAAGACTTAATTTGGTATGAGGCAATTAGTTGGCATGTCCTAAATCCATTCATGTGATTAGAAGTTTGGAGAATAGTGAAATTCGCATTAATTCTGCATGTCTTTTCCATCGGTCTGGGCAGCAGACCACCGGGCAGACTAAGGAGCCAGGTGCATAATGATATTGGCACCTACACAGCTCTCTGGGCAAAAAAAAATTATGATTTTCCGAATCGCAACAGCATTGTGTTCTGCTTGTCCTGCAGCCATGTATGGAATAACCATTACTGCCATGAAATGTAAAATGTGGCTCATCTCACCGTGAGAAATGCAGGGTCTCAACAATCTGGAAGATGCAACATCTGTTCCTATATATGTCATAATGAAATAGTCTCTATGTGGCAAATGACAGATTAGTATAGTAGTTGAACCCAATTGTAGACCAAGTTGTTTTTCCAGTCTACTACAACTTCAAGTAATTTAGAGGTGACAATACTTAGATTGTAAATTTGAGAATAGGGGTAACTAAGATTAGTATGTAAATATAAGTTAAATGTTATATTACCCTGGAATCCTGGAAGGGTTCCTCATTTCCTTGTACATTGACCCAAATGCCAGGTTGTCACTGGGATCCAAGTGTCAGTGTATTACTGATGTAGACCCAAAGTATCACACTCATCATCATTCTAGAACCCAAGTTCCATTGAGTCATGGCTCTGAAATATAATCCATGGACATAGAAGCCAATGTTCATTGTCTTGGAGCCCAAACAACAATGTTTCATTTTCAAAGGACCTAAGTTTTAATGTATCTTTGCTTTGAAACACAGGCAACAATGTTTCATTGATCTGGAACTTAAATGTGTGTTGTTCTGGACCCTAAACAACAGTGTTTCATTGTCTAAAATCCACATTTCGGTGTGTCATTGTACTGGAACCAAAGAACCAATGCTTCATTGTCCAAGTACCCAAGTTTTAGTGTGTCATTGTTCTGGAACCCTAGCCAGAAATTGTCATTGTCCAAGAACTCAAGTGTCATTGTTCCTCAAACCAATCAACAATATTTCATTGTTTTGTGACTTAAAGAGGCTCTGTCACCAGTTTATAAGTGCCCTAACTCCTACCTAATCTGATCGGCGCTGTAATGTAGATAACAAAGGTGGTTTTTATTTTGGAAAAACTTTCATTTTTGAGCAAGTTATAAACAATTTTAGATTTATACTAATCAGTTCTTAATGACCAACTGGGCGTTTTTTAACTTTTTACCAAGTGGGCGTTCGTAAAGAGAAATGTATGACGCCGACAAATCAGCGTCATACACTTCTCTTCATTCCAGCCCAGCTTGTTTCACTGCACAGCGTGATCTCGCGAGATCACGCTGTGCAGTGAAACAAGCTGGGCATGAATGAAGAGAATTATATGACGCTGATTGGTCAGCGTCATACACTTCTCTTAACAACGCCCACTAGGTAAAAAGTAAAAAAATGCCCAGTTGGTCATTAAGAACTAATTATCATAAATCTAAAACTGTTCATACCTTGCTAAAAAGTGATCGTTTTTCAAAATAAAAACCACTGTTGTTATCTACATTACAGTGCTCATCAGATTAGGTAGGAGATAGGGCACTTATAAACTGGTGACAGAGCCTCTTTAAGGTTAAATGTTTTATTTGTATGGATCCAAAGAATCAATGTTTTAATGTTCCAGAACCAAGCTTCAGTTTGTCATCGTTCTGGAATTCAAGCTTCAAAGTTTTTTTTATCCTGGCAGCCAAGCTTCAGTTTGGTATTGTTCTGGAACCATTTTTTGCTGATCTAAAGCAACAGTTCTCTAATATCCTAGAATACAAATTCAGTGTGTCACGATTTATGGGCCCAAGCATAATTTTTTCTTTAACACCTACAAACCACAAGGTCCCATATTTACATATGCCATGAAAAAAACACAGAATATATTTAACCTACAAACCCCATGTAGCTACAAGAGTCTTTCCAAACTGGTGTTCCATGAGACCATGACAGGGGTTCTGCAGCGATCAAGACCAGTTTTATGGAGGTGGCAATAAATTTAGGTCTGGGGTCCTAATTAATGGTGGGACTGGTCTAGCGTCTGAATGAATTTAGGACTCTGGTATAAATTTTTTATTAATTTATTGGTCTGGTCTGGGTCTAAATGAATCTACCAGTCTGGGGTCTAAATTAATATAGGGTGCTCATCTGGAGTCTTAATTAATGTTTATGGGTCTGGTCAAGGTTCTGAATGATTTTAGGGGTTTGGTCTCGGGTCTGGGTTAATTTAGGGGTCTGGTATCAGGTCTGAATTAATTTAGGGGTCTGGTCTGGGGTCTGAATTAATGTAAGGGTTTGAATTAATTTACAAGTTGTCCCACAAAAAACAAGCTCTCGCAAAGTACCGTTGATGGTATAAAAAAATAAAAAAAAGTTACAATGCGGTAATGCAAAAACAAATGATTTAAAAAAAAAAGTTTTTTAAGTAGTTAAACATAAAAAAATCTATATAAATTTGGTACTGCTGTAATCATACTGTCATAAAACTCATTTATATCACACATCCCCCCAAAAAAATGTTTTTAATACAATATAAACAGTATTCCCTTCCCAAAATGGTGGCATTAAAAAATTTAACTCTTCTCGCTAAAGACTAGCCCTCACATGGCTACCTCTATGAAAAAAATGAAAAATGTATGGCTCTTCGAAAACATTCATGAAAAAACAAAAAATTTGCTGCGTCCTTAAATTGACACTAACTTTTCAAACAATGTATACTCATCGAATAGAATAACTAATATATATCAACTTTGTAATTTAGTTACTGTTAAAATTTAGTCATTTTACCTGTTCAAATTCGGTGTGAAGTTACTGCCACTAGGTGTCTCCCTTCCTGTAATCTGCTTTTCACACCCTGTTGTGAAGCAAAATCCATCTCTAGTAACATAGCAGAGAAGACGGAATGCAGGAAGTAGTGGTATGTCTCTTCATTGCTGCCCATTAACGTCTATGGAGAGGGGGGCAGGAGGAGGGAGAAGAAGCAGATAGAGACAGATATGCTGCCCATAGAAGTCTATGGAGAGGGGAGGAGAAGCAGGCACTGTGCGAGAGAGACCCAGACACTGCTGCCCATAGAAGTCTGAGGAGAGGGGAGTGGGAAGCAGAGAGAGACAGAGAGAGAGACACAGACGTTGCTACCCATAATAGTCTATAGAGAGGGGAGGGTGGAGCAGGAGGAGGGAGCAGGGAGAGGAATACAGAGACCCTGCCAAAAGAAGTTTATGGAGGTGGACACGAAGGAGGGAGCAGGAGAAGATAGAGAGGAGACACAGGCTGCAGGTAAGAATTATATGTCACCCAGTGCTGGATTTTCAGCAACACTGCTCATTAATACTGTATGATGTCCTCCACGTTGCTGCCATTTCACTCTCACATTATAGCCACCCGGCTCCACCCACTAGTCATATAATGGTGACGTATTGTGTTATTCCTCACGTACACACATATAACAGCTTATTCTGAAGAGTCACCTGAAAAATGAGGTACACTTTGAGGCCTTAAACAAATATAAAATCACTTAGAGAAGGCTTGTACCATAGATGATATGCACAATGTAGAATACCATCGAAATAATGAAAATACAATAGTAACAGTCCTGGGACTAATATATGTTATTCATAATATATACTCTACATTGCATGAACTATTACTTTGCAATAGGAAAATCCTGTGCATAAGTATTGCGCAATGGATGCAAAGAACAGGACAAATCAACTTGGTTTGCAAAAATAAATAATGTCCCGGGAAAGATACGTGAAGTCAAAGTACAATCCTCTACCTCAGACCACGGTGTGCGTTTTGCCTTTTTTTCAGGGTTACTGAGGTGAAGACCACACAGTCCTATATATATAAGGATGTAGCCATCTTTATCTTGACTCTGATAA
The DNA here is from genome assembly GCF_050947455.1 of Rhinoderma darwinii. Lineage (NCBI taxonomy): Eukaryota > Metazoa > Chordata > Amphibia > Anura > Rhinodermatidae > Rhinoderma > Rhinoderma darwinii. The sequence goes on from NC_134689.1 coordinate 374,050,804, forward strand.
CTTGCTGCAGCGTTATATCACACAACAAAAGCCATTGAAAAACCATTGAAAAATTCAAGTTAAAGTTGCTTGACACTGTGTATTTAATGCGTTAAAAGTCAAGATAAAGATGGCTACATCGGTGTAGGAGGTATAATAATTACAGGTGTGTCCATTAACTATTATGTCGACACAATGTTACCTGTAAGGCTGTGTTCACACATCGTTGTCAATTTGTGTTTTTTGCCACGATTTTTACAAAAAAACACGAATTAACTGCGATGTGAGCACGGCCTAAGGCCAGTGCTGTACCTGGATTTTTTTTGTGTGAGATTTTCCAATTTGAACTACTGAGCTACAGCTGCAGTTACTAGGAATACATTAGGTTGCATGCGGCAGTGCACTCCTGTAACTACAGATGTCACTCGATTTGAAATTGGAAAATCTCACTACAAAAATTCTAGATGCAGCTATAGACTTTTATGGTGCTTGAACTGGGCGTCCATAGACCAGCAGGTCCCCGGCATGGAAGTGGAAGAGAAGACAAAGTGCTGTGTTCGATCCATGGTCCCATAAACTGCAACCCCATCGGGTCTCACAGCTCATGCGCACACAACGGGGAATCCATTTTTGAAAAGGCAACCGTGCCCACACCCCTATGTAATGAAAGTGCAAGTGTAAAGACCACCCAATGTGGTGTAAATAAATGTGAAAAACATAACTGCCATATAAATTCCTAGTAGACATGTAACAAGTGCATGCAGTGAAATAATACTGCAAATCCAGTGTAGAAAAAAGAGCGTATAGGCAATAAAACAAATTCTAGAAACAATTTTACATCCAAAAATGTGTAAATCACAAAACTCAAACACTAAAAATAATAAATCCATGACGACAATACAATTATGTAGTATAATACTGATAATAATAATAATAGTCGAAAAACCAACATAAAATGCACAAATAGCATAAGTGTGTGTTAAAAATAAAGTATGTATAAATCTCTGTGCTATTTTTTCTTCGCTTCATTACAGATTCTATATTAACGAAATTAAACAAAAAAATATTATTACATTACTTACCACCAACATATACAGCCCTGTTGCTGCTGCCCCAAAAGGGCACCGGCCACCAGTGGGTCCCCACATGTAGTTCACTGCAACATCAGGGTCGCTGGAATGGCTTTCTGAAGAGGTCCGCAATCCACTTGTGCTCTACTTACCTCTTCATGGTATCAAGTCCCTTTGATCCTATGTGGATCCTCTTAGGGTATGTGCACACACACTAATTACGTCCGTAATTTACGGACGTATTTCGGCCGCAAGTCCCGGACCGAACACAGTGCAGGGAGCCGGGCTCTTAGCATCATAGTTATGTACGATGCTAGGAGTCCCTGCCTCGCTGTGGAACTGCTGTCCCGTACTGAAAACATGATTACAGTACGGGACAGTTGTCCGGCAGCGAGGCAGGGATTCCTAGCATCGTACATAAGTATGATGCTAGGAGCCCGGCTCCCTGCACTGTGTTCGGTCCGGGACTTGCGGCCGAAATACGTCCGTCAATTACGGACGTAATTAGTGTGTGTGCACATACCCTTAAACCCATGTACACATAATCTACTAAGATTGTTAACATGATAGTCCCAAAAATATTTTGGGATTGATTTTAGTTTTTGAAGGCTTTTCAAGTCATATGAATCAATTTCCCTTGCCGCTCGTATATATCTCCGATATGTTACAGCATACATATTTCTCTTGATGCTTGTCCCATATATATAATAAAAAGTCCACAAGGACAGATGGCATAGTATCTTACAGAGCATATGTTCCATGTAATGACTTAAACAATTTAAGGGCTGGTCCACACGTAACGGAATTGCTGCAGAAAATTTCTGCAGCAATTCCGTTAAAAGTAGCAGACTTTTCACTGTGGCAAAAACGCACCATGTCCTGCGTTTTTGACTGTAGAAAATGGTGCATATTTTGCTGCGTTTTTCACAATGCTGGGAGATGGTGACATCTCTTCTGAAAAACGCAGCAATTCAGTCCACTTTCCGCAGCAGAAATTGACAATTCCTGCTCCCGTCCGCCGAAAAATACGCACGGCAGGTCAATTTGTGCTCTGAATATTTACGCAGCGTGTGGATGAGATTTGTTAAATCTCACCCACTTAGCTGCTACTGTATTCTGCTGCGTATTTTCCGTCCGCAATTCCGGACTGAAAATACGCAGCAATTCCGCTACGTGTGGACCAGCCCTTATACTCCCTGGATCCAGTAGAATCCATGAATGTCTGCATTTTCACCATGTATATGCATGTAAACCAGTCCCCCACATGGGAATGGTCTCCAGTCATTTTGACCCAAAAATACATTTGGGAGAGAGAGATGTATGTAATGACTTCTTATTCTGCTTAGGCGTAACACACGGAGTTGGCAAAATATGTCTGAGATGGAGGCTTGTACTTTGGTTTCACTGTCTTTCCTGGGTCAGTATTTATTTTTGCAACCCTAAATGATTTGAACTACTCTTTGCAATGGAATGGAATACTTCTGCCCAGGATTTTCTTATCGCATGGCGATAGTTGATGCAATATACAGCATATATAGTAAATAACGTTTATTAGTCCCAGGATTGTTACTATTGTCTTTTAATTTTTCTAATGGTATTTTGTATTGGCTTACATGTACTGAGACTGGCATATCTTATGCCAGTCTTAGTAAGGAAGATAGTTGACATTATTTGCGCCATATTTGTTAAAAGGCACGCACCTCTTAATAAGTTTGCCGCATTTTACTGTGTGTGAGAAGCAGATGTAGACTTGCAACAACATTTTTGCCCTTTTTTAGGCTTTTACTTAAAAATTTTTACTTCAATTTATCGCATGTTGCAATTTGCGACTTCTTATCACAGTTTACGCCAAAACCTGGCCAAAACGGCATGAGAAATGTGGATCATTGTGTATATTATATATGGTTCAAGCCTCTATGTGGTTTGATCTGTTTTTAACCTTTTATTTTGCGCCTGTGTAAATTATTCAGTAAAGATGATAGTTTCTTATAAACATTTTTGTTTTTATTGTAGCTACATAGGGTTTGTAGGTTAATAAACAAAAACACATTTTTATTGTCGTAGAACCCAAGTGTCAGTGTTCTATTCTTCAGTGATACAATTGTCATTGGTTCATTTTTCTAGAACCCAAGTGTTGTCCCACTGTTATTTTTCCTTGACCAGTGACCTCAAAATCGAACTTCCTAAAAGAACTTTGGATTTAGGGGAAATTATTCAAACTAAAAACACAATGGGAACGTCCTGGGTGCTTCCACCCAATGTTTGTAAATCCTTTCTCAACACAGAGGAAAGAAAACCATTGTTCAGGGCCAAATCAAAGTTCTGGTGATCAATCCTGTATTCTGTAGTGAACTTAGACGTGGCCGTCTCCTAAAAATTCATATTAATGGCTCCCTCCATAAGTCAATAATGTAATGTCATTTACAGCATGGCATACGGCATCACTGGATACTGTCAGGCATTACAGACCGGTAGCACAATGGACATCATTGGTGATTTCGTGCCATCTATTTTTGTAAACTGTATTGATCTTGCTGTTTTTAATCTCCAACGAAATTATAGAACGAAGAAAAATATTTCCCATGATAAAAATCTTGACAGACCCGGGAGAACTATGGTGGGAGATATGTTATATATAAGAGTATATGCTGCTAACCAGCTCAGGAGCGAATATAAAGGCGATACTAACACATACACATGTCTAGACAAAGATGTATTAATAAAACCCAGCATTGTAGCAGCATCGAGAACATGTGGCTGCTGATGTGTTGCCTGGTTACTTGTGTGGGGAAGCTGGTGATCTATACAATTTCCTGAAATTCAATTATCCGAAAGAATCAGAGCAGGAAATAAACTGATAAGTGTGTTTGCGTGTGTCCGCTGAGCTACATGTCACTAACAGAGTGGGCCACTGATTCTGCGGCAGAGACATCAGTCTTGTCTGTTTAGACATATAAGACTATCAGAATGGAAATACCACTGTTTGTTAATTAATTAGGGTCATGTATCATAGTCATTAATAGACTAATGGCTGTTTACAATGTCCTACCAACTAAATATTACCTTCAAACCACACAAGATCTGCTACAAGGGAGTTAAAACCCTGAGGTAGTGGTCACCACCCATCATTGGCAGAAAGGTAAGTAGTGCCCTTCTAGAGTAAAACCATCCCAGGCTACGGGAACTCCAAATTTGGTAGGTTTCTGTAGCACACCTTGGTCTCTACTTCTTCCCGTTTCTCAAGGGCAGGGCTTCTCAAACTTTTTCTATTTGGGCTTCACTAGTCAATCCATAGTTAGGCCAGGGCCACACCAGCGAACAAATACTACCGAGCAGCTTCCATATTACCTCCGTAGCAGCACCAAACAAATAGGACTGTGCAGATCCCTTATTAATCCCAGCATCGCCAACCAAATACCACCATACAGCACACATAGTACTCCCTAGCAGCGCCAAATACCACAGTGCAGCGCAAAACATCTTCCCAGGGGCGACAAACAAATACCACAGTGAAGCACAAAAAACTTCCATAGCTGTGCCAAACAAATATCACAATGTATCGTAAAAAATATCTCACATAGCAGCACCAAGCAAATACCACAATGCGGCGTAAAATGTCCCCCAAAATACCACTTGCCCCACACTTTGAGAAGAGCTGCTCTAGGGTCTGCTCATAGTTCATGACGTAAAGGGAATTGTCCCTTCCTTTCCACCACAAAGTTCTAAATCACAATTTTCACAAGATTGTAAGCCTGAAAAAGGACCACTGCTTACATTGACTGCGTACTCTTATTAAAATCGAAAATATATCAAATTCCAATTAAAACACAAGCAGTGGGATTACGGCACAAAAGATTGAGGCAGAATGTGGTGACCCTGCACAAAGCATCATGGTCCTTAGGTTTTCTTTGTTTCTATAGATTTTAGATGAACTTGTTACCTTGTTTTCATCTCAATGCCCTGAATCACAATGTTTATTGGCTTACCAGGCCCAAAATAGAATAGCAGCGACTTTTGCAATGGACAACACAGAGATTTCCTCTTGCAAAAGTGCTATATTAACTCTCTGTACATGTTGTAATACCAAGACCAAAAGCATGAACCCTATAATCTAACCAAAGTCCAATAACATAACAAATATATACGCAGAGGTATAAAGCTCCTGGCTCCAAAGTAAAATCTGTAACAGGTTAATAAACAAAAACACATTTAGAAAACTGCTTTCATCTTATGTGGCAAAGGGAACTTTGGGCCCCCTTGGGCACCAAAGCACGAGTGCGACTACTAACTTTCCACTCCCTGGAGCTACACCCCTGGATATACAGTAGTAGACATCTAACATTAATAGGCTTGGTCTTTGTTTACTCTCTCTATTTGACAGGAGCCCACTTCATCGGCAAACGAGAAACCAGTAATGGAGGCCCGCCATGACAGCGTTTAGTAAGGAGAACAGTGCACTAAGGGGTTAATGGGTGGAGTAAAAGAAAGACAGGGATCAAAAATAGGTTAGCAGTGAGGGGAGGGGGCTACCTCATAAAAGGTATGAGTTCCCTGTTTCTTCCTCTTTGTGCTGTTGACTGGACCAGGGACTGCACATGTCTGCCCTATTTTCTAATTCCCTGGTCATATGGGTGTGGGTTTTTGTGTTAATTTGTCATGCATCTGCTACACTGCTGGTGGTGCTCAAGACTGTAACACCCGACAATCGCTATCACATGAGTAAAGCAAACATCAACACTGACAAAAAACAAAAAGGTAAAAGGTAACTCACCAATGGATGAGCAGAACTGAATACTGAAAGTAATAGAAGATGGAGATGATGCAAAAATGGAGTGGATGGCAGATGAGTAGCATGCACGCAGTTAACAGATGAATAGTTAGTGGACAAGACTAAACAGAAACTCAGCGACCCTATCTAAATACTATCCCACAGCAGGATAAGACAACAGCTTTGCTGCAGACCAAATACACAGGAAAGGCAAACACATCAGTGTAACTAGTGATCCCAGGATAGACATTAAATGACAATACAAAAGATAACTCAGAGGACCAACGGGTCCCACAGTACAAACAAACACATAGACAAGAAAAAAGTCACCAAATAGAATCTGAAAAGAGTTCAGCACATGCCAGAAACAGTATAACCTTCTGCTAATCGTAACAGCAGCTTGGCAGTGTCAGGGACTTTGAGGGCAGTTAAAATGGATGCCTGTTGGAGACCATCATGTTCTCCCCAGGTATGGTGGTTAATGGTAATAACTGATATTGATGGTTCCCACTGGGCTGGTGGTACCGGGGAATGTACACTGGTTTAATGTTCTAATACAATTTTAAACTGTATCTCCAAACCAGATGCACAGTACAATTTCATTTGGACAGTTATTGCAAATACCCTGAAGGTCTTGAGACCTAACATTACTCTTATTGGTTGACATGTGGGGGAAAATAGACCTCATTCATAGGTACTTTCAATAATCTCCCATGGACAGACTACTTTGGTAACGTATTTTGAAAGCCCTATCTCCGGCAGCCCCATAGAAAGTAAATGGTGCGATGGTCGAGCATGCTCGAACCGCTCCATTCATATAGAGGACTTGGGGACAACCGTTCTCGAGATTGGTGGATAGATAATAAATGCTCATTATGAGAGGCCAATCAGAGGCAAGGGAGTCTGGTCCTATACTAAATGGTGTTGCCTTATACTAAGCGGCAGTACCCCTTTATTTAGGAAATTCAAAGATGTTCCATCCCCTGTAAGTTACATGACAAAAAAATTTAGTGTGATGACTCCTTTAAGCTCTATAGCACCTTCTAAGACTCTCATTTTGTCAAGGTTTATCCCTCCCTTCCCCATTCGGCTAGATGTCTGTATGAATACACATTCAGTAGATGCATCTGTTGATATTCATACAATGTGTTGTCGTTTTGTTCTGTTCTTGTCTATGACTGTGTAATGTGTCTATTTTTTATGGTTTAAAGTTCTATAAGTGAATCAGTAGACAAATGTTGGCAATTCTTTATTTTAACATACTCTATACGTAACCTTTTACGTGTACAGAATTACTGCTAAAGACGTGCTCTGTGTATGCTCTGCTTGTCTTTCTGTCTATAAAGAATATCTTATTACATCAGTAGTCAACTATTCTTTTTTTTATTTTTAATAACGTTTTTATATGTGCAAACTTAACAACAAAAGGGAAAAAACACTTACGTATGTGTCACCCTCCATAGCGTGGATGCTTATATACAGCCAAACACTAGTCACTTACCCTGGAACAATGTAGGTCTATTGAACATCTTAAAACAGGAATATTTTGGGAGAAAAGAGTGACATAGGGTTCTTGTTAACGGGGAATGTTCCTACACACTGACACTTTCCAATCAGTTCTACCATAGTCTGACTTTATAGGGACACTCCTTATTAGCAATGGAAATGGTAACAGCCAGTTCTCAATATAATCTTAAATTTCCAGGATGAATAACAGAGGAATAGCACAACACAGAGTTTACTTACTAAGCAGGTTTATAGGCGGGCAGTCAAAGTAATAAATGGAACGGGTGGACTAAGATACCTAGAAGGATTACCAGAATTTGGGTTATTTAGTTTAGAAAATAGACAACTGAGGAATAACCTAATAGATATGTATAAATATATTAAAGGTCAATATGAGATCTTTATCATTATTTATTTATACGCAGGACTGCAATTATATCAAGGGGAGCATCCTCTACATCTAAGGGAAGGAAGGTTTCCACAGAAAAATAGAAAAGGGTTCTTTACTGTAAGAGCAGTGACACTATGGAACTCTCTGCCAGAGGAAGTTATTATGGTGAATTCAATAATAGAGCTCAAAGGGGGCCTGAATGTCTTTCTTAAAAGTAATAATATTACAAGATATATGTACTCGATTAATGGAGATGGGTCGTTGATCCAGGGATTTATTCTGATGGTCATATTTGAGTCAGGATGGAATTTGTTCCGCTAGGATATTGTCTGTTTCCTCATGGGGTTTTATGTTACTGTTCTACTAGAGTTTTATCAAAGATGTTCCAGAATATTTATTTTATTTGGAATACAAGTATTTACTAAAAACAGACATATCGGGTCAGGTACCCTATAGGTTAAAATGATACACCATATACATTAACTACAAATTAGAACATCGCAGGCCTTTTTGTCCTTTTGCTACAAATACAAACTGAATACTGATTTGTTGCTGAGTCTCATAATGTTTGGCAATTACCTGATAATCTTTTTTTCTCGCTGATGGTTTACTTGTAGTTTACAATAATTGCACTCTTACTGGAATAGAAATCACTCCATGCTCTGACTGGGCTTGTTCTATCTGAACAGCAGTCAATCTGAACAAGAATGACTGCACTATAAAGCATGGGGGAGGAACAAAGAAAGAAGGAGCTTGTTGTTATATCTTTGCCTTAATAGAGCAATGGTAAAAAGTAATAAAGTGCCAACACTGAAGAAAAAACACAGCAGGCAAGAATAATGCTACGGTAATGACATACCTATACATAAATATATATTTTTTGGAAGCTGGATATCTGTAACTAGGCCTTAGGGATCTGTGGATGAGTATAAGATGTAGTGTGAGTTCCATCCTTATTTTTGGGTTTTCCCATCCCTCTGCCTACATAACTTCCAGCTCCGTGCTTGCTGAGTGAATATGTTTTTCCTGGTGTGATATAAAAGCTCTGAGACAGCCTGATGTCTTCCCACTTTTGCGCTCCCTCCAGATGGTACTTGTCTTTTATTTCCCATGCCGCTCTGGCAACGACGGTTCCATGTTACTCCACAGGTCCTTGTTTACTTGGCTGTGATGACGTGCCGTACGCGACACCTGACCATGGCAGCCATTCACTGGCCACATTGGTCAATACTGACATCCCCCCTGCAGTCGGTCATTGGCTCCTGCAATCACATGGCGAGTCCAACATTTAATTGCTGCAGTCAAGTAAACAAAGACCAGCAAAGGGCCACAAAACCGTCAGAGATGGAGCAAAAGGGAATTTTAAAGATGAATATGTGACCATTTTCCAAAAGTGTTGGAAAATCCTTTTACTTCTGCCCGCAACATGCTATGGCTCGCTCTAAGGCACCAGCTGATTGTGGAGGATCCCCGTAGAAGGAGCGCTGCGATCATCTGCATACTATGGGAACTGCCGTGTGGAAAAAGATCTCCAAACAGGATCTCCCTTTTAATTACAGAGCACATTTTAAGAATATATCAGTCACATAATAAATGAATGTCCTAAGAACTCAGCTGCGGAAATTCTCCCACCCATATATTTTAATAGACACACAAAAAAAAAAAATTTTACATTTTCAATTTGAAGAATCACATTACACGCACCTCTCCTCAATTCTTCCCTCATTATAAATAATATTTCTTGCTTCTGGCTGCTTTTAATCAGCCATAAGTGAGAATTTGGGGTCGGCGTCTGTGCACGGTATGCAGCAGCCTGGAGCTTTCCTTCCAAGTAATCATTGCCAGATCCTGGGTGGTGGCCCTGATGAAATAAGCAAAGTCAGAGTCTATGAGGAACAGTTCCAGAAATCAGATGGGCAAAACATACAAAGGGAGGAAGTGTCAGAATGTTCAATAAGTTATCAAAAATAGACATTTTAAGATGAATCTGCTGCGGTCTATTACCTCTATTGTATGGTGTATTATTCCATGATATTATTCCTGCCCATACATGTGACCATTGGATATAAAGATTTTTACGGGGCTAGAAAAGTTAAAACATGCATACTATTTCACCATACAATAAAACATTAACGTGTACTTCTGTTTTTTTTAAAAAACTTCTGACGTGTCAAAGAAATACCAGAAGTTTTTATTGATGGGGTTCACGAGCTGGGACCACCTCCGATCGTTATAATATTAGTATCATATCCCTTTAGCTGTTAGCTCGGGATCGCCACCTTTCTGAAAGAACTGTGGTAAAGTAGTTGTCTAATTAAGACCATCCCTGTCTATATGCTCTATTAGGGCAAATTAACATCATAGAGGGAGTCCACAGCTCGGACCCCCCCCCCCCCTCTATGAGCCAGAACGGAGAGCTATATTTCTGGTGCTGAAGGAAAACGTCTGGCCTCACATGACTTTCCCCCACGACAGCAGCTGATCGCCGAGGTTTAGAGAAGTTGAATCTGAGGCAATGAGCCGGCGTCCATTTAAAAAGGGATTGTCTTTATGAGACAACCCCTTTGATATTGACAGACCACCTTTAAAATTTGCATTTGTTTTTAGTTTCTATATACTCCAGAAAAATCGGATACTCTGTGTTTTGTCTAGTGCAGGGCTAGAAGGGGAGAGGAAAAACTTCAATTCTTTAGTATTCTTATAATCTGGTGTCGTGCACCTCCCCCTTTAAGCCACTCTCCAGTAAAAAGTAAAAATGTAACTATACATTGCAAATGTAAAGTCAATATAATTGGTACCCTCCTCTTGAACGATCCTGCCTCTGTTCCTGCGTTTCGGCACCCCATTATCATTTTCACAAAATGGCCATTACAGTCTCACCCGGATTTCCTTATGCAGAGCATTCATAGGAAGTCTGAGACACCCCCCCCCCTACACTGCCCTCCAATGGGCCAACATCGGTGATGTCATCAGCATTGGTTCATCGGTTGATAATGGTATAGTATGTAACATTAGTACAGTATGGAGGACGTATGGGCAGCATATACCAATTGTAAGCTCTCAACTTAACAAAGAATTTTCTTTAAACTGGTTGTCACTTAGTCATTTATACTATGCCAAATCAACGCTAGTAGAGACCAACTGGCATGACTAGCATATCGGTCCCAATTAATCTATAGTCTCGCCACATTTTAATGTCCTCGATGGAAACTAGCATGAAGATATGCAGAGTGTCTCATAGCTGTCTTAGGATTACGGGAAAATGCTGGATCTGCGCTCCTAAACACGGTTGTGCCAGGGACAGCTGCCGGTTCTCCTTGGCTGTTCTCTCACATCTGGGGAAATACAATGAAATGAGATTCGTTTTTTTAATCCATGGAAATGTGACATTCTAAACTTCACTCCTGATTTTGATCAGACATTTTTCTCATGTTCATATTTTCTTAATGATAGTTTTCACATTACAGAGCCATTGTCATCCTAAAAATATGGATTCTTAAATAGCTCTTTGTTATTCAGAGACTCCCAGGTTTCCATCCTCAGATGCTGTTGGGCGTCTCTCTCGGAACTCCTGCAGTTTGATTAGTTGACAACATTTAGACATTTCAGGGACTGTGTATGGGGATACAGACATCATATGAAGTGTAGTGCAATCCTCATAACAGAGGTGCACCTTGCAGAGCCTGATCAAGTCGGTATGAGAAAGAAATTGTTCCAATGAGCACCAGAATTAAGAGGATTTTACAGGCTTCACATGGCATGATGAGTATATTGTCATAGCCATGAGTATCCTGATAGAGAACAATTAACCAAAACCCATATCATTCTTATGTTTTTACATTTCTATTGACTGACTGTTCGATGTAGCTTATATATATCCTATTTAATTTATGGGACTTAACCCATTTTAGGTCCCTATTAGGACATTCTGTCTTATTTGAGAGAATTTATTCTGAAGGACCAAGCACATCTATGCATTTCACCAGCAGCCTATTGATATCAATGAGTTCCATGCAATGCTTCATTTCACCTGCAGTGGCGCTGCAGGTGAAGGAAAACACTTGCTACCAGGATCATGCAGAAATTACAGCTGATCGCTGGGTATTAAAAGTTTTCGATTGTTGTGCATAAAGTCATTTAAAGAAATTCATTTAGTTGTGTTTCAACTAAACACAAAGTTATTGTTTTGTATTCTTGAGTGTGTTAATAGGAAATGTTCCTTAATCTGCCATTGAATAGCATCCAGAGACATCAATGGAATGAGAAGAAAAGATTATTGAAGATTTCAAGGTCTTTAACGTTTCTTTAATTTCTAAGCATAAAGAGTTATATACAAAAGTAATATAAAACGTCAGTGGCTGACACAATATCAGAATATACATCCTGGCTATAAGTGCTATATAAGAATGAGTACATTTTACTGTATGTTTGCTTCAAGCCACAAACTCTAATAAAAGGCATTTCTATTGAATGTTTTTGGTGCAATTTTTATTTTATTTTTTTCCATTTTTGTCTTTATGTATGCATCAGTAAAAATATCAATAATCATTGGTTAGAGGAAACTCTAATCTCTTGTAAACTCTAAACGAGACACGCTGAGTCCTGCACTCAGCCGTAGTAAAGTTTCACAGGTAAGTATAATGTTGTTTTTGACTGTCCTTTTCTGCCGCCTGCCCTGACCTCTTGCTAGGGGCCTGTGACGACCCTCTGCCGCCTGCCCTGATGTTTTGTTTGACCAACAGTAAGTTGGGCCTTCTTTTGCAACCATAAATACAAAATATTGGAGTGCATCTGTGAGAATTTATGCCTATTCAGCCAAAAGAGCCTTTGTGAGGTCAGGCACTGATGTTGGACGAGAGGCCTGGCATGTAATCGGTGTTCTAATTAATCCCAAAGGTGTAGGATGGGGTTGAGGTTAGAGCTCTGCAGCCAATTGAGTTCCTCCACGCCAAACTGATCAGACCATGTCTTTATGGACCTTGCTTTGTGCACAGGGGTCCAGTTACGCAGGGGTACAGGAAAAGTGTGAATCCCAAACTATAACCACAAAGTTGGAGGCATACAGTTGTCCAAAACGTTTTTATGCTGTAGTATGAGGCTATGTGCACACACAAACTCAAAAACTTCTGAAAATACAGAGCTGTTTTTAAGGGAAAACAGCTCCTGATTTTCAGTCTTTTTTAAGCCACTTGCGTTTTTTGCAGCGTTTTTACGGCCATTTTTAGAGTTGTTTTTCTAGAGTCTGTGAAAAACGGCTCCAAAAACATCTCAGGAAGTGACATGCACTTCTTTTTTGCGGACGTTTTTTTTACGCGGCCGTTTTTCAAACGGCCGCATAATAAAACAACCCCTCGGAATAGAACGCCGTTTTTCCCATTGAAATAAATGGGCAGATGTTTGCAGGCGTTCTGCTTCCGATCTGCTGAAAACACTACGTGTGCACATACCCTTAACATTACTCTTCGCTGGAGATAAGGAGCTAAACCCTGAAAATCAGCTCCAGACCATTATCCCTCGTCGACCAAATGTTACAGTAGTCACTATCAGTGGCGTAACTACCACAGTAGCAGCAGTAGCAGCTGCTACGGGGCCCGGGGCATGGGGGGGGCCGTGTCGCCCTGACAGTCAGGCACATTACATTATGTGCCACTGCCAGGCCTGGAGGCACGGGCCCCCTCATGCCTAGTAGTAGCATCACGAGTCACGACATTACACTAGGCATTCGGGGGGGGGGCCGGTGACAGCCGCGGGGGGGGGGGGGGTCCGGGGGCCCGGTGATATTCACTGCACACTGTGCACTCCACGGATAGTCCTCCCACACACAGTGGAAGAGGACGTGGTAGGAGGAGCGCTCAGGCAGGGGAGAGGACAGGGGGCGGAGCTAAACGACCGACGCGAGACTTCGGGCGGAGGACAGTACAGTCAGGAGCCAAGGACTGCCGGAGTAAAGTCAGGACTGCCGGAGTACTAGCATCCCATAGAACGGGCGGAGGACGTGCAGACTGCAGAGGGCAGGTACATGATGTACATCAAATAAAAAAGTTCATGGGAGAAGGGAAAAGTTTTTAGGTAGAAAAATCTGCCTCATAATTCCTTCCGGAGTTTTGAGGCATATTTTGAACACTTCCCGCGTTTTTGTTGCGTTTTTTTGTGACGTTTTTCGGCCGTGGGCAGAAAAACGCAGCAAAAAATGCATTTTCTGCCTGCCATTGTTGTCAATGGGAAGTCGGAGACAGAAACGCCCGAAGAAAGGGCATTAGGCTATGTTTACACAGAGTATTTTGACGCGGAAACCGCGTCGCAAAACTCGTCAAAAACGGACAGAAAATGCCTCCCATTGATTTCAATGGGAGGCGTCGGCGTCTTTTTCCCGCGAGCAGTAAAACTGCCTCGCGGGAAAAAGAAGTGACATGCCCTATCTTCGGGTGTTTATACCTCTGACCTCCCATTGACTTCAATGGGAGGCAGAGAAAGCGTATTTCGCAAGAATCGGCGTGCAGGCAGAGGAAAATCTGCCTCAAACTTCCAAACGGAATTTTGAGGCAGATATTCCTCCTGCAAAAAAACTCTGTGTGAACATAGCCTAACGCTTCTTTTTCCCGCAGGCGTTTTTTATGGTTTTCAATGGGAGGCACTTTCTGACGTTTTTTGCCACGGTTTTCGCGTAAAAAAACTCAGTGTGAACTCCCCCTAACACAGTGGAGTAACTACCACTATAGCAGCCGTAGCTGCTGCTACGGGGCCCGCGGCATGAGGGGGCCCGTGTCGCCCGCCGGCACGGGCCCCCACCATGGCCAGAGGCTCCGCTAGCTGCCGCTATGGCTGCTACAGCGGGACGCCACTGAACACTACGGCAGAGCAGGGAGGTATCTCCCCACTCTGCCTTTAAACATAAGACATGTATCCCCCATCCACAGGATCTCCACAGGACATGTATCCCCTCTCCACAGGATATCCACAGGATAGGGGATACATGTGTGATCGCTGGCATTGATAGGGAGAACAGGGGACTGAAAGTCCCCTGAAGTTCTCCATCACAAACCTCGGACTTCCGGGGTCTGTGTCGGCACCTCCGTAGAAATGAATGGAGCGCCGGTCGCGCTTGTACGCATGCGTGACCAGCGCTCCTTTCATTTTTCTTGAGCTGCGCAGACGCCGGAAGTCAGAGGTTAGTCATGGAGAACTTCAGGGGACTTTCAGTCCCCCGTTCTCCCTATCAATGCCAGCGATCACACATGTATCCCCTATCTTGTGGATAGGGGATACATGTCTTTTGTCTTTTCACACTGTAGGTCGCATTTTTTTGGGGGGTTGGGGCTGTATGGCATTCCCTACAGGGGGGGCTGTATAGCGTTCCCTACAGGGGGCTGTATGGCAGTCCCTACAGGGGGAGCTGTATGGCGTTCCCTACAGGGGGGGGCTGTATGGCGTTCCCTACAGACCCCCCCTGTAGGGAACGCCATACAGACCCCCTGTAGATAACGCCATACAGACCCCCTGTAGATAACGCCATACAGACCCCCCTGTAGGGAAAGCCATACAGACCCCCCCCCTGTAGATAACGCCATACAGTCCCCCTGTAGATAACGCCATACAGCCCCCCTGTAGATAACGCCATACAGCCCCCTGTAGATAACGCCATACAGTCCCCCCTGTAGATAGCGCCATACAGTCCCCCCTGTAGATAGCGCCATACAGTCCCCCCTGTAGATAGCGCCATACAGTCCCCCCTGTAGATAGCGCCATACAGTCCCCCCTGTAGATAGCGCCATACAGTCCCCCCTGTAGATAGCGCCATACAGTCCCCCCTGTAGATAACGCCATACAGCCCCCTCTGTAGATAGCGCCATACAGTCCCCCCTGTAGATAACGCCATACAGCCCCCTTTGTAGATAGCGCCATACAGCCCCCTCTGTAGATATCTACAGAGGGGGCTGTATGGCGTTATCTACAGGGGGGACTGTATGGCGCTATCTACAGAGGGGGCTGTATGGCGCTATCTACAGAGGGGGCTGTATGGCGTTATCTACAGGGGGGGCTGTAAAAAAGGCACTATCTACTGGGGGGGGGTTGTTTTGACACCCAGGGGAGGGGGGGCCCCAGTCAAAAGTTTGCTATGGGGCCCAGCCTTTCCTAGTTACGCCCCTGGTCACTATGCAGGGGCATAGCTATTGGGGGCATGCGGGGCATGTGCCCTGGGCGCAACTTAGAGTGGGGCGCCAGCGCCACGTCCTCCTGCACTATAATAGTACCTGCGTCTATAGGACACAGGTACAATTAGAAGCAATGAATGGCCGGGTACGTTCCATGCCCAGCCATTCAGCACCTTTGTACGAGTAAAGCGGCGCGATACTTTGCGTCATTGAAAGGTGCTGAATGACAGGGAAAGTCATTCTGCCCAGCCAATCAGCGCTTTTCATAGACGCTTCGTTGAACCATAGGAGACCTGCGCAGAAGAGAGCAGGTTTCCATTGCTGCCGGCCGGCGTGGGAGCGGGATTAAGGTGAGTTTGAATAGCTTGTTATTTTATTGTAATAAAAAAGTGTGTGGCTTTATCTACAGGGGGGGCTTTATCTACGGGGTGGCTTTATCTACAGGGGGGGCTTTATCTACGGGGGTGGCTTTATCTATGGGGGTGGCTTTATCTATGGGGAGCTTTGTCTACGGGGGGCTTTGTCTACGGGGGGGCTTTATATACAGGGGGGCTCTATCTACAGGGGGGACTATATACTTGGGTGGGCTTTCTATGGAGCACTATATACAGGGGTGGGCTATATCTACAGGGGGCTATATACAGGGGTGGGCTATCTATGGAGCACTATATACAGGGGTGGGCTATATCTACAGGGGGCTATATACAGGGGTGTGGGCTATCTGTGGAGCACTATATACAGGGGTGGACTTTATGTAGAGCACTATATACCCGGGGTGGACTATATGTGGAGCCCTATATACAGGGGTGGGCTATATCTACAGGGGGACTATATACAGGGGTGGGCTATCTGTGGAGCACTATAGGAGGAGCTATTTGTGGGACACTATATACCTGGGACTCTATTGGGGCACTATCTACAGGGGGCTCTATGGCAGGCACTATCAACAGTGGGCACGGTGTGTGTGTGTGTGTGTGTGTGTGTGTGTGTGTGTGTGTGTGTGTGTGTGTGTGTGTGTGTGTGGGAAACAGTGTATGGTGCTATTATAATTAGAGGTGCAGTGTATTTCGCTATTATTTTTAAGGGGCGTAGTGTGTGGTATAATGAGAACTTTATTTTTCTTTATAGGTGTAGAAATCTTGGAAAGTGAGAAGCTGAAGACATCTAAGCGGCAAACTGCAGAAATGGGCTGTGACCGGGAGAAGTCATCATAGAGGTCTGGACCGGATGGAGAAAAAGAAGAACTAGAATCTGAGACGTCACCGGTGAGTCACTTAATGTAAATGTTTATTCTGCCTCTAATCAGCACTGTAGTCACTGTATGATCTGCAGCAAGATGATGGGTGGTATGATTATGATATGATTTATTTTTTGTGAAACAGCATCTCCCAGCATATCCTTACCATTGTTCGGACCATGCTGGGAGCTATAGTTTTACGCCGTACATACCTATACGCCAGGGGTTGCACTAAATTGAGCTGTATTTGTGCTGATGTTGTATTTATGTACTGAGCTTGGTTCTGGTGTTGTGTATAGAACTATATTGCTTGTAAAATTACAAATCTTTTTATGCTCAAGTTACATAAAAAGAAATGTGGAAAAGAAATGACACGTCATTGATTGGTAGAGAAAACAAACATGGCGAGGGGGAAGATGTCGGGAAAGAGGTTGGGGGGGGGGCGCCAAACTGAATCTTTGCCCCGGGTGCTGGAGAACCTAGCTACGCCTCTGCACTATGCATTCTGGTAGTTAGCACTCTCCTGCCATCCGCGAAACCCAGCTTCATGTATTATACTGCCAGATAGTGAGAGATCGTGTTTTCACTGCTCCAGAGTCCAGTGGCGGCCTACTTTACACCACTCCAGCTGACGCTTGGCATTGTGCATAGTGATCTTAGGCTTGTAAACCCATTTCATAATGCTCCCGATGCACAGTTTCTGTGCTGATGTCACTTCCAGAGTCAGTTTGGATCTCTGTAGTGTGTGATACAATAGAGGTCGTATAGAGATCCATAGAGTTCGCATGGTTGTGTGCTTGATTTTATGCACCTGTTTGCAATGGGTGTGAATAAAACACATCAACTCAATATTAATGAGTGATATCCACATCCTGTACTTTTGGCTTTACTGTACCCAGGCACGTGGCAGATTTGTTGTAGATTTTTCAACAGCAACTCCGCAGCAAAATCTTCATGTGTTACGTGGAGATTTTGCTGCTGATTCACTGTGGATTTTCCCCTTTTACATTGAGAAGTAGTGAACGGTTTTGAAATAATTCTATAGTTTCTTTCTTTCCAAAAAATGGGGATAGAACCCAATTTAAAAAATGGGCTAATATTTTCTTTAGGTCCAGATTGAACATTGATCCAGATATTATTCCGCCTGCCCATATCAGTATATAACTAGGCAGATTTTCTGGTCAGGACTTTAGTGGTTTAGCTATTTGACAATCCCTGTTGGAGCTGTAATAGTGCTCATATTGGTTGACACCCCAGGACTTATATTCACTGATTACTTTTTGTTGGGTGGGGATGTCTCACAAGGAAATGCTTATTAATGATTGACAGGTTGTATGACACCGCCGCAGATTCAAAAGTGACGTCATAGAGGTGTGAGGTACAATGTGGCTCTGTGTCATAGGGCCACATTAATAGATGGTATGTTTGTGTCCCCTGTGCGGGCATTCCATACACTGGTACACTGGACGTATGTTATATAGCTTTACTAAGCATTGTATCAGTGTATGTCTCCATGTGTGTGAAATGCACACGGATAATTCATTTTTTGCTGTCTCTTTTCTTCCTGTCGTTGTCTCACGTTCATTCTTTCTCAATCGATGGGGGGGGGGGGCGCTCAGGTGGTTGTCATGGCAATGTATTGGGCCTACTCAGACGGATAAACTCTGCATCCTGTTCCTGAGCCACCTGAGGCTGCGACTGTGATAACTAATTATCCCAAGCAACGGTGGGGAGTGGATATAAGAATACATATATTACAAGCACCTCACACAGTCACAGTTAAATGCTGCTTTTTTTCCATGAAAAACACATAATTAAATTTACATTTATTAACCCTGAAATATCTCCGTACGTAAACTCGTCTGAGCACCCGCCCGCCTGCCCCCTCTTCTGGGAAAAAATGGTAGGAGTGAGATAAATTGAGAAAATTGGAGAGTAAGCAGGAAATGTTGCTGTGAGTCACAATCACTCTTGGCTTTGTTAGGTTTTACCCATCAGTAAAAATGCAAGATGCAATTATCTGGTTTCAGTAATATGTAAGAAAAAAAAAAGAAAATTGGACTGGGATTCGCGATCACTTTCCATAGTCACTTGAATAAACTGCTC
This sequence comes from Rhinoderma darwinii, assembly GCF_050947455.1. Lineage (NCBI taxonomy): Eukaryota > Metazoa > Chordata > Amphibia > Anura > Rhinodermatidae > Rhinoderma > Rhinoderma darwinii. The sequence goes on from NC_134689.1 coordinate 374,070,014, forward strand.
GTATTTTGCAGACCCGCTGCTATGAATGGGTTTCTGAGCGCAGCACTTGTAATTGAGCGTGATTCTGTACATAAACAAACCTGGGAACTGTCAGGGAATGGTCTTCAGAGTTTTAGGTAAATCCCAGCATCTCGGGCTTATGGCCAAGATCTCAGGATAACTCATACTAGTCTCTTACTCCATTTTCCTTACTAACTTTCTACCTCTAATAATGCTAATCCTCATCCTATATATACATATTGAGCATTTAGACATTTCTGTCATTTCTGTTTTATCAATTTCTTCCACCCAAATAATTGTCACTACATTTTTGGGATTGTGTACAGGGAAGGATGAAGGTCTGTGGAATTGCTTGGGCAAAATATTGTGCAGGAGCTCTCTTCACTTTTTTGGAAGTAAGGGACAGGAGAAAAGTTCAAGAAAACCCGGCTATATGTCAAAGATTACAATTATACAGCTATAATATATTATATGAAAAGATTATACAGCTATAATATATTATATGAAAAGATTATACAGCTATAATATATTATATGAAAAGATTACAAGTATACAGCTATAATATATTATATGAAAAGATTACAAGTATACAGCTATAGTATATTATATGAAAAGATTACAATTATACAGCTATAATATATTATATGAAAAGATTATACAGCTATAATATATTATATGAAATTATTATACAGCTATAATATATTATATGACAAGATTACAAGTATACAGCTATAATATATTATATGAAAAGATTACAAGTATACAGCTATAGTATATTATATGAAAAGATTATACAGCTATAATATATTATATGAAAAGATTACAAATATACAGCTATAATATATTATATGAAAAGATTATACAGCTATAATATATTATATGAAAAGATTACAAGTATACAGCTATAATATATTATATGAAAAGATTACAAGTATACAGCTATAATATATTATATGAAAAGATTATACAGCTATAATATATTATATGAAAAGATTACAAATATACAGCTATAATATATTATATGAAAAGATTACACAAAGCAGGACAATCACAACTATCATAAAGTAAGCAAGTAACAGTACCATGCAGTGCCCAAATAATGTCACCACAATACTTAAATAACACAGCTATAATATGCCCCAAATAATTATGCCATACAGTGCCCTAATAATATCGCCACACACTGCCTAAAAAGCAGCACTATAAAAGCCCAGATAACATTGCTGTGATCCTAATATTCAAGCCAACTATCAAATACCTGTAGGTAAAGACCTTGGGGCATTTGCCCTATTGCCCTCCCTGTAATGCAGCCCTGATTGTGGCAGAATGAACCTGCAAGACTGAAGGGAATTACACAGCTTTGCATTTGACAGACAGTCTTATTAATATACAGGCTTCCATTATTAATAAAGCACAATTTCATTCTAATTCTTTACACTCACAGTAGATTCCACAACCAAAGTGGAAAAATAATAGAAATCTCCTGACCAAAACAGAAGAGCCACCCAGGATAGAGGATTTTTCAATGCGGTGGTTTGCCACATCACGGATGGCCGACGGATGGCATCCTTCAGAGGCATTTGTCACAGCCATCCAGTAAAAAAAAGTATGCGTTAATTGTATACGTTTTTTTAACATGGGAGTCTATGGCTGACGGATGACTATAGACTTCCATGCTAAAAAGAAAACATCTACATTTAACATATATTTTTGTTTACTGTATGGCTGTGACGTATAAAAAACTTTAAACATAGGAGTCTATGGGCGATAGATGGCTGACAGATGGCTTCCATCGGAGGCATACGTCAGAGGTATACATTCTTTTTTTAAATTTTTGTTTAACCCCTTAACTCCTTAAGGACACAGCCTGTTTTGGCCTTCAGGACACAGCCAATTTTTTCAAATCTGACATGTTTCAGTTTATGTGGTAATAACTTCGGAATGCTTTTACCTATCCAAGCGATTCTTAGATTGTTTTCTCGTGACACATTGGACTTTATGTTACTGGCAAAATTTGCTCGATACATTAAGTATTTTATTGTGAAAAACACCAAAATTTAGCGGAAAATTCCAAAAATGAGCATTTTTCTCATTTTAAATGTATCTGCTTGTAAGACAGATAGTAATACCACACAAAATGTTTGCCAATTAACATTCCCCATATATCTACATTAGATTGACATTGTTTTTTTATCATCCTTTTATTTTTCTAGGACGTTACACGGCTTAGAACTATAGCAGCAATTTCTCACATTTTCAAGAAAATTTCAAAAGGCTATTTTTACAGGGGCCAGTTCAGTTTCAAAAAAGTCACCCCATTTTAAAAACTTTACCCCTTAAAGTATTTAAAACAGCATTTAGAGAGTTTCTTAACCCTTTAGACGTTTCACAGGAATTAAGGCAAAGTAGATGTGACATTTTCAAATTTCTTTTTTTTTTTGCAGAAATTAATTTTTTATCTATTTTTTTGTAACACAGAAAGTTTTACTAGAGAAATGCAACTCAATATCTATTGCTCAAATTCTGCAGTTTTTAGAAATACCCCACATGTGGCCCTAGTGCACTTATTGACTGACGCACAGGCCTCCGAAGCAAAGGAGCACCTAGAGGATTTTGGGGCCTCCTTTTTATTAGAAAATAGTTTAGGCACCATGTTAGGTTTGAAAGGCTCTTGCGGTGCCAAAACAGTGGAAATCGCCCAAAAGTGACCCCATTTTGGAAACTACACCCCTTGAGGAAATTATCTAGGGGTATAGTGAGCATTTTGACCTGCAGGTTTTTTTCAGAAATTATTGGAAGTAGGCTGTGAAAATGAAAATCTACATTCTTTCAAAGAAAATGTAGGTTTAGCTAATTTTTTCTAATTTCCACAAGGACTAAAGGAGAAAATGCACCCTTACATTTGTAAAGCAATCTCTCCCGAGTAAAACAATACCCCACATGTGTTCATAAACGGCTATTTGAACACACGGCAGGGCTTAGAAGAGAAAGAGCGCCATTTGGCATTTGGAGCTCAAATTTAGCAGGAATGGTTTGCGGAGACCACGTTGCATTTAGGAAACTACACCCCTTGAAGAATCCATCTAGGGGTGTAGTGAGCATTTTGACCCAACAGGGTTTCATAGATCTTATTAGAATTGGGCAGTGAAGATAAAAAAAAATCCTTTTTTTCCAATAAGACGTAGCTTTAGCTCAAAATGTTTCATTTCCTCAACAAATAAAGGAATAAAAGAACCCCAACATTTGTAAAGCAACTTCTCTGGAGTACGGCAATACTCCATTTGTGGTCATAAACTGCTGTTTGGGCACACGGCAGGGCTCAGAAGGGAAGGCGTGCCATTTGGCTTTTGGAGCTCAGATTTTGCTGGATTGGTTTCCTGACACCATGTCACTTTTGTAAAGCTCCTAAGGTACCAGTACAGTGGAAACTCCACAAAAGTGACTCGATTCATGAAACTACACCACTTGAGGAATTCATCTAGCATTTTGACCCCACAGGTGTTTCATAGATTTTATTAGAATTGGGCAGTGAAAATAAAAAAAAATCCTTTTTCTTCAATAAGACGTAGATTTAGCTGAAAATTTTTCATTTTCTGAACAAATAAATGAGAAAAAGCACCCCAACACTTGTAAAGCAACTTCTCCTCTGTACGGCAATACCACACATGTGGTCATAAACTGCTGTTTGGGCACAGAGTAGATTTTGGCTTTTGGAGTAAAGATTTTGCTGGATTGGTTTCTGGGTGCTATGGCGCATTTGCAAAGTCCCTGTGGGACCAAAACAGTGGATCCCCCCCAGAAGTGACTCCATTTTGGAAACTACATCCCTCAAGGTATTCACCTAGGGGTGTAGTGAGCATATTAACCCCGCAGGTGATTGGCAGAAATTGGTGTGCACTCGATGTTGCAGAGTGAAAATGCGATTTTTTTCCATAGATATGCCAATATGTGGTGCCTAGCTTGTGCCACCATAAAAAGACCGCTCTCCTATTATTATGCTGTGTTTCCCGGTTTTAGAAACACCCTACGTGTGGCCCTAAACTGTTGCCTGGACATTCGACCAGGCTCAGGAGTGAAACAGTACCATGTAAAATTAAGGCGTAATTTGGCAATTTACAAAGTATTGGATCACAATTGCAAAGGCTCTGATGTGAAATAATAAAAGAAACTGCTGAGAAGTGACCCCATTTTGGAAACTGCACCCCTCAAGGCATTTATTAAGGGGTGTAGTGAGCATTTTCACGCCACAGGCCTTTTCCATGAATGATTACGCTGGAGAAGGTGCAAAGTAAAAATTTACATTTTTCCCTAGATATGCTATTTCAGTGGCAAATATGTTGTGCCACTGGAGACACACACCCCAAAAATTGTTAAAAGGGTTCTCCGGGAAGGGCGATGCCATTTATGTGGAAGTAAACTGCTGTTTGGGCACACTATAGGGCTCAGAAGGGAGGTAGCGCCATTATGCTTTTGGAGCGTGGATTACTGGTGTTTCCGTTTATAATGTGGGGGTACATGTAAGCCGGGCGGAGTATATAAGGGGCATAGTCAGGTAATATAATAATGGGGTAAAAAAAAACAATTAAATAATCCATAGATATTTGTTACGCTGTGACACAATCCTTTCTGCACAGGCCGGTGTCTCACTAATAAATGGTCCTTACTTATCCCCCTTTTGGTCCACACTCGGCATCCTTGCAGTTTGGGGAATTTTGCTGGGAAAGTGTTGTCCTGGTATAATACGGGCGCCCTCACTTCCAGAAAATATGTTTGGGCCCTCCCCTTCCTGGTTCCCTAATTTTAGGGGCCTTGATAATTCGCCACTTGAAACAGAAGAAATGTTCCCCTCGGGTCGGCACAACTGCATATTTTTTTCTTTCCTGACTTATTGGACCCTTAACTAATTTTATTTTTTCATAGACGTAGTGGTATGAAGGCTGTTTTTTTTGTGGGACGAGCTGTAGTTTTTATTGGTACCATTTTGGGATACATGCGACTTTTTTATCACTTGTTATCCTTTTTTTTTTTGGGAGGCAAGGTGACCAAAAAACAGCAAATCTGGCATATTTTTTTAGCTCTTTTTATACAGCGTTCACCATGCATTATAAGTTACATGTTACCTTTATTCTGCGGGTCAGTACGATTCTGGCGATACCTACAGTAATTTATAGCCCTTTTTTATGTTTTACAGCTTTTTGCACAATAAAATAACTTTTGTAAAGAGAATGGATTTTTTATGTCGCCAAGTTGTGAGGGCCATAACGGTTTTAATTTTTTCATCGACGGAGCTGTATGAGGACTTGTTTTTTGCGAGACGAGTTATAATTTTTATAGGTACCATTTTTGGGTACATGCGACTTTTTGATCACTTTTTATTTACATTTTTGGAAGGCGAAGTGACCAAAAAATAGCAATTATGTCAGTATTTTTAGGGGGTTTTTTCACGGCGTTCACTGTGCGGAATGAATAACATAATATTTTTATAGTTCAGGTCGTTACGGTCGCAGCAATACCAAATATGTATGGCTTTATTATTTTTTTCAATAATAAATGACTTGATGAGGGAAAAAGGCCGATTGTGTTTTATTTTATTACTTGAAACTTTTATTGTATTTTTTACAACTTTTATTTTTACACTTTTTTTTTTACACTATTCTTTAGTCCCACTAGGGGACTTGAAGGTCCAATTGTTTGTTTGATGTTCTAATACATTGCACTACCTATATAGTGCAATGTATTAGAACTGTCAGTTGTTCACTAACAGCAAGCCGATCAGGCTCCGCCTTCGGAAAGGGCCTAATTGGCTTCCGTAATGGCACATAGGAAGCCATTGTTAGGCCTCCTGTTGCCATAGTAGCCGTCGCCAGCCTTGCTATTGCATGGCAGGCTGCCGATTTGATACAAACCACTTTGATGCAGCAATCGCATTGGATCGCTGCATTGAAGATGCAGCTCCGGTTCCTGCCTTTACAGTGGGATGTCCGCTGTAACATACAGCGGAACCCACTGCTGATGACGCCGGCTGAGCTTCTTACTTTTGGGCCCCGCCGACGACGGGGCATAGGAGGATTTCGCTGCTGGCAGATCGGGAGGTAAGTATTAGGCCTCCGATCGCCTTTGCAGCCACCGGCAACACAGCGATCACGTTGCTGGGGTGCCGGTGGCTATAAACTCCTCACATGCTGCGATCTCTATTGAACGCAGAATGTGAGGGGTTAATCGGTCGGTTCGGAGGCTAGCTCCGGTTCTGGCCGATACCCATACCTCCCAACCGTCCCGATTCTGGTGGGACAGTCCCGATTTCTCACCACTGTCCCGCCGTCCCGGCCGGTCTTCAAAATGTCCCGCTGGGCGCTGCATCAAAACAGCTGATCATTGCTGACTGCAGCAGTGATCAGAAGAAGGCAGGAGTACTGCGGCGGTGTTCTCACTGGGATAGATTCCGGCCCGGGAGTGGACCATTCCAGTCACCTGACCTGTCATCTGACCTGTCATCTGACCTCACCGGTCAGGTGACTGAACTGGTCCACTCCCGGGCTGGCATCAACACCAGTGAGAACGCCGCTGCAAGACTCCTGCCTTCTTCTGACGGTGAGTGAAAGCAGAGTGAATGTGAGGAGTAGGAGGAGGGTCTTTTTTTGCTCCCTGTAGGAGTCGGAATCCCCAATCCCCGGCCGGAGATTGGGGATTCCGCTACAGGAGAAGTGAGTGACTACACTGTCCATATATGGACACCGCGACGTCACTCACTTCTGAAGCGGAATCCCCGACCCTATGGCCGGGGATTCCGCTACAGGAGAAGTGAGTGACTACACTGTCCATATATGGACACAGCGACGTCACTCACTTCTGAAGCGGACTCACCGACCCTATGGCCAGGGATTCCGCTACAGGAAAAGTGAGTGACTACACTGTCCATATATAGATACAGTGACGTCACTCACTTCTGTAGCGTAATCCAAGACCCTGTGGCCGGGGATTCCGCTACAGAAGAAGTGAGTGACCAAACTGTCCATATATGGACACAGTGACGTCACTCACTTCTGAAGCGGAATCCCCGACCCTGTGGCCGGGAATTCCTCTCCAGGAGAAGTCAGTGACTACACTGTCCATATATGGACATTGAAGTCAGTGACTTCTCCTGGAAGGGGGGGGGGGATGGGTGCAACCTACAGGGGGCTGTGTGGCATTACCTACAGGGGACTTGGTGGCATTACCTACAGGGGACTTGGTGGCATTACATAAAGGGAGCTGCATGGCATTACCTGCAGGGGGCTGGGTGGGATTACATACAGGGGACTGGGTGGAATTACCTGCCGGGGGGCTGGGTGGCATTACCTGAAGAGGGCTGAGTAGCATTACCTGCAGAGGGCTGGGTGGAATTACCTGCCGGGGGCTGGGTGGCATTACCTGCCGGGGTCTGGGTGGCATTACCTGCAGAGGGCTGGGTGGCATTACCTGCAGAGGGCTGGGTGGCATTACATACAGGGTGCTGGGTGGCATACCTGCAGAGGGCTGGGTGGCATTACCTGCCGTGGGCTGGGTGGCATTACCTGCAGAGGGCTGGGTGGTATTACATACAGGGGGCTGGGTGGCATTACCTGCAGAGGGCTGGGTGGCATTACCTGCAGAGGGCTGGGTGGCATTACCTGCCGGGGGCAGGGTGGGATAACCTGCAGAGGGCTGGGTGGGATTACCTGCAGAGGGCTGGGTGGCATTACCTGCAGAGGGCTGGGTGGCATTACCTGCAGAGGGCTGGGTGGTATTACATACAGGGGGCTGGGTGGCATTACCTGCCGGGGGCTGGGTGGCATTACCTGCAGAGGGCTGGGTGGCATTACCTGCAGAGGGCTGGGTGGCATTACCTGCCGGGGGCAGGGTGGGATAACCTGCAGAGGGCTGGGTGGCATTACCTGCAGAGTGCTGGGTGGCATTACCTGCAGAGGGCTGGGTGGCATTACCTGCAGGGGGCTGGGTGGCATTACATACAGGGGGCTGGATGGCATTACATACAGGGGGCTGAGTGGCATTACATACAGGGGGCTGGGTGGCATTACCTACAGGGGGCTGGGTGGCATTACCTACAGGGGGCTGGGTGGCATTACCTACCAGGGGGGCCGTGGCATTATCTACAGAGGGAAGTGTGTGGCAACAAGTTTAAATGAAATTCATCCGATTTTAAAACGGACAGGGAAAAAAACGGATGCAAAACGGGTCAAAATCGTCCGTTAAAAATGGCAACACGGCCCGGAGCGGAATCGGAACGGATGCAAAGCGGCCGGGAAAAATGGCCCAAAACGGACGTTTTTATCGGCCGACACTCGGACCCTGTCGTGTGAATGAAGCCTAAGGGGCTGTGTGTTGCGCTACCTACAGGGGGCTGTGTCTGGAGCTATCTACAGGGGGGGCTGTATCTGGCGCTATGTACAGGGGGCTGTGTCTGGAGCTATCTACAGGGGGGCTGTGTGTGGAGCTATCTACAGGGGGGCTGTATCTCGTGCTATCTACAGGGGGGCTGTGTCTGTAGCTATCTACAGGGGGGCTGTGTGTGGAGCTATCTACAGGGGGGCTGTATCTGGAACTATCTACAGTGGGCTGTGTGTGGCACTATGTACAGGGGGGCTGTATCTGGAGCTATCTACAGGGGGCTGTATCTGGAGCTATCTACAGGGGGGCTGTATCTGGAACTTTCTACAGGGGGGCTGTGTCTGGCGCTATGTACAGGCGGGCTGTGTGTGGCGCAATCTACAGGGGGGCTGTGTGTGGGGCTATGTACAGGGGGGCTGTATCTGGCGATATGTACAGGGGGCTGATTCTGGAGCTATCTACAGTGGGGCTGTGTGTGGAGCGATCTACAGGGGGGCTCTGGTGGATGATTTTTCCATTGACCGGTAGCAGAGTTACACAACTGGAAAAAAAAAATCCCCATCATGTAACTCTGCTACCTGTCAATTGAAAAGTCATCTACCACAGGGTCTCCCTCTTGACTTTCATTGTTCTCAGCCTTTTGGTTTGTCCTGCAGCTGCTGCCGCCGCAATGTGCAAATATTAAACCCAAGATAGGAAAAGTAACATAAAGACGACATAACCGGATCCATAATATCTGTGATATCCAAACAGTCTAGAGATCCGCAGTGACAATGTAATGAGGGGGTAGGGAGACAGACAGGTGAGCCCTAATCTATCCGCCATTCAGTCCCTGCCTACTTGCAACGGCCCGTCCTAGGCGACGGCGTACAACTGGGCGACGGTCCCTACTCTTACTATGTGCACGACAGACAGACAGACAAGGGTACAAAGAAGCTAAGGGAAAAGGGGAAGATGCCCACGGCAACACCGTGAGCTACGAGCCGAGTCAAACCAGGAGTGTACGAGGTACCAAACGCAGAGCAAGAGAGTAGTCAGTAAAGCCAGGGTCAAATATGAAGCAGAGGACAAATAGTACAAGCAGCAGCAGCAGAGCCAGGAAACAAGCAGAATCACAGGCAAAGGAGAAGCAGGAAATGAAGGTATAAATAGACAGAGGGCTGGAGCTAGCTCCGTCTGGCCAGGCTGTGATAGGCTCTCCCACTCCTCAGCCTCCCAGCCTGAGTGGTGGAAGAAGGAGTCACGCTATCAGACTTAGGAGCAGGTGCAGACTGAGTAACCACGGGCGTCGACACAGAAGCTGAGTCTGGCAGATCCTTTACAGTACCCCCCTTTTATGAGGGGCCACTGGACCCTTTCTAGGTGGACCTGGCTTATTGGGGAACCGAAGATGGAACCTTCTGAGCAATACCCCAGCGTGAACATCCCGGGCGGGTACCCAAGTCCTCTCCTCAGGCCCGTATCCTCTCCAATGGACCAGGTACTGGAGGGAGCCTTGGACCATCCTGCTGTCCACAATCTTGGCCACCTCGAATTCTACCCCTTCAGGGGTGAGAACAGGGACAGGAGGTTTCCTCGAGGGAGCCAAGGACGGGGAGCAGCGTTCCAGGAGGGAGGTATGAAACATGTCGTGTATTCGAAAAGACGGGGGTAACTCCAGTCGGAAGGAGACAGGGTTAAGGACTTCAATGACCTTGCACGGCCCTATATACCGGGGAGCAAATTTTTTGGACGGGACTTTAAGGCGCAAATTTTTAGAAGACAGCCACACCAGATCCCCGACCACAAACAAGGGGTTAGCAGAACGTCTTCTATCTGCCTGAGTCTTTTGTATGCTCTGGGACGCCTCTAGGTTCTTCTGAACCTGGGCCCAGACTGTGCACAGTTCCCGATGAACAACATCTACCTCGGGATTGTTGGAACCACCAGGTGAAACGAAAGAGAAACGTGGATTAAATCCAAAATTACAGAAAAAGGGGGAGACCCCTGACGAGTTACTGACCCGGGTATTAAGGGAAAATTCAGCGAGGGAAATGAAGGAGACCCAATCATATTGACAGTCAGAGATGAAACACCTTAAATATTGTTCTAGAGACTGATTAGGATGGAAGGTCGAGGAGAAGGACAGATCAATCTCCAACTTCTTACAGAAACAAATTGTACCCCTCTGTCAGAAACAATATTGACAGGAACCCCATGGAGACGCAGGATGTGTTTGACAAACAAGGTAGCTAACGTCTTAGCATTGGGTAGTTTCTTGAGGGGCACAAAGTGGCACATTTTACTGAAGCGGTCTACTACAACCCACACCACCGACTTGCCTTGAGATGGAGGCAGCTCGGTGAAAAAATCCATGGACATATGGGTCCAAGGTCTCTGGGGAATGGGCAAAGAACATAGTAAGCCCGGCGGTCGGGATCTGGGAGTCTTGGACCTAGCACAAATTTCACAAGCGGCGACGTAGGCCTTAACGTCTTTAAGCAACCCAGGCCACCAATAGTTTCTGGCAATGAGGTGCTTGGTACCCAGGATGCCTGGATGGCCAGATAGTGCAGAGTCATGATTCTCCCTGAGTACCCTTAGCCGGAATTGCAGGGGAACAAACAGCTTGTTCTCAGGAAGGTTCCCGGGAGCTGAACCTTGATCAGCCGCAATTTCGGAGACTAGGTCAGAATCAACAGAGGAAATGATTATTAATGGGGGCAAAACACAAACAGGATCTTCCTCCGAAGGAGGGCTGGCCATGAAGCTACGTGACAGTGCATCAGCTTTAATATTTTTAGACCCAGCCCTATAGGTGACCAAAAAGTTGAATCTAGTAAAAAATAACGCCCATCGAGCTTGTCTCGGGTTTAGCCTCCGGGCAGATTCTAGGAAAACCAGATTCTTGTGGTCGGTAAGGACCGTTACCTGGTGCCTAGCCCCCTCCAGGTAGTGGCGCCACTCTTCGAATGGCCATTTAATGGCTAAGAGTTCGCGGTTGCCAATGTCATAGTTACTCTTAGTGGGTGAGAACTTCCTGGAGAAGTAGGCACAGGGACGGAGATGGGTGAGGGACCTGGTACCCTGGGACAAGACAGCACCCACTTCCACCTCGGAGGCATCAACCTCCACGATGAACGGCTCCATGTGGTTAGGCTGAATCAGCACTCGGGCCGAGATAAAGCACTTCTTAAGGACCTCAAAAGCCTGGACCGCCTCAGGAGGCCAGTGGAGGAGATCAGCACCTTTGCGAGTGAGATCCGTAAGAGGCTTAGCGATGACCGAGAAGTTAGCAATAAATCTCCTATAATAATTAGCAAACCCCAGGAATCACTGTAACGCCTTCAGGGAGGCAGGTTGGACCCATTCAGCCACAGCCTGAACCTTGGCAGGGTCCATCCGGAATTCATGAGGAGTCAGGATTTGACCCAAAAATGGTATCTCTTGCACCCCAAACACACATTTTTCAGTTTTAGCAAACAATTTGTTTTCCCGAGGGGCCTGGAGCACCTTCCTGACATGCTCAATGTGGGAGGACCAGTCCTTGGAAAACACCAGTATGTCATCAAGGTACACTACAAGAAATACCCCCAGGTAGTCTCTTAAAATCTAATTTATGAAATTCTGTAAGACCGCGGGAGCATTACACAACCCAAAGGGCATGACGAGATATTCTAAATGACCTTCGGACGTGTTAAACGCAGTCCTCCACTCATCCCCCTCTTTGATGCGGATAAGGTTATAAGCCCCCCGAAGATCAAACTTAGAGAACCATTCGGCCCCCTGAACCTGATTGAAGAGATCAGGAATCAACGGAAGGGGATACTGGTTCCTTACAGTGACCTTATTCAAGTTTCGGTAATCGATGCCTAAGACCACCATCCTTCTTCCCTACGAAGAAGAAGCCAGCACCTACCGGAGAAGTAGAGGGGCAAATGTAACCCTTGGCCAGGCATTCCTGGATATACTCTCTCATGGCTTCACGTTCGGGACAAGAGAGATTACATATCCTACCCTTAGGGAGCTTAGCCCCTGGTACCAAATCGATTGCGCAATCATATTCTCTATGAGGAGGTAACACTTCGGAGGCCTTTTTAGAAAAAACATCAGCGAAGTCCTGAATAAACTCAGGTAGAGTGTTCACCTCCTCAGCGAGAGAAATAAAATTAACAGAAAAACATGACGTCATGCATTCGTTACCCCATTTGGTAAGATCCCCAGTGTTCCAGTTAAACGTGGGATTATGCATCTGCAACCAGGGTAGGCCTAAAACCAAATCGGACGATAATCCCTGCATCACCAGTACAGAGCACTGCTCCAAATGCATGGAGCAAACAAGGAGTTCAAAAACAGGTGTATGCTGCATAAAATAACCATTAACAAGAGGAGTGGAGTCGATACCCACTACCGGGACAGGTTTAGGCAATTCAATCAATGGCATAGCTAGAGACATAGCAAATTCCACCGACATAATATTAGCAGAAGACCCTGAATCCATGAAGGCATTGCCGGTAGCAGACCTACCACCAAAAGAGACCTGAAAGGGAAGCAAGATCTTATTAGGTTTCATGTATACGGGAAATACCTGTGCGCCAAAGCGACCTCCCCGATGGTCACTTAGGCGCGGAAGTTTTCCGGCTGCTTATTCTTACGCCTAGGACAGTTGTTCACTTGATGCTTGTCATCCCCACAGTAGAAGCAGAGGCCTTTCTTCCTGCGGAACTCTCTACGTTGTTGGGGAGACACGGAGGCCCCGAGTTGCATAGGTTCATCCGAGTTTTCCGTGGAAGAACGAAGCAACGGCACCTCGCGAGCCATCATGGGGGAGCCAGAGGAGAAGGCACAAAAACGTTCAAGTCGTCGTTCCCTGAGACGTCGGTCAAGACGTACCGCTAAAGCCATTACCTGATCTAGAGAGTCAGAAGAGGGATAGCTAACTAACAGGTCCTTCAGGGCGTTCGACAGACCCAATCTAAACTGGCACCTCAAGGCAGGGTCATTCCACCGAGAAGCTACACACCACTTCCTAAAGTCCGAACAGTACTCCTCAACGGGTCTCTTACCCTGACGTAAGGTCACCAGCTGACACTCGGCAAAGGCAGTCTTGTCAGTCTCGTCATATATGAGCCCGAGAGCAGAAAAAAAAAGGTCAACAGAGGAAAGCTCAGGAGCGTCGGGAGCCAAGGAGAAGTCCAATGAAAACTCTTCCGGTCCCCTGAGAAACGGTCAGGCAACTTGAGGTGGGGTTCAAGAGGTGAGGTGGGGGGCACTACCAGGGTAGCATCATGCAGGTTGCCCCTCTGAGTCAGGGCTTGGACCTGTAGGGAGAGGCCCTACATTTGCTGAGCCAGGGTCTCAAGGGGGTCCATAGTGTGTCAGGGACCAGGGTAGAAAAGGTATATGGGCCTGTGATTATGTAATGAGGGGGTAGGGAGTCAGACAGGTGAGACCTAATCTACCCGCCACTCAGTCCCTGCCTACTTGCAACGGCCCGTCCTAGGTGACGGCGTACAACTGGGCGACGGTCCCTACTCTGACTATGTGCACGACAGACAGACAAGGGTACAAAGAAGCTAAGGGAAAAGGGGAAGATGCCCACGGCAACACCGTGAGCTACAAGAGTAGTGAACGAGCCGAGTCAAACCAGGAGTGTACGAGGTACCAAACGCAGAGCAAGAGAGTAGTCAGTAAAGCCAGGGTCAAATATGAAGCAGAGGACAAATAGTACAAGCAGCAGCAGCAGAGCCAGGAAACAAGCAGAATCACAGGCAAAGGAGAAGCTTTAAATGAAGGTATAAATAGACAGAGGGCAGGAGCTAGCTCCGTCTGGCCAGGCTGTGATAGGCTCTCCCACTCCTCAGCCTCCCAGCCTGAGTGGTGGAAGAAGGAGTCACTCTATCAGACTTAGGAGCAGGTGCAGACTGAGTAACCACGGGCGTCGACACAGAAGCTGTGTCTGGCAGATCCTTTACAGACAATGTGCGCGTGTTATTTGCAAAAGGATCTGGCCGCGATTTGATATGTTTATGCCGGATATTGGGCATGGTTAGGGCATGGCTTAAAATGTCCCTCTTTTCCGAATTCAAAAGTTGGGAGGTGTGCGATACCTTAGGGTGCCTGCTGTAACATACAGCTGTCACCCCGCGGTTATGTCGCTGGCTCAGCTCCTGAGCCAGCTCCATCTCCTTCACGTAGAGTTACGTGGAATTGCGGGAAAACACCAGCTCCCATCATGTAACTGTACGTGAAAATGCGGGAAGGGGTTAATGACCTGCCTATTTTAGACCTTAACCCCTTAACGACCAGGCCTTAATGACCAAGCATTCTTTCTTTATTTTTCTCATCTTCACATTCCAAGAGTTAGAACTCTTTTATTTTTCCGTCAACATAGGAGTATGAGGGCTTGTTTTTTGCTCGGGACGAGTTGTGTTTTTCAATGGCACCATTTTTTGGTGCATATATTATATTGATTAACTTTTATTAACTTTTTTGGGGGAAGGGAATTGAAAAAAAGCCTCTATTGCTGTATTGTTTTTCGCTTTTTAAAATTACGCCATTCAATATGCAGCATAAATACCATGTTACCTTTATTCTATGGGTCGGTTCGATTACGACGATACCACATATGTTTAGGTTTTTATGTTTTACTACGTTTGCACAATAAAAAAACATTTAAACAAAAATAATACATTTTGGCATAACCGCATTCCAAGAGCCATAACTGCATTATTTTTCCGTTGATATCGTCATATGAAGGTGTAGTTTTCATCGTTACTATTTTGGGGTGCATGGGACTTTTTTGTTGGGCGAATGCAGAAAAAAGGCGATTTTAACATTGTTTTTAGCTGTTTTTTTTTGTACGGCGTTCAGTATACCGTTGAATTAATGTGTTTCATCTTTGTGTTGTTATGATCCCAGCGATACAATATCTGTGTACTTTCATGTTTGTTTTTACACTTTTATTAAATAAAACCACTTTTTATGGAAAACCACTTGTTTATAGGAACATGGGGAGTATGATGGCAATAACTGACATCCATTACTCTCTAGATCGTAGCTTGCATCTGCTGGTGGACATTCTGGATCCCCCATATAAATTGTCTCTGTGACCCTCCTTCCCGACATCTTCTCTCCCTTCCTGTCACTGTAGAGTAGAATGAGCATGCAGGCAAACAAACTCTGCTCGTCTGCCCCATCTGAATGACTGTGCTGATGTTTATGAAGAGACAACAGCACATTCAATGGGGAATGTCTCAAGACTACCACTTCTTCTATATTGCCCATACGAAAGTGATAGTCATAGTGAAAACTACTGCTGCAATCGCACCAGCAGTTTTTAACCACTAGCATAATCCTATTGACTACAGAATGGCATTATATTCTATGTAAAGTAATTCTCAGACTGGACGGTTGCTGTATTCTTGTATTTGTTTTTAAAACTTTCTGCCAAATTTAAGCATGCTACAAATTCCGAATTTTGTGTTCAGAAAAGTATTGATCACCCTCCTAAGATCAATATGATATTGCTAATGAAGGCTTTCTACTGTAATGCATCCGGAGCCTAGTCATTCCGCTTCTTGAGATGGCAACAGAAATGGTGCCCTTTATAGTCATTATACCACTCTATACTGCAGAAGAGCAGTGTAAGATATACAGTAGAACTGACACGGTGGCTTTGATCATTGTAACTCCCGCTAGCCAGGCCTGCTTAGGGTTTTTCAGAAAGACAATTAATATGTCTTATAATAATTTCCTACATTTTTATACCACTACCTGAAACAAGTTGTCTTTTTCTTCTTCATTATACGCACGGCCTTGAGCACTATTCAGCTGGAGTATAGAGTTCTCTGCTCTACTCTGTTCATAATATATTCAAAGCTTTTTACACATTCTATCCATTTCTAACAATTACATATCATATGGTACCATTTATTATTATACCTATGGTTTTTATTTTTACTTTAATCATAAATGTCAGGATATACTATTCAGGGCATGTTCCTCAGGTTATACAATAAAATGTTACATTTGCCTCTTAAAGGGTTTATGCACTTTTTGCAATTCCTTTTTGTTATAAGAGTTTTGGAAAATGAGATCATTATAGGTTGTCCCGCTGCTTTGACCCCTAACAATCAGTTGTAATCCTCAAGGGAGTACATTAGCAAGTGTTCAAATCTCCTGCAGTGCCACAGCAGGGGAAACGAAGCATTACACAGTATCTATGCAATGCAAGAGTACGCTGGGCCCTCCAGAGCAAGAGACCCTCTTTGTAAGTGTAATGCGAGGTCTGGGTGTGGTGTAAACATAAGGTGCAGGGTAGTTGCTAAAAGATGAAATGAGACCAGTAGATTATGGTAAAACAGTGACTCTTTACTTAGGCCGGTGTTGTATTCACACATGACCACAAAAGACAGCAACACTTCTCAGGATACAAGAAAGCTACATATTTAACATGTTTCCCTTCAACTTGGTTCAGATAATGCTGGCTGCTCACCACTCAGTTGTAGGACAAAGTCTCGGCACTCCTCCCTGATACAGGGGTACAGTATCTTTAAATGCATATCCTTGTTTTACCTTCTTGCTTGCAGCCTATTAAAATTTGCTTGCGAGGAGGCTCCTGCCCATCCACCCGCCAATCACATGCTGTCTCTCACGGTGGAGGCTCCTGCGACTGCTACCTGAAAAAAGCAACCCATGCGGGGAGGCTTCTGCCCATCATCCTCTGCCACTCCACACCCCTTCCAATAGTCAGGGCCCCCACATAACACTAGTGTCCTCTGGCGCCTTAGCAACAACTCTGCTATATTATGGGCCAAAGCACGTGCACTAAACCATGTCAAGTGGGAATTACCGATTCTTATGTCTATCTCCAATGCTGTTATGGCGCAACATAACCTAACTAGCTAAAAAGGTGTCCGGGCTGTTTCTCCCGGCGCCAAATACCTTAAATCTCTAGCAGCCGTCATTGCCTGTACCAGAACCAAACCACAACAAAAATGACAGTACAAATGACAAATAATCATGTAATACACATCAGGGACATTTCTTCTTTCGGTACCCCAAAAAAAGCACATTAAATCCAACAAAATGCATTTAAAGAATCTGAACACTCTAAATATTACTTCCATCTATATACCATTTGAAATAAATATACTGGTGTCCCTTTAGAGTTGGGGGTCACTCTCACTTATATGCATTGTCCGCTCTGGTTAATTAATAAGATTAAAATTGGCTTTGTAAACCAGACAACCCTTTAAATATCCCATGTTTTACCTTTTACATGTTGTTATGTCACTGACAATTATATTTATTTATTGAAAACTAGGAAAAGAAGTTAGCTATTTCCTCCCAAACTTGTGTCACATTAAACTATCTTCCCAGCATTCCTTGGTTTTTCACTTATAAAAAAAGAACTAAACCTGAATGCTAAAATACATCCTTCTAATCAATGTGTTTGCCTACACGCTTTCATGTGACGCTTTACTTTTACAGTAGGGATGATAAACTGATTTTAGCCTATCCAAAGTAGCTTGGCATGGGGTCAAGCAAAGCAGTGAGCATTTCACATACTGCTGGTTACATAACAAGCATCTTTGATTTAGGGGTAGTAGGTTTCTCCATGATAAAAAATAAAATAAAATGGCACTCACTAGGCTATAAATTAGGGTGAACACTCCGGTCTATCCATCTGTGATAGACATATAAGTATTTGGTTAATGATATCTGTTTTAATTTTATAACCATATCTTATGTTCTCAATATAAATTTTGATATCTGGTACACCAGGGTAATCCAATTTTATGTATCCAATCTTAATAGGGTCAGACGCTGACAGCACAGCGCCCCTATGCAAGAAATGTATGGCCCACCCTCCCTTCAAAGCCAACAAAACCCCAAAACGTTATATTCTTTTCTAAAATATATATATATAATTAAACAAAGAATGCACACATGCCACTCACAACACTGTACACATGATGCCCATGCGCCACCCACATGTTGGACACATGCCACACATAGGCTGAAGATATGCCACGCACATTTCCCACACACTGTAAACATGTTAACCAGATCCTGGACACACCGTGAACATGCACCACTGATAAGCTGTGCCAATTCTGCAAAATGTACTACTCATACGATGCACACACGCCACCCATAACTATGGACATATGCATCACCTACACCATGGACCCATACAGTATATGTGCCATCCATAACCAGGACACATGCACCTCTCACACATAGCACACATGACGCACATGCCCCTGTCACACAGCATAGGACCAATGGCGCAGATACACCACTTATACATAGGACACATGATTCACAGTGCCATTCACACATCATTCACATGCTGGACACAAACCACACACACATAGGACAAATGCACACCCACCACTTACAGACAGCACACATGTTGCACGAGCGCTATTCCTGTAGTACTCACACATAAGATACACATCAAACACTAACTACTTGCACTACACATCAATCAATCACACTTACCAGGTCTCTTTTTTTTCCAATAGCTAAAACCTACCGATTGCAAAAAAAAATCTACTCTCAAGTCCAGTAGGCCCACCCAATTTATACCTCCAAATATTTACATCCCAAGTCATGGAACACTTTTAAGTCCCGCCCCCAGTCCACCCAGGAATGTCCACAAAACAGTCTGGAAATGCACACGAGATGGTTGGGAGGTATGGCCATGCCCTCACTGTACATCGTTAAATTAGCAGCAACTTTCTAAAACATTCTGTCAAGACCGATCACTGTTTACTTAGCTTTTACTCCCTAGACTTACTACAGCAGAGAGGTCCCCCCACCCTTGTGGACCCTGTGCAGCTGCAACTTTTGCACAGGCTCTATGTCTGCCCCTAAATCTTAATCCAATCATAATTATTATACAATTGACAATTTTCAGGATTCAGCTATTGTTTCCTGGGTCATTTTGTAGTTTATCATGGACTAGATCTCCCAGCTTGCTATATGCAGAAGAGGAGTGCTCTACACAGAGAACTTGAGGAAGAACATACTTGTATAATATGTACAAGCTATGATCAAGAACCCCAGGGGTTCAAAACGCGTAAGAGTGCTGGATACACCAATTTTTGTCCACCTCCTTTGTCTTGTATACCTGCTGTCGACTCAGGATTCGTCTGGGAGTATTTTGAAGCACCTGAAATATTTAGACGTGGAACCAACTAACGCAGAAAATAACACAGTGGAAACGCATTGAGCGAACCTTTGTAATTTTTTCCATTTCCTTCACAATACTTGTATAATACTACAGTAGGACTACACACCTTTTATTAATTTAAATGTGGAAAGCAGATGCAAAACAAGTCAAATAATTGAATCTTCGACAGGTCTGTCTTCATGTTATTGCCTCCCACAAGCAAACTCCACTCTTACTTCTGTGAACATTTTGGATGACTTGGTTTTAGTCTGTTCCATCTCCAACCTAGTTTTCAAGGGTTGATCATGGAGAGTACAACACGAAGGTTAGTGAAACTAGGACGAATATGTTTTTCTCTAGTTAAATTTAGTTGACTCTTTATGGAAACGCCCCATATCTAATGCTTAGGAAATATAAAGCAAAACTGAGATGGAGCTGGACTTATGTAGGAACCTGTCTCCTCTCATCTACTTCTACTCACTAGTCTTTATAATGCAATCATGATAATGCAGTTTGTTTAGTGCCAATTATTCTTAATCTATGAAAATTAGGGATTTGCTTATTAAAATATGATTTATTTATAAGAGTAATGAGGATTTTTAACCTTTATGTGCATAACCCGTCTTGGTTCCTGATTATGAGTTCTGTAAGGCTGCATTTTCTTCAAAAGTAATGACACAACAGGTGAAAAAAACAGTCCTATGGTTGGAGTGAATGAAGAATTTTAGGGTGAACACAAGCACCATAAACTTTGAAGTTGTCTACCAGATGAGACTGATTGAAAGTCCACCTTTTTGGGAAGTCCACCATTGATCTAGATCCAATTTTTCCTGACAGTTTAACAGTTTTAATTCCCTTATATATCTTTATTTATCTTGGTCTTCTTCATTGAGACAACCAACTCTCTAGAAGACCATTTTTCACTGCAATTTTGGGGGTTTGTCCCAAAGAATTTTCCCCTATATGATAGGTCTGTGGGTAGTATATATCGAGGGAAGCAGAGCCTATGTACTTAAAACTCCTGGGCCCCAATACAAAAAGTGCCCACTCCTTCTCTAATAATATTGGTGTCCTCTTATGTGGCAGAGGTGCCTTTGAGCCCCATCATGCACTAGGGTCAAGGGGCAACTCCTACCATGGCACACTCTATAGCTACACCCCCCTCCGGTTAGATGTCCTTTACAAAGACATACATGGCCTAACTGCTCATCATTTATCAGACTGGAACTCATTCATAATGCACTTCTAATATCATTTATGCACGCCTGGAGCTTAACAGCTTGCTTGCTTAGTAAATTCCCAACAATTGCTCAATCTTTACCAATCTAGCTTTCAAACAAATCCTAGGATACAAACTGGTCTTAGACAAGTAAACACTACCCAAGCTGTATTTTAACTTAACTAGCTGGCTAATTCAGACTTTAGATTCACATGTTAAGATATCAGTATGTATCACACTTGTCACTATTGTGATCTCCAGAGATAAATCTAACCATTGTATATCCGAGACTAGTGCTGGAGTGACTAGGGACTGAGCTGCAGTACTAGGCACAGCCACAACTGTATGTACAGCCAAGTGTTTGGTCATAAAAAAGAAGGGGACCTCTTCATTCGCATCATTGCGCTGCTTTCAACATTGAAGGGCACTGAATGGCAGGGCAAGCATGCGCCTTCCTACCATTCAGCACATTGTAGATAGAGCCCCCCTGTAGATAGAATCACTCACACTGTTAACTGAAAAAATAAAACTTTACATACTCACCTGATCCTGTTCCCACACTATCCTCTAGCAGGCATGGTCTCTTCTGATCAAGTTTGCTGCAGCTGAACGACGCAAGCATTCGTTTATTGTTGCGGAAATGTTTAAAAAGTGGGAAGCTGAAGATATCTGAGCGGCGAACTGCAGAAATGGGCCGTGGCCAGAAGAAGTCATCATGGAGGCCAGGACCAGATGGAGAAGAAAAGAGAAAAATAACAACTAGAATATTAGAAGACGTCACCTGTGAGTCACTCAGTGTAAATGTTTATTCTGCCTCTAATCAGTACAGTAGTAACTGTATGATCTGTAGTGAGGTGATGGGTAGTATGATTTTATTTTATTTTTTGAAACAGCAACTTCCAGCATATCCTTACCATTGTTCCGGTCATGCTGGGAGCTGTAGTTTTACGCTGTACAAACCTATATGGCAGGGGTTGCACTAAATTTGCAAATGATCTCTGCACTGAGCTGTATTTGTGCTAGGACTGTATTTTTGTATTGAAATTTGTTCTGATGCTGTATTTATATACTGAGCTTGATTCTGGTGTTGTATTTATGTACTGAGCTTGGATCTGGTGCTGTATTTATGTACTGAGCTTTGTTCTGGTGCTGTTCATATGTATTGAGCTTTGTTCTGGTGTATATATGTATTGAGCTTTGTTCTAGTTCTGTATTTATGTACTGAGCTAGATTCTGGTGCTGTATTTATGTACTGAGCTTGGTTTTGGTACTGTATATATGTATTGAGCTTGGTAATGGTACTGTAATTATATAGGATATATTTCTAATAACAAAATTGCAGGGAAGATTGTATTGTTGTAATTTATTGTCTATTTAATGGAAACCTGTCAGGTAGTTTTAACCCCTTGAACCGCCACCATGTGGTAATACATGATCTGACAATATTTCCAAACATTCCCCTGTATGTTTTTTTCCGATGCAGCAAAATCTTTAAAATTAACTTTTAAAATGGCGCACGCTATATGCCAATTACTCATTAAAAGGTCATGGGGCGGTGCCGCTATCCTGAAGAGTCACACAGTCCTGACTCCAAACCCACCTTTCCATGATTGTGTGACATCCCCCTGGCTATTCTACATCAGCACCAGTCTCCTCCAACTTTCTCGGATGCGCCATTGCCATGTACTCCTTGGGCACACCCTGTGCAACGGAGTGTACTCTACCCAGCTTCATCGCTGCACCGTGCATGCCAGTGGAGTACAAGGCAACGGTGCATCCGCAAGAATTGGACGGGGCTGCTAGTGATGTAGAACAGCCAGGGGGATGTCAATCAAAATCTGGGGGGCGCCATTCCAATTTTCACTTCAGGAAGCAGAAAAGCTAAAATCGTCCCTGACCCCAACGATTAAATATTGATGCCTATCCTCAAGATAGGCCATCAATATTACAGTCCTGTAAAACCTTTTTAATATTCAGCTATGATTTTCTTTCTTTATTAATTTGGGGCCAAATATTAAGTAGTTCTGTAGCAACTTAGAAAACTAGGCCTGGTTGTTTTTGCAAAGTCTTACCAGGTTTTACACCATTTTAAAATTGGACACTAGTACCTGCAGGTTTTTTTGTTTTTTTTTATAGCCGTTGCATCTTGGTTGCTGTGACTTGATTGAGTTTTGCTCCATTATAGATAGATGGGACATAACACAACCACTGTCCACATGCCCTAATAGGGTTTATGAATGTCATAGAGGAGGGTCCTTGCTTTTGTCCATCCTCTATGAACCAGAACAGAGACCTACTCTGTATTTCATGGACGGCCATGTAGCGGTGAAATGTCTGGCTATCCACAGCTTTCCCCAGCAAATTCAGCTGTTTGCCAGGGGTGTCAGTACTGGACTCACAGTAACAACACAAGGATATCACAGCACTAGATAAATATAATGTATAGGGTGTTCGCCTCAATAGGACTTGATCCAAAAGTCCCCTTAGTGAGATCCAGAAAAGAGAAACAAAGCAGCACATCCAAAAATGAATGGCATTTATTCACACAAAGATGCAACATTTTTTACTTTTTTGTCTATTAAGGAGGGATTGGGGGTACTGTTGGTTAGAGAATTTATCACTCATTTCATCAAGTGAGGTAAAATGCTGTGGTTCGGAAACAATCCTTTTCACCCTCAGCATTTAACTAAAAGGGAGGGAGTCAAGCATCCATCTAGGATGTTGACTGTCAAAGTGCATCAAATTCTTGCAGTCCGTAGGCTTAGTAAACAGGTCTGTGACTAACCCATCTCCAACCCTATAAACCAATGTGACAAGAAATTGCAGATAGACATCAGACAAATTTATTGTGAATTTAATATCAACATCCATGCTATTAAGAATCAAATGGAACTCATCTAGCTGAGTCGAAGTGCCAGTCTAGATAACGAAGATATCGTCGATGTATCTCCATAACCTCAGTACCTTGCTGACATGGTGGGATAAATAGACATATCGTTCCTCAGGGGCCACCAAGAACATGTTGGCATAAGTCAGGGGCCACATTTGAGCCCATGGCAGTCCCCCTCTTTTGTCTATAAAAAGTGTCACGAAACAGAAAATATTTCTCAGTAAGAACTATTTCTAAAAGGCCCATGAGAAAATGGCTGCATTCATCAGAATATGAAGAAGATCTCAGAGCCTCATATACTATACGGAGTCCCCTAGAATGGTCTATGAAAGTGTACAGACTGCATACGTCAAATGATGACACTAAAATGATACTGTCTGTAACGACGGGGGTAGGGAAACGGACAAGTGAGCCCAAATCTACCCGCCACACTGTCCCTGCCTACTTGCAACGACCCGCCCTAGGCGACGGGGTACAACTGGGCGGCGGTCCCTACGCTCAGTAAGTGCACGAGACAAACATACAAGGGAATACAAAGCAAAGGGAAAGGGGCAGTTGCCCATGGCAACACCGTGAGCAACCAGAGTGGTGAACGAGCCAAGTCAAACCAGGAGAGCACGAGGTACCAAACGCAGAGCAGGAGAGTAGTCAGTAAGCCAGGGTCAGTATGGAGCAGTATCAAATAGATAGGAGCTGTAGCTGGGCCAGGAAACCACACAAGAAGAATCACAAGCAAAGGAGGAACAGGAAAGGCAGGTATAAATAGACAGAGGGCGGGAGCTAGCTCCGTCTGGCCACGCTGCGATAGGCTCTCCCACTCCTAAGCCTGCCATCCTGAGTGGTGGAAGATGGAGTCAGTCTCAGAGACGTAGATTCAGGTGCAGACTGATTACCTATGGGAGTTAACCCCGAAGCTGTGCCTGGCAGATCCTTTACACTGTCATTAATTGACATATCCATTAATTTCAAAGTTAAATCAGATGTGTCTTGGACATAGGAGGTAGCAGAGGTGGCATATGTTCTTAAAGTCCTATCCAAAAAAATTGTAATTGGGCCAGATATGGATTCCCTTCCAGATACAATTGGTCATCCTGTGGGTTTACTGAGAAATTTATGAATCTTTGGAAGGCAATAAGTGACAGGGGTAACTGGATGTGACACGGTGAGAAATTCAACAATTCAGCAACAGCGTGCTGTAATAGATCGCCAATCCTGCGCTGGAATCAAAATATCTCCATCTCGAGGAACGATACGTGGTGGAGATACATCAACGATATCTTTGCTATCTGGACTTGCACTTCGACTCAGCTAGATGAGTTCCATTTGTTTCTTAATAGCATGGATGTTGATATTAACTTCACAATGAGTTCGTCTGATGTCTCTCTGCAATTTCTTGACAAATTGGTTTATGGGGCTAGGTTAGTCACAGACTTCTTTACTAAGCCAACGGACCGCAACAATTTGTTGCGCTTTGACAGTCAATATCCTAGAAGGCTGCTTGAATCCATCCCTTTTAGCCAAATGCTGAGGGTGAAAAGAATTGTTTCCGAACCACAGCATTTGATCAAATGACTTGATTTAATTAGTGATAAATTCTCTAAAAGGCAGTACCCCCAATCTCTCCTTAATAGACAAAAAGTAAAAAAGTTTGCATCTTTGGGTGAATAAATTCCATCTATTTTTGGATATGCTGCATTGTTTCTCTTTTCTAGTACCGGACCCACAGTGATAAATTCCCTTATAAACGGGGTAGTGTAATATAGTGAAATATATATCTGGGGTGTGACTTCTTCCATTTTGTATGCTATTCTCCATTTTACAGAGTGTTTTCTCATAATCATTATTTATCAATTATCCACAGGATAGGTGATAAATATCTGATTGGTGGGGGTCCAACCGCTGGGGAACCAATCAGGGGAACATGCTTACCTTGCTGTTCCTCAGAGCCCCATAGGATTGCAGCGGTAGTGCGCGTGCTCGACCACCGCTTCATTTATTTCTGTGGGGCTGCCGAGCGTTGTCTCGTGTGGATAGGTGATTACTATTGATTATGGGATAACACCTTTAAGTCATACACAAGATAATATATAGTTTGTTAAAGATTTGAAACAATGTATTGAAACTGATATTGTCTCACTGTTATCAGTAATGATTTCTACTCTGACTAGATGTTTTTTTCTACTTTATCTTGTTCATTCAACTCTTAAAGTCTCAGTTGAAATTTGCAGATCTAACACTCACGTACTTGCTAAAAACGGAAAGATCTTATGGGGCGTTATTAAGGAAAAAATGTCACTATGTGGGGTATAAAAACTGCACCCATACTGTAGCCATTTTGAGTTCAGCTATAACCTGTATGGTGTGCAGACAGGATTTATCCTCGCTGCTCTTCGACCAGATAAAGGGTTCCCCGGGAACAGATTTGAAGATCATAACCTTAGCTAAGTAAATTCTGTATCTTATGCTAGCTAAGGGCCCTTTTACACCAGCCAATTATCGGGCAATCAAGTGTTCACAGAACGCTCGTTCCTGATCATTGCCCTTTGTAAACAGGGCAACGATCAGCCAATGAACGAGCAAACACTTGTTCATCGACAGTGTATAGTTTTAAATGCCTTAAATATGATCATAGTCGGCCCAAATCTCCCTGTGTAAATAGGCAGACGTGCTGCCGACATGATAGAAATGTATGGGGATGAGCGATTGTAGTAACGAACTCCTTACTTACCCCATACTACAGATGTAGCCGTCTTTAACTTGACTTTTAACGCATTTAATACACAGTGGCAAGATCTTTTCAATGGCTTTTGTTGTGTGATATCACTTATCAGAGTCAAGTTAAAGATGGCTACATTCGTAGCTCCTTGTGAAAGGAGCAAACAAGCGCCCATCAACGAGCTGTCTCGTTGATTGGCACTCGTTTACACAGCCCCGTTTAAAAGTACCCTTAGTTTTGTTTTATCTATTATCTATCCAGTATTATCTATAATGTTGAGTTATTGAACATGTATTATTGTGAACTGAGTGAAGGTAGTATTACACGGCCCGTCATGGGCCGTGTAAACGAGCGCCTATCAACGAGACAGCTTGTTGTTCAGCACTCGTTTGCACCTTTCGCAAGGAGCTAGTATGGGGCTAGTATGGGGACGAGTGCTCGTTATTCCGATTGCTTGTCTCCATACAGTTCTATTGTGTCGGCAGCACGTTTCCCTATTTACCCAGGGAGATGTGCTGCCAACAACGATGAAACGCTCGTGTGCCCGATAATTGGCCAGTGTAAAATTACCTTAAGTCAATAGTGTGCTTGTGTACATCTTTTTGTTCCTTTGATCCATAAATAATTTTGCAATATAACAGGTCGTCTGTTGTGAGACAACCCCTTTAAAGAGGCTCTGCCACCAGATTTTGCAACCCCTATCTGCTATTGCAGCAGATAGGCGCTGCAATGTAGATTACAGTAACGTTTTTATTTTTAAAAAACGAGCATTTTTGGCCAAGTTATGACCATTTTTGTAGTTATGCAAATGAGGCTTGCAAAAGTCCAAGTGGGTGTGTTTAAAAGTAATAGTCCAAGTGGGCGTGTATTATGTGCGTACATCGGGGCGTTTTTAATACTTTTACTAGCTGGGCGTTCTGATGAGAAGTATCATCCACTTCTCTTCAGAACGCCCAGCTTCTGGCAGTGCAGACACAGCCGTGTTCTCGAGAGATCACGCTGTGTCGTCACTCACAGGTCCTGCATCGTGTCAGACGAGCGAGGACACCGGCTCCAGAGGCTTCAGTTGATTCTGCAGCAGTATCGGCATTTGCAGGTAAGTCGATGTAGCTACTTACCTGCAAACGCTGATGCTGCTGCAGAATCAACTGTAGCCTCTGGTGCCGATGTGTCCTCGCTCGTCTGACACGATGCAGGACCTGTGAGTGACGACACAGCGTGATCTCTCGAGAACACGGCTGTGTCTGCACTGCCAGAAGCTGGGCGTTCTGAAGAGAAGTGGATGATACTTCTCATCAGAACGCCCAGCTAGTAAAAGTATTAAAAACGCCCCGATGTACGCACATAATACACGCCCACTTGGACTTTTACTTTTAAACACGCCCAGTTGTACTTTTGCAAGCCTCATTTGCATAACTACAAAAATGGTCATAACTTGGCCAAAAATGCTCGTTTTTTAAAAATAAAAACGTTACTGTAATCTACATTGCAGCGCCTATCTGCTGCAATAGCAGATAGGGGTTGCAAAATCTGGTGACAGAGCCTCTTTAAGTCTTTTGAACATCTGAAAACTAGCCCATGTTTTGTTTTTGTTTTTTCTCCGGTGTACTGTGAATGCTGTAAGGAGCCAGAAAACAGAAGTATAACAGAAAACTATTGGTAAGTGGAAATTCAGAGGTTTGTATGTTCTTCATATGCTTGCCTTGTTTTCCTCCCGAACTCCAAAAACATATTTACAGTCTAATTTGCTTTTTATAAAATTGGCGCTAGTATGTATGAGATATGGAAATTAGATTGTGGGACCCAATGGGGGATAGAGAGTCATGGTACAAATAACAATATGTATACTGCATTGTGGAATATATAAGTGCTATATATGTAATGGGAAATAAATAATGGTAATAATAAATGAGGCTCCGTGAAGTAGGGATATTAGAGTCTGATGCTCCATCATGTAGGGAACAGGAATAATGACTCTTCCCTCCCCTGCTATCTTCACCCCCCCCCCCCTTTATGTACACATATTATACAGACCCTAACGTCGCCATAGAAAGAAGCTACTTATTTTTTCACCCCAGCTACCAGGTGGTGAGCTAACTCCCCATACACCTTCTGTATCCCTTAAGTAATTGAAAACATATTGTGGTCATGTACTGTAGTCTTTTAAGTCAGATATAATAACTTTGCAGGCATTGTCCAGACCTGAATAGATGCAATGATCTGTACTCAAGTGGAAAATCTCTTTTCCTTAAGAGCTGAATATGGAGGATAACATGTCAACTTCAGGGTTATCCTCCAATTCTAGCTGGAAGCTATACTAGGTGTTTCTGATCTTTTATAAATTACTAGTATTATAAAGCATATATTGAGTTTGGACACAATGACTATTTATTCCACACAATCACATAATTCTAAGGCCCTTAAGCAGCATAAACAGTGCACCACTATTATCCCATCACATTGCCTGGAGCCTAGGACCTAGAAATTGAAGGATCATTTATCTTTTACTTTGTCCAAAGGCGCGGGATTTCATTTTTGACTGGTCTTTCACTTTGCCAACAGATCAGACCTTATTATTCATGTACCCACATGATCAATATTATCTATGCACTCTTATTATTCTCTGATTTCATCTCTAGACAAAGATGTCCCTTGTCATAGAATGCTTTTACATATACAACACTAGTACCAGAATCAATCAGTATGATCTAGTTACTGACTTAAACGGTATGTTATTCGCAAAGCATAGAAGGTTACTATACCATATTATACATAGATAAAATGGAGTCTTCCATACCTTGACGGTGTTGATTCATCAACCCCCAAAAGAATGGGTTGTATTTAAAAGGGTTAAAGGGTTTGTCCACGTTTGACAATGCCCTTTTGTTAGAAGGGTGTTCAGAAAATAAGTTGATCGTAGGGTGTACCCCTAGTGATTAGCTGTAATCTGCAAGGAAAACTGGCAGCGAGTGTTTAATTCCTCTGCAGCGCCACCTCAGGGAAAGTTAAGCATAACACGATGCTCATTAAAATAAATACTTTGTCGATGAAAGGCATGGGCGCTCTAGGCCCTTCACAATAAGAGATGCTCTTTGTAGTTCCTCTTTATTCTGGCTAATAGATGACAATGTTAAATGATAGACTGCCTTCTATATACACAGAATTCCATTATATTATATCTGAAGAAGGGTTTTCTAAACCAGAAAATCCCTCTAAAGGGTATTCCCAACTTAAACATGTCTGGCATATCCATGGAAAATGCTATAAATGTCAATAAATGTGGGTCCCAGCTCTGGAACCCCCACATATCTCCAGAACAAGGGTTACTGGCATCCAGGCGGGGAATGAGTGGAGCGTGGCTTTCACCATTCATTCTAATGGGAGTTATGGAAGGAGATAAGCGCCTGCTTCCTTGGCTATTTCCAGAACTGCCGTGGAGTGAATGTGCCTTTCCATTCCTTCCTTGACTGTATGCTGCGGCCATCTAATCTGGCGAGAAGGGGGTCGGGTCAGAGGTGGGATCCGCATATATCATTCATTTATGGCATATCATGTGGTTATGCCATAAATCTTTAAATTGGAAATACCCCTTTAATGTTTTAAGAAGCTTCTTCCCTTCTTTGCTAATATTGTAAGGCCTTTAGAGATGTTTTATACTGTACCACCCATCAGAAAGGAGTATGGGGCAAAATAAGTGTGCTTCCCCTTATGGTTCCCATCACAGTAGTATTGATACCTATAATATGTATAGAGGTAAAAGTAGAAATTACAATTTATTTATATATGGATAAATCATCAATAATATCTAATAAAAAGACAAGTATTGATACACAAGACATCATTGAAGAAATCTTCAGCAGTCCCCCGCAGAGATATAGTCACGTCTGTTTAACTGTTTTGCTATTCATGTAATAAAGTAAAATGCTAAATTTGGGATTATCTCTGTGAGTGAGAGCTGTAGATACCTACAATGCAATTTTACCCAGATCTACTCTATTTAATGCTGCATAATTTGTCTGGGGCAAAAAAAGTAGGAACTATTTTTGGCCCTAAATGGGAACTCCTAGCTGTGCACAGGATCCTCTAAGGCCAGGAGCTCCTTGAATAGGCATGAACACTGCGATGATTTTACTGTAGTTACTGGGTTGAATAAAATAAAAAATCATGACATTAGACCCATCCTTACACCAAACCGTCTCTGGGCCACCCAGGAGCATGTGTCACTCAATATGTTCAAATGTGGAAGGACCAGTGATTGTTTTTCCTCGGTCTTCCTAATTTCTTACTAATTTTAGAGGTATAGTATGATATAAATCCTAATTTATGCTTTGTGTGACAAAATATAGATGCCTAAAATCCATGGATATGGATTCTAGGAAAGTAAGAACAAGGCCTTAAATATATCAAATTGGAAACGGACAATGTTGAAGCAGTTTCTTAGCTCAGTGCTGGATGGAGACTTTTTCCTTGTGGTGGTTGTGGGACTTGAGTAGAGTCATATAATGGGTTGTTTTGCGTTTGACTTGAGTCTAGTAACTACAGTGTTTTTTTCCAATGCAAATCATGAACACAAATTTTATTGTCAGCTATAGGGAATGGGTCTATAAATATTGCCTCATGATGCAGTCTTCCACAGTTGCTGCATTTAGCTTCAAGACATAGTGGCGAAAATGTATTAATAATGGCGTTTTATACGACAGTCTTAATATACATATAGCTGGAGTAAGATGTGCTTAATTTAATCTCTGGCTGTCCGTGACCCTGAAAGGGAACTTTAGGCCATCTACGAGCTACCCTAGATTTCCGCTATAATTCACGGCGTAAATGTTAGTAAATTTGTTGGGCCCGGACAGGTTGTGCCCCTTTGCTAAGCCCTACCGACCTTTTAGAAAGCGCTGCGGGCAGTGTAAATGCATCAAAAGTTCCAATTTGTTTATGCATTTGCGACTTTTCTTTGGTGTAGAAAAGTTAATTAATTTCCCCCATTAAGTTAAATTCCTTGTGCATCCCAATGGGGGGAATTTATTAAGACCAGCGTTTTACACGCCAGTCTTAATATAAAGAAAGAGTAAAATTGCCTAATTTAATTATATGCCAACCATGAGCTGGTGTATATTTGCATCATAATTTAAGCCAGCTTCTTTGTCGTGCCACAGGTGGAGCCGTCTCCTTCCACTGAACTCCACTTTTTTTTTTAACAGCAAATTGCAACTTTTGGGACCGTTTTTTTGGTGTAGAAAAGTTACTAATTCCCACCAATGTCTCTATTAGATTTGGCACTGCACTATGATGTGACCTGTGTGCCCAACGCTTGGAACAAATTAACTTGAGACTTTAATGTTTGGTCTGTCTCGTCTTAATTTTTGGCCAAACACTATGTAACTGAGCAGGCACCATGAGTACAACCTTGTGAACAGCAATGGCTGAATGCACTACTCAGGCCTGCGTAAGATTTATTGCTATGTGTTTCCTATTTTGCTAGCTGCAGCAGTTGGAAAAATACAGTAAATCCATGTTTGACGTTAATACACATGAACATCTGTATACTACTGAGATGAATAATGTACTTAAAAAGCTGAAGGGCTATGTATATCTTAACATGTCCATCAGGCTTTCACTCTGCAGAAGATTAACATGTTTGGGCTGAACAAAGCACCCATAACTGAGGAAGCATAGCATAAGCACCCTGAAATTCAGAATATTTTTTCTTATATTTCGTTACCCCAAGACATATCAAATATTGAGTCAAAAGCTGGGACTACTGAATATAAAAGTGGTTTGGGTCAGCAACTAGTAGCTACAGTCCAGTGGCATAGCTATAGGGGTTGCAGCAGTCGCAATTGCGACCTGTCTCCGAAGCCAGGGGAGCCCACGGCCCCCGCACCATATCTATTCAGTTACTATAGTAACTGGGACCTATGTCATAAACTACACGAGCCCCGGTTATTATAGTAACAGTATACTTACGGCTGCAGCGTTGGTCCAGACGTCTTTCAGCGACATGATCTAGGCTTAGATACAGGGCCTAGCTGATAGTATCACACATAGGCCCTGTAGCTAAGCCTACCATGTGGTAGGCATAGATACAGGGCTCAGCAGACAGCCACATGGGCACTGTATCTAAGCCTACCAGGGCCGGCCCTAGGATAGATGGCGCCCTGTGCGAAATGATCTTCGGCGCCCCACCCCATCATTAAAAAAAAATGCCCCATAAAAAAATTATAATGCCCCTTTAGTGCTCCCATACATTATAATAATAATATTTAATAATATAATATATTACAACCCCTTCAAGGACACAGTATTTTGTCCTCTAATTGTGCCCACAGTATTATGCCACCTGTAGTACCCCTACACAGTATAATGTCCACTTAGTGGTCCCCACAAAGTATAGTGTCCACCTGTACATTTTGCCATATAGCCAACCTGTAGACAGTGCCATAATCCCCACCTCCTTTTTGTAGATCGTGTCATACAGCCCCCCCACTTCCCCCTTGTAGACAGTGTCATACAGTCTCCCACCTCCCCCTTGTAGACCGTGCCCCCAAACAAAAACAAAAATTGTACTCCCCTAGGCCCCGTTCCCATGACGAACTGAGCTGCTCCACAGCGTGATCCTGTAGCCTAGTACAGAGTTTCCCAACCTTTTTGGACTCGAGGCAGCACTGCAAAAATAAAATTTCCTCAGGCCCCCCCTACCAAAAATAGTTTCGAGAAAGACAGAAAACGACTAAGAACAAGCACTACACTCGTAGGGTCTGTTCACACATGTTTTCTGTAAGGCAAAAAAAATCTGACTCAAAATTCCTTCAGCAACTGACAGTGTTGTGTGACCTTTTTTTTGTGTTTTTTCTTAAGCTGTTGAAGCGAATGCAAAAGATGCAGGAAAAAAAGCTCCAAACGGGCACCGCAGGTATTTTCTACCTCCTATTAATTTCAATTGGAGGTCAGAGGCGGAAACCACTTGAAGACCATCAGCCCCCCACTCACAGTAAAATGACCATCAGCCCACCACTCACAGTAAAGTGACCATCAGCCCACCACTCACAGTAAAATGACCATCAGCCCACCACTCACAGTAAAGTGACCATCAGCCCACCACTCACAGTAAAATGACCATCAGCCCACCACTCACAGTAAAGTGACCATCAGCCCCCCACTCACAGTAAAATGACCATCAGCCCACCACTCACAGATTCCCCCTGTAGGTAGCGCCACACAGCCCCTTGTGGGTAGCGCCACACAGCCCCCTTGTGGGTAGCACCACACAGCCCCTTGTAGGTAGCGCCACACAGCCCCCTTGTAGGTAGCGCCAGACAGTCCCCTTGTAGGTAGCGCCATACAGCCCCCTTGTAGGTAGCACCATACAGCCCCCTTGTAGGTAGCGCCATACAGCCCCCTTGTAGGTAGCGCCAGACAGCCCCCTTGTAGGTAGCGCCAGATAGCCCCCTTGTAGGTAGCGCCACACACCCCCTTGTAGATAGCTGGGCCCTGTAGTTACGCCTACCACATGGCAGGCTTTGCTATAGGGCCTATGTGTAATACTGTCTGCTGGGTCCTGTATCAAAGCCTACCACATGGTGGGTTTAGATACAGGGCCCATATGTGATACTGTCTGCTAGGCCCTGTATCTAAAGCCACCATGTAGTAGGCTTTGATATATGGACAGTTCTGTTGGGAGCTCCCGAACGCGCTCCCTAACGTATACCTGTGACGGATGCCATACAGTGGCATCTGTTACCCATAGGCTCCCAGGTCTTATTCAAATCTGCGTTGGAGGCTCCATTAGGGGTTTCTGTCGCAGATTCCACCGAAAATACCGGAAACATTAGTGCAGCATGCTGCGCTATTGCTTCCGATAAAACCACGGACACTTAAAGTCAATAAGTTCCGTCAGGCACCAGTAGCCTTCATTGTTCAATGGAGCCTGCACATCCGGCATCTTCGTGTGTTCTGCTCCTCTGACGGAACAGGACCTTACCTGGTTACTAGCGATCATTCACCTACTTTTGAAAGTAGGTGAATGACTGCTAATAACTTGTAGCGCAGGGACTCCTCTGTATGTGAAGGAGTCCCCGCATTAGGTATTTTTAGTGGCAGATCTCCGATGATCCTGCGGTCCTTACAAGCATCAGTAAACTAAGCATTAACAGCTCTAAGCTGTCATTGGTTAGTTTACATCATGAGTTGCCCGGTTACCTCAGTTCATTGGCCTACTTTTAAAAGTAAGCCCAAAACCAGAGGAAACCTAGGACCACGTGATGTGAACCAATGACAACTTAGAGCTGTCACTGCTTAGTTTACTCTTATGAACCCAGGATAGGTAAGTATAATAATTGTTTCGCTTTTTTTATGTGTAACTAATGTTTTGTTGTTTTTTTTAATTTTTTTTTACAGGTTCGGTTGTTGGACAACTTTGGATTCGAGGACTACGTTTTTTTTATTATCAATTAAATAATTAACGAAGGTTGTGTAGGTTTTTTATTTCAATAAAACATTTTTTTTATGTGTCTGTGTTTTTTTTTTAAACTTTATTATTACTGCCTTAGTAATGGCCGCTGGGGCTTGGTGTTAGCTGGTGAAAAAGCTAACACTTACCCCTCATTATTACCCACCGGTACCCACCGCCAGCAGGAATACCAGTAAGAGTCGGATACAATTTTGTACCCAACCATCTGCAACGATGGTCAGGCAGCGCCTTTCCCACCTTGGTAATGCTAGCCTGCTGCTTTGTTGTATATGGCTGGTTATGATAAATGGAGGTGACCCACGTCTTTTCTTTTTTTATTTTTTATAAATAAATAATTTTAAAAATCTACATGGGTCCCCCCATTTTTCATAGCCCACCAGATACAACATAGCAGCAGCAGGCTAGTATTACCAGGGTGGGAAGGGCCACAGTTTTTAGCCTTTCCCAGCCTAATGATACCAGCCTGCGGCCACCTCAGTGCCCTACCATCACAGCTGATGGTCGGGTACTGGATCGTACCCGGCTCTTCCCAGTACCCATGGTGGCGGTGGGTACCAGGGTGATAATGGGGGGTTAGTGTTAGCCTCTTCACCGGCTGATACTAAGCTTCGCCTTAGTAATGGACGCTGTCAATCAGCCAGTGGCAATTACTAAGGCAATAGCAATAACTATAAAAAAAATACATAGCGACATAGAAAAATATTTAATTGAAATATCCACTTTAACCATTTTATTGAGAATAAGAAAAAACACTGTCATCAAATTAGTTCTCGA
Organism: Rhinoderma darwinii; assembly: GCF_050947455.1. NCBI lineage: Eukaryota > Metazoa > Chordata > Amphibia > Anura > Rhinodermatidae > Rhinoderma > Rhinoderma darwinii. The sequence continues at coordinate 374,105,614 of NC_134689.1, forward strand.
ATCCAAAGTAGTCCAACAACCGAACCTATAAAAAAAATACACAAAAAAAAAACTAGTAACATAAATAAGCTGTAATGATAGGGGTAGGGAAACGGACAAGTGAGCCCTAATCTACCCGCCACTCTGTCCCTGCCTACTTGCAACGACCCGCCCTAGGCGACGGGGTACAACTGGGCGGCGGTCCCTACGCTCAGTAAGTGCACGAGACAAACAGACAAGGGTACACAAGGCTAATGGAAATGGGGCAGTTGCCCACGGCAACACCGTGAGCAACAAGAGAGGTGAACGAGCCGAGTCAAACCAGGAGTGTACGAGGTACCAAACGCAGAGCAGGAGAGTCGTCAGAAAGCCAGGGTCAGTATGGAGCAGGATCAAATAGTCAGGAGCTGTAGCTGGGCCAGGAAACCACACGAGAAGAATCACAAGCAAGGAGGAACAGGAAAGGCAGGTATAAATAGACCGAGGGCGGGAGCTAGCTCCGTCTGGCCAGGCTGCGATAGGCTCTCCCACTCTTAAGCCTGCCAGCCTGAGTGGTGGAAGCTGGAGTCAGTCTCAAAGACATAGACTCAGGTGCCGACTGATTACCTATGGGCGTTAACCCCGAAGCTGTGCCTGGCAGATCCTTTACATAAGCCAAACAATTATTATACATACCTTTCCTGGGTCCAGTGCTGGATCCGCAATGGTCTGAGAGCTACGCTAAAAGTGCCTAGGGCAGCATCAACTCTAAATACGGCCCTGCCTGTATCTAAGCCTATCATGTGTGATACTGTATGATGGGCCCTGTATTTAGGCCTATCATGTGTGATACTGTCCGCTGGGTCCTATGTCTGAGCCTATCGTATGTGATACAGTTAGCTGAGCCATGTATCTAATCCTATCATGTGTGATTTTGTCTGCTGAGCCACTGTATCTAATTCTATCCATAGCTATAGGGATGGAAGTGCTAGAGATATTTTGTCTCCGATATAAATATATACACACACAAAGGGAAGATATATGTATTGGAGCTATTGCCCCTGATGTTTTAAGACTTTAGCAACAACCTGACACCTAGTGCTGCATCTTTGGGTCCCTTAGGAGACCCAGCGATGCAGCTGGGAGCTGCGGGCCCTCGGCCATGAAGAGAAGTTGGGAGTGGCCCAAGAAGAACTTTTGCACCAGGGCCCATGAGCCTTTAGCTACACCCCTGCTACAGTCTCAAGTATTATATTATTTTTCTTTTAACAACCATTATTACCAATTTATTTGAGTATACAGTGAATTAGTATAAAGGTTGTCTAAACTTCAGAGCCATGTTAAAGGTATTGAATTGACCAGATTTGTTTTTAAAATAATTCAACTATACACCGTTCAGCCATAACATTAAAACCACCGGTCTAATATTATATAGGTCCCCCTCCTGCCGCCAAAACAGCTCTGAGCTATCCAGGCATGGACTCCACAAGAGCTCTGAAGGTGTCCAGTAAGCCCAACGTAATGAGGGAGCGCATGATAAGGTGGTTTGGGGGTTTTAGGCTACTACGTTTGAGGCTATGTGTATGGGGATTTAAGGGTTAAGTGAAGGGGGCAAATGTGAAATGTATCTATATGTTGATGGGTGGAGTATAGTGTATATAAGTCCATGCGGGATAGAGGCAGTCCTCTTTACTGCTGGACAACAGGAGAACAGATTTGTGTGTTACACTAAAGATTTAAAAAAAAAGTTTTACCTTACCATGGATGCAGCACTGGAGTCCTTAATGGCCAGGATCAGGGATGCAGCGCTCCAGCATGCTCCTGGATGGCTGGAGCAGCTCTTCTCTGGGGCTCTTCCTCCGGATACAGCTGCTGGAGTGGAGAGCGTGGAGGGACGCAGCAGCAGGCATTCCAGGCCTCCGGAGGCCTTCACCAGAGGTAACGCCTCAGTCCCGTCGGCGCCGTGGGAGCCCCTCCAGGGACCCTCCAGGGACCCTCCTCCTCCAGGTCCTGAGCGGTTGCCAGGCGCAGGGCTGCGGAGGTCAGGGAGGAATGCCGTCAGGCGGGCGGGATTGGAGGTGACAGGAGGGGAGCCGCGGCCATCTTCCCTCCTCCTGTCTGCAACGACAACGCCGGAAGTGAGGGCGGGACCGGAAGTGACGGCTCTCTCCGGCGCGGGTGTTCCTGGCGCCGGAGGAGCTCATCAGACAGTCGAGCGGATGCCAGGCCCGGCCAGGCCCGGCCCGCAGGAAGAGGCGGGCGGCCTCGAGTTGGAGACTGAGATCGTCTCCTGCTGGAGCAGGGAGGCGTACAGCAGGGAGCGGAAGTACAAGACGTCGGGCCCCTTCCGGTAGGAGGGGGCAGCGTCCATTTTGCCCCACAGCGAGAGAGGAGGATTCGGATGACAGCCCTGGAGAAGGACTTGGAAGCCAGGGCTGTCTGTCTATATATGCCACGCCAGAAGCGGGTGGCACGGTTTTTGACGGGCCGGTGTCTGCTGGGCCTAGGGCACCTTCAGCCAGGAGGTCGGAAAGCTACTCGGAGCGAGGGGTGCAGGAGCGCCAATCCCCTGGAACGACGAGATCGCCAGCCGGAACGTCTGGATCGGTGGATACGGCCGCTGGGAGGTCACCTCAGGGATGGCCGGGTGAGTCTACCACTGGTGTGGTGCCGGGTTGGATGTGGGGGGGATGTTTTCTGTGCCTCAAATGCAATTGTTTTTTAGGGGTATGCAAGAATATTTCACTAAAGGTATGGGGGGTGTAGAGCAGTGAGGCGAGTGGTAGTGCTGCTGCGGCAGAGGTTGCGGTGGCTAGCGAGGTTGCGCCGGCTGTGGGCGCCGTAGTGGAAGTGGATAAGTCGGTTGGTACATCCCAAAAAGTTGTGGAGGACGTGCGCTTGGCTGATGCTGCGAAGGGCGAAGTATGTGTGTGTTTTGAGGGCCCGCTTGGGGCGCACTTGAAGGCGGAGATTAGGGAGAAGATCTGGAAGGACGAATATGTGGAGATTTTTGCGTTACTGCCGTTAGAAAAATTTAACTTGGACTGGTGGAAACCGGATGAGAGTAAGAAGGAGGAGGAGGAGCGGCGTCGGTATCGTTTGATTCCTCGGACGTTTGCGAATTGGCTGCAGGCCTTCGCTATTTTGGCTAGTGTGGTGGGTGAAAAGGTGCCGGAGAATTGTTCGGCGCTGTTTTGTTATATGGATTCAGTGGGGGAGGCGTACCGGGTGTACGGCGGTAATGCCTGGTTGCGGTATAACGAGCAGTTTCGTCAGCGGAAGTCGGTGCGCCCGTCGTTGCGATGGGATCACAAAGATATTAGCCTGTGGATGCGCTTGATGTCTGCTCCAAAACAGGGGCATCAGCCCTTTCGGGATGTGGCCGGCGGGCAGGGGTCAGCAATGGGTCGGTCAGCCTCCTCAGGAAAAGGATGTTGCAGGCAATTTAATGAGGGGCATTGTAAGTTTGGCCCAGACTGCAGGTACAAGCACGAGTACTCCGGTTGCAGAGGTGCCCATGGTTTGTCCAGATGCTTCAAGAAGCATAAGGGCAGGCAGGGAGATGCTGAGCAGAAGAGGGGTGACGCCGGTGAGAATGGATTCAGTGGGGGAGGCGTACCGGGTGTACGGCGGTAATGCCTGGTTGCGGTATGACGAGCAGTTTCGTCAGCGGAAGTCGGTGCGCCCGTCATTGCGATGGGATCACAAAGACATTAGCCTGTGGATGCGCTTGATGTCTGCTCCAAACAGGGGCATCAGCCCTTTCGGGGTGCGGCCGGTGGGCAGGGGTCAGCAACGGGTCGGTCAGCCTCCTCAGGAAAAGGATGTTGCTGGCAATTTAATGAGGGGCATTGTAAGTTTGGCCCAGACTGCAGGTACAAGCACGAGTACTCCGGTTGCGGAGGCGCCCATGGTTTGTCCAGATGCTTCAAGAAGCATAAGGGCAGGCAGGGAGATGTTGAGCAGAAGAGGGGTGACGCCGGTGAGAGTGGAAAGGAGGCTTCCGTTTTTAAGGGAGTATCCAAATAAAAAAGTGGCATAGTTGTTGTTTTTGGGTTTTTCTGAGGGTTTTCGGATTCCGTGTACGTCGGCTGGACGTGATGGGATGGTCCGTAATTTGTCGTCTGCTTTGGCGCGGCCTGATCTGGTTACGGATAAGTTGATGAAGGAGGTGGCATTGGGTCGCATGGCCGGCCCATTTTCCTCCCCGCCTGTTGCTAGTTTGCGGGTTAACCCGTTGGGTTTGGTTCCTAAAAAGGAGGTGAATAAGTACCGCCTTATTCATCACTTATCTTATCCGGAAGGGGAGTCGGTGAACGACGGCATTGATCCGGCCCTGTGCGCGGTTAGTTACACTTCCTTTGATGCGGCGGTTGTTTAGGTTCGCAAGTATGGGAAGGGGTCACTGTTAGCGAAAACTGACATTGAGGCCGCGTTTCGTTTATTGCCAGTGCACCCGGACAGTTTTTGTTTGTTAGGTTGTTATTGGCAGGAGGAATATTTTGTGGCTTGTTGCCTCCTGATCGGCTGCTCCATTTCCTGCGCTTATTTTGAGATGTTTAGCACCTTTTTGGAGTGGGTGGTTCGGCGGGAGGCCCAGGTGACATCTGCGCTGCATTATTTGGATGATTTTCTGTTTATCGGGCCGCCAGGTACCTATGTGTGTGCAGGATTGCTACATACTATGGAGAGAGTGGCAAAGGAGTTTGGTGTACACCTGGCGCCTGAAAAAACTGAAGGTCCTACAACAGTAATCAAGTTTTTGGGGATAATGATTGATTCGGATAAAATGGAATGTCGCTTGCCTGAGGATAAATTGCTGGAGTTGAGAGGGTTGGTGGCGAGTGCGCTGCGCAGGAAGAAGATCCAGTTGCGGGATTTGCAATCATTATTGGGACATTTGAATTTTGCATGTAGGATTATGCACATGGGGCGGGTGTTTTGTAGGCGGTTGGCTAGTGCCACCGCGGGGTTTCATTCTCCCCATCATTTCATTAGGTTGTCAGGGGAGTTGAAAGCCGATTTGTTGGTGTGGGGGGAGTTTTTGCAAAGTTACAATGGGCGGTCTGTGCTCATGTATCGGCCGGTGTCCAGTGTGGACTTGGAGCTATATACTGATGCTTCAGGTGCTTGTGGATTTGGGGCATATTTCCAGGGGCAGTGGTGTGCGGGGGTGTGGCCACGTGCATGGCACAAATGTGGTTTTCGTCCGAAACTTAGCTCTGTTAGAACTGTTCCCGATTGTGGTGGCTGCGGAGTTGTGGGGGGATTGTCTGTGGGACCGGAGAGTGCGTTTTGTATGTGACAACCTGGGTGTGGTTCAGGCCGTTAATGCGCAGACGGCTCATTCTCCGCCGGTCGTGAGATTATTGCGACATTTAGTTTTGAAAGGATTGGTTTTGAATGCGCATTTTGTGGCAGTTCATGTTCCTGGGGTGCTTAATTCGGTGGCTGATTCCCTTTCTCGTCAACAGTGGGACAGGGGCGGAGACTCATGGCCTGGCTTGCCCGGAGCATCTTTGGAAGGTGGTATGACGATGGCGATGTCGCTCATGGGGAAGTCTGTTAGTGCGGTTACATGGAGAGGGTACAGTGCGGTATGGCGAGTATGGGAGGCTTTGTTGGCGAATGCGCAGGTGGGCATTTCGGATCGGCCGGCGTGCTTGTTATACTATATAGGCAATGCGTACAGTGAGAGGGCATCTGCAGCAGTGGTCGCTCTGAGTTTGTCGGCTTTGGCTTTTTGGTTTAAAATCAGAGGTGAAGAGGACGTGACTAAGTCCTTCTTGGTTCGGCAGGCGATGAAGGGTTTCAGGAGGGGTCATAGGAAGCCGGTGTCCTTTGAGATCTTGGAAGCGATTTGTGAGCTCTTGCAGTCTCTTTGTGTGTCAGGGTTTGAGGCACGTTTATTTAGGCTGGCTTTTTCTTTGGCTTTCTTTGGGGCTTTCAGGATATCGGAGTTGGTGTCGGCCAGTAAGCACGTAGCTGGGGGTTTATTGTACGCGGACGTGGAATTGGATGGCTCCTGCTTATCTTGCTTGCTCCGTAGATCAAAGACAGATCAAGAGGAAAGAGGTTTTGTGGTGGGATTGTATGAATTACCAGGATCAAAGGTGTGCCCTGTTCACTGTTTTCGGGAGTTTGTTGCGGTGAGCAGGGCTGCCATCAGGAATTTCTGGGCCCCATACTGCCAATGAGTCTGGGCCCCCGCCCCCCTCGTTATTAGGAGGGGGGGGTGAAATGTAAAGGAGCGGAGCAGGGCAGAGACAGGAGGTGGGTGTCGGAGTGCAAAGGGGAGAGACTAAGTGCCAGGGCTGGGAGAACTGAAGGCAGCAGTGGTAGCCAAGGGGGAGACGCAACCTAACAGGGGCTCTGTGGAGTGACAGGGAAGAGGTGTGTGTGTGTGTGTGTGTGTGTAGAATCTGTCAGGGTGTAGGAGGGAAATATAAACAAAAATCATTGCACTGAAGCCCTATACACAGCAGAGTCACTCACCAAAATGTAGTCCCTAAGATCTCCCACCGCCACGGGCATGTCTGGATGATGTTTTGCATTCTCTTCACACGCTGCACACACGTCATCTGTGTAAAAACCACACAACAAAATTAATTCAGACACCAAACCAGAAAAAAATTCAGATCCTAGACCAGACCTGTTAGGTAATTCAGACACCTTTCCACCAGACCCCTACCTGTGGCCAGAGTTTAGCATTTAGACTTTTATCTACAGGGGGGCTGTGTCTGGAGCTATCTACAGGGGGCAGTGTGTGGAACTATCTACAGGGGGGGGGTTGTGTGGCACTATCTACAGGGCGGTGTGTGTGGCACTATCTACTGGGGGGTGTATGTGGTACTATCTACAGGGGGGGTGTGTGGCACTATCTACAGGGGGGGGTGTGTGGCGCTATCTACAGGGGGTGTGAACGCTATTTACAGGGGTTGTGTGTGGCGCTATCTACAGGGGGCTGTGTGTGGCGCTATCTACAGGGGAGGTGTGTGGCACTATCTACAGGGGGGTGTGTGGCACTATCTACAGGGGTGTGTGTGGCACTATGTACTGGGGTGTGTGTGGCGCTATGTACAGGCGGGTGTGTGTGGCGCTATCTACAGGGGGCTGTGTGTGGTGCTATCTACAGGGGTGGGTGTGGCGCTATCTACAGGGTGGGTGTGGCGCTATCTACATGGGATTGTGTGGTGCCATCTACAGGGGGCAGTGTGTGGCACTATCTACAGGGGAGTGTGTGTGTGTGGCGCTATCTACAGGGGGTATGTTTGGCGCTAACTACAGGGGAGTGTGTGGCACTCTCTACAGGGGATTCCAGTCCAGGAGGAGACCCTGACCTCACTGTCCATATATGGACAGTGACCTCAGGGGCTACCTCTAGGAGAGGAATCCCCGGCCAGAGTGTCGGCAACTCTCTGGCCGGGGATTCCGCTCCTGGATGGGTGAATGGCAGAGCAGGAAGCTGATACTTTCCTGCTCTGAATATGGCAGTGGCTGAGACACGTCTGGGACAGTAATTTGCCGGGACTGCATCTGTGGATTCAGGACAGTCCCTGCAAATTCAGGACTGTTGCTAACTTTGCCTCCGATATAAGCTTTCTCCCCCTGCCCAGGTATACTCTCTCCTTCCTCTACCCCTCCCCATGTATAATTTCTCCCATCCCTTCAGATATCATCACTTTTCACCCAATTATTACCCCCCCCCCCCCATTGTATAATACCTCCTCCGGTGGAGGGATGTCACGATACCAGAATTTGGACTTCGGTACCGATGCTTTGTGTAGTATTGCGATTTCGATAACAAAGCGATACTTTGCCAACAGTAATAAAAAAACAAAACAGTTCTTCCATTTCTGATGTGAGGCGCGGGGTGCGAGGTGTGATGGTAAATTTAACCTCCATGTGCCTCACATTAATAGTAATTAACCCCATCATGTTCCTCAATTATAATGGGTTAATGTGTAAGGTACATGATGGGGTTAATTACTATTAATGTGAGGCACATGGAGGTTAAATTCATCACACCTCGTGCCCCACATTATTAAGTGAAAGAAGTTTTTATTTTATTTTTTACAGCGTACACATCATAAATGACGCAAAAAAATTGTTGTGCAGGTTATTACGGCCGCGCCAATACTGAATGTGTGTATATTTTATGTATTGAGACTTATTTTAATGTGTTTTGTAAAAAAGGTGTATGTGTATATTTTTTTTATTTAACATTACTTTATGTTTTTACTTTATTTTTTAAACTTTAATGTACTGGTATATATCTATATACGGATAGTACACAGGCAGTTGTTAGGACAGACCTGAGTATGCCCTAACAGGAAATATGGTAGGACAGTCCTGGGGTCCTTCATTGGACCCTGGCTGTCTGCCCATATATGGTATGTCCCTCAATCGCGTCACAGGGATTCCTGCGACGCGATCCAAGGGGCATCCCCCCTTCTTATTTTCCCCTGAAAGCTGCAGTCAGCTTTGATCGCAGCATTCAGGGGAATAGCGGCGGAGATGAGAGGTTTCTTTGATCTCTGCCTTTATAGAGTGGAACTGTGGCTGTGTAATACAACCATTGCCCCGCCCCGCACGCGGTCAGCACGAGGTGATGCGGGCGGCGCTGCACTAATGAGCGGGGGTTCAGGCACTGAAGACAGAACATGTGGGGGTGTTTTGTAGTGCGCCCGCCATGTTCTGTTTTCAGTGCCGCCGCTCATTAGTGCAGCGCTGGCCGCATTGCATCATCCTTGCGGCGCGCACATGTCAGGACTCTGGAGCGGGGCCGTAACTGTATCACACAGCCGCAGCTCCGCTCTCATACATTCATGTATTACAATATTGAGCTGTGCGGCCGCACAGCTTAGTATCGAAATACATGAAATAACGGTATCGAACCGTTTGGGGGTGCACGGTATCGAAACCGTATCAAAGTTTTGATGCATCGTGCATCCCTACTCAAGTGCCATCCTCCCTCCATTATTATCTCCTTCCCACTCTAGCATAATTTCCCTCCCTACCCAATGCCATCTCCCTGCCCCATTATCATCTCCCTGCTCCCATTATCATCTCCCTGCCCCCATTATCATCTCCCTGCCCCCATTATCATCTCCCTGCCCCCATTATCATCTCCCTGCCCCATTATCATCTCCCTGCCCCCATTATCATCTCCCTGCCCCCATTATCATCTCCCTGCCCCCATTATCATCTCCCTGCCCCCATTATCATCTAACTCTACCCCCATTATCATCTCCCTGCCCCCATTATCATCTCCCTGCCCCCATTATCATCTAACTCTACCCCCTCCCCATAGAAAGCAAAAATCTTCCCCACGTCTGTATTAGTTTACACTGCAGCATAGGATTGTATCACTCAGCTCTACAAGGGCTCTTTTCTCCTGTCCTGTGTAAACAGAGGGAGAAGACAGGTTTATTGCCACATGTTACACAGGACGGGAGATGAGAGCCGCAGAGCTGATACAATCCTACGCTGCAGTGTTAACATAATACAGAGGGGGGTAAGATATTTACTTTCTATGGGGGCAGGAGGAGATTTTTTCAGGAGGCTCTGGGCAGCAGCAGCCGGACACAGACATAAGTTAGTACTCACTGTGCCTGAAGAAGAAGACGACGACTGCTGCTGCTGCTGGACGTATCCTCCGAGGCTGAGCTCATAACTCCCGCTGCTGTGATGTCTCCTCCCCACACGCTGTCACGCTGTTGTGGAGGAGGAGGGGCGGGCACATCTCACTCTCCAGCGGGCCCTTACGGTTTCATTCTGATGTAATGAACGGGCCCCTGCTTCGTGATGGGACCTGTTCCTTTCACCGAAATGAAATCGTACGAGCCACACTGCCGTGAGTCTATTAATTCCAGCGGCAGAGTGCGGGCCCCTTTTTTTTTAATTTATGCCCGGGCCCCTCACTGCAGTACCCCCAGTACCCCCCTGATGGCGGCCCTGGCGGTGAGGCCGGAGGGGCCGGCATCCTTGTTGGTTCATGCGGATGGTCTGTCTTTGTCAAAATTTCAGTTTTCACAGGTTTTCAAAAAGTGTTTCCTGTTGTCTGGCAGGGGAGGAGCAGGGTTTAGCTCTCACTCTTTTAGGATTGGCGCGGCTACTGAAGCAGCTAGGTGGGGCTTATCCCCAGGGATGGTCAAAAATATAGGTAGGTGGGAGTCAGACAGATATAGGCTGTATGTGCGGCCTCATTTACTTTGAGGCGGTGGGGACGAGTTGTGCTGGAGTTGGGACATGGAGTTGTTATCTTACTGTTTTGCTTTGTTCTAGGTGCGGGCCCCTGCTTGGTCTGGATTATGGGGCACTCCTACGTCCACTGGGGAGGCGTTCAGGCAGATGTTCGTCCGGCTGGATGGCAGTTGGGCTTGGATCAGTCAGAGGTTCAGGTGAGATGGTTGGGTCTGCGGGGCATGCTGTGGTGCAGGTTGTTGCCAGAGCTCCAGTTTTACGCAGGGTTGGATAGAGCGCCGGATATTTTGGTCGTGCACCTTGGAGGCAATGACTTGGGTATACGGTCGTCTAGGGATTTGATGCGGGACGTGAAGCTGGATCTGTTGCGGTTATGGTCATCATTTCCAGGATTGCTTATTGTATGGTCGGATATTGTTGCTCGCAGGGTGTGGCGTCAGGCACGTTCGGTTCACAGTTTGAATAAGGCCAGAGCAAAGGTGAACAAAGTGGTTGGGAGATTTGTGGCGCGCAATGGCGGTGTTGTGGTGCGGCATAGAGAGTTGGAGGGCAGGGAGGTTGGTTTTCTGAAAGCGGATGGCGTTCATTTGAACGACGTGGGTTTGGATATGTGGACACTGGACATCAAGGATGGCCTGGAAAAAGCCCTGCGGTTGTGAAGGGACAATCATGTGTAAGGTGTCACACATGAGTATCGTGGCGGCAGGAGGAGGGGTCTTTGAAGGCACGTAATGGAAAGAAGGAGAACAACATTGAAGATTGTTGGAAAAGAACTGGGTAGTATTGGAGGGGCTGGGGAGTGGTTACCCAGCTGGTTTTGCATACATTCCTGATGGGCAGGGTCCCCAGGAAGGGAGAGAGAGGTCTTGGAGATGGTTGGTGCCCTCGGGTCAGGTGCAGTACGGCTGTAGGGCAATAAGTCCAGACCTTACAAGGAAAGGATGGAGTTTTTGATATAATGCCTGAAGTGCCTTCAAGGATCCTTTAACTGGAGAATGTTTGAAGAATAGTGCAGGATGTTCATTTGTGGAGTGTTTTTATTATGTGTTATGATTATGCTATTTTATTGCATAAAAAGTTGTGTATTTAATAAATGGCTGCTGTGGCCTTTACACCAATTTCAAGTTGTGGTCTCTTATTAGTATTGGGAGGTGGAAGGTCATAGATAGCAAAAGGCATCAAACTTACCTTAAGTCATGCACCAAGATGTTAGCAACAGATCTTTTAACCCCTTCCCTCTTTGGCCACTTTTGATCTTCCTGACAGAGCCTCATTTTTCAAATCTGACATGTTTCACTTTATGTGGTAATAACTTCAGAATGCTTTTACCTATCCGAGTGATTCTGAGATTGTTTTCTCATGACACATTGGACTTTATGTTACAGGCAAAATTTGCTTGATACATTCAGTATTTAATTGTGAAAAACACCAAAATTTAGTGAAAAATTACAAAAATTAGCATTTTTCTATATTTAAAGGTATCTGCTTGTAAGACAGGCAGTTATACCACACAAAATTGTTGTCAATTAACATCCCCCATATGTCTACTTTAGATTGGCATCGTTTTTTTGAACATCCTTTTATTTTTCTAGGACATTACAAGGCTTAGAACTTTAGCAGCAATTTCTCACATTTTTAAGAAAATTTCAAAAGGCTATTTTTAGAGAGGGCAGTTCAGTTGTGAAGTGGCTTTGAGGGCCTTATATATTAGAAACCGCCAACAAGTCACCCCTCAAAGTATTCAAAACAGCATTTAGAAAGTTTCTTAACCCTTTAGACGTTTCACAGGAATTAAAGCAGTATAGAGGCGAAATTTACAAATTTCATATTTTTTTGGGCAAAATTCATTTTTAATCCATATTTTCTGTAACACAGAAAGATTTACCAGAGAAATGGAACTCAATATGTATTGCCCTGATTCTGCAGTTTTAGAAAATATCCCACATGTGGCCCTAGTGTGCTAATGGACTGAAGCACCGGCCTCAGAAGCAAAGGAGAACCTAATGGATTTTGGGGCCTCCTTTTTATTAGAATATATTTTTGGCACCATGTCAGGTTTGAGGGGCTCTTGCGGTGCCAAAACAGTGGAAATCCCCCTAAAGTGATCCCATTTGGGAAACTATACCCCTCAAGGAAATTATCTAGAGGTATAGTGAGCATTTTGACACCACATGTTTATTGCAGAAATTATTGGAAGTAGGCTGTGAAAATGAAAATCTAAATTTTTTCAAAGAACATGTTGGTTTAGGTAATTTTTTCTAATTTCCACGAGGACTAAAGGGGAAAAAGCACTGCAACATTTGTAAAAGTAATTTCTCCCGAGTAATACAATACCCCACATGTGGTCATAAACGGCTGTTTGGATACAGGGCAGGGCTTAGAAGTGAAAGAGCGCCATTTGGCTTTTGGTGCTCAAATTTAGCATGAATGGCTTGCGGAGGCCATGTCGCACTTACAAAGTACCTGAGGGGACAAAACAGTGGAAACCCCCCACAAGTGACCCCATTTTGGAAACTACACCCATTGAGGAAATTAGCTAGCTGTATAGTGAGCATTTTGACCGCACAGGTGTTTTGCAGAAATTATTGGAATTAGGCCGTGAAAATGAAAATCTAAATTTTTTTTAAAGAAAATGTAGGTTTAGCTAATTTTTTCTCATTTCCACAAGGACTAAAGAAGAAAAAGCACCGCAAAATTTGTAAAGCAATTTCTCCCGAGTGAAACAATACCCCGCATGTCGTCATAAATGGCAGTTTGGACACACGGCAGGGCTTAGAAGGGAAAGAGCGCCATTTGGCTTTTGGAGCTCAAATTTAGAAGGAATGGTTTGCGGAGGCCATGTCACATTTGCAAAGCAGTGAAAATTACCAAAAAGTGATGCCATTTAGGAAACTACACCCCTTGTTGGATTGGTTTGCGGAAGGCCATGTTGCATTTGCAAAGCCCCTGTGGGAACAAAACAGTGGAAACCCCCCAGAAGTGACATCATTTTGGAAACTACACCCCTCAAGGTATTCACCTAGGGGTGTAGTGAGCATGTTAACCCCGCAGGTGTTTTGCAGAAATTAGTGCGCACTCGATGTTGCAGAGTGAAAATTTTATTTTTTCCATAGATATGCCAATATGTGGTGCCACCATAACAAGTCAGCTCTCTAATTATTATGCTGTGTTTCCCGGTTTTAGAATCACCCTACATGTGGCCCTAATCTTTTGCCTGGACTATCGACAGGGCTTAGGAGTGAAAGAGCACCATACGAAATTGAGGCCTAATTTGGCGACTTACAAAGTATTGGTTCACAATTGCAGAGCTCTGATGTGAAATAATAAAAGAAACCCCTGAGAAGTTACCCCATTTTGGAAACTACACCCATCAAGGCATTTATTAAGGGGTGTAGTGAGCATTTTCACCCCACAGGTCTTTTCCATAAATGATTGCGCTGCGGATGGTTCAAAGTAAAAATTTGAATTTTTCCCTAGATATGCCAATTCAGTGGCAAATATGTCGTGCCCAGCTTATGCCACTGGGACACACACCCCAAAAATTGTTAAAAGGTTTCTCCCAGGTATGGCGATGCCATATATGTGGAAGTGAACTGCTGTTTGGGCACGCTGTAGGGTTCAGAGGGAAGGGAGCGCCATTTGGCTTTTGGAGCGTGGATTTTGCTTGGTAGTAGTCTTGTTTTGAGTTTTACTGGTATTTAAATTTATAATGTGGGGGTACATGTAAGCTGGGCAAAGTACATCAGGGCATAGTCAGGTGGTATAATAATGGGGTAAAAAAAACAATAAAAGTAATCCATAGATATTTTGCTGTGAAGCAATCCTTTCTGCACAGGCTAGTGTCACACTGATAAATGTCCTTTCTTATCCCCCTTTTGGTCCACACTACGCACCTTTGCCATTTGGGGAAGTGTTGTCCTGGTATAACACGGGCGCCCTCGCTTCTAGCAGATATGTTTGGGCCCTACTGTTTCTGGTTTCCTAATTTTAGGGCCTTGATAATTTGCCTCTTGAAACAGAAGAAATGTTCCCCTCGGGCCTGCGCAGTTGCATATTTTTTCTTTCCTGGCTTATTGGAGCCTTAACTAATTTGATTTTTTGATAGACATAGTGGTATGATGACTGGTTTTTTTCAGGGGCAAACTGTTTTTTTTTTATATACAGCGGTCAGCATGTGTTATAAATTACATGTTACCTTTATTCTGCGGGTCAGTCCGATTCCGGCGATACCTAATTTATAGCACTTTTTTATGTTTTACAACTTTTTGCACCATAAAATTACTTTTGTAAAAAGAATGTATTTTGTCTGTCGTCAAATTGTGAGAACCATAACGTTTTAATTTTTTAGTCGACAGAGCTGTTTAAGGGCTTGATTTTTGCGAGACGAGCTATAGTTTTTATAGGTACCATTTTTGGATACATGCGAATTTTTGATCACTTTTTATTCCAATATTTGTAGGGCAAAGTGACCAACACACAGAAATCTTGGTATAGTTTCTTCCGGGTTTTTTTTTACGCCGTTCACCGCGTGGCATAAGTAACAAAATATTTTTATAGTTCAAGCCGTTACGGTCGCGGCGATACCAAATATGTATGGTTTATTTATTTTTTTCAATGATAAAGGACTTGATAAGTGAAAAGGGCAATTGCAGTTTATTTTATTACTTGAATTTTTATTATATGTTTTATTATAACTTTTTTTAACTTTTATTTACACTTTTTTATACTTTTTTTTAAATCCCACTATGGGACTTGATGGTCCAACTGTCTGATTTTTTTTTCTAATACATTGAACTACCAGGGTAGTGCAATGTATTAGATCTGTCAGTCATTCCCTGACAGCAAGCCGATTAGGCTTCGCCTCCTGGCAGGGCCTAATCGGCTTCCATAATGGCAGAGCAGGAGGCCATTGTTAGGCCTCCTGTTGCCATAGCAGCAGTCAGAAGCCCTGATTGCATGGCTCCGGTTCCTGCCGTTACAGATGGATGTCCACCGCTATTGATGCCGGCTTAGCCCCTGAGCCGGCACCATCTTGCCGTTTGGCTATGGAAGCCATAGGGGCCTGAACGGCTTCCATGCTAGGCAGACCAGGAGGCCAGTATTAGGCCTCCGGTTGATATTGCAGCTACCGGAACCCCGGCAATTTAATTGCTGGGGTGCCGATGAGCTGCAAAAACCTTAAATGCAGTGATCGCTTTTGACAGCTACATTTAAGGGGTTAATGGCGGGGATCGAAGCTAATTTAGGTCTCCGCCATTACAACCGGATGTCAGCTGTAATACACCGCTGACATCCGGCAATGATGGCACCGACTCAGCTTCTGAGCCGGTGACATGCATTTGTAATATGGATATGGCAAAATGCGGGAAGCACTAGCTTTCCATGATGTATCCATACGACAAAAGTCGGGAAGGGGTTAAAACCCGTAAGTTGTGAGGTTGGGCTTCCATGGATCGGACTTGTTTTTTCCAGCACATCCCACAGATGTTCGATCGGATTGAGATCTGGGAAATTTGGAGGCCATGTCAACACCTTGAACTTTTTGTAATATTCCTCAAACCATTCCTGAACATTTTTTTCAGTGTGGCAGGGCGCATGGCCATCCACATGATGTAAAATATAATGTGATTCATCAGACCAGGCCATCTTCTTCCATTGCCCCATGTTCCAGTTCTAAAGCCCACGTGCCTATTGTAGGCGCTTTCAGTGGTGGAGAAGGGTCAGCATAAGAACTGACCCCATTGCCCGTTCACAGGTTGTCCTTTCTTTAACCACTTTTGGTAAGTACTAGCCATTGTATACAGGAATACCCTACAAGACCTGGCGTTTAGGAGATGAATTGACCCAGCCATCTAGCTAAAGTCGTTTAGATTGTGAGTTTTGTGGTCATGCTCTAACATTTGCAAAGAGGGAGAGGAGGAGGTGAGCTGTCTTCATATCCTATTTTCAATGGTGTTATCATGTGTTATCTGCCTCCAGCTTTATAGCGGTGTTATCTTCCATTGTAATCTGCCTGTGATGATAAGGAGATAACTGCTGAGAAGTGATCTCTACAGAACAGGAAGTGTCAGCCTATTGTGAGGATCAATTGCCTGTGTAAAAGCTGCAAAATTGCAAGATTTTTTTTTAATATAGGTAATGACATTAAAATTGAGAAAAGTAAAATACATATTTTTCTATTTTCTCCAAAAGTAATGCAAACAATGAAAAGAAAAACACAATTGGTAAATGTCTGTAAAGTCTGAACTATTATAGTAAAGTGTTATTTATTACGCAAGGTGAGAAGGGAAAAAAAAGGCAGAATTGTTGTTTTTTGGCCACCTCACCGCTGATAACAAAATTGGAATAAAAAGTGATAAAGTCGTATGTACCTGATAATACCAATAAAACTACAGCTCACACAAAAACAAGTTGTCACACAGCTCCATTGAGGAAAAAATAAAATAGTTATGTGTCTCATAATTTATTTTGGAAAAGTAGTAAAAGATAAAGAAAAGTATATAAATTTGGTATCACCAGAATTGTATTGAATAAAGCTGAATAAAGTCAACATGTAATTTTTACCGCTTAACGAAACCCCAAAAACAATGGAGGAATTGCTGGGTTTTTTTCCATTTTACCCCACAAAATAATTTTTAAACATATCCCAATACAATATATGGCAAATTAAATGGTGCCATTAAAAACTACAACTTGTCCGCCCAAAGAAAGCCCTTATACGAATATGTCGATGGAATAATAAAGAAGTTATTGTTTTTGGAAGACAGGGAATAGAAACTAAAATTAAAATTCGAAAAATGGCTGTGGCGGGAAGCGGGTAACATAAATAAAAACTTGTTTTAATTAATAGGTCACTTTTTGACAATATATTCCCTATAAAGAGCATACAGTATTAGACTATCAGCTAGATAACAAATCCCTAAAATTATGTTGCTATTTGTTCCCTTTAACTACACAAGCGTTTCAATAATATGCAGGTCTGCCCAGGAGAATTTCTTCCCTGCCAAGGTGCCTATGGAAATCTATCGCCAGACTGATTGCCCATTTTCTTGTATACAATCCAATATGTCCATGAACTAGACTTCAACAAGTCAGGAGATGTACGGTAAATTTTTTCACTGGCCCTTATAGAGGGTCTTCCCAATCACAAACTAGTCAGCACAGGTTTTTTTGTCACAAATTGTACATTGGATGTGATAGAAAAGTACAGCTAGATATTCAGATTTATCCAGTAATATTAACAGGGTTGTCCCATTATTCCCTATTAGGGCATATGGTGAAGATAAACTGGGTGCTCACCACTGGTGTTACATACCCCTTACTACAGGGCTATTTGCTACCAACATCATTTACCCATCTTATCCAGCGGCAATAGAGTTTGATAAAGGCTGTGTGTTTATGCCGAAATGTTGCAAACCTTATTTTTTGCCCTCTTCCAAATAAACCTTATCTGCATATCATAACGGATTACTCCAGTTTATCTTCACAATATTGATGGGGTGGGAACCCTACCTACAGCACCCGGAATATACACAGAGTGCTAAAGATATTTGCACTATTAGGGTATATAGTATTGACATCATAGAGGGGGGTCCCTTGCTCATGGCAAGCAAATTCTCTCTCTCTAGTGGACTCGGGCTGTCCATGTATTACTAGAGAAATGATCAGTTAATATATATGAATCTGTGAGAATCTGTAATTTTCCATCGAATGCTGTATTACAGAGGTATTCATCCCTAGAAGAATCGCCTCTAGGCAAGAACATGGTTCCTCACAAAGGCACCATACAGCGGTGCCTGCAGGTTCGTAATGCAGACCAAATCGGTGATTTGTCTCTATATTAATCGTCACTGTTTGGGTTTGGCGTGCTTAAAGAGAAGCTATCAAATTCTTTAGAACAACAATGCAATAGAATATGGCATGTGATACTTTGGTTTTACTTGCAAAAAGACTTTACTAATTGTATCAAAAAAGATTTAACCAACATCAGTAAGATATAAATAATTTGACTTCACCCAAAGTGCCAAAAACTCCATAAAAGTTCCAAATGGATTCAGTCCATGCATTATAGATCCTGTGCAGAGACTCCATGAGGAGAGAGCATTGGCGTCTTTCTACGCCGATACAACGTTTCGGGGTTCGTCCCCTTTCTCAAGCATAGAGTCTCCACACAAGATCCATATTCCATGAACTGAATCCGTTATGGACTTTTTGGCACTTTGGGTGAAGTAAAATTATTTATTTCTTACTAATGTTGATTGAATCTTTTTTGATGCATTAAGAAAAGTCTTTTTGTGAGGAAAATCAAAATTTGTATGTGCTTTGTTCCTTTGCACTATAATACAGACCCACAGGGACTCCATGTGCCATATTACAGGGTCTTGCATGATTTTTTTGCCGTGTATGTAGAATAGTAAGTGGTAAGAAGGTTACAATTTAGAATGGCATTTCAAATTAGATACTTAGGTCTTCTATGGACATTTACGCTTGGCTCCTATGATGTTCCTTTATTGATATGCTGGGCTTCTTGTACAATATAAACTAATATTAATAGGAACTAGGTGGATCTCTGAGGAGCACAGAAAGAACAGCTAATCTAACATTAAGAAGTAGACCTAATGTGAACATGTTCAGCAAAGTGTATGTATATAGACTTCCACCTTCTATCCTCAGCTGATGAACCCATGAGGACATGTAAACCACAAATATTAAACTTCATGGGAGAAGCCCTGGCAGTCTGATGGGAAGTGCTGGTAGGGCTTCATCAATATGTGTCACCAATTCTTCTCAATCGAGGAGAAAGCCAAGACAAAAAAACTGAAAAGCAAGGAAATGGTTGGAAATTCACAAGCCACGGTCTAAGCAATAAACAAGAAGAACCAAGGAGAAGCTGATGTAGGGCCAAGCGAACTAGTCAAGGTTATTGCCAAGAAATCAAGCAAAAAGTTCCTTGTTAACTGAATGATTATTTGGTTTCCCAATATCTTTTTAATCTGCAGGCATCTGCATCCATTTAGAGCTGAATAGGATTTGTATTCCAACATTTGGTCCTTTGGCTGATGTGTAAGCCCCAGCTGATGCCTGCATATGTATGAAAACACCAGCTGGTGAACGTAACTAGGTGTAAAGAATTAGGGGAAACTATGAAGTAAAAGCAATCCCTAAGAGGACGATTTACCCCTTGTACGTGGGTTGTTGCATAGATAAAGCTCAACCTCCATAGGTGAAGAAAGACTCAATAATAAATACTGACCACCAGCAATACGTACACATCATATTTCCAAAAAGAAATCACTATGAAAATGTTCCCCAGTCTTAGTATGGCTGCAGTGTGTGTCATAGCTTCCATAACAGTGTTGATTTCATTCTGGTACAGATGGAGCGTAGCTCTTGTAGACAAATGGTGCAATCAGGCGCTCATTACCTAGTGTGCTGGCAAATTCTCTTTAATTAAACAAGTGCTGGAGCCTGCCATTTGTCTAAAGAGCCATGACCCATCTGTACAAGTGATTCTACTGGTGTTTGTTCTTCAAGAGATGCATGCTTACCCCACGGCGGTAATAGCGGCGCCCATAAAGCAATACTACAAAATAGCACATCATCACCTTAGTATCTTTGTCACTCATAAACACTAAGCAAGGTAGATAAACGACTGGCACTACTCCATAATCCACTGTCTGCCAAACTCCAGGGAATAGGTTATGGGACCCACAACGAATGACCAAACAGTGTGTATGCAATGCCGTACAGTCAATATCCACAAGGAAGAAAAGCGGCAGTCACCACAAGTTGTATAAAATCCTTTATTGTGATCCTTGTTGGTATCACAGCGGGAAAAAATGCAGGACTGTATACAAGGCAACGGCCATTTCACGTATAGAGCATGCTTATTCAGGCCTAAGCGTGTTATAAATGCAAAACGGCCGATGTCTTGTATGCTGTTCCTCATTTGTCCACACCGTGATACCAACTAGGATCGCAATAAAGGATTTTATACGAATTGTGGTGAGTGCCGATGTTCTCTGAGGATATTCACTCATAAACACTGTTGCTATGATTCTACCAAGTATATCACACTGTGATAATACTCGCTATAGTAAACGATCATAATGAACAGGTACATAAAACCCATTTTTTGGTAGGAAAATCTCACCGAATATGAATAAGGACTAAGATTGATGTCCCGATAACAATATTATCTGGATGTCCGTCTAATTGGCGTTAAAATTGTAAACATCTTTGAAACAGTATTTCCCAACTTGGAGTCTCAACAACCCCCCCTTCCCTCAACGAGTCATGTTTTCAGGATTTCTTTAGGATTGCTCAGGTGTTATACTTATTGATAGTACATCAAGCATGGCCTCAAGGGTTCTCTCTATGGGATGTCCTCAAATCATTACCTGTTAACCTTGGTTCACACTGTGCATTTTAGGCCTCGTTCACATCTGCGTTGGGGTCCAGTTCTGACGTTCCGTCTGAGCGTTCCATCAGAATGGGACCCTGAACTGCCACAGACGGAAACCAGAGGTTTCGACTACGCTATTACTTCCGGCAAAATGACGGGTCCGGTGCACAATGGAGACAAACGGAAACCACGGGCACCGGATCTGTCACCATTGAAATCAATGGTGATGGAAACGGAAACCTCTGGTTTCCGTCTGTTTCAGTTTGTGTCTGTTCAGGGACCCGTTCTGACAGAAAGCTCAGACGGAACGTCAGAACGGGACCCCAATGCAGATGTGAACGAGGCCTTAGTTGCACTTTTAACATGCGTTGTTTGGTTTTGGTTGATGAACTCCCATTGAGAGAAATAGGAGTTCATCTGCCAGAACAAAAAAAAAAATATGTTAAAAAAGCAACAAATACGCACAGTATGAATCCAGCCTAAAGAGACTTTGGATCTATAGTAGAGAAACACTGTTAGAGGATGTCTACCTACAAAAGTTTTTGTTTTTTTTAGATAATAACACATCTTCAGAAGGAGCTCCCCGTAGAACATTGATTCTGAACCTTTTTACCATGAGGGAACCCTGAAATTTGTTTTCCATCCCAGGGAACACTAAGGCTATGTTCACACAGAGTATTTTGCAGGCGGAATTTCTGCCTCAAAATTCCGTTTTGAAGTTTGAGGCAGATTTTCCTCTCCCTGCACGCCGATTTTCGCTGCGTTTTTCACGGCGTTTTTTGCCCGCGGCCATTTAGCGCCGCAGGCATAAAACGCAGAGAAATACGCTTTCTCTGCCTTCCATTGAAGTCAATGGCAGGTCAGAGGCGTAAACGCCCGAAGATAGGGCATGTTGCTTCTTTTTCCCACGAGGCAGTTTTACCGCTCACGAGAAAAAGATGCCTCCGCCTCCCATTGAAATCAATGGGAGGCATTTTCGGGCCGTTTTTGCCGAGTTTTTTGGTGCGGTTTCCGCATAAAAAAACTCAGTGTGAACATAGCCTTACCATTAACTCTGAGTGTATACTGTAGCTTCATATTTGTTGAACGCTTTGACTGCCACCATGCCGATCCTCAAACAAAATAAAGTCAGTTTGCCATTACAACTGTAAACTCCGCCCTGGTGGTTCAGTCCATCAGTCTGGAGAACCAGCAATCCCTGTATCTGATCTTTATTGCTCCAGACAGACCACCAAAGTACCAGGCAGGGTCATAAAAAGTAACGGCTCTTTGGAAACACCTGTTTGCCTCCAATTCAATAAAAGGGTGACCTTCACAGGAAGCAGACCACCAACAAGTAGTCATATAACAAACTGAGGTGGTTGCAAACATTTATATTTACTGGATCCCATATCATGGATCTCAAGCTTACTTGTGTTAGCTCAGGTGAAATATGGATCTATGTAAGCATTTAAAAAAGAAAAAGAAGGTCAGGGCAATGTGGTGGGGTTACCTTTTATATTCAATAAAATTTTTATTATTCAAAATAATACTTAAGCAGAAGAGAAAATTTAACAACTTAGATGTGATCGACAATAGGTGGATACTGCGTGTCAGAGACACACAGGACCCGCTTTCACTGAACTCGTCAGTCCCGCGGACCTAACGTATTCATGTCTCAGCACAAGATACAGCTGCTCTGTATACAGGCTACAAAGCAGCTGTATCTCAAAAAGTAAAAATAATTTTTAATAAAATGTAATTACAAAGTTGCACCAATCACATTGATAGATATTTTTATTAAAAGAAAAAAAAGTTTTTAAAGGCCTTTAACTTTCATAACAAGATGAAATGGAACACAAAGATCACACACACATGAGATCATTGAATGTACGAACAAGTCTCTTGCACTTATAAACAAAGTTCCAAATATAAAGCACAGAATCTAGAAAATGATTGCCCAACACAAGTCAATGGTAGTCAAAAAAGAACACTGTAAGGGGGGATTCACACGAGCGTGTATTCGGTCCGTGCGGGCCGCGTGGTTTTCACGCGGCACGCATGGACCAATACAAGTCTATGGGGCAGTACAGACAGTCCGTGCTTTTTGCGCAGCGTTTGTCTGCTGCGCAAAAAGCGCGACAGGTTCAATAACTCTGCGTATTTCGCGCATCACGCACCCATTGAAGTCAATGGGTGCGTGAAAATCACGCGCACCACACGGAAGCACTTCCGTGGGACGAGCGTGATTCGCGCAACAGCAGTGAAAAGGATGAATGAAAACAGAAAAGCACCACGTGCTTTTCTGTTTCCAAGCATCCAAACGGAGTGTCTTTGCGAGGAGCGAACCCCGACAACCGAGGCAAACTTCACCGGGTTCGGCCAAACTCGTTTTGGCCGAACCCGGCAAAAAAATTTCCGGTCCGCGACGTCGGGAGAGATTCACTGTGCATGGTGCTGAAAGAGTTAAACTGTTTCAGCACCATGGACAGTGACTTGCGATCCCAAAATACATGAACCTGTAAAAAAAAACGAAGTTCTAACTTACCGATTACTCCTGTCTCCTTCCTGCAGTCCGACCTCCCGGGATGACACTTCAGTTCAAGTGACAGCTCCAGCCAATCACAGGCCAAGCACAGGCTGCAGCCAATCACAGGCTGCAGCGGTCACTTGGACTGCCGCGTCTTCCAGGGAGGTGGGGCCCGATGTCAAGAGAGGCGCGTCACCAAGGACGCGTCACCAAGGACGCGTCACCAAGGCAACGGCCGGGAAGTTCTCGGTAAGTAGGAACTTTATCTTTTTTTTTAACAGGTTTTTCGCTGTTGTGTTCGGCATTCACTGTCAAGGGTGCTGAAAGAGTTAGCTCTTTCAGCACCTTGGACAGTGACGGGCGTCGACAAGCCTCATCTCTATGATGCCGGCTGCGCGAAAATCACGCAGCCGCGCATCAGACACGCATGACACACGCAGCTGTCAAATGGTTTTTGCGCTCGCAAAACGCCGCGTTGTTTGCGCGCGCAAAAACGCAACGCTCGTGTGAATCTCCCCTAAGGCAGGGGAGTCGCTAGCACCGCACCTCCAGGGCCCAAACCCCAGATCTTTGGCCCGGTACCCCGGATCCCCGGGCGACTGCCGCTACAGAGGTCGCAATTGCGACCTTACAGCGGTCGCGATTGCGACCGGGCCGCGGCCCCCCCACAGGGACCATAGAAATTAACTGTTGTAACTGGGGCCTATGTCATAAAATACAAGGGGCCCTGTTACTATAGTGACGGCACATACTTACCCTCCTTCCCGAGCGCAGCGGAAGTCCTGACGTCTTCTCGTGTCATGACTTCGCGACGCTGTCATGAAAAAAAATAAAACTTTACATACTCACATGATCCCGTTGCCGCGCCGTCTGGTGGCAATGCAGACCTGCTCTCTTCTGAACAGGTCTGCTGGGGCTGAACGACGAAAGCGGCATCATTGAAATGCGTTGATTGGCAGGGCATTTCATTGTCACCCTACCAATCAGTATCATTGTAAGGCGCTGAATGGTCGGGTGACATTCAGCGCTAATGCATGTATTTATACCTGCGTGCTATAGATGCAGGTACAATTACTGCAAGAGGGAGTGACTGTTGCTAGCACCCGGCCCCCTTCCGGTGCTAGCGAAGCCAACGGGCATGAGAGGGCCCGTGTCCCCCGGCTCATAAATGTTAGAAGCCGGGTGGTGCGCGCCCCATAACGGCTGCTAGCGGCGCCACCGGCATGGGAAGGGGCCAGTCGATGGGCGGCACAGGCCCCCTCATGCTGCGGGCCAGTAGCAGCCGCTATGGCTGCTACAGCGGTAGTTCCGCCACTGCTACAGACAGTATTACACATGGGTCCTGTATCTAAGCCAACCACATGTAACTAATGTTTTTTTGTGTGTTTGTGTTTTTTTTACAGGTTTGGTTCATGGGCTATGTTGGATTCAAGGACGTCTTTTTTTATTTTCAATAAAAGGGTTAACGAGGGTTGTGTGTTTTTTTATTTTATTTCAGTAAAATATCGTTTTTCTATGTCTTTGTATTTTCTTTTAAATTTCATTACTATTGCCTTATAGTAATGGCCGCTGGCTGATAGACAGCATCCATTACTAAGGCGGGGCTTAGTGTTAGCCGGAGCAGAGACTAACACTAACGAGCTGGGTATGATCCAGTACCTGACCCTCTGTAGTGACGGTCGGGTACTGGGGTGGCTGCAGGCTGGTATTATTAGGTTGGGAAAGCCCAAAAACAGTGGCCCTTCCCACCCTGGTAATGCTAGCCTGCTCCTGCTATGTTGTATCTGGCTGGTTATGAATAAATGGGGGGGACCCCACCTCATTTTTTTTATTTTTAAATGGAATAAATTGCTCTGTATCTAAGTCTATCATGTCTGCTGGGCCATGTATCTAAGCCTATCATTTGTGATACTGTCTGCTGGGCCATGTATCTAAGTCTATCATGTTTGAGACTGTCTGCTGGGGCCATGTATCTAAGCCTATCATGTATGATACTGTCTGCTGAGACAAGGTGGCTATGTGGGACTACCTACAGGGGACTGCATGGCACTGTCTACAAGGGTGATGTATGGCAGGGGGACTGTAGGTGGAACCATACAGGGGGGTTGTGACACTATGTACAGGGGGTATTGTGTGGGGAACCCTATACAGGTGTCTTTGATTAGAGCCCCCAGACATATCTTTGATTGGGGCCCCAGAAATGCCAAATTTTCCCCTGAGGGTTAGTACAAGGATACTTACTGCTCGGGCCCTGTTCTAAGGCTACATTCACAAGAGCATGACAGATTTACGTGCGTACAAAACGTGTGTAAATCTGTCCGTGTGCGTTCCGTTTTTGCATCAGCGTGCTTTGCGTGTGGCATGTGTTTTTCACGCACTCGCAAGCACTTTTGTTTTCAGTGTAATTGATGCGTGAAACATGGACAGCACTCGGATGTCGTCCATGTGCTGTCCGTGGTTTTCACACACTCATTGTCTTCATTGACGTGACTGCGTGAAATACACCAATATATGACATGCAGTGAAAACTCACACATGTGTGAATAGCCCCATTGAAATCAATGGGTCCTTGTGCTGTGCGTTATTTCAACGCACAGCACACGGACGAGATTCACGCTCGTCTGAATGAGCCCTAAGTCAATCATGTGTAATACTGCCTGCTGGGGCCATGTATCTAATCCTATCATGTGTGATACTGTCTGCTGGGGCCACGTATCTAAGCCTATCATGTGTGATACTGTCTGCTGGGGCCATGTATCTAAGCTTATCATGTATGGTACTGTCTTCTGAGACAATGCATCTAATTTATCCAGCGGTGTAGCTATAGGAGCCTTAGTCTTATAGACATGCTATCTCTGATATATATGTAAAAACAAATATAGATTTTTTTTTGGGGGGGGGGGGGTAAATATATGTCTCAAGGTTTGTGCCCCTGATCTTTTAAGACCCTAGCAACGCCCCTGCTATAGGGACAAGAGAAGAAAGCAGACTGGAGGCAGAGGGGAAACATGTAGGAAAAGGAAGGTGGGGAAAGCGCAAACAAAAGGCTGATACAGAGGGGGGAAAGAGAGAGAATATAATAACTATCTATACTTGAACTTAAGAGCAATAATATCAATTAGGTAGAGCTCAAGATTCTGTCACCTAGGGGTCAAATCAAGGAGAACTCCTAAATGAAGTCCAAGGAGACCAAATGCGATGGAAAGAGTGTGTGTCTGGATTCTCTACACTATTACTACCAGTTCCTCCATTCGCATGATTGTAATTCAGGGATTCTACCCATTAGGCTCTGGAAGTTGGTGCGGAAGATCTCCACAACCTAGGAATGATTCATCTTATAGCCATTAGAAAATGTCGGAGTAAACCTTTCCAAATGGACGATAACGATCCCGGGAACATAGATAATTAAGTAAGATCAGATGAATTAGTGATTAAGGAATTACATAAGAAATTGAAAAGGAGAATAATGGCATCCCACAACTCTTGAATCGTCTCGGATATGCCAACCAAATGTGGATCATTGTGCCCTGGTCATTAGAGCAGCACCAACATAAATCGGAAACAGAAAGAAATGTTTTATGCGAAAGCATCAGGGTTCTATATCATCTGGAAAGGATTGAATAGTTAGTTTCCTGTAGTTGACAAGATATGGAAAGTTTATGATTCAATAAAGTAGCTTTATCCCAATCCTGAGAGGAAAAGGATTTGCCCAGTTCTCTTTTCCAGGCTGTATAAAACTGAACATTATCCCGCTGTATCCTATCTCCCATCAGCAATCCATAGAGTAAAGAAATCAAGTGACCTGGGGCAATGTGTTTTGTGCAAAGAATTTTAAATTGTGTGAGAGATCTAATCAGAGCCGATGCTAGTGTTAAAAAAAGGTAAAAACTATGAAGTTGTTTTTTTAGAAATAAACCAAGCTGAACCCTGTAATTAACCTGGTAATGTGATGCCGGAAAGGGGTTTCAAGCCCTGCAAGTTGGAAACGTGTCTAATTTTAAAGTGGTTAACTTCGAGGATATCCAGTAAACTAGGATTATCACTCCCCATATTGAACTGAGGGTTATGTGAAAGCATGGTCAACGATCGGTAGATTGATGATAATTTAAAATGTTGAACAGTGCAATCCCATAATAACAGGATTATTTTTATAAAGTGGAAAAGGGGTATAAGTGTTAAGGTCTACCCAGAGCTTGGAGGAGGAATTAAGGAAAACATCTATAATACTTGTGAGAACAGAAGTCTTGTGATAAAGAGAGAAATCAGGGAGGCCTATTCCCCGTTCACCTTAGGGCGCGTCAATCGAGGATGGGCTAGCCAAAGTTTGGAGTGGCCACATACAAACCAGGATGACATCGTTTTCAGCTTAGAGAAAATTCTTTAGGAATCGAGGGAACAATCGTCTGGAAGTTGTATAGGATCTTCGGCAACATGTCCATTTTAAGAACGCTTACCCTTCCAAACCATGATAATGGAAGTTTGACTGACTCCAGAAAATCCCTCTCAAAGGCCCGCAGGAAGTTAGCATAAATAATCGCATATAAATTAGATGAGTTCGTCGGAACATTAATTCTTAAATATTTGCTAGAATCCTTCTTCGAGGTAAAACGGAAGACCGAGATGAACCACTTCAAGTTCAGCGAGGCTGATATTGAGCAGTTCCGAATTAGTAATATTCACTTTGAAATAAGAAATTAAGAAAAAACTTTTGAATCTGTCCAGAATAACAGGTAAACTGATCCTGAAAGACATAACGTATAATAGAAGATCATCAGCAAATATGGACATTTTAGGATGAGTATTGCCCATTAGGACTCCCTGAATAGAAGGGTTAGCTCTATTAAGATTGGCCAGGGACTCCGTAACTAGGATTCAAAGAAGAGGTGACAGGGGGCACCTTATTTGCGTTCTATTGCCAATAGTAAAAGGGTTAGATAAGGACCAATTTACACTAACTTGGGCAGAGGGAGAATGATAAAATGCTAATAAATATGAAATCATATTAAGGTCCAAAACTGTCTTTTTCAATGTGGCGCCCAGGAAACCCCAATGTGTTCCATTGAAAGCATTCTCGGCATCCATTGAAAGCAAGGGTTTTGGTTTCCCTGGGAACGCACCCATTGAGGAGACATTATGTCTTTTTGGTGTAATCTCGGGCTTCCCTCCCTGGGATAAACCCCACCTGCTCTTTATGGAAAAGGCCTGGTATATGAGAACGCAGTCTAAAGCTAGCAACTTAGAAAAAAGCTTCAGGTCCACGTCAATGAGAAAAATTGGCCGGAAATTACCGCAGTGGGTCGGGTCCTTACCTGGTTTAGGGAGTACTGTAATGTGAGATAAAAGAGCCTGGGGAGGAAACTGGGCCCCCTGTGCGGAATAATTAAATGCATACAGTACAGTTGTGGCAATCTGAGGACCAATTATTTTTAAGAATCTGCGGGAGAACCCATCTGGACCAGGACTCTTCCCTACTTTCAGACAAGCCTCCAGAAGCTCTTCATTAGTGAATTCCTCCTTCAAACTCTCGACATCAGCTGTGGGGATAGATGGGCGTTATCATTGAGCTAGGCATCTACGGAGGGTAATCCGACATTAGGGGAAGACTAAAGGCCCTTTTACACCAGCCAATAAGCGGCCGGTGCAGCCGAGCGCCGATCAATGAAACATCGTTGATCGGTGCTCATTTGCTCCTGTCACACGGAGCTATGGATGGAGACAAGCGGTCCTTATTCCAATCGCTCGTCCCCATCCATTATTATCATGTCAGCAGCGCGTCTCCCTGTTTACACAGGGAGATGTGCTGCCCACAATGATAATATTTCACTTTTTTTAAAACAATACGACGAGCAGATGATCGAGCGTTTGCTCTTTCAACTGCTTATCGTTCCCCTGTTTACACAGGGCAATTATCGGCAACGAGCGTTATGTGAACGCTCGTCTGCCCGATAATCGTACTGTGTAAAACCCCCTTTACTCCCTATGGTATTGTAGAGAGACTTGTAATACAATTGGAATTCCTCTAGAATATCAGATTGGGCGTGTACCAAGCCCTTGGAAGGGGAATTAACTGGTTGCCGACACAGGACGAGTATGCTCGTCCTGAGCAGCGAGCACTTTGCGCATTAGGACGAGCATACTCGTCCTGTGTGACAGCCGTCTGTGCCGTCTCTGTGTGTGCGATCGAGAGCGGGGCAACGGCTGTAATACACAGCCACGACCCCGCTCTGACAGCGGAGAGGAGAGAAACATCTTCTCTCCGCTGTTAACCCTTTGAACGCCGCGATGACAGCTGATCGCGGCGTTCAAAGAGGGGGGACTGCACATTGATCGCGTCACAGAAGATAACTGTGACGCGATCAAAGCCCACAACTCGTATGGCCAGACAGCCCAGGGTCCAGTGAAGGACCCCAGGGCTGTCTGAACATATTTCCTGTTGTTAGGGCATACTGAGGTATGCCCTAACAACTGCCTGTGTACGATCAGTAACAGGCTAATGTACTGGCATATAGATCTATGCCAGTACATTACAGTTACAAAATAAAAATCAAAATGATAAATCCCTTTATGGGATTAAAAAAAAAAGTTAAATGAATGTAAAAAAAAAATAATGGTAAATAAATAAATAAAAAGTAAATAAAATACACAGAAACACACATTTTTTATAATAAATAAACTTTTTAAAATATAAGTCCCAAAACATGAAATAATATAGACATATTTGGTATCGCCACGACCGTAACAACCTGTACAACAAATGTATAACATTATTTATGATGATCGGTGTATGGTGTAAAAAAATAAATATTAAAACTGCTGCGCAACTGCTTTTTTTCTGCATTTTAATCTAATTAAAAATTTATAGAAATTAAACGATAATGTATTTGTACCAAAAAATGGTACGTACATAAAGTACAACTCGTCCCGCAAAAAACAAAGTCTCATACAACTACGTCGTACAAAAAATAAAAGCGTTATGAGCGTCGGGATGCAAAGAGGGAAATTTAAAAAAAATTGCTCTGTCCTCAAGGCTAAAATTGGCCGTGTCCTTAAGGGGTTAAAGACATGACGGGTGTAGAGAGCAGTCATGAGTGAACAGATCTAAAGAGCTAACAACCAAATTTTTTTCTGTACACAAAACAACCCTTGCATAGTTTCTCTGGTGTGCACAAAGTTCTTTGATTCAAAATTTGTTGCAGTATGTTGCTACAGGGCCGAATTTTTTGCTTTGACGATATCTGATTGCAGAGGCGTAGCTAGGTTCTCCTGCACCCGGGGCAAAGATTCAGATTGGCAACCCCCCCCCCCTCCAACTTATTTCCCGACATCTCCTTCCCCCTCGCCATGTTTTCTTTTCCCTACCAATCAATGAGATGTAATTTTTTGTTCACAATTTTTTAATGTAACTTGAGTATAAAAGCATTTCTACATTTTACAAGCGATATAGTTCTATAATGTAATTAACATAAAAATCAAAGAAAATAAATTAAAGAGGCCACACACAGCCCCCTGTAGATAGTGCCACACAGCCCCTCTCTTGTAGATAGTGCTACACACAGCCCCCTGTAGATAGTGCCACATACAGCCCCCAGTAGATAGTGCCACACACAGCCCCCCTTGTAAATAGTGCCACACAGCCCCCTTGTAAATAGTGCCACACAGCCCCCTTGTAGATAGTGCCACACACAGCCCGCTGCCCCTTTGTAAATAGCGCCACACTCCCCCCCTTTTAAATAGCGCCACACTGTGAACAGACCGGTGAGCAGTAGCCTACCGCTACCACTCTACGCTCTGCCTGGTGTGACTTACCGGAGGAGCTGAGGAGGTCATTCGGCGCAGGCAGCGACGGAGTTCCTTCTGACTAGGGTTGGTGACAGCCAGGGCCGGCCTTAGCTTGGATGGCGCCCTGTGCGGGACTCTCTATTGCCGCCCCCTACACAAACCAAAAATGAACCACATATATGGACACGCTGGAACATATATACTGTACATAAATAAAGACAGACATTTAGACATACAGGCAAATATACATACACACATTCTGGAATACATACATACAGGTATATATATATATAGACGTACAGACACATATACGCACACACACCGGCATATAAATACACAGACAGGAACATATACAAATACATAAAAGGCACAAATATACAAGCACAAAGACACATTCAGAAACAGACCCATATATACGCACACAGGCACATATTTACACAGCACGGATAATGTAGATGTCACCTGCAGTCCTATGTAAGACCACAGATAACACAGTGATAACTCTCTGAGTACAGATAATGTAGTAGCTGTTGCCTGCAGTCCTATGTAACACCACAGATAACACTTTGTAGCAGAGCTGAGATTGTAATTTAGCACAATGTGTTATCTGTGGTGTTACATAGGACTGCAGGCAACAGCTACTACATTATCTGTAATCAGAGTTATCACTGTGTTATCTGTGGTGTTACATAGGACTGCAGGTAACACTACTATCTGTATTTAGAGAGTTATCACTGTGTTATCTGTGGTGTTACATAGGACTGCAGGTAACACTACTACATTATCTGTACTCAGAGAGATATCACTGTGTTATCTGTGGTGTTACATAGGACTGCAGATAACATCTACTACATTATCTGTACTCAGAGCGTTATCACTGTGTTATCTGTGGTGTTACATATGACTGCAGGTAACACTACTACATTATCTGTACTCAGAGTTATCACTGTGTTATCTGTGGTGTTACATAGGACTGCAGATAACATCCACTACATTATCTGTACCCAGAAAGCTATCACTGTATTATCTGTGGTGTTACATAGGACTGCAGGCAACAGCTACTACATTATCTGTAATCAGAGTTATCACTGTTATCTGTGGTGTTACATAGGACTGCAGGTAACACTACTACATTATCTGTACTCAGAGAGATATCACTGTGTTATCTGTGGTGTTACATAGGACTGCAGGTAACAGAGCTGGAAGGCTGCAGCACGGGAGTGGACCTATCCCCTGACCTGAGTCATCTGACCTCATGTCACTGACGTGAGGTCAGGTGACTGGACTGGTCCACTCCCTGGTCGTCACAGACCACAGTCAGAACGCCGTAATGTCCTGGCTCTTCCTAAGCTGCTTTTCGGCGCCCTCCCTTCCCTATCCTCTGGGTTGCGCCCGGGGCACATGCCCCACCTGCTCCCCCCTAGCTACGCCCCTGCTGATTGAGATCGTTTGTTGAATAACTCCAGTGATCCCAGGGAAGCGGGTAGCCTCTTGACTCAACCAACCAACCAGAGGTGCATCTATGGGTTTAGAACAGGGGGGGGGGGGTGAAACCTATCTGAGTGGGCCCCAACCCAGTAGGCCACCCTAATGCATTTTTAAAACTGTAGAGGCGCAACCTAATCCTAGTGGTTATCATTGTGAATGAGCAGGAGTGCTGTACTGTATACGCTGCTATATTATCCATGATGAATAACAGTTTGAGAGAAGTATAAAAGGCCGTCTTAAAGAGGCTCTGTCACCAGATTTTGCAACCCCTATCTGCTATTGCAGCAGATAGGCGCTGCAATGTAGATTACAGTAACGTTTTTATTTTTAAAAAACGAGCATTTTTGGCCAAGTTATGACCATTTTTGTAATTATGCAAATGAGGCTTGCAAAAGTCCAAGTGGGTGTGTTTAAAAGTACAAGTCCAAGTGGGTGTGTATTATGTGCGTACATCGGGGCGTTTTTAATACTTTCACTAGCTGGGCGCTCTGATGAGAAGTAACATCCTCTTCTCTTCAGAACGCCCAGCTTGTGACAGTGCAGATCTGTGACGTCACTCACAGGTCCTGCATCGTGACGGCCACATCGGCAGCAGAGGCTACAGTTGATTCTGCAGCAGCATCAGCGTTTGCAGGTAAGATCGACTTACCTGCAAACGCTGATGCTGCTGCAGAATCAACTGTAGCCTCTGGTGCCGATGTGGCCGTCACGATGCAGGACCTGTAAGTGACGTCACAGATCTGCACTGTCACAAGCTGGGCGTTCTGAAGAGAAGAGGATGTTACTTCTCATCAGAGCGCCCAGCTAGTGAAAGTATTAAAAACGCCCCGATGTACGCACATAATACACACCCACTTGGACTTGTACTTTTAAACACACCCACTTGGACTTTTGCAAGCCTCATTTGCATAACTACAAAAATGGTCATAACTTGGCCAAAAATGCTCGTTTTTTTAAAATAAAAACGTTACTGTAATCTACATTGCAGCGCCTATCTGCTGCAATAGCAGATAGGGGTTGCAAAATCTGGTGACAGAGCCTCTTTAAGTACATTCCACATGTATAGCCTTGTTTAAATGCTATCTACTACATTATGCAAAACTGTAGAAAAGAAGGGGACTATTACATTAGGAATGATTAACAGGAGAAGGCACAGCAGCCATCTCAATATCTGAGACACATCCTAATCTGTAGAAGTTTAATAGCCGACTATAATACCAGGTCAGCCGTATATCAAAAGGAGATATACATCCAAACCAACTTGATACTTGAAAGCAGTAGACTAGCCAAATATAAGCAAGGAGAACATCAGCTCTAATCCATCACATAAACCTTATCATATACAAATCCCAGACGCATAGCAGGTGAGCGGCTAGAAGTACATTCACAATTAGGCCTACGGTGTGCAACTATTATTATTCAGATAGAAAAACAGTTTAACCCCTTCCCGCATTTGGGCGTAACTGTACGTCCGAAAACCAAGTGATTTCCCGCAGACAGGCGTACAGTTACGCCCTGGAGATAAAGCGAGCACTGGAGCTGTGCGCGCTTTATCTTCAGCGGCTGTCAGCTGTTATACACAGCTGACATGCCTCTGCAATGGCTGCGATGGCTGTTACCGCCGATCGCAGCCTTTTAACCCCTTCAATGCGGCTGTCAATGACGTCTGCCGCATTGAAGTGGTTTACAGAGGGAGGGAGCTCCCTCTGTAACCCCCGGGGCCCCCCGCGATGGATCGCGGGTGGCGATTGTTGCTATGGCAACCAGGAAGCCGTTACTAGGCTTCCTGGTTGCCCAGGTACGGTAGCCTATTAGGTCCTGCCCGAGGCAGGACCTAATACGCGAACTGTCAAATGAAGAATGACAGTTACGATGCACTGCACTACATAAGTAGTGCAATGCATCGTAGCGGGGATCAGAAGACCAGATCTTCAAGTCCTCAGGTCAGTGTAAAAGAAAAAGTAAAACATGTAAAAAAAAATGTGAAAGAAAAATAAATAAATAAAAGTTAATAAATAATAAATAAATAATAAAAACAACACTTGTCCTGTTTCCCTGATCAACTCCTTTATTATTAGAAAAACATGAAAATATGAAAAAAAAACTATACATAATAGATATTGCCGCGTTCGGAACGGCCTGATCTATAAAAATATAACATTATTTTTACCGCACGGTGAACACAGTAAAAAATTTTAATAAAAAACAATGACAGCATTTTATTTTTTGGTCGTCTTGTCTCAAATTTTTTTTAATAAAAAGTGATCAAAAAGTTGCAAGTAACGCAAAATGGTACCAATAGAAACTACAGTTCGCCACGCATAAAACAAGCCCTCCCGCAGCGATATCAACAAAAAAATACAAAAGTTATGGCTGTCAGAAAATGGCGACACTAAAACATGATTTTTTTAGAAAAGAGTATTTTTATTGTGGGAACGTAGAGAAACGTAAAAAAACTATATCAATTTGGTGTCGCTGTAATCGTATCGCCCCGCAGTATAAAGATAACATGTTGTTTATACTGCACGGTGAACACTGTAAAAAAGAAACGTGCTGGAATGGCTGTTTTTTGGTTTCCTCAGCTCCCAAAAAATGGAATAAATAGTGATAAAAAAAAATCGTATGTACCCCAAAATGGAACCAATAAAAATTACATCTCGTTCCACAAAAAACGCGCCCTCACACAGCTCCGTCAACGGAAAACACGTTATGACTCTCAAAACGCAATGATGCAAAATGACGGCCCAGACTCCTTTTTAGGTACAGTAGAATTTCACTAAATACCCCACATCATCATTTGCTGGACCCCACGGGTGGACCCTATAGATGCAGCGGAGATGAGGAAACTTTAGGGCCTTGTGCGGCTTATAGGGCTAGTGAAGAAGTCAAATATAAGGCAATACTGGAGCGCAGATATTTTGTATAATACCCAATAAACCCGACCTGTGTATAAAGGATTGGTTCAAAGCCATACCAATCCATGGATTATTCATTCACCCCATTATTACATCATCCTGCTATGACCTGTTGCACTCCGCCCAGCTTATATATACCCTGATGTACTCCGCCAAGCTTACATATACCCTGATGTACTCCGCCAAGCTTACATATACCTTGATGTACTCCGCCCAGTTTACATATACCCTGATGTACTCCACACAGATTACATATATTTATAAACATATGTCTCAACAGGAAAATGGTTATGAGGGCTAGGTCACCAGCATGTGCGGATTTAAACCTCCCTTTGTCAGAATAGAAACTCCAAGATAATTATGAAAAACACTAGAAACAGGAGTCATGCACTATTGTAATACAATTTGCCAATGGCATAGAAAAATAATTTTTATTGGACAATACAAAATACATAGAGTTAAAAAAGACTACAAATCTGAAGACTGTACACCTCCCAAGTGATGAGGATGAACCTAAAGGAACCGCTCCTTGTATGGCAGTTGCAGGAGGGAAGAGCTTAACTAACAGATAGCAAATACTAACTAGGACTAAGGCAGAGAATACAAAAAAGTAATACTCGGTATAAAAGTTAGGGTATGCAAATGTAAGTAAGTACCAGCATACATACAGCCAGAGTCACAAAAGTAAACGAAGGTAAATATTGTGAATGGATTCCAAACTGAGCAAAACAGTATGTGCTCTCAAAGAATCCTCACAAAAATAGACAAAGTCTTCCCAGAATATTATCGCCACAAGAAAGGAGCAGGTAAATATGTACAGCACAGCATAGAGTGTTACTAACCCATATGGTTCCTGTAGTTCAGTATCTTCCAGAGTACAGAGAGACCCCAACTTTTATACCGAGTATTACTTTTTTGTATTCTCTGCCTTAGTCCTAGTTAGTATTTGCTATCTGTTAGTTAAGCTCTTCCCTCCTGCAACTGCCATACAAGGAGCGGTTCCTTTAGGTTCATCCTCATCACTTGGGAGGTGTACAGTCTTCAGATTTGTAGTCTTTTTTAACTCTATGTATTTTGTATTGTCCAATAAAAATTATTTTTCTATGCCATTGGCAAATTGTATTACAATAGTGCATGACTCCTGTTTCTAGTGTTTTTCACAGATTACATATACCCTGATGTACTCCGCCAAGCTTACATATACCCTGATGTACTCCGCCAAGCTTACATATGCCTTGATGCACTCCGCCAAGCTTACATATACCCTGATGTACTGCTCCCAGTTTACATATACCCTGATGTACTCCGCCAAGCTTACATATACCCTGATGTACTCCGCCAAGCTTACATATACCCTGATGTACTCCGCCAAGCTTACATATACCCTGATGTACTCCGCCTAGCTTACATATACCCTGATGTACTCCGCCAAGCTTACATATGCCTTGATGCACTCCGCCAAGCTTACATATACCCTGATGTACTGCGCCCAGTTTACATATACCCTGATGCACTCCGCCCAGCTTACATATACCCTGATGTACTCCGCACAGCTTACATATACCCTGATGTACTCCGCCCAGCTTACATATACCCTGATGTACGCCGCACAGTTTACATATACCCTGATGTACCCGCACAGATTACATATACCCTGATGTACTCCTCACATATTACATATACCCTGATGTACCCACCCATATTACATATACCCTGATGTACTCCGCACAGCTTACATATACCCTGATGTACTCCGCCCAGCTTACATATACCCTGATGTACGCCGCACAGTTTACATATACCCTGATGTACCCGCACAGATTACATATACCCTGATGTACTCCTCACATATTACATATACCCTGATGTACCCGCCCATATTACATATACCCTGATGTACTCCTCACAGCTTACATATACCCTGATGTACTACGCACAGCTTACATATACCCTGATGTACTCCGCCCATCTTACATATACCCTGATGTACTCCTCACAGCTTACATATACCCTGATGTACTACGCACAGCTTACATATACCCTGATGTACTCCACACAGCTTACATATACCCTGATGTACTACGCACAGCTTACATATACCCTGATGTACTCCACACAGCTTACATATACCCGGATGTACTACGCACAGCTTACATATACCCTGATGTACTCCTCACATATTACATATATCCTGATGTACTCCTCACATATTACTTATACCCTGATGTACTCCACACAGCTTACATATACCCGGATGTACTACGCACAGCTTACATATACCCTGATGTACTCCTCACATATTACATATATTCTGATGTACTCCGCACAGCTTACATATTCCCTGATGTACCCGCACAGATTACGTATACCCTGATGTACTCCTCACATATTACATATACCCTGATGTACCCGCCCATATTACATATACCCTGATGTACTCCGCACATATTACATATACCTTGATGTACCCGCACATATTACATATACCTTGATGTACTCCGCACAGCTTACATATACCCTGATGTACTCCTCACAGATTACATATACCCTGATGTACCCGCACATATTACATATATCCTGATTTACTCCTCACAGCTTACATATGCCCTGATACCACATATGGGGTATTCTGGAGAACCCGCTTAACAATTTATGGGATGTGTGTCTATGGTGGTACAAGCTGGGCACAACTGATTGGCCACTGAAATTGCATATCTGTGGAAAACAGCCATTTTCAATCTGCAACATCTATTGTTTACTCATTTTTGCAAAACACTTGTGCGGTCATAATGCTCACTACACCCCTAGATCAATTCTTTGAGGGATCTAGTTTCCAAAATGGGGTAATTTTTCGGGAGTTCCACTGTACTGGTACTATAGCTCAATGCAAGATGGTGTCAAAAAACGAATCTTATAAAATCTCCACTCCAAATACTAAATGGCGCTCCTTCCCTTTAGAGCCTTGCTGTGTGTCCAAATAGCAGTTTATGACCACGTGTGGGGTATTTCCCTACTCTGAAGAAGTTGCTTTACAAATGTTACGGTGCTTTTTCTCCTTTATTTGTTGAGAAAATGAAAAAATTTTAACTAATGCTGCGTCTTATTGGAAAATAATGTAATTTTTCATTTTCACTGCCCATTTCTAATAAAATATATGAGACACATGTGGGGTCAAAATGCTCACTACACCCCTTGACCTGCCTAAGTAGAGTCGTGTGTTAACGAACCTTCCATTACCCCATCCTATCCCCCCACCCCCACCTTTAGGAAAGACACGTGACACCGAGGTTGGATGTGAAATGGCCACAGCAGCCGTTTATTAATTTTACAGTTTTATAAAAACAATTTAAATCCGAAACCTTCGGATAACTAGTTAGGAATCCACCAGAGAATTCCTTCTAATAATTCACATGACCCAACATGGGTCAGAAACGTAAATAACAATTTAACGTTAACATTAACCCGAGCAGAGGAAGTCCTTGAAGCCCTTTCAGATATTCCTTTTTTAAGAACACACCGAGTTAGCCATCTGCAAACCAGTAATTACCTCCAGCCGTAAACCAGCTCGGAAGCACCGTTCACCTCTGCAGATGGCTCCAACCACTAGAAGTCCACTTCAAGGGGATAACACCCGATGAAGCCCTCAAGTGATATACCGACCACTAGAAGTCCACTTCAAAGGGATAACACCCGATGAAGCCTTCAAGTGATATACCTTCTACCAGAAGACCACTTCAAAGGGATAACACCCGATGAAGTCTTCAACCATGTACCTTTTTTGGGGGACGCATACCCCCGATGCGACCCCCCCACCATTTTGTACTGACTGGCCTCAAGGACTCCCCCCGCCAGCTGCCATGACACCAGAACCTACTCAGGAAAAAAGGAAAAACATGTTAGATAAGCACACAAATAAAACACCACACTCCTATATGGACGTACGCAAAGACCCACCACGTAACAAACCAAGGGCGGGAGGGTGGGAGCTTGTCCTTACTGTGTTACTCCCTCCGCTGCTTCCGGCTCAATGCCGAAAACAGCGGGAAGAGCAGCAACGGCCCCCTGACTCCTCCCTGACCCCCTCCAACCCCCTCCAACTCTCCCTCACAAGTTAACCCTTTCCCTACCAGGGAGGTCATGGAGGCTTCCCTTCAGCCCTGCAGGCTCCGTCCAGCCCCTTCTAGATGAATTCCTCAATGGGTGTAGTTTGCCAAATGGAGTCACTTTTTGGTAGTTTCCACTGTACTGCTACCTAAGGGGCTTTGCAAAAGCGACATGGTGCAGAAAAACCAATCCAGCAAAATCTGCTCTCCAAAAGCCAAATGGCGCTCCTTCCCTTCTGAGCCCTGATGTGTATTCATACAGTACTTTATTACCACATATGGGGTATTTCCGTACTCTGGAGAAGTTGCTTTACAAATGTTATGGTGATTTTTCTCCTTTATTTGATGAGAAAATGAAACATTTTTACCTAAAGCTACGTCTTAGTGGAAAAAAATGAAATTTTTCATGTTTACTGCCCAATTCTAATGAAATCTATGAAACACCTGGGGGGGGGGTCAAAATACTCACTACACCCCTAGTTGAATTCCTCTAGGGGTGTAGTTTCCCAAATGGAGTCACTTTTGGTGGGTTTCCACTGTACTGGTACCTTTAGGAGCTTTACAAATGCGACATGGTGCCGAGAAATCAAAACAGCAAAATCTGTACTTCAAAAGCTAAATGGCATGCCTTCCCCAAACAGCCGTTTATGACCACATGTTGGGTATTTCTGTACTCTGGAGAAGTTGCTTTACAAAGTTGGGCTGCTTTTCATCATTTATTTGTTGAAAAAAATAAACATTTTGAGGTAAAGCTACATCTTATTGGAAAATAATGTAATTTTTCACTTTCACTGCCCAATTCTAATGAAATCTATGAAACACCTGTGGGGTCAAAATGCTCACTACACCCCTAGATGAATTCCTCAAGGGGTGTCGTTTCCTAAATGGAGTCACTTTTGGGGGGTTTCCACTGTTCTGGTACCTTAGGAGCTTTACAAATGCGACATGGTGCAGAGAAATGAATCCAGCAAAATCAGCGCTCCAAAAGCTAAATGGCGTGCCTTCCTTTCCGAGTCCTGCCGCTTGCCCAAACAGCAGTTCATGACCACATGTTGGGTATTTCCGTACTCTGGAGAAGTTGCTTTACAAATGTTGGGGTGCTTTTCCTCAATTATTTGTTGAAAAAAATAATAATTTTGAGGTAAAGCTACATCTTATTGGAAAATAATGTAATTTTTCATTTTCACTGCCCAATTCTAATGAAATCTATGAAACACCTGTGGGGTCAAAATGCTCACTACACCCCTAGATGAATTCCTCAAAGTGTATATTTTCCCAAATGGAGTCACTTTTGGGGGGTTTCCTTTGTTTCGGCACCACAAGACCTCTTCTAACCTGACATAGTGCCTGAAATATAATTTAAGAAAAGGAAGGCCCAAAAATCCTCTAGGTGCTCCTTTGCTTCTGAGGCCGGTGTTTCAGTCCAGTAGCACGCTAGGGCCACATGTGGGATATTTCTAAAAACTTCAGAATCAGGGCAATAAATATTCAGTTGTGTTTCTCTGGTAAAAACCTTCAGTATTACAGGAAAAATGGATTAAAATGGAATTTCTGCAAAAAAAAATTAAATTTGCAAATTTCCCTTCCACTTTGCTTTAATTCCTGTGAAACGCATAAAGGGTTAAGAAACTTTCTAAATGCTGTTTTGAGTACTTTAAGGGGTGCAGTTTTTAAAATGGGGTGATCTGTGGGGGTTCCTAATATATAAGGCCCTCAAAGCCACTTCAGAACTGAACTGGTCCCTAAAAAAATAGGCTTTTGAAATTTTCTTGAAAATGTGAGAAATTGCTGCTAAACTTATAAGCCTTGTAACGTCCTGAAAAAATAAAAGGATGTTCAAAAAACTATGCCAATCTAAAGTAGACATTTGGGAAATGTTAGCTAGTAACTATTTTGTGTGCTATAACTATCTGTCTTACAAGCAGATACATTTGAATTTAGAAAATGCTAATTTTTTGCAAATTTTCTCAAAATTTTGGTGTTTTTCACACAAAAATATTCAATATATCGACCAAATTTTTTCACTAACTTAAAGCACAATATGTCACGAGAAAACAATCTCAGAATCACTTGGATATGTAAAAGCATTCGAGAGTTATTACCACATAAAGTG
Source organism: Rhinoderma darwinii (assembly GCF_050947455.1). NCBI lineage: Eukaryota > Metazoa > Chordata > Amphibia > Anura > Rhinodermatidae > Rhinoderma > Rhinoderma darwinii. The sequence continues at coordinate 374,147,090 of NC_134689.1, forward strand.
ACACATGTCAGATTTAAAAAATTAGGCTGTGTCATAAGGTCCAAAAGTGGCTGCGTCCTTAAGGGGTTAATATACTCATAGAAAACACATTTTAAAAACATGTTACTCGGTATATACAGGGATGATAGGAGGTTGTGTACAGGGATGATGGGGGTTATATACAGTTATATACAGGGATGATAGGGGGTATTGTACAGGGATGATGGGGGTTATATACATGGATGATGGCTGCTTCAGCTATCATTCCCGTATATAACTCCCATCATCCCTGTATATATCAACCATCATCCCTGTATATACCAGCCATCATTCCTGTATATAACATCCATCATCCCTGTATATACCAGCCAGGCTGGTATATACAGGTATGATGGGGTTTATATACAGTGATGATGAGGGATATATACAGTTATATACAGGGATAATGGCTGGTATATACAGGGATGATAGGGGGTTGTGTACAGTGATGATGGGGGTTATATACATGGATGATAGCTGCTCCAGATATCATCCCCATATATAACCCCATCATCCCTGTATATATCAACCATAATCCCTGTATATACCAGCCATCATTCCTGTATATAGCTGTATATAACCCCCATCATCCCTGTATATATCAACCATCATCCCTGTATATACCAGCCATCATTCATGTATATAACCTCCACCATCCCTGTATATACCAGCCAGGCTGGTATATACAGGGATGATGGGGGTTACATACAGTGATGATGGGGGTTATATACAGGGATGATGGCTGGTATATACAGGGACGATAGGGGTTTGTGTACACAGATGATGAGGGTTATAAACATGGATGATGGCTGCTCTAGCTATCATCCCCATATAATATATAACCCCCATCATCCCTGTATATATCAATCATCATCCCTGTATATAACGCCATCATCCCTGTATATAACCTCCATCATCCTTGTATATACCAGCCAGGCTGGTATATACAGGTATGATGGGGGTTATATACAGTGATGATGGGGGTTATATACAGTTATATACATGGATGATGGTTGATATATATAGGAATGATGGGGGTTATATACAAGGATGATGGGTAGTCCAGCCATCATCCCTGTGTTAACCCCCATCATCCCTGTTTAAAGCAGCCATTATCCCTGTACAATTTCAAAAAGGGATACATCGGGGAGAGGTGCTTGCTCACCCTCTCCTCACACGCAGGCAGGCTTCTTCTGTTCCTGGCGGGCAGCATTAGAAGCGTGCATCAGATGTGCCTAGCGTGTGCGCACGTCTGCTAGCTTGAATGACTGTGTGGTTGCGCACAGTCATGGTGAGAGAGAAGGGAGCGGCGAGAGAAGAGAGGAGCGACGGGAGAAAAGCAGAGCGGCAGGAGCAGAGCGGAGGGCCCCACCATCGAAGTGAGCGGGCCCCACCATCTCATTGGGCCCGGAGCCAACGCCCCCCTGCCCCCCCCCCCCCCCCGATAGCTACGCTACTGGATCCAATCTATGATCTGAGATAAATGAATCTATAGCCCTCTTGACTTCGCCCACGCACACCTCATCCTGAAGCAAATTATCATTTAGGTGCCTTAAAAAGCCCCTGAAAGGAGCTTGAGCAATCTTAATGGTTCCAGAAAAGAAGCGTGATCTGACCATAAAATGACATTAACTGAGCTAGTTGGATCGAGGTCAAATGGGCCATGAGACAAGATCTATCCTGCTATAAGAATTATCAACTAAATAACAGCTGGTGTCTTTTTGGCTTGGGTGAAAATCACTAAGTGAAGTTTTATCAGATGTGTTTATACCCTATGGATTGCTGAGTAGGAAACAGATGACTTACCAGATGAGGTGTCAAGAGTCAGCTCAAGGGGCATGTTGAAGTCCCCTCCCAGAATAATCTGTGAGCCCGTTGCTAAGGTATCTAGCTCTCTGAGTACTCCAACAAGAAACTGAGACTAACTTGTATTTGAAAAGTATATGTTTGTAATGGTGTACAATTTATTAGAAAATAAAATATTAAGAAACAGAAACCCCCCATCGGTATGAATTTTAGACTCTAACACCCGAGGAGAAAATGATTTGTGAAAGGCAGGGGCGTAACTAGGAAACAATGGGCCCCATAGAAAACTTTTGACTGGGCCCCCCTCCCCTGGGTACCACACACAGCCCTCCCTTGTAGATAGCGCGCCCCTTTAAATAGTGCCATACAGCCCCCTTCTGTAGACAGTGCTATACAGCCCTCCTGTAGACAGTGCTATACAGTGCCCCCTGTAGACAGTGCTATACAGCCCCCCCCCCCTGTAGACAGGGCTATACAGCCTCCCCATACAGTGCTATACAGCCCTCCCTGTAAACAGTGCTATACTTTCAAGTATCACATAGAGGGACCATCGATGCGGCGACCAGCAACAATTTTTTTTCTTTTAAGCCACGCTTCCAGTCCCACCTGTTCCCCGCCCATACACACCCGGATCAGCCCACACAGTATCATGCTCCCATAGTGCCCCCCACACACAGTATAATGCCCACATAGCTACCACCATACAGTATAATGCCCCCATACAGTATAATGCCCACACAGATGCCCCATACAGTATAATGCCCACACAGATCCCAATACAGTATAATGCCCACACAGATGCCCCATACAGTATAATGCCCACACAAATGCCCCATACAGTATAATGCCCACACAGATTTCTCATACAGTATAATGCCCACACAGATGCCCCCTATAGTATAATGCCCACACAGATACCCATAAAGTATAATGCCCACACAGATGCCCCCATACAGTATAATACCCACACAGAAGCCCCCATGCAGTACAATGCCCAAACAAATTCCCCCATACAGCATAATGCCCCATAGCCCCACAGTATAATGCTCCCCATAGCTGCCCCACACAGTATAATGCCCCCCATAGCTACCCCCACACAGTATAATGATCTCTGTAGCTACCCCCACACAGTATAATGCCTCCCATAGCTGCCCCCACAATATAATGCCCCCATCGCTGCCCCCACAGTATAATAAGAAGTGGAAGCAAAAGTGAAGCATTCGGGACACTGCGCCTTGCAGGTAAGTGTTCAATGGATGTATGTAATTAAAATATTTTCATTGTCAAAAAACACTACGCGTTTCAGGACCGGACAGGTCTCTTTCTCAGGCTTAAGACATATCACCCCCCCCCCCCCTTTCCCTACCCAGTATAATGCCCCATAGTGCTTGATAGAAAAATAATAACATAATTACTTACCTATCCCCGTTCCCACGACGGATGGAGGATCCTTCTCCTCCGGCCTGTGCTGTGAGTGACTCGGCGCAGATGACGTCACTACATCGCGCCTGCCTGCGCCAAGCCGCTCACGGTAGAGTGAATGCTGGAGCTTCAGCATTCAGGGAGCAGGATCAGCGCGGTCAATGTTGTAGTACCTATTAGAACATTTAGGGACTGAGGAGGCTTTAAAATGTGTTTCTTGAAACATGGCAATTAAGACCTTATGTTTATGAAAGTGGTAGAGTATCAGGCTGCACTTATCAGGAATACTCAAACCTTGCACATTGAAGGAACCTGAACTTAGCTTAGTCATGGTCAGATATAAATAAAAACGAGAAAAGGGAAACAACCCTGAAAGTAGTCACACCAATTAAGGGTGGGGCAGGTATAGGGAAGAGAAAAAAAATGGGGGAGTAGGGGAAGGAGGAGGGGGAAATAGATAAGGCGATAATAGATGTTGGACAACTGTCCTATACTTGTGGGGAAAAAAAGGGCAGGAATTCACAGTCAGTATATGTCCTCACAGGACAGGAATAGGCAAAAATGCAAAATCACAAACTATGTCACTAGGGCCTCATCCTGGCCAAGTTTAGTGACCGTCAATGGGGATGACTGCAAGGCAAACTTTGGAGTCAAGGAGTGGGCACACGTTTCCAATGAAGTACACAGGGGAAGCAGGCAGAGGAAGCAGGATACACAGAGAAGGCCAATGCTGCAAGGCCACCTGTGGAAGTTAATGAGTTCCTAAAAAGGGTGGGAGATCCACAATATTCTCTTGAAAATATTTGACTGGCCCGCCTTCTGGACAATAAGCTAAAAGGGAAACCCCTATCTCGCAGCAATTGGGTGAGAGGTCCCTGGGCCCTGTGCAATTGCAAAGTGCAATGGCCAAATGCGTCAAAATAGACAGTTCACAGTCTTTTAATGTAACAGGATGTTTATTCCTGGCAGCCTACAAGGTGATGTTCTTTTCTTTATAAAAATGCACCTGGCAGATGACATTTCTGGGTCTAGCAGGATGGGACAATTTAGATCCGAGTGCCAGGTAGGCTCTAATGCTAACTCAGCAGTTTCAGGCTTATTTAGCAAGACGCAGAATAGGGTTTAGGACCGTTTTCTTCAAATCTTCGGGGGACAACTCCTCAGTTAGGCCTCTAACCCTAAGTTTGTTCCGTCTATGATAGTTTTCAATGGCCTCCAAGTTGAAATTATTGTCCATAATCTGGGAGGCATCTTCCTGAAGCATTATTGATGATCATCCAGCCCCTGCTGAGTTGTCTCATGGGATGACTTCAAGTCCACTAACCTGTGGCCAATATGGGCCATTGTTTGACCGCATGCAATAGCTTGTTTATGTGATTCCTACAAGTGCTAAATCATGGCCTCCAATCAAGGCGCGTGGGTAGGGATCTTAGGTGTTGTTTCCAGTCCTATTCATCAGCTGCATTGCCCACAAATGTAGGGGAGAAAACTCTGTTAGGTGACTCTCTACCCGATGGAGCAAAAGAGGCTGGAGATGCCAACAGTAGCTGCGGGCTCTGGCTCAGTGAAGGAGAAGCTGGAGGATGCGTTTGCGGCATATTGAGAGCGGACTTATGATGGTGTTGCAGAGTCCGGTGCCTGAGGTACCTTGTAATATCACAGTCTTTGGGGTCAGCTTCTATTCAAAAATTAAATAATCTGTATATTACTGTCACGAAGGGTCTGTGGACCCACTGGGCCGTACCACCTTGACGGTATGGCAGCTGGCCAACAGGGCGCAGGTCAATGTCTATAGTTCGTATAGGGTACCTGTGGCAGCTCGGACAGTAGCAAGGCAGGCTCGGCTGGAACTGGGCAGCAGGCAGACGTAAAGCGTGGTGAAGCAGGACAGGCGTGGTATACAGCATGGCACGGCTTTGGCTCAGCACAGTACTCGACCAGGATAGTACAGAATGCAGGGAACAGGAACACACTAGGAGGCCATCACATAGACAAACTTAGGAAACAACAACAACGCTCAGGTGTCAAAGCAGGGGGCTGGACCCCTCTTATAATCCAGGGTACTCACGGCATGAAAGCGCGGTATGCGCGCTGCCCCTTTAATAGCAGGCACGAGCGTACTCGCGCACCCTACGGGATCCGGCCGAGGTGAGTGGAAGCGAGCGCTGGCGTCTCCTGAGGAGGAGGCTGGGACCAGCGCTTGCCGACTCGTGGCTGCGGCTGTCAGGGGGAGATTGGAGCTGACAGTCCACAGCCACGGACATGACAGTACCCCCCCTCTTATGCCCCCTCTTCTTGGGACCAGAACGAGAGAGAAACTTTTTCAGAAGAGTAGGAGCATTGAGGTTCTCCTCTGGCTCCGAGGACCTCTCTTCAGGACCAAACCCCCTCCAATCCACCAAATTAAAAGTCATTCCTCTCACTTTTTTGGTGTTTTTGGTGTCCAAGATCTCCTTAACCTCAAAGGTGTCTGAAGGGCCGCTGGAGGCAACCGCAGGGCTAGGAGTTTTGGTATAGCGGTTCAGAACCACCGGCTTCAGGAGGGAGACATGGAAGGAGTTGGGGATCTTGAGGGTAGGAGGCAGCCGAAGCTTGTAGGTGGCAGGGTTGACCTGCTGTAGGATCTCGAATGGTCCGAGGAACCTGGGAGCAAATTTGCATGACGGCACCCTTAGTCGGATATTCCTAGAAGACAGCCAGACCTTCATGCCAGGGAGAAATTGAGGAGGTTCTCTTCTCCTAGTGTCAGCCTTCCGTTTCATGCGGTCGACTGCCATTAGAATGGAGGAGCGAGTCTGCTGCCAGATCTGCAGGAAGTCTCCAAAAGCGGAGTCAGCCGCTGGTACCTCGGGTGTATCGGGGATCGGGAGAGGAATTTGTGGGTTTTGGCCGTGGATAATGAAGAACGGTGTATTCCTTGTGGACTCCCTGGTGTGATTATTATATGAGAACTTAGCCCATGGAATCAGCTGCACCCAGTCATCATGCTGATTGGAGATGAAGTGGCGTAGGTAGTTCTCCAAGATCTGATTGATCCTCTCGACCTGATCATTGGACTGAGGATGGTAGGCTGAGGAAAAGTCCAACTTCACTGCGAGGAGTCCGCAGAGGGCTCTCCAGAACTTTGAAGTAAACTGAAGCCCCCGATCAGACACAATATGCTGCAACAAGCCGTGCAGGCGGAAGATGTGTTGGATGAATAGTTTGGCCACCTGATGAGCAGAAGGAAGACCGGTCAGAGGCAGGCTCGGCTGGAACTAGGCAGCAGGCAGACGTCAGGCATGGTGAAGCAGGACAGGTGTGGTATACAGCACGGCACGACTTTGGCTCTGCACAGTACTTGACCAGGATAGTACGGAATGCAGGGAACAGGAACACACTAGGAGGCCATCACATAGACAATCTTAGGAAACAACAACAATGCTCAGGCATCAAAGCAGGGGGCTGGACCCCTCTTATAGTCCAGGGTACTCCCGACCTGATGTTCATCAAAGACTTATACGCGCGCACGAGCGTGCGCGCGCACCCTATGGGATCCGGCTGAGGTGAGTGGAAGCGAGCGTCTCCTGAGGAGGAGGCTGGGACCAGCGCTTGCCGACTCGTGGCTGCGGCTGTCAGGGGGGGATTGGAGCTGAGAGCCCGCAGCCATGGACATGACAATTACAAAATATTTTACATAAAGGGGTTGTCTTTTTTATACAATTCCTTTTTGTTAGAAGGGTTCCCAAAAAAAGCCCCGAGCGATCAACTGTAAACTGTGGGGGAACCAGTCAGACACAGGGGAATAAACCATTATCCAGTTTCCACTGAAATAAGATGGTTGTCTGTGTAATGCAAGAACATGCCTGGTCCTCCAAAGAGAGAGACTCTGCCACTGTAGCTGCTCCCCACTCCGGCTAATACTGTAGATGAGGATCTTGAACAGGGCAGCCATCTCTATTAACTAATAAGGTATTTTAAACTAGTTTTTCAAACCAAACAACCCCTTTAATGCTTTAAGAGGTGCAATTACATATATTAACATTTTAAAGGGGTTTTCCGGTTTTAGGTTAATAAAGCTTAAAATGACTGTCCAGTCAGGCAGTCACTGTGGTTGTAATATCATAGTCATGGTAACGGATGAAAGTCTGCATGGCTATTAGCCTAGTGCTTCTCCCCAGTGGTAATATGGGGGAAGAAGTAGTCTGAGACTGTGCTGACATCAGCACAGTCTAAGTGAAGGGAGTGGGTGAGAACAGCGGGTGACATCACTCACAAGCCTTTGCCTTCCCCCATTCTAAAGCAACTGAAGGGAAGAATAGCCCAGGGAGCAGAAGCAAAATGAGATGATTGTTTTTTTTATAAAACACCCCCAATGTTTGACCTTTTCACTGTGAATGATATATGTAATACACTATGATTTTAAATAGAATAGAATATAAGGCCTAAAGATTAGAAATAAAATATTAAAAATATGCATTCATATATGCTTTTTACTAGATGCCTCTGAAAAGAATAGGGTAGTCTGCTACACTGTGCTATGCAGCAAAAAATTGGTATAACAAATACTCTAAAATGTCCTGGTAGATGGCTGCGCTGACTCTGGACTTGATATAACACAGTGGACCAACACTGCTGCTTTGTGTCCAAAGTCCTGTTTTCAGATGAAAGTACCTTTTGCATTTCATTTGGAAATCTCGGTCCCAGAGTCTGGAGGAAGAGTGGAGAGGCGTCAATCCAAGTTTTTTGCGGTCCAGTGTGAAGTTTCCACAGTCAGTGATGGTTTGGGGGCCATGTCATCTGCTGGTGTTGGTCCACTGTGTTATATCAAGTCCAGAGTAAATGCAGCCGTCTATCAGGAAATTTTCGAGAACTTCATGCTTGGGTTTTCATTAACTGTTCCCATAATCAACATTAGAAGAAAAAACATGCTGGAAATAGATCACCCTGTGCAATGAATCTATATAATATATGGGTTTCACTTTTTTAATTGAATTACTGAAATAAATTAACTTTTCGATCATATTCTAATTCACCGAGGACTAGTATATATATATATATATATATATATATATATATATATATATATATATATGTCTGTATATAAATATTCCAGAATGTGTGTACAGTATTAGCCTATTTGTCTAAATATCTGCCTTTATGTATGTGCATTATATATGTTCCAGTATGTACGTGTCTATATATGTGGTTCATTTTTGGTTTGTGTAGGGAAGCAATAGAGAGCTCCGTACAGGGCGCCATCCAACCTAAGGCCGGCCCTGTGTGTTATGACACCTTTCTATCATAACCGGCAATAACTTTTTCAGCAATTAGTACTACAGTAGCTCTTCTGTGGAATTGGACCAGACGGGCTAGCCTTGGCAGTCCGCGTGGATCTATTAGCATTGGGCACTCATGACCCTGTTGCTGTTTCACAGGTTGTCCTTCCTTGGACCACTTTTAGTTGGTAGTAACCACTAAAAACCAGATAGACCCCACAAGACCTGCCGTTTGGGAGATGTTATGACCCAGTCGTCTACACATCACAATTTGGCCCTTCTGAAAGTCGCTTAGATTCCTTTCGCTTTCCCGATTTTGCTGCTTTCAACACATCGACCTCAAGAACTGACTGATCTTTTGTTTCCTAATATATGCCCCCATAATATGCTAATATATGCCCCCATAACTATGATGCTAGGAGCCCGGCTCCCTGCACTGAGTTCGGTCCGGGACTTCTGGCCGAAATACGTCCGTCCATTACGGACGTTAATGTGCTCGTGTGAACCCAGCCTTAGGGCTTGTCCACACGTGGCGGAATTGCGGATGGAAAATACGTAGCAGAATGCAGAAGCCGCAAAGTGGATGAGATTTAACAAATCTCCTCCACACACTGCGTAAAATTTCCGACCAGAAATTGACCTGCGGTGGCTATTTTTTGTACTGAAACATGTCAATTCCTGCTACAGAAAGCGGACTGAATTGCTGTGTTTTCAGAGCAGATGTCACCATCTCCCAGCATTGAGAAAAACGAAGCAAAATCCGCACCATTTTCTGCACTAAAAAAACACAGGAAATAGTGCAGTTTTTCCGCAGCTAAATTTCTGCGGAATTCTGCGGCAATTCTGTCACGTGTGGACAAGCTCTAACCCTGTTACTTAATTTTAGATTTTTTTTTACACTATTGAGTTTACCAAAAGCAAACCCACAGCAAAAACCATATGTATTAGCATGCATGCGGTTGTGATGAAGTTTATCGTGGTGTGAATGACGGCATTCTGTTTTCGATATTGCTGACAGCCTCCCTCTTGTTTCCTGCAGTGACAGCGCTGCCTTCATTCTCAGCATCACTGACTGCTAATATAATCATGTTCTAAGCTCTGACCTGTTACAACATTTGTATAACTACAGAATAATTCCACACTAAACATTTCTCTAACCGTTGCTTAGTAATCGAGTTCCCTTGACAATGATTTGTGTAGAGGAGGAAAGTCATTTGGTTATTTTATGGTGTTATATCCCTGAGGTGCTAATTTTGACCATTTGAATACTGGGGAGAGGATCACCAAGTGTTTGCATGTTAATAGAAAGTAATCGGAAGCGCCCATCCCATTATACAAAAGTATTGGCACTTGCTATTGGCGTTAACTTTTTTTTAATGGCGCCGGCCATCATGTGCAAATATCGGCTGGGCTACTGGTTTGCCGGCCTTGTGGCAACCCTAATGGAGACACATTGTATCTCTGAAGCTCTATACAACAGCGTCCAATGCCGCATGCTATGAATTGTTCTTCTGTCTCATTCATATACAGTCCAAGAGCAAAAACCTCTGTATTCCTCTGTATGAAATTGGAGACATAAAGAGGTACAGTAGGTTCCCATAGACTTTTAGGGGGGGTCATACTACGGCTCCGGACATCTCAGAGGTCATACAGACCTGTAATAAGATCGTGTGCATGAGCTATCCACTGTTGCTGAGGCAGATGGAGGTGATGTGCTGGCCGTCCTGGCACAGCTGGAGGTGATGTCTGGTCATTCTCCTGTTTCTCCGGTGAAGGAAATGCGGGAGGTAGTCACGTCACAGCGTGATCTCGCGAGATCACGCTGTGCTGTGAAACAAGCTGGGCATGAATGAAGAGAAGTGTATGACACTGATTGGTCAGCCTCATACACTTTTCTTTACAACGCCCACTTGGTGAAACTAAAAAAAATGCCCAGTTGGGCTTTTACAAAAAATCTGCATAAATGTTTAAATTATCAGAACTTTGTCACAATAAATGTTTTTCAAAAACAAAACAGTAGTCATCTACAACAAAGCGTTTATTCAATTTGGTAGGAGTTAGAGAAGTATTAAAACTGGTGACAGAGCCTCTTTAAGGCTATTTTGATAAATAAGGTCCAATACTAAATGTGTATATTGTTTATGTATATAAATTGGAGTCATCTCCTCTTTGATTGTCGCAATAGTGTGGCCATTTTCAAAATCCTTTTGAAAACACTCGCGTTTTAGCTTTACAGGTTTTTTTTATTTTAGTCTTCAATATTAACTCCTTTAGGACGCAGACAGTTTTGTCCTTAAGGACATAGCAATTTTTTTTGTTATTTCCTCTCATAACGCCACATCATCAGCCATCACTTTTATATTTTTCCATCAACATAGTCGTAAGAGAGATTGTTTTTTGCAGAATGGGTTTTTTTTTTTAATAGCACCATTTTGTGGACAAATAATGTATTGTATAACTTTTATATAAAAAAAAGTTGGTGCTAGAAAAATTCAACAATTCCACCATTGATTTGTGTTTATGGCGTTCAAAGTGCTTTATAAATTACATGTTCACTCTATTCTACGGGTCAGTGATCATTTTATAGTTTAACTGGTTACAGACGTGGCGATACTTTATTTGCGTATGTCTCTATTAACTTAGCACATTTTTGCACAGGAATTTTTGCCCATTCTTCCAGGCAAAACTGCTCCTACTCTTTCAAGTTAAATGCTTGTGTTGGTGTACAGAAGTCTTCAAGTCATGCCACAGATTCTCAATTGGTTCTGGGCTTTCACTCGGCGATTCCAAGACATTTATATGTTTCTCCTTAGACCACGTCAGTTTAGCTTTAGCAATATGTTTAGGGTCATTGTCCTGCTGGAAGGTGAAACTCCGTCTCTGTCTCAAATCTCTGAAAGAGAAACAGGGGTTTTTCTTCTCAAGAATTGCCCTGTATTTACTGCCATCCATTTTACTTCAATCCTGACCAGTTTTCCCATCCCAACAGATGACAAGCACCTATCCCCCACACCCCAGCATGATGCCGCCACCACCATGCTTCACTGTGAGAATAGTGTTCTTGTGGTGATGTGGAACTCCTTCAGTGTTATCTTTGGTGTCTTTGTTGAATCTCTGACTAATGCCCTCCTTGCCCGTTCTGTGAGTTTTGGTGGGCACCTTCTCTTGTCGGGTTTGTAGTTGTGCCATATTCTTTCCATTTTGTTATAATACAGGGTGGGCCATTTATATGGATACACCTAAATAAAATGGGAATGGTTGGTGATATTAACTTCCTGTTTGTGGCACATTAGTATATGGGAGGGGGGAAACTTTTCAAGCTGGGTGTTGACCATGGCGGCCATTTTGAAGTCGGCCATTTTGTATCCAACTTTAGTTTTTTCAATGAGAAGAGGGTCATGTGACACATCAAACTTATTGAGAATTTCACAAGAAAAACAATGGTGTGCTTGGTTTTAACATTACTTTATTCTTTCATGAGTTATTTACAAGCTTCTCTTTGTTTACAGCCATTGACATGTCGCACAGGTTAACACGTGAGGAGCGGATAGAAATTGTGTTGATGGCTGGTGAACGCAGTACCCGGGTCATAGCAGCAGATTTCAATGCAAGACACCCTACGAGACCACCCATCTCCCATGCTACAGTTTGCGAACTGCTTGCCAAGTTTCGTGAAACTGGTTCAGTGTTGGATTTGCCCAAATGTGGACATATGAAAACTGTCACTAAAGTTTCCCCCCTCCCATATACTAATGTGCCACAAACAGGAAGTTAATATCACCAACCATTCCCATTTTATTTAGGCGTATCCATATAAATGGCCCACACTGTAGATTTAATGGTGCTCTGTGGGATGTTCAAAGTTTGGGATATTTTTTTATAACTCATCCCTGATCTATACGTCTCCACAACTCTGTCTCTGACCTGTTTGGTGGGCTCCTTGGTCTTCATGTTGTTTTGCGGTGTTGTAGACTCAGGTGACGTTCAGAACAGGGGTATTTATACTGATGTCATGTGACGGATCATGTGACACTTGAATCGTACACAGGGACCTTATTCAACTAATTATGTGACTTCTGAAGTGAATTGGTTTGACTCAACCTTATTTAGGGGATTAATAGCAAAGGGGGTGAATACATATGCAATCACAGCTTTCCAGGTTTTAGTTATGGTTTTGGTTGTTTTAAAGAGGTATTTTTTTTTTAATCTACTGTAAAAATTTGGACTATTTTGTCAGGTCCATTACATAAAATCAAATTTAAGATTCATTTTAATTCCAGGTTGTAATGCGACAAAGAAGGAAAAAAACAATATATACTTTCGCAAGGCACTGTTATTTTCATTGTTTATCCTGTGTTGAAGTTAGAGGCTTCTTATGGCAAGATCGGCTCTACCTATTTCCCACAACAACAGTCCCTACTCCTATGCTCTGGCATCTTATGTCCCTTTTACATGGGCCGATGATCGGGGGAATGAAACACTTGTTCCCGATCATCGGTCTGTGTAGGAGAGCCTAGCGATCAGCATATTTCACCATACAGTACAGTGATTGTTCCATGTAAATTGAACTGCGCTGGTGTAAAAGGGCCCTTGTTGTCACAAGGACAATGGATCTGTATGTGTTTGAACCTGCATCCTTATATTGCTGTCTCGTTAAGTATGTGTTCACATCAACATTGGTTTTCCGTTCATTGGTTCCGTTGCAGCTTTCGTCGGAGGAACCCATAAACGGAAAGGCAAACGAAAACCTTACGGAACGGAAACAAACGAAAACCATTTGCAACGGAAGCATTACCATTGAAACCAGTGGTAATGCAAACAGAATCTATGGTTTCCGTTTGCCTTTCTGTTCATGGGATCCTCCGACAGAAAGCTGCAATGGAACCCATGTACGGAAAAGCAACACTGATGTGAACAGACGCTTACATGCCCATCCCCACCACATAAAAATTCCCATTTGTTGTTATGCCAATTAAGTATGTCTATGAATATGGTTAATTAGAATATAGCTTCCATTTTTGTTAGGACAAGTAAGAAAATGAGAGAAGAAATTTGATTGGTTGCTATGTAGTCCAATCTCCCTATGATAGTACTGAGATGCCAGAGCACTAAAGCAGGAAGTGATGTCATTAACACAGCAATACAATATTTATTTCTCATTATGTCACTTTAATCCCCGTCCCCCGTGGGACCCCGTCCCCCTCTATGAGCCATGCTCAAGCTGACATTAAAGCTTCCACAAGTAGTAATAAACAGCAATTCACCCTAGCTATGATCCTTTAACTTGCCTTATGGCTGTTATCCTATATAAGCACCATTTGGTGGTATTATTTAAGTACTATATAGTGCTATTGTATATGCACTGTATGACGTTATTTTGTAGGCCTGTGTTTCTATGCCAGGGTTCAAGCGTTGTCACATTTACACTAGAAATAAGGGGGGTTTTCCCCGGAGGGAAACATTTATTCAAGGGTACCCCCTATGGTAAAATGTTTGGGAAATACTGATTTAGGCATTATATATCATGTCATTTGACCCTATTATTTGGCAAGCATTATTGCAGCATTTCTCCTCCTTACAGGAAATGGGAGAGGGGTGCACACATGTTGTTCCCATGGGCTTCCACAGACTAAATAAAAATAGTAGCGCACACAATTGTATTTTATTGCATTGCTATTAGTGTACTGTTAGTATCTAAGAATCTACATCGCCTATGAATTACTGTCCTCTTAGGAGTGTGCTTGTGTGGGTCTCTACATGTGCATTGCTAGATACAGTCCTCTATATACTGTAATTGTTGACAGCTGATGGATGGTTTAATATTTTCATCTTTAACCCTACGACATTAATTCTCCTAGCCTCTGGCAAACGCTGATTCAGCCCCGCATGTGGAGATTTACCCAGGACCTTATGTACATGTAAAAAATATATAGACTCAAGGCTGAGATGACAGACACCCGGGATCCCTATATCACCCCAAATGTTGGGGGGCACAAGTCCTATCTCCTATGATATTTTCTTATGAGGTGACTGAGTCACTTTGTCCCTGTATTGTGGGAGTCAGTCTGGATTGTACCATCTTGCTCACATCACCCCCTGCCATCTGTCACTGCACTGAGCTTGGCACCTCTAGGACATGGCAGGATAAAGAGCTTGGCACCTCTAGGGCAAGTGAATCAGAAAGACATAGAGAAAGGAGCCTTAAAACCAGCACAGGCTATGTTAGCACATAGGCCGAGCATGTACCGGGACGCTGAGATTTCTATAGCTACATTCATCTGCATACAGTCATATTAAATAAATTACATGGAAGATGTGGATTAATAAGAGAGCACTTTTATAAATGTTATATGCAATGTAGACAGAGAAACAGGAGGGAGAGGCATGGCATGGAGATATTAAATATATAGATATATCTCTTTATATAAAGAGTTAACTCTAAGCCATGCACTCTGGAAAGGGAACAGTTAAAACAACATTACAATGAGGTCATTATAATGCATGATTTGGAATGTTTTGTTTATTTTCACACTTCACTGTGTACATATATGTATACATATATAGGTAGGAAGGGAGGGAGACAAAGATGCAAAGATAGAGAGATGTAGCAGCGCTGAGTTTCTCATTTGGATCAACTCATGGTGATATCTGTAGCTTTACATAGAACTGCATTCACAATGCAGCCCCAAAGTGTTGACAAAATAAGAAATTTAGCTCTGCAACATTTTTACAGATAGATAGATAGATAGATAGATAGATAGATAGATAGATAGATAGATAGATAGATAGATAGATAGATAGATAGATAGATAGATAGATAGATAGATAGATAGATAGATAGATAGATAGATAGACAGATAGATACATAATTGGGTAGATGGATAGATAGATTACCTTTTTGCAGATGACCTCCACAATATATATCCCAGCCTTCAAAAGGGGTAACACCGTAAGAAGTCGTCTTCCAACTAATTGGTGGGTGCATCCCGTGATGCATTCCCCCCACCACTTTTTACGACCTACTTCAAGGACTCCCTTCCGCCAAAGCGAAATAGGCCTTGACCGCCTCAAGCCTGTGAGCTTCTCCACACACCCACCGCCCGTTCAATTACAACCATTAAAGCCAGACTCCATATATCCATTCCCACATCGTTCAGGTGTACTCCATCCTCCCTCCAAAAATTCCCCGTTCAAGACTCCAAGTCCCAATGTTGTACAGCAACACAGCCGTTGCGTGTCACAAAACGGATTTACCAGCTGCAGTCTTTTGAAACCATACCGGCACTTCTTGGTGTTGTGCTCCTAGCACAACACCATAAGGGAAGCACAACCGCTTATCCCCGACCCTTTGTCACTTTAAGCAAGAGATGATGCACGATGTGCGACGGGTGTTTTTTGTTTTTTTCTACTTGTCTATAGACAAAGCCAGATATAGCCCGGTTGGCCTTAATACGCTCCTTATTGACCCTTTCTACGGAGCGAGCCATACGCCAACTCTTCCTCGGGACCATTTCAGACCAAACAGTCACCAGCTTGGGATGTAATGACCACAAGCAAAGCAGGTCGTGCTTGACGTCCCGCACCAGTTCCCGAAAAGGGTGCAAGCCCAAATCATTACCCCCGATGTGCAGTACCAATACGTCTCGTGCCCTGTCTAACAGCACGTAATTATGGAACTCAGGTAACACACGACTCCAGGTCATTCCACGGTCATTCCACGGAGACCCATCCAATGCAGGACCGCTGTGTCCCGAGCAATCCGGAGCTGTTGACCGACCGGCCGTACGTCCGCCCGAAGGGCACCCCAGTACACCTACGAATGCCCAATAATGCACATCTGAACTCATGACAAAAAAAGTAACGTCCGCATGTCTCAGAAACGGGCAATCCGAGAGGCCAACTCCCACTAAAAACTCCCTGAGGCAAAAAAACAGAGATACTAAGTTCCCGGGTATCGCGAACAACACCACCCTTCTGCCCCTGCCGGTCTGATCAGTTTTTGAACGACGAAGTGCTATCTCCACCCTATCTGCATATCAATCCACATTGTCCTGCATCCACCCACCTGGTCGAAACGAACTAGGCAAAACCAATTCCCCAATCCGGAAAGCCCCAAAGAAAGCCAGCAAGAAAGACAAACGAAACAGCTTGCTCTCATAAGGCGAATGACACATCCACCACACAACATCTCCCATGGAACACAACAACTGGAATAACACTGGACGCTTCTGGTTCCTCACAACCACACTCCATCTCAGTCCCCGCAGGAAATGCTTTGTGATGTCCACAAACCCCCGGAGTTTAAAACTGAAAGCAATAGCTGCCACAAATCGATTGACCTTGGCGACCGTGCAACCAGCAGAAAAAGCTTCCCCCAACCAAAACAATAAATCAATCATCCTCTCATCATCAGACACAATATCAACAAGAGATTTCACCCAATCCTCCCATTGACGCCATCCAGCAGAGTATGCCGCCCACGTCGAGCTGGCCAGCGATCATTCAATGAGTGCGCCTGCCGCCCGGATACCAGCTCCCAAAGATGACTGGGACAGCCCACACCAGTTAACTCCGCGTCCCGGAACCAGCTGACGAAAACGATCCCACTGCGAGCGAGAAAGTGCGTCAGCAACACAATTCCCCACCCCTGGAACATGCACCGCCGCCACCATAACGCATTCAACTTCAGACAGACGAGAACTAACTGATGCAACAAACGAACTACAGGAGGAGAAGATGCCGAAACTTTATTTATAGCCATCACCACCCCCAGATTATCACAATGGAAGCAAACTTTCTTGTCCCAGAGCCTGTCGCCCCAAATGGTAACTGCTACCACGATGGAAAACAGCTCGAGTAGGGCCAAGTTGTGCGTAAGGCCCGACTCCACCCAAGAGGCCGGCCAAGGACCTGCGCACCATTGACCTTTACAAAAATCGCGGAAACCCACCGCCCCCGACGCATCCGTAAACAACTCTAGATCAAAACTTTCCAACGTCTGAGATATCCAGAGTGAGCGGCCACTATACACAGCCAGGAAATTAAGCCAAACCCGCAAACCATCCCGATGATCAGCAACTAAACGAATAAAGTGATGTGGTTCCCGAACCCACGCCGTTGCTGCTGCCAAACGACGGCAAAATACAGTGCCCATCGGCATGATGCGGCAAGCAAAATTCAGTTTTCCTAGCAGGGACTGCAACTCACGTAGTGTAATTTTTACGAAGATGACAGGCCCTGTCAACTTCCAAACGCAAAGCAGCAATCTTGACATCTAGCAATCTGCACTCCATGGTCTCCGTCATTAACAGATGCCCCTTTTGGAAACGACAAATGGTGTATGAGACAGACCAGGACCACCCCCAGGGGAGAAACAACCAAACCCGGCACTGGTACCGTCGTGAAAGGGCCCGCCATTCTACCCAAATCAACCTCCTTCTTAAGTTTCTCCGACACCACCCCTGCATGCTGATATGCAGACCGAAGGTTGCGCTGGGTAAAAGGGACCGCATTAGGATGGCGTGGAATAATAAAACCTGAGCCAAAACCTGAGCCAATCAACCGGGCCCAATTCCTATCAGGGTATCTACTTAGAAAGGGGGCCATCCTTGTGAGCCTCACTGGAGTCACCCTCATGACCAGAGGAACCGCTGGCCCCACCTTGCCGTCTCCCTTTTTTAAAACATTTTGAAGCCCGGTGAGACTGACCGTAGCAGTGGGAACAGACATGCTTAAATTTGCAAGTGGCTCCAAATTTACATTGCCCCTCGTTAAACTGCCAACACGTTCCAAGCTTCGAGCCCAAGGCCTGACCTGCATTACTGGAAGTTCCCGCTGTGTTCCCACTCCCGGGAAAGGACTGACCAGGTTTAAACGGCGCAGTCACCTTCAACCACAATGCTATATCCTTATAGTCCCACCGGATGTTCGGCCGAACTGCTTTTCGCTGACAAAATTGCTCGTCATACTGGAGCCAAGCCTGCCCCCCGTAAACACTGTTCTCCTCCCCCACCACGTCCAAATAACAAAATAGAGATGAGCAATTGTCCAGCGCATTTTCCCCAAAAACACTCGCCAATATAGCAAAAGCCTGCAACCAATTTTTGGGATCAACCTGTACCTCTGCTTTTCTTCCTCATCCTTCTTGGTTTCATCACACTTAACTTTATCTAAATTAAACTTCTCCAGTCGCAGGAGGGAAAAAAATTTAACGTATTCATACTTCCAAATACGCTCCCTAACTTCCTGCTTCAAATGGGCCCATAACGGGCCCTCGAAACACAAGTGCACCTCAACACATGCGCGATCATCTAAGCGCACCCGATCCACCTCCTTCGGCGACTCCGTCTGCACCGATACCGCCACTGGGTCCGCCGACCCGCAGGGTGTTACCGCCCCGGTAGCAATAACCGGGGAGCTAAGAGGGGAACTCGCCCAAACCGCCACCGGCGACGCGACCGCATGCCCTTGTGAGGCCCTACTAACTACTTTAAGCAACCCACTAATTCAGACAGATTATCCCAACTCATGTTCGCTTGAGACACAGGTACCCCGGACCCCCCCACGCGCTGACCCCCGAATTCCAGAAGAAGTTATCTCAGCATCCTGATGACACACCTCCAGGTCTCTCATCCGCTGGCCGGAGGAACCAGATACCCGAAGTTCGGTACCTGGCACCCACACCACTGACCGCATCCTGTGTCCTCCAGCTTCACCGTCGCTATATGGCATCCCAGCGTTCACGACCCGCAGACCAGCCGGCCCTCTGGCAGGATCCTCGCCATGCAGGGCCGCCGTACCACTTCCATCACAGATGGAAGAGGGAGGGGGGTAGCTGGAAGTGAAGGCCGCATCACATCAGTAGCTGCCAGGCGCGACCGCGTTCTTCGATTAATTATTTTGAATTATATTTTGGTTGAACAAGCATGGATTAGAGGAAGGGGGATCCTTAAATAGGAAGTCTTTTGAATTAAGGTGCGCACTGGCCCTTTAAGACAGAATGAGTGAGCGCGCGCACCCTCTAGTGACTGCAGCCGCACATCAAGGATGACGGCCGCGGAGGGAGGTAAGGGATGCACTTACCTGAAGCCGCCCAGGGCCAGCAGAGCATCTGGATATGGTAAGTGGAGCTCGGGATGAGCATAAGGTAATGGAGGGCGCAGGAATCGGAGCAGAGGCCGTGGGGAAGACGGGGAATGGCGCGGCAGCCGTTACAGTACCCCCCTTTACGCCCCCTCTTTTTTTACTTGCTTGGAAACCTTCGTTAAAAGTCCTTGATGAGAGCTGGGGCGTTGACATTCTTCACGGGCTCCCATGATCTCTCCTCAGGATCATAATCTTTCCAGTCCACTAGGTACCATAATCTCCTCCGTGTTCGTTTCACATCCAGGATCTCTTTAATCTCAAAATCGGCATCAGCCACAGGAGCAGGATGGACAGGAATTTTCTTTGAAAATTGGTTGAGTATAGTGGGTTTCAGCAGAGAAATGTGGAAGGAATTAGAGATTTTCAGAGACTAAGGAAGGCGAAGTCTGAAAGTTACTGGATTGATTTGTTTTGTTATCTCATAAGGACCCAGAAAACCGAGGAGCTAGCGTGTAACAAGGGGTCTTCAGACGTATGTATTGGGTGGACAGCCAGACTTTATCCCCAGGAAGGAGCTGCGGCGGCGGTATCCTGCGTCTTTTATCCGCGTCTCTCTTAAACCTGGTTACGGCTTTGTGGATGGAGTCCTTGGCCTTCTGCCATATCCGTACAAAGTCACGGTGGACCGTGTTAGCAGCTGGAACCTCAGAAGGCGCAGAGACTGGTAGGGGAATTTCTGGGTGCTGGCCATACACCAAGAAGAAAGGAGAAGAGCGGGTAGATTCCCCCGTATGGTTGTTGTACGCAAGTTCAGCCCATGGAAGTAGACTTGCCCAGTTGTCTTGTCGTGGAGACACGAAATTCCTGAGGAAACTTTCAAGTATTTGGTTTATGCGCTCTACTTGACCATTGGATTGAGGATGGTAAGCGGAAGAGAAGTCTAGTTTGACCTCCAGCAGTTTGCACAAGGCTCTCCAGAACTTGGATGTGAACTGTACTCCTCTGTCAGAAACAATATGGGAAGACCATGAAGGCGAAAGATGTGCTTGATAAACAGCGTTGGCAGTCGGGAAGATGACGGAAGGCCTGAGAGGGGTACGAAGTGCACAATCTTGGAAAAGCAATCCACTACAACCCAGATCATGGTACACCCAGCAAAACTAGGCAGATCAGTGATGAAGTCCATGGCAATGTGCGACCAGTGAGAGTCAGGCATGGGTAGAAGATGCAAAAGGCCAGCAGGTCTTAAATGGGAGACTTTATTCTGAGAGCAGGTGGCGCAGGCTGAAACAAAGTCTTTAGTGTCTTAGGACATGGAAGGCCACCAGTGCTGACGGCCAATCAAATTGAGAGTCTTTTTGATGCCAGTGTGCCCAGAAACCCTGGAGCCATGACCCCAGCGAAGAACACAATCCCTTTGTTTAGGGGGTACGTAGGTCTTTCCTCGGGGAATGTGTACCACTTCAGCTGGAGCAGAGATCATAATACGTTTAGGATCGATAATAAACTGAGGGCTGGGCTCTTGGTCTGTGGGGTCAAATCAGCGAGATAAAGCGTCAGCCTTGGTATTCTTTCCAGCGGGTCTGTAGTGAAGCTGAAAATCAAATCTCTTGAAGAATAATGCCCCCCGAGCTTGACGAGAATTTAGGCGTTGAGCAGTCTGCAACTATAGGAGGTTCTTATGATCTGTGTAGAGGATGATAGGATGCCGTGCACCCTCAAGCAAATGTCTCCATTCCTCCAGGGCCAATTTAATAGCCAAATGTTCTTTATCTCCAATACCATAATTTTTTTCAGCGGATGTGAATGATTTGGAGAAAAAACCACATGCCACCAGTCTCCCTTTACAAGTCTTTTGTGACAGAATAGTTCTGACTCCCACAGATGAAGCATCGACCTCCAGAACAAAGGGTTTGGTGGAATCCGGTCTATGTAAGACTGAAGCAGAAGAGAAGGCAATTTGGAATGTGGCTTCAGCCTCTGTGGTCCAATCCTTGGCATTAACCCCCTTTTTGGTCAGTGCAGAAATAGGAGCTGTCATAGAGGAGAAATGAGGAATAAACTGGCGGTAATAATTTGCGAATCCCAGCAGGTGTTGGACAGCTTTGAATCCTTGCGGACGAGGACAGTTGAGAATTTAAGATAGCTTGGCTGGATCCATTTGAAGTCCCTGGTCGGAAATGACATACCTCAAGAAAGGCAGGTTGGTTTTCTCGAAGAGACATTTCTCTAGTTTGGCAAACAGAGAGTTCTCTCGCAGACACTGTAACACTTGGTGCACATGCACACGATGAGTTTGAATGTTGGGAGAAAATATTAAAATGTCATCTAGATATACCACCACACAGCTGTACAACAGATCCTGAAAAATGTCATTAACAAAAGCCTGGAAAACCGCAGGAGCATTACAAAGTCCAAAGAGCATGACGAGGTATTCAAAATGCCCATCACGAGTGTTGAATCCGGTTTTCCATTCGTCTCCCTCGCAGATACGGATGAGGTTATAAGCTCCACGAAGGTCTAGTTTGGTAAAAATTCTCGCCCCCTGTAGTCGGTCATAGAGTTCTGAGATCAATGGTGATGGGTATTTGTTCTTTAGCGTGATATTATTCAATCCACGGTAATCAATACAAGAACGCAGGGAGCCGTCTTTTTTCCCCACAAAGAAAAACCCTGCGCCCGCAGGAGATGAGGACTTACGGATGAATCCTCTCTCCAGATTTTCTTGGATATACCGAGACATGGCCTCCATCTTGGGCAAGGACAAAGGGTAGACTCTACCTCTGGGAGGCGTGGCGTTGGGGACCAGGTCTATGGCACATTCGTATGGCCTGTGAGGAGGCAGCGATTCAGCTTGTTATTTACAGAAGACATCAGAGAAGCTTTTGTATGGACTAGGAAGTCCTGCTGAGTTAGGTTCTGTAGACTGAGGCATGGGTGGGTGAATAGATTGTAGACAATGTTGGTGACAGAAGTCACTCCAGCGAGTAATTTGACCTCCAGTCCAGTCAATAACAGGAGAGTGCTTCTGCAACCACGGTAGACCCAGTAGTAAAGGGTTCAGAGAGTTTTTTTAAAACATAGGAGATACGTTCCTGGTGCAGCGCCCCTGTTAACACGAGAATGGGCTCGGTGATGAGATAGATAGTCTCCTGTAGAAGCCTCCCATCTACAGAGGCAATGGACAAAGGTTTGGTTAGTTTTTTCAATGGAATTTGGTAGCGATTTACCAAGGACTGGCACAGAAAATTCCCAGCGGATCCTGATCTAGGAAGGCTTGAACGCAGAACATGGTTCCTGCAAAGGACAGTTTTGCTGGTATGGTCATCTTTTTAGAGGAAGGTATTCCACCTAGGGTAGCCTCTCCTACTTGCCCTAGGCGTTGTCGTTTTCCGGCCTCACTGGATAGGCCTTGAGGAAGTGCGTTTTACCACCACAATACAAACATAAATTCAACTTGTATCTATTCTGGCGCTCCTCAGGCGTGTCTTGTTCTCTCCACCTGCATTGGTTCATCCGACCGAGAGGAAGATGAGGCCAGAAGAGGCCTTTGGAAGGTTGGTGCCAACCGTGATGTCCGATTGCCTCGAGCAGATTCTTGTTGTCTCTCACGGAAACATATATCTATCCGATTAGCAAGAGTAATCAAGCCATCCAAGGATGGTGGAAGGTCTCGGCCAGCAAGTTAATCCGTGATTCGGCCCGCCAGACCCTCCCAGAAGGTAGATACCAAAGCCTCATTATTCCACTGGAGTTCTGTAGCC
Source organism: Rhinoderma darwinii (assembly GCF_050947455.1). NCBI lineage: Eukaryota > Metazoa > Chordata > Amphibia > Anura > Rhinodermatidae > Rhinoderma > Rhinoderma darwinii. Next base: position 374,170,443 of record NC_134689.1, read on the forward strand.
AGGGTGCGAAATTGAATGGTGTATTGGCCTACAGTAGAGGTTCCTTGCCGGAGCTTGAGAAGAGAGGAAGCTGCAGAAGAGGCTCAACCCGGTTCTTCAAACACCCTTTTAAAAGTGGAGAGAAATTTCTGAATATTGTACATGATGGGGTTGTTTCTCTCCCACAAGGGCGATGCCCAAGCCAGCGATTCACCAGACAGCAGGGACAGGATGTAGGCCACCTTAGCCCGGTCTGAGGAAAAATGATGCGCCATGACTTCGAAATTGATGGTGCATTGATTAACAAATCCCCTGCAGGTCTTGCGGTCTCCCTCATAGCGGGCAGGTGTAGGTAAATGTAGACCTGGACTGTAGACAGGAGCTAGCTGTGGTAGTGGTGGTGGTATCGGAGGCGCTAGTTCGTTCAAACGAGTGGACACATTTTGCAGTAGCTGAAAAAGCTGATCTTGGCGGACTCGTTGTCTAGAAACCACCTGAGCCATATCAGTCGTGTCAGGCAGGGCTGTGTCAAGGGGATCCATGGCTTGTTCAAACTATAACGGTTTTCACCAGTTTGTTTGTGGATCCTCTGTGTCGTCTGGGAGATGGTGCTTGGAACCCAGGGCAACGCTTGGCACAGCGGGTAGAGGCGGTCGGACGGTAGGCAGAAGTCAGGAAAGGCAGCATATGTCGTATCGAGTATGGATAGCAATAGGTCAAGGCAGGCGGCAGGTATCGTAATGGGTATGGATAGCAAAAGGTGAAGGCAGGCGGCAGGCAAGGATATTAAAGTTCAGGCAGAGGTCAACAATGGGAAATCCAGACAAAAGCAGAAGGGAAGGAAACGGAGAACCAGGGTACAGGGAAACTCACGGGGAACATGGTTGAACAAGCATGGATTAGAGGAAGGAGGATCCTTAAATAGGAAGTCTTTTGAATTAAGGCGCATGCTGGCCCTTTAAGACAGAACGAGTCAGCGCACGCACCTTCTAGTGACTGCAGCCGCACATCGAGGATGACGGCCGTGGATGGAGGTAAGGGATGCACTTACCTGAAGCCGCCCAGGGCCAGCAGAGCGTCCAGATCTAGTAAGTGGAGTTTGGGATGAGTATGAGGTAATGGAGGGCACAGGAATTGGGGCAGAGGCCGTGGAGAAGACGGAGAACGGCGCGGCAGCCGTTACACTCCCCTTATTTCCTTATTTTGTCTGTAGTGCAGCCTCTTCTATAGTGAGGTTCTTTTAGCGCACATTTTGATCAAATTGTGTGAGCCCACCCACCATGACAAGGCGTACCCTATAAGGTGGCACAGGGGCGTAGCTAGGGGGGGGCAGGCGGGGCATGTGCCCCGGGTGCAACCTGGAGGATACGGATAGGGGGCGCCGAAGAGCAGCTGATCGCTGCTGACAGGCGCCCCGTATGTGGGACACCTGCAGCAGCTTAGGAAGAGCCAGGACATTACGGCGTACTGACTGGACTCTGTGACGGCCAGGGAGTGGACCAGTCCAGTCACCTGATCTCATGTCAGTGACATGAGGTCAGATGACTCAGGTCAGGGGACAGGTCCACTCCCGTGCTGCAGCCTCCCTGCATCTGCCTGTGCTCTGCTGAGAAGCAGAGAGAAAGCTCCGCCCACACACAGCCCGTCCTGACCTGTCAGCAAGGAGACATGGTGAGTATGTGTGTATAATGTGTGTCTCTGTGTTTGTATGTGTATATGTTACAGTGTGTGTGTGCGTGTGTGTGTGTCTGTCTGTCTGTCTGTCTGTGTCTCTGTCTGTCTGTGTCTCTGCATGTGTTTGTCTCGTACATCTACTACATTATCTGTACTCAGAGAGTTGTCTCTGTGTTATCTGTGGTGTTACATAGGACTGCAGGGAACATCTACTACATTATCTGTACTGTGTGCTAAATTACAATCTCAGCTCTGCTACACAGTACAGATAATGTAGTAGATGTTACCTGCAGTCCTATGTAACACCACAGATAACACAGTGATATCTCTCTGAGTACAGATAATGTAGTAGTGTTACCTGCAGTCCTATGTAACACCACAGATAACACAGTGATAACGCTCTGAGTACAGATAATGTAGTAGATGTTATCTGCAGTCCTATGTAATACCACAGATAACACAGTGATAACTCTCTGAGTACAGATAATGTAGTAGTGTTACCTGCAGTCCTATGTAACACCACAGATAACACAGTGATAACTCTCTAAATACAGATAGTAGTGTTACCTGCAGTCCTATGTAACACCACAGATAACACAGTGATAACTCTGATTACAGATAATGTAGTAGCTGTTGCCTGTAGTCCTATGTTACACCACAGATAACACATTGTGCTAAATTACAATCTCAGCTCTGCTACAATGTGTTAACTGTGGTGTTACATAGGACTGCAGGCAACAGCTACTA